>NW_023494796.1:11984761-12596011 GCF_904425465.1 Colossoma macropomum | reverse complement strand
ATGAAAATGAAGGGTAGTACATCAGAGAATGTATAATAGTACATAAAAAGGTAGAGTAGTATATATTGGATAAGGTATGGTTGTATAGTAAAGAACGTATGGGTATATCACTTACGATTCTCCTGTCAGGCCACAGTGTGTGATTTACTGGTAAACTTCCACTCTTCTGACCTCTGTGTAAATAAAGAAAGAAGGGTAGAGGGGTTAGCACAAGTGTCATACATGTCACCATACATGTAAACAAATACCAAGTAAGAAAGTCAGAAAGAATGCATGTTCTTCTCATTTCGGTCTCTGTTTTGATTCTGTTTCACCTTTATTGAGTGTGCTAGGTCTACAAACAAAGAGGTGACTGTAGGAGCCTTTAAAAGTCTGCTAAAAGTCAAAAGCCATTTAAAAAAAAATGCATGAATATAAATTTAGCACAGCAAGCTTTTTTGCAAGAGAAAGCGAAACACAGTATTACATACGTTTAAGAACAGCAGAGAAGAATCTGACCTCATGTGCTCCAATATTAGTGTGCAATACTGTGTGTGAATTCAAAACACTCAAGTTGCTCAGCTGAGTCAACACTGGAAGGAAAACAGCTCCCGTCCTCCATTAATGCGCCCGCTGACAGAACGCCAACTTTTACTTTCAGTGTCTGAGTGCAGTTTTAGACAGACACAGCACAGCTGTCCAGATGTTCAAACAGCAAAGGGGCTTTTCTTCTTCATTCAAGCATGATTATCATTTTTTTCCTATTCTTCTGATGCAGAAATTAGTTGTCTGTTTCCTATTATTATGCTACACTTAAAACGGAAGGCTTTTCAAGGGTTCTTTGGTAAACGCAAAGGATCCATTTGGAACTATGAGCTCGATAGAGAGCCATTTCATGCTTAAAAGGTTCTTTGCATGGTAAAATGGTTTTTCAGACTTATAGGGAACATGTACATAGTTCTATGTAGAACCTTATTTTAAAAAATGGTTCTATATAGGACCAAAAAGAGTTCTGCTATAGTTATGTCAAGCTTGTAACAATAGAGGAACTGCTTTTGGTGCTATATAGAACTATTTTTATAGTGTTGCATCTTGTTTGAATAAGAAATGTTTGTGTTTTGACAAATTGATATAATCAGTGTCTTCCTTTAAGCATATTTTACTGTCAACTAAATCTTACTGTAATTGGGTTTTGTTCTCTATATCGTGCATTTAACTTGTTTTTATTGGCTTTGTTCCCTTTTCTCTGAAACTTACCTGATCGGTAAAGCACTTTGTAAACGTTTTTTTACAATTGCACTACATAAATATTTTTAAAAATATCATCAAAATCACTATTATTATAATTATATGTGCTTCATCTCCCTTTTTTCCCCCCATTCCCTTAATACTCTACACAGAAATAATTCAATTTTAACTGTTCAGTTCACTAGATTAATGACAACTAATGCAGATTTATGTCCAATTTATTTGGAACAAATAAAAATAAAAACGGTTAAACTCCACTGACTCAGTCCAATACCAAGTAATATTCCATGGAAGTTCAAAGTCTAAATAAAGCCTCCATAATTCTGTAATGTAATCCGCCCAAAGACAAAAGAGAAACTGTCAAAGATCGACTCAGGAGGAAGTGATAGCATTCACACCTGAGCAGACAAAAGAGAAACTGTCAAAGATCGACTCAGGAGGAAGTGATAGCATTCACACCTGAGCAAGCAGGAAGTGGCAGAGCTTTCAGATGGAGTTCCGATAAGCAGATTATTTCAAGGATACAGAGGGCGAGACAGCAGGCAGGCATAAAAGGACCTGGGAATAACAGTGAAGCTGTGAAGTAATCTGTTCTTCGAAAGTTACTTGGAACAAACACTTCAGCCAAGGCTGGCACGATTACTTCATGAAAATAGCTGAGTCAATTTAAAAAAAATAAAATAAAATTCTAATCTATATTCTCAATGAACTGACTTTGCAACTAGCTCACAATCTTGACTGATAAATGGGGTCATAAAACTTTGTTTACAAAATATTCCACAAGTGTTAACATCTAAGCTGCTTTTGCAAGTATCGCTGAAAGAGAGGAAACCCACACCAGCAGGATCTCAATAATGTGCAAATGCTTGTACCAACAAATTCCATGTATGAAGTAAAATTAAATGACTGCTCCTATGAATTGCATGTATGTGAAATAAAAGAGTATACAACAAAATGTTCTGTTTAATTAGGTCTAGAAACAGTTCGACAGACCGTTAATGGGCTAGCAGTTTCCTCCAATAACGTTCGATTAGGTTTTGCTGAAAGTTTTACATTTGAAATGTCTGATACGAGATTCAATTGCTCGTTTTTAGACCTGAGCATTAAACCCTGTGTGTGAAATGAACATACTCAATTGGTAGTTTGGCATTAATGCAACACATTGTAGCGGTACTACACAGGCTACTTAAAGTGATGGTTTCTGCAAAAGACACAATCATGTAATATGTGCAGCCAAGACAAAGCAGCAATAAAGACCTGAAATTGTACCATTATGTAATAAAAAGCATCATACTGAATTTGCTGATACCTGCAGATACAAAAAGCATTGTATTGAATTTACTGATACCTGCAGATACTTTGAATATACATATTTTAAATTTACTGCTGTCTGTACAGCAAGTTATTCAGTGGTTCTGAATGAGGATTTAAAAAGTAAATAATATTTAAAAGGAACCATCACTCAATAACAATAAAACTCCGTGCCAAAGTCTCTGAATGAAGCCCAGACACAGAACATTACTGACGTCAGCTCCGGAGCAGACGTTAATATTTATATTACAGAGAGACAGAGAACAGAAGAGAGAGGGGGGGTAATAGTGAGAAAATAGACAGTAAAATAAGGAAACAGAGAGGAAAGAAAGAGTGCAACAGAACAGAAAAAAGTAAGCAAGAGAGAGCACGAGATGAGGGAGAGAGAAAGCAAGAGAAAGGAAAAGGAAAAGCGAGAGAGAAAAGGGAGAGAGAAATAGAAAGAGAGAAAGCAAGAGAAAGAGAAAGGGGATAGAAAAAGAGGAAAAACTGTGAGAGAGAGAAAGTACAAGAGAAAAGAGTAGTATGTTTCCCATCCATTGCGAATTTTGAAAATGCACAAAAAAAAACCCTGAATGAAAAAGAGATGAAATTCGAAAAAGAGTTTTCCGCTCGAGTGAGGTGGGAAGGTTAGAATAACGCGAGAAACAGTGATGGAAAAGGGTTTTCCGAGTAAACCATGACGTATCAAGCCGTAAGTGAGAAATGACTGGCCCTACAGATGGTCCGATCTTGGCGCAGAGCTTTTTGAAGGTCATTTTCGACATTCTGAAATGCTGAATCCAAAGCTTGTTTGAAAAATGGCTCCCAGAATTGTCTTGTGCGTTTGTGTGTAGAGGCAAGGTGGACGTTGTTGGGGTGGTACAGAGATTAGGTGGGCCATTGCTGAGCTACAAAGAACGCGGCCACAAAAAGCATGGCAATTGGCTGTAAAGATAATTCAACTAGTTAAATCCCACCATTTTGCTCATTTTGATGCAGCCCCTAATCATGGTAGCCTGTGTCATTTAAAGTTCCTTCACACAACTGTTGTGGATCGAAACAACTTAATTAGCATTTTTTTCTGCAGACATTTCATAAATGCACGTAACATTTGCTAAACGTTTGAATGGAAACCAGCCAGTGTGAGAGAGAAAAAGAGAAAGAGAAGGGAGACAAGGACAAAAAAAGAGAGAGGAAAGACAGCGAGAAAGAAAAGAAAGAGAAAGAAAAAAAATTGGAAAAGACAATAGAAAAAGTGTGAGAGATAAGAGAAGAAGAGAAAGGAAAGGGAGAGAGATACAGAAACCAGAGAAAAGACGAGAAAGAGGAAAAGCAGTGACTGCGCAAGAAAAAGAAGGAGAAAGGGAATAGAGAGAGAGGAAGAGAGAGAGAGAGAAAGAAACAGAGGACATCACAAGAGAGGGGAAACAGGGCAAGCGAGAGAAATTCAAGAAGAGATTATTGAGATGGAGAGAGAGAAAGAGAGAGAGAGAGAGAGAGAGAGAGAGAGAGAGAGAGAGAGAGAGAGAGAGAGAGAGAGAGCCCGTGAGAGCTAGCAGCAATCTTTGTGTTTTGGCAAGTGTGTTTACCTACATGAAGCTCAAATCCTAAAAATAACAAAAGATCAGCAGACACACACACACACACACACACACACACACACACACACACAGACACACACACAGACACACACACACTTATAAAAAGGAAACGAAACCTTTGCAGTGGTGAGAAAAACGAACGCTTGTGAACACAGCGTGAAAATAAACTATTACAGAAGCTAAACTCTGGCCCTCAGCCTGCTCTGGATCTAACCACTATTTAAAAGGCCACTGGGTTAAAGAGCATCGCTCTCGAAGCCCAGCGGACACTCACGCACTGGCCGTAACCTCAGAACAAGCTTGGCTAACTTGGGGCGCAGCTGTCAAAAATAACAAGAAATGAGCAATGACTCCATCCAGGGGGAACTCTCTCGAGGAACTACAGAGAAGTTCTCACCACTAAAAGAGAAGTTACATCAGAATTTTCTCAAACAGACAAACTTCTGCGACCTACAACCTACAGACGCTTTGAGCCAGGCACAGGGCATCATGAACATGTCCCATCACGATTACCCCGATTACCGATATCACTAAGACACTATTAAAACTCCAGGTTCTTATCAGCACCACAGTAAAGAACATCGGAGTCAATATGTTTTTCTACAGTGAACCACTTCACATCAAAACACTCGAACACATAGGTATACTGTTCAGACTGTAGCTTTATAAACGTGTTTACTATTCATATTATACCTCTGTAAACATATGTTTATATTATTATTATAACTATGTAAACATGGGTGTACTGTTCAGATTATACTGTTCAGATTATGGCCGTGTAAACATGGGTATACGATTCATATTCTAACAGTGTAAAAGTGTTTACATGGGTTTACTCTTCAGATTACAACTGTGTAAACATAGGTTTACAGTTCAGATTGTAACTGTGTAAACGTGTTTATATGGATTTACTGGTCAGATCAAGACTAAACATGGTATACTGTTCAGATTATAACTTTATAATCATGTGTTTACATGTGTTTACATAGTTATAATATAAATAGTAAACGTGTTTACTGTTCAGATTGTAACTATGTAAACGTGGGTTCATGACCAAATTACAACCTTGGAAACATGTTTACTGTTCACACTGTAACTGATAATCTGAGTGATTACCACTCAGATTACAGAGCTGTTTACTTCCACCAGCACTTATCAGAATTATGGTTTTTTACCACAGTACACAATAAAATCTGATAGTCATCCCAGCACTACTCGGCACATTTCCAAGATTTTAATGGGGGTGACTGAGATAATCTGAAGGTGCTTTATAAGGCAATATAAAGTGACTAAAGCTTTTATAAACTGCTTTCCTCAGGCAGGGAAAGCCCCATCTGTCAGACAGAACAACAGGTGACTATGCACCTAAAGCCTGACTACATAAATCAGGTTTCTCTTGACAGGTGAATTACAATCAGCTTCCACAACTCAAATCCCCACCTTTCTATGTAAAACTGTAGCTCATCATATGTAACAGGGCTGCAACTATTAGTTACTCAATTACGCCACAAAAATGTTAGTGTCAAAATGTTGTGCAACGCTGCAAACAAACACACTCCATAGTGTTCCTAAGATCTTCATGGTCATTCTGACAGATTGTACAGTGCAGGAAGTGTAGGTGGCAATATGGATTCTATTGCTTCATTTAAAAAGCGCTCTATAAGGCTCTAGAATGTTCATATGATACACACAGCCATACTGAAAGATTGCAATACACTACAGTGTAGACAGCAACATGTTTTCTTTTGTTTTACAGCAGCATAAAAACAGAAATCTGCACATAAGACAATTTTGATAGCAGCAGCAAAGGGAGGGAATTGAAAATAGTTAGGTTAGTCAATTATTCAAATAATAGTCCATATTAAATGAATAAGAAATCAATGTACATTTCAATAATTCATATTACAACAGTTTAAAACAAGAATCCTAAACTTACCAAGTGCAAAAAAACACCCCTCAAAAACAATATTCAAATCAGAGAAAGTGTTTCTGCTGGCGTCCTGCTAGTCTGAGTAAAGCTGCCTGGATCAGAGCCACTAGCACATGTTTAGTGGAGGAGCAAATCGCAGCCTGGGTTAATCCACAACCTTGAAGGATGCACACATGGTTACTACGCACACCTCCAGATGGTGAGCACCTGGTGAGGCCACACAGGGCAACAAAATGCCCTGTATGCTGCAGCTATTAGGACACTGTTTTAATATCTTTAAGAACAGCAAGACTTTTGATAAGACACAAAAAAATGGTTCTACCAGCACTTTCACACTGACTTATTGAGGAAACTAAAGTATCATTTGAAGTTACCATGGAATACTTCATTAAATTATATCATGTCTTGGTTATATAATTTAAGAAGTCCATGCGATGGCCAGGGAAATGTCTGTATTGATTCTAATATTTTATAGCATTCAGTTACTATACAGATTAATAGCTTTAAAACAATTCACTTAGGTGTCTAAAAGTTTTGCACAGCACTGTACACCGAACAGATACAACCTCAATTTCATCCTCATCTGGTTTACAAAGAACTTGTTATTTGGGATGATAACAGATATCGATGATACCATATCGATATCAGCAGGCAATCTTTAAAATCACCACTCTCATTTAATTGCAATGGTAAGCTTAAAGAAATAAACAACCTTACCCTAGAGCGTTTAGTCCCAATTTTTGCGTTTCATAGAAGTGAGACAACATTAACAGATACATTCACAAAAAAAACAGCTATCGTCAGCAGCTCATGCCGCATCCCTATATTAACAGATCATTTTTAATGGCCTATAATCCATTAGCTTTGTCTAACATCACGTTTTATTGTTTGTATTGCCATACGTATTTCAACACATGATCACCGAACACTGCATTTTTGTACACCTACACTGCTTATGTTACCTTAGCACTATCAACTATTGTTTAAGGCTAATATAACTTTCCAATCCTTTCAACAACTTGTTAAATATTTTGATAACTTCACAGAGGCTACTTTTATACCACAATATACCAAATCAAACATAGTCAGTTAACTGAAGGATAATAAAGAATTATTGACTGTTAAAGTAGTTTGTTATGGACTACACTGTTCTTTAGTGGTGCTAATGATGCAAGTCTGCAAAAATAATAAGCATCATGCCAAATAAACAAAACAAAAACACCACAGTCAGTTTACATTTGCTGAATATTAAGCCTTAGGATGTGAAACAGTGAACCTGGAGATTTGAGTTAAACCCAACATGCAAGCTCCTAAATTAGATCTGAAGAACTTATGCCAAAGCCTGAAATAAAGCTGGGCAATATGACAATATTTTACAGTTATCGTGATCAATTCTGTGAGCATATCATCCATATTTTCAGAACATAGAACAATTGCATGTTTCACAATAGAGTATAATTTGTCCTGTTTTTGATCGCTGCTTTTAAACGTGGTATGACCACTGTATTCTGTCTGTCTCAAAATATTGTGAAAAAGTCTAAGCATCATGATATGTTTTTTCCATAGTGTAAACCCCATTACAGCACAGTATGACACTTACGTTTCTCAAATCTAAGAGACAAAGTGAAAAAACTTTGTACTAGGGCAGTCAAGACATGGCCAAAAACATATCACATTACAATATATGATCTCGCAATATTTACTTTATCTGCTAAGTTGGAGCAGGTACAAAAACAAAACACCTGTAGTGCCACTTATACAACTACGATCAAAAACAGAAAATGCAAATTATTTTTATGCAACATTTCACACACTGCACAGCAATAAATCCAATTAAACTCTCAATTACGCTCTCTTTGTAATAAAACATATGCTGTTGTTCGTTAAGTATTGACAATATCCACTCAGAAAGGCATACTGTGACATTCTGTAATGTAATTTATCACGATAATTATAAATTGTCATACTGCCCAGTCCTAGAACAAATTACTGATATTATGATTTTGCTGCTATATATTGATATTGAAAATCAAAAAATGTGACACGGACAAAAATCAACCTACGTTACTTTAACCAAAACAGCTCCCTTTAGTTGGACTCCATGAACAGATCAATTCATCAAAACAGCCAAAGAAAATCATCTGGAGCTGTGATTTGTCAGGATGCTCAGAGCACACAGTAGACAGTAAACAACACCATGACTGGTTACAGGGCTACAAGACTGTGATAACAATATGGCAAAAGCCAATATCACAATTAACAAACATATATTATGCAGCCATACTCTGTACACTTTACATCAGGGGAGTCCAATCTTATCTGCAAAGGGCTGCTGTGGCTGTTGATTTTCATTCCAAACGAGCTGGAGCTCACCTGATTTCACCTGTTTAATCAGTTGGTCTCCATCTTCAGCAGCTGATCACATGTGCTCCTTCCTTGTTGGAATGAAAATGTGCAGCCACAACAGCCCTTTGCAGGTAAGTTTGTAAAGCACTACTGCTTTACACAATAACAAACAGTTCGATATATATATCTCACACGACTCTAAAAACCCGTTTGCATTCTCTTATGAGTTTACTATAGGTGAACTAAAAAAACGCTAACTGAAATATTTCCCTGAAAATCACTCAGCTACCAGGCAGGCAGCAGTCAGCGAGTTCGAACAAGTAAAAGAACAAGAGAGCTTCAGACGTGAGAGAGTAGCAACAAGTGTTAAATAAACACGACAGAAAGTGCAGTCTCAGTGCCTTCAGCCAGGTTTTGAATGAACGCGGCAAAGTCAGCGTCTGCACAGAAACATCTGATACTGCTTTACTCACTAAAGACACGTTTACACCTCACTCTACCAAGAGTCTGAGTGCTTCCAGATGTGGCTGTGTAGGAGAAAGACTGTGTGAGTGTTTGTTTTCATACATTTTCAGGACAAATTGAGGCTAATCCACCTTTACAGGAGAAAATCATCCAGACTTTGTAAAGTCAGTTTTTCTTTTTCAGTTATGAAACATTGATCTTTTTTTAAAAAGCATTTCCAGAGCTCGAGATTAGGATAAGGTTTAGACCTTAGTCTTATTACATATAGACAGTGTCAAACTGTCACTGTCAGAACAAAACCTCTTGTCTCCAAAACGTTAATTTTACAGGAGAAAGGGGGAGGGAAAACAGCATTCTTAATGCGTGTAACAGAAGTTTTCAAATTATGTAAAAGAAGGAAGAAACAAAATTGGAAATACAAGGCTTATAAATAAGATATACAGGGTACATTACTATTACATATATCTACATTTACATGTCCAAAACAAACCTCCAAAAATAGTAACTTTTCAGGAAAACACAAAAAAATTCTTAACTAATGTGTAGGTTTTACTCCAAAAATTTTTTTGGTCCATTTATCATGAACTTTTCACACATTATTATTATTATTATTATTATTATTATTATTATTATCATTATCATTATCATTATTATTATTAGTAGTAGTAGTAGTAGTAGAAGAAGAGTAGTATAGTAGTAGCAGTACTACTGCTACTACTACTCCTGCTGACAAGGTATTAAAAACAAACACGTGTGTGTACGTGTATGTGCGTGAGAGCGAGGTCTCCACATGTCTGACCCAAGTCATTCAAAGTGAAGTCACTAATGCACAGAAACACACTTTCTGTCTGAGATGGAATGTCTACACAGTGCTGTGAGGATTAGAGAACAGACCAAAACCAACACACCGACAAAACCAGAGATTCATCTGGGATCAAAACCTAAGAACTGATCAAAGAGAGGACTTTTTACAGATATTAGAAATCCAGACATGCTAAATCCTGTGCTTTTTTAGTTTGGTCTTCAAGTTGTCAAAGGGATGAGTAGCAATGTACCTCTTCCAATTCTCACTCCCTTTGCTTTACTTAAGGTATTCAGTAGAATCCAGTTAGGAATGGAAAGGACTTTCCTCTGTTAACTAGCAGTGCACCAACACATTTTCAGCTTCAATTTGACTTTAGATTCTGTGTTAAAGGAAACCATTGAGCAAAAAGTCTAATTTACGCAATTTTCCACTCACCCCAAATGCAGTAAATTAGTCAAGACATGTTTGGTGTCCAGATTTTGCTTCTTTAGTTTTAGCACTGGAGCTACAAGGCAAGTAAACACTAGACATCAATAGTCAGCCAAATCTTTTTCTGTAAATACACCCACAAACTTCTCTCAGACCACTCAAACCCCATCCAGGTATTCATTAAGGTGGCACAGTAGATGTTGTTTAGGACACATCACTTACTATGAGCTATAAAAATTAACAAAACTTCATCGTGTGGCTGAACACTGCAAGCAGACTGTTTAGACCAGGGTCACACTAGTTGCTCAATCAATGTATTATGGACTACAAAGGGCTGCGAAACACACTCAGGTGGTCCTCAAGCCTTACTGAAGGGGAGCAAGTGGTTTGTAGTGACACTTTGTAACAAAAATCAATGGGGGGGGGGAGCTAGGCCTTCAAACATCACTACAGTGAAAATTTTCCAAAAAAAATTTTAAGCAAAAAAAAAAAAGTTGAGTATCATTTTCCTGTGGACCTTCATGCTTTCTGGTGATAAATCAAGGGACCATGAGGTGGAAAGGCTGAGATCTGCTGCAATATGTCCAACATGCTTGTCACAGCTGCAGCATTCAGCTACACAGTGAAGTTTTGATCATTTTTATAGATTATACTGTGCTCTAAACTACACTGAGAGGTTTGTGCAACCTTTATGAAGACCTAGACATGGTTTGATTGTTGAGAGAGGTTTTGGGGATGTATTTACAGGACAAAATGGACAACTACTGACTACTAATGACTGTTAGCTGTATTAGACTCATAACTCCAGCGTTCAACAACAGAAGCAAAATTTGGACACTAAACAGGTCTTGGCTGATCAGCTCCATCTGTGGAAAGCAGGGAAAGTGGGTAAATTAGATTTTTTTTGCCAAATTACTTTAAAACTCTATTTCCTTTGTTACAAATGACTCCTAATTATTACAGAGACTGGTTTAGCTGAAATAAATACACAATTTCTAAACAAAAGACTGCAAAGCCTCTAAAAGAACATCAATATACAGGGTGATTCAAAAAGATTCATCCGATTTCAAAGCTCCATATTTTTAGTACCATAAGGCGCCTGGGAACCAATCACCTACCAATTGAAAGAGGAGCTCATAGAGTTTCTGGAAGGCTCCTTTCAGCCTGCGAGGAGTTAGTGACCCCTGAGCAGAAAGTGTTTTGCGTTCTCCACTTCAATAAGAGTGAATTTGTCATAACTATGCAATGTGATTTCAGCAGTGAACCTCCAACAGCTCAGAGCATTCGTTGTTGGTTCCACAACACTGGATGATCTCCTAAATCGCATCAAAAGAGCTGTGAGTACAGTGACACCCAACATGCTCAATCGAGTATGGGATGAATTTGACTGTCGTGTTGTTGTTGTCCGTACAGCTGGAGGTGGTCATATTGAGCACTTGTAAAATTACATAATAAACTTTATGCTCACATAAACCATATACAATTTACTGCATTGTTCTGTAATGATTTACAAGTGAAATAAATCATTTTGAAATCGGAAGAATGTTTTTGAATCACCCTGTATAATAAATGTGGAATTAAAAATTAGGCCCGTCACAATCAATACATTTAAGCTAATTGTCATATCAATAAATGCGACTAGCAATTTAAATTTTTTTTGGTAATTGTATGCAGCTATTAAAGTAGAAGCCTAAAGTGGCCAGAATGGCTGATAAACTACTCTGTAGCTCCCAAATGTTTACACACAGCACAAGCTCAAATAAACAAATGGTACTCATTGCTGCTCTCTAAAGTCAGACGTTAGAATTCATAAGACCTATAATTTTTCCCATTAAAAGGTGTTTTCTGCTTTCCTTTATTTACATGTATTTGTCTCAACCTAAAAAATGAAACGCACCCTATATACATTGTTTGTTGTGGCAGAAAACATACGAGTAAGGAAAATAAACTGCGGTCAGCTAATACAAACATAAGCTTAAATAATTACGAATTGCAGGCAAATATGTAATAAATGACAGGCTTAAATCAAATTAAGGCACAATATTCATCCATTACGGTATAGAAATTGTTTCACTCTTAAGTGTTAACCAAACCGCAGGCAGGTAGAGTCAGTGCTAGAAAGAAAAAAAAAAACATTGCGGCATCTGTCATAACAAAAAAAACTTCCTGTCAGGGTGTGAACTCAGCAGCCTGGTATTTCTCTGCATGACATGTTCATACAAAACCACGTAAAATGACACTAGGCCTTCACCCTCTAGTACATACAGGCCATACAAAAACCTGCAGATAAAATTAAAATCAGGACCTTAAAAAGGAAAAGATGGACACAATCTGCCATAATCTCAGTAGCCCCATTAAAGCGACAGTTCAGCAAAAAAAATAAAAAATTGTGTGCAGTATTCCTCCTAACCCCAAACGTGGTTGATCAGCCAGCATGTGAAGCTTGAACAGTTTAAGCACTGGGGCTACAAGGTTAATGTAGCTAACAAGTCACTAGAGACGCACAATGCCCTTTTATTTATTATGTATTTATTAAACTCCAGAAGAGCAGAATGTTTAGGTGACACTGGCTTACTGCACTGAAATCTCTCCACTGAGTTCCTGCAAAAATAAATATCATATTTAGCAATGGAAATGCTAGATAATAAGCCTGAATTTTATACATTCATCCACGTTTATAGATAACAGGATATCACACAGTGTCCACAGTCAAGTATATTAGAGGTTACTTAACAACTCCACACATTTTGAGGCAAGTATGTGATGATTTAGGCATGCAACAAGTACCTTGTTAATTGTCAGGGTGTAAGCTTCCATTACTTGCTTGCTACATTAGTCTCATGGCTCCAGTGCTAAAACTAAAGAAGCAAACTTCAGATACCAGATATGACTTTGCTGACTGACCACATTTGGAGTAATGTTGGGGTGGGGTGGAACTGGGTGCATCTGATTTTCTTAGCGAAGCTGTCGCTTTAAAATCTCAGCATCAGAAGTCCTTTTACATTACGTTGTATATATTCCTATCTAGAACAAAAAATGTGCACACTGCTGTTCTCCTTTTCTGCCAGACGTTGCTTAGTTTCAAGAGTGCAGCGAACCTTCAGTATGCATGTAAATTTGCTGTCATCATGTAAATCTGAGCTGATGTGCTCCTATAAATGTTTCCAACCTCAAGGTCTTTCAGCCGCTGCCTGCAGAATGGCCTCATGGTAGAAACTGTGCTTAAAAGACCATGTTTTCTACCAGCCGCTGAATGTGTCAAAGTTACCAACTTTCACTACTGAGTAGGGGTGGGAATCTTTAGGCACCTCACAATTCGACTACGATTCAGAGGGCTGCGATGCGATTATAAAACGATTATCGATGCATCTCGATGTATCTTTTTTCTCTATACAGGATTTCTATCTTCCTACTGTCTGAGGACTTGGTAGTTTTAAAGCAAAGTATTTGTAATGATCCATAATGTAAATGCATCATTACAAATACTTTGCTTTAAATATCTAAAATATCTTTTATTAATAAATCAAATGGAAGTGATGTGGCAAGTGAACTAGAAGGCTCTCATTCAGAGACGCTGCTGCCACTCATCTGCGATAAAATGCGCTGTTGCCCTGAAATAAGATCCAGTGGTAATGGGTGTCCACGCAGCACGTAGTGATCTTATAACTTATAACGGTTTTGGTCTCGTTGTAGAGGTATTTTCGAGACTGGACGCTGAATCTCGGCTCCAAAGTGTGCAGCATAGCGCGAAAGCCCTGGTTCTCAACGACCGAGAACAATGAGCAGACAGCAGGTCACACGGCACCGAGGTCTGGCTTCGCCAGTAGCGAACGAAAAAAAAATCTGCAACGAGAGTTTAAAAAAAGTTGCGAAAATGAAGTCGCTTCTCTTTCGAATTTTTCCGTTCCACCTTAAATGGTGCAGCAGTTACATTTGGCGCCTAAGGTAGAATTTAAGGTGAAAATTAGAACGAGAAGCGACTTCAGCCTCGTAAAACAGCCGGATGCTGAGACATTTTACAAGAAACTCTTCTAGTTTTGAAGAAAAGTTTTCTCGACGGAGATGGGAGGAAAGCGGCTAAAGCTAAAGCTTAAAGCAGAGCGAAGTAGATCTGCGCCCTCGTTTGTATTTTTAGCCCATACTACGACATTAACACGTACTGGACTGGAATGTTGTGGCTCCAAAGGTGGTTTGACTTTGTTGAAAGGCAAAATGGCTCTTCTTAACATTTGTGTTGTGACTCCTGACCTAACCTGGCTTTAACGCAGAGGGAGCCGGTCGGATTTCTCGCACATCCAGTTGTGTTTTTGTTATGTGCCGCCACAGACTGTCCGGGCGCTGCACTTCCAGTTCCGCCTTTTGCATTCCGTCAACATTACGTTATAAATTAAATATTTAGAAAATCGATTCAGAATCGTTCACGTCCGCATCGCGATGCATCTAACAATCGAGTTTTTCCCGCACCCCTACTACTGAGTAAAGAACTCTAAAGAAACACAGCCTTAATCCAAAAGAATAAGACTGTCTATAACGTAGATTCACAAATTTAAACAGTTCAGCCAAAAAAGCCACCTGTTCAGCCCAGACATTTTTGTTGTACGAAGTTTCTGTCTTTGATTTTAGCACTGGAGCTACAAGGTCATCGTAGCTAACAAGAGTAGTGAGTAGTTTGGCAGAAATTAACCACACAAAGTAAGTAAGATTACTGACGCTTTCAGTACACATCACGGTATAGTGTCATGAAGTCTGGCAAATATTAATATCACAAAGCCATTCACAGTCACAATTACATGAGAACCTGTAGAACCTCTCGGTGCTCACAAAAAGCTGCATAGTCTCCATGCTAGGTTATGGCTAACAGCTAAACCCCAAGATACCAGATTTTCCTTCCATCCTTATCTCCCAACCCTCTTCCTCCAACTTAACTCATTCTGATGTCTGCTCTGTTGACAACAACCTGGACTAACTTTCTTCAGCCTGCAACTCAATACAGAGGTTAGCATGTTTTGCACGGTATGTATGTTGCATTCTCTGAACTTATTTATATGCTTTCTGACTCTGTATGACACTTGTCTACAAACAAGGACAAAAATAAATTAGCATAGCTATGTAATGATCTTGCAGCCATCTTGAATTTTGGGGAGACACTACAAGTGCACATACTTAGATGCGTTGCTTTTACAGCCACAGCTGAGCTAAGCCAAAGTGCTGAATGTAATAGTCATTAACGTAACTATATAGTTCAAAGTGGAGACAACTTGCTAGCAAACTAGATGGGAAAATATCTAGCATACTGTGAAGAAGCCCACGATTGCACATATCAGTGCATAGTTAACTGCATGAAAACATTTCAGGCTACATGCTCACTGTAATTTATTTTCATCTAACTAGAATGAGTTACTATCAATAACTGCTTATACTGTGTTTGTTCACAACTTTAAAGCCACTCTAAAAGGTAAACTTTTTCAATTCAGAAGATAACTCTGCGCTAGACAAGGTGTTTGTATGTGAGCGAGCAAGTCAGCAAGAGAGAGGAGAAAAGTGAAAGAACGACAGTGGCCATAAATCACTGCAAGAACACCTGCATCCTGCCATTCCTCATTCAGAAGCAGGTAGAAGGAGATCAGCTCTCCGATCAGGTCTGCAGGTTTTCTTTTTTTTTACTCGCCAAAGTTCAAGTAAGGATTTCTGTAGGATTTCAATGAGGCCTACTAATAGTGGCAAAAATAACCACAACACATTAAAACATTTTCATGATGCATGATATGCACCATGAGATTTGATTTTTCTGAGGTTGGCAAACAGACTATGAGAAAAAGGCTAAAAAAAATAAATAAATAAATGAAAAAATAGGAGCACAAAGATTTTTTTTTTAATGAAATACTTAGGAAATATTTAAGAGGAAATATAAGGGGGGGATCAAACTTTAGTTAAAAAAATAAATAAATAAATGAACAAAACTGGCATCCAATCAGCCACTTATTACTATGCAGTTACTATACCTTGGTGGTGGCTGTTTATAGTCTCTCTATGAGTGGTCCAAATCTGTCTTTTATATGACCAACACAGCTGTTCAGTCTTCTAAATGTACTGACCATACCTATTACATACTCAGATCTTGTTAATTAATCGCTTTTTTATCTTGATAACAATAATACATTGTCTTATTTCCCCACCTCTAATGAGTGATGCATAACTCTACAAGAAAATATCATCTCTTAACATTACAATTTCCTGATATTGTGTGAAAATTTCATGATGAATGGAGCAACTGAAAAGGTCCGGAATTACGTGGAATAAAATACACAGCCACATTGACTTAAACTTTTCTTTCTGTCCATATAAAGAGTTTTCTTACGACAGCGACAAAATCTCACTGCCCAAGTCCCACTGAGTCCCCCGGTGCAGCTCCGCTCTGAGGCTCACCACGGAGCTCTGCTACCAGGCTCAGGTTACAGTCGCCCAGTGAGGAGATAATGGACGGGCTGGGCTGCTGAGCACCGGCTCCGGTTACGGAGAAAAAATGTGGAACGAAAGGAGAAAGGGAAAGGGGGAGGGAAGGAATTCAGAAGAATAGGATGATACAGCACACTCCTTTGTGTCCCGGCTTTGGAAGAAATGTGATGTTATTAAATGCTGTTCTATAGGAAGCCTGAAGCAGACAGACTGTAATCAAATAGCACATCTTCACGGCGAGTGAGAGACTCATTTTCAATGAAAATTAAAACTGACCTTTTTAACCTTGTTAGTTCAGGTCCTTTGTCGTTTTATGCTCAGAATTGACCATACTTCTTTTAAAAACATTCATGGTAGACAGGTATAAGACAAAACAGTACCCAAAAACGCATGTTTTCTGACTTATAATAATCAAAATTAAATATAAAAAAGAAAAAATAGAGACAAGGAAAAAGCAACAAACAAAAAAAGAATAATGAAAGGGGTAGGGCAAAAAGGGTAATTACTCTTCAGACCCAATGAAAAGATTTTTGTCTGCAGAATTTTTTGTTTGAAATTATATTCATTTTAATAAAATCTGCCACAGTTAAGTTTCTTCCAGAGCCAATACATTAGCAAAACTTTGCACCAAGTTCAACTCTGAGGCATAAATTTGTATCGCCAACCAACAGCACAAGTGCTTTGGCTGCACTGACCTCTAAAGGGGCTGAGCTTCATTTAACAGTATATAGAATAATTACACTGCTTTTAGCAGCGGTCAGACATGACATTTACTTTTTCTCCAAATAGTACATAAAACTTACTTAGACTGGATTTATTAGACTGCATAGTTATCTTTACTGTTTTTACTGTTGCGTTAGCTAGTTTGTGGAGTGCACCAAAACCAAAGATTTTATTTCCGTCACAAATCTTCCAGTCCAGCCAGTTATGTCTATTTCGCAATGCGTGGAATGACACACGAAATATATTCTTAACAGAAGTATGGACAGAGCGTGCGAGAGAGCTAGAAAGAAAGACAGACAGAGAGAGAGATCTATAATCTCATAAGGGTTCTCTGTGGAAATCACCATAGGCCAGATGGTTTAGCGCTTTCAAAAAGGCATTTGTCTTCATTAGATCAGACAATGAATCTGCCATAACAACTCAGACAGCATGGACGCAACACTTGCACTCTAGAGCTTTAATTGGATCGGAAATATTTGGTCCAAGCCTGACAGTCACTCACACAACATTCAAACCTAGACTCAAATACCTAGCCCCATATCACATTCATATATAATCGTAGTGATGGAATCTGCCTTCTTTTACGGTTCATTTTTATGGCAAATCACAAAAAGTGCACCAAAAGGTGGGAATTCAAATTCAAAAATCATTTGACTGATGCTTTACACTGATATTTGATGAGGTAAAATTGTGTGTAAAAGTTTTATCATCCCCTGTCAAATTTTGATTTTCTAAGTGAAAGTAAGTCACCATTCTGTATGGGTAACAAACCTAAATATTGCTTTTTCTGCATATTTTAGCGCACAATTTCTATTTTTTTGCTAAGCTTAACATGTTGGAAAACAAATAAAACTATAAAATATAAATGTGCCATAACGTTTGCACAGCCCACGTTGTGTTCTATATTTTGACCAACATGTTAAATTCACAACCAAACAGTAACAGTGCA
Source organism: Colossoma macropomum (assembly GCF_904425465.1). Taxonomy (NCBI): domain Eukaryota; kingdom Metazoa; phylum Chordata; class Actinopteri; order Characiformes; family Serrasalmidae; genus Colossoma; species Colossoma macropomum. The sequence goes on along the minus strand of NW_023494796.1, from coordinate 12,577,787 downwards.
TTAAACTGTGAAAATGCGTGTTGTCTCTAGAGGATGTACTACTTTTTTCAGTTAGAAAAATCAACAAGTACAAGTAATTTGAGCAAGAGTACCCAAACCTTTGCATAGGTCTGTAGGGCTGGACAATATATTGTCTATACTTGTATAACATCATATTTAGTTTTAGCAATGTTTTTAGACATATACATGTTAGATAATGAACATTATATCCAAGATACAATGCCATGATTCCACTGATTCCATGATATGTTTGGGATATATTGTGAAAAACTAATTTCTTCTGTCATCCTCTTTGATAGCCATTAATATTCAAGAATTGTATTAAGCTTGTGAAGCATACATCTTACGTAGTTTGTTTGAGGAACGGACTTTGGGCAGGACGTCTGATGGGGTCTGACGACTACTGTCGCTTCCAATCAGATTCTTGTATTTCTCACTGCCCAAGTTAAAACTTCACCAGACGTCTTTGCAGAACTCAAGGCATCTGGATCCTAAGACTAGAACCTGACCAGAGCCAAAGGGCAAATGGAGGCTGAAAGAAAACGATTTCAGCCCTGTTAAGTTAGCTTTTAGCACAGCAACGATGACAGCTGTGATCAGATCAACAGCAAACAAAAGTAAAAAATGAGCAGCCTAACTACCACCTAAGTGTAAACTCCTCTTTAAAAATGCACTCCTCAAGCCTACAAACACCTCTTCGAAACAACTAAGCCACGTCATTTTTAAACTTAAACAACTCTGTTTAACCATAAGGGATATCTACAAACTTGTAATCTAATCTTCAAAGCTGAGCTTTTGCAGTATTGTGTCTTTTGACTTCTGCAGAGTCATGTGTACTGCCTTCCTATTAGATTACAGTATGATCTTTATCAAAGTCTCCCTTTTATAAAACTAAAATTATCCAATATTTTCCACTGTTTTTCCATCATGAAACTGCAAATGGTTTATAAAACAGGAAAAACAGCAGCTCTGATTTGTTAAACAAGGCTTAAGGTTGAAAAAGTGAAGTTTATATGCAGCGTATGCTTTTAAAGTCAGTATCAATCTTTGTGTGAATACTCTAAAGAGATGAAAGACTCAAGTCTCAACAGACGGTGGAAAAGCCTCGACATGGAAACATAAACAAAAGCGCAGTCATTTTTTGGATAAACAAAGAATCATCTTAAAAAACAGGACAGACACTATTGTCTTCACATCCATCAACAGCTAGTCATTGATTCTCCACACTTTACTCCAGAGAGAAAGAGAGAGAGATTGGGGGGAGGGGGGTAGCTGTATCATTTTTTCAACAGCATTATGTATTGTTTTTCTAAAACAAATTAAACTTGAAAGTTATTTGTAATAGAGAAACCTCTCTCTCTCTCAACACAATTATAACCACATGACAATCTGTATTACAATACAAAATTAGTTATTATTAATTCAGAATATCTTACTACAATAAAATCTAATTAGTTAGAGCCCGATCAATATGAAAATGTTTCTAGTTAATAACGATACCAATAATGGGCCGATATTTTAGATAATTAATAATAATCGGCCAATATGAATAAATTTTAGATTTTGCTTTAGTTATTTAACATTCTGCTATTAGCCTGTCCTACCTTTAAAATGGTTTTAGTCAAATAATCAAATAATGCTCCAACACAGTGCAAATTATTATATTTTAGCCTTTCAAAACCCTTTGCCCAATGAGGACAAGTTCACAGCATTTTCTTAGTGTGTCCCATTACACTACAGTATTATTAAAGGTAATTATAGAACATTACAGTATAATTACAGACAATTACAGAACATTTAACTATTAGAGGTTATTACAGAACATTAGAATATTACTAGAGATGATGACAGAACATTTAAATTACAGATTTCAGAACATTAGAACATGATTACAGATAATTACATAACAGCATTATTAAGGAGTCTTAAACAGAGCATTATTCAGAGATGATTACATAACACGAGTATTATTAGAGACTATTACTGATCACTAGAACATTATAAGAGATCATAAGATAACACTATTATTAGAAGCTATTATAGAACACTAGAGCATTATTAAAGATTATTAGATAACAATAGAGTATTATTAGAAGCTATTAAAGAACAACAGAGCATTAGAGATTATTAGATAACATAAGTATTAGATAACATGCTATATTGTATACTCTATATAGGATACTCCTGTGCTGTGTCGTGGCTCTTACACTGTATAGTGTGCTTTATATTCTAACACTATAACACTATAGTATTATTAGAGGCTATTACAGGACATTTGAGCATTATTAGAGATTATCATGCAAGATTATTAGAGTTTAAGAAATTAATACAAACGAAAAAAAAACAATGCAAGTGTTACGACTGAAAAAGTATTTTCCCCAAGCTATCCCCCACCTGATTCTGTTAAGATCATTCTCACTACTTCAACTGAGTATGAAAACACACACACACACACACACACACACACACACACACACACACACACACACACACACATACATACATACATACATACATACGAGAGAGAGAGAGAGAGAGAGAGAGAGGAGAGAGAGAGAGAGAGAGAGAGAGAGAGAGAAAGAAACAGAGAGACAGTAGTGTTATTGTTATAATCCTATTAAATATTATTTTTAAGCCATATCGCTGAGGCCCAGCAGAGTTTGACTGAACTTCTTTAATCTCTGGCCCACATCAGTGTGCTCCCCCTGCAGCATGAGGTGGTGTCTCAATGATAAGAGAGAGAAAACACACTTCTGCTGTAGGCTTTCACAGGGCGTTGACTCAAATACAAGTACACACCCAGCATGCATATATATATATATATATATATACACACATACATATATACATACATATACATACATAGTGGTACTTTTAAAGCAAAGTATTTGTAATGATCCATAATGACTTTACTTCCAATATCTTTTTTAATAAAACAGATGGAAGTGATGTGGCAAGTGAACTAGAAGGCTCTCATTCACTTCTCTTGTTTAGAGCACAAGAAGCTGCTGCTACTCATCTGCGATAAAATGCGCAGTTACGATGAAATAAGATCCAGTGGCAGTGGATGTCCACGCAGCACATGTTACAGCTATTCTACCTCTTTAGTGATTTTATAACTTCGGTTTTGGTCTCATTGTAGAGATGGGGGGATCACTGTGTCAGTAAAGTATCTTTGAGACGGGACGTTTGCAACATAGCACGAAAGCCATGTTTTGCAATGACTGAGAACCGGCGTGCAGACTGCAGGTCACATAGCAGCGATCGCATTTATAAGCACCGCAGTTGGTTTCCTGGTATGTTAAATCTGCAACGAGAGACTGTCACACACTAAAAAGTTGCGAAGCTCAAGTGAGCTTCTCTTTCGAATTCTCCAGTTCCACCTTAAATGGTGCCGCATTTACATTCGGCGCCTAAGATAGAATTTAAGGTGGAACAGGTAAATTCGAACAAGAAGCTGGAGAATAAGAAGCGACTTCAGCCTCGTAAACAGGTGAACGTTGAGAGACATTTAACTGATCTACTTCTGAGGAAAAGTTTTCGGGCAGAGATGGAAGGAAAGCGGCTGTAGCTACAGCTTAAAGCAGAGCGAAGTAAATCTGCGTTTTCATTAATATTGTTTTAGCCTATACTAGGACATTATCATATACTGAGACATACTGGACATTAAATGTTGTGGCTCCCAAGGTGGTTTGACTTTGTTGACAGGACAAAATGTCTCTTCTTATCATTTGTGTTGTGACTCCTGACCTAACCTGGCCTTTAATGCAGAGGGTGCCGGTCGGATTTCTCGCTCATCCAGTTGTGTTTTTGTTATGTGCCTCCACAGACTGTCCGGGTGCTGCACTTCCACACTTCCAAGTTGCGCCCTTTGCATTCCGTCAACATTACGTTATAAATTAAATATTTAGAAAATCGATTTTTGACATTTGTGAATCGATTCAGAATCGTTCACGTCTGCATTCCTGCTTTTAAAGGTGACAAAATTTTCCAAGTTATCATTTTAATTAATGAGTTTAATCAAATGATTAAAATGTGAACAAAGTAACGCAGTGGTTGGATGTGAAATGCTTGCCAAGTCAGAATTGTTCCTATCCTAGTGGTGGTGATAGGAACCAGATATCCACCTCTAAAAGCTCCCTCACAGAAACTTCTTACATGAAATGGTTATGAACACACTGTCTGATATCTTGGACAATGTTTTATGATAATTTTACGAAGGTTTTGGTCTTAAACATTTTTAAAATCCATTTATGGTGGATGGTACATGGTACATGCAGGGCATCGTGAGGCCTTGCAGATCAACCACTGTTCTACCATTATCAAGATTACATATGAAAACTTGTATAGGTTCACTGGTGGTTTTGGACAGTAAATAAAATTCACCACCACTACAAAAGAGTCGGTAAGTTTTTCCACAATTATTTCACATCAACCTTTGTTTCCATCTCAGTGACTGAACTAAAAAAATAATAATAATTTTAGTATGATGAAGAACGATGCCACAGAATTTCTTCCGACTTTTCTAAAGTGAAAAAATTGTGCGTAAACATAAACACCTTAGATGAACATCTAGCAGAGACCATATGGACCAAAGGGAATTTAACTTTTTATATACAAACAATGCATTACTGACAGCGGTATTGTCTTAAATTGTAAAAATTCTGCCAACTATGTAGGATTACTGTCTTTCTGGATTGGTCAGATTTGCATATTGCTCCTTTTTCTAATATCAGTAATTGACAATACTGCAACAGATATAAAGAAACTATGCGTTAATATATTGTGCAGCCCTAGTTGTTTCTGTTGCTGAGTAAGTGGTGCACATGAGTGTGGGCATGCATCTGAGCGTTTGTGTCTGTGTACCCTCATTTATAAGCAAACATCTCTCTGTCTATACCTCCTAAAATAAACCACGGACACTAATACTTCTCCTCTCTCTGAGAACAGGGTGCTCTTTCAGCAACATTGCAGGAAAAGGTAAAGCAGACAGCAGAGGGGTTTCTGAACGTCTCTGCGCCCAGTGGACACACACTGGCCCTCATTGTCAGAATCTGTCCTGTCAGGGAAGAGAGAAGTGTGGGAACAGACCAAAGCCGAGCACACTGTCTACGCAAGCTGTCCAACTTAGCCTTTCAGAACCACACAGCTCAGAGAAACACCGCAGCACTCGCAACTGCTGTTAGAGAACAGTCAGAACCTTTAGTCATGAAAGTCTAGACATACATTAACATCAAATAGTCATCAAAAACATCAAACATCAAAAAACTACAATTTCTGATTTAGCTTTTCTCTTACATGTTCATTTGTTTCATGATCAGCACATCCAGAATGGCTTTCCTCACTAAATACGAACTTTTTGATTAAACAAGGTATTTTTCCATCAAAAACTACCAATCCAAACCATACCAACAATTACAAGCCAAACCAAACTAAACCATAACAACTACCAAATCACACCGACATGGCTCCCGAGTGGCGCAACCGCGTTGGCCCTATCATCAGGAGATCGCGAGTCCGATCCCTGGTGATGCTACAGCCATCCGTAGCCGGGAGTCCGAGAGAGCACAATTGGCCTCGCTCTCTCTGGGTGGGTAGGATGGCCCCTCCTTCTCCCCCCATCACTCAGCGCGATGCTAGTCAGTGCAGGCGTCTGTTAACTGAAGTAACTGATCTGGCGGTTGGCGCTTTCCTCCGAGCGCGTTCGGCTGTCCAGTGACGTTGCGTGAGCGGCAGCTCAAAAAGAAGCGGTGGTTGGCTTCACAGGTCCCGGAGGAAGCCTGTGTTAGCCTTCACCCTCCTACCGTTGGTAGTATCGTGTGATTGGGGGAGTCCTAACTAGCGGGTGGAATTGGACACGACTAAATTGGGGAGAAAATCAGGTAAAAATTAACCCATACCAAACTAAACCATGCCAACAACTTCCAAACCATATCAAACTAAACCATAACAACTACCAACAACTACCAAACCATACCTACAACGACCAAACCATACCAACAACTACCAACAACTTCCAAACCATACCGACAACTACCAACAACTACCAAACCATACCAACAACTACCAAACCATACCAACAACTACCAAACCATACCTACAATGACCAAACCGTACCAAACAAAACCATACCAACAACTCCTAAACCGTTCCAAACAAAGCCATACCAACATCTACCAACAACTACCAAACCATACCAACAACCTCCGAACCATACCAAAAACTACCAACAACTTCCCAACCATACCAAACTAAACCCCAGAGAGTAACATGTCCACATCTCCTGCCCTAAACTCCCCTACCCACCGCCAACACATTATACAGCCTTATAGAGCATACATCTTTAAATATGACTTTTTTCCATAATTTTTTCCATAATATTGTTGAGCAATTGTTGTACCCTTGTAGCGACCTGTCAGAGATTCAGTTCCAATGGTGCAAATTAATGCATTCTGTTGTTAGTACAGGGCCTCATGATGAAGGTCATCATACTAGCTGCATCTTACTCTTCATGAGGCTCAGCAGGACAGTGACTGAACTCAGTCAACTCTGTAGTCCATTTCTAACAGTAGGGGAAACCACAGCAGCATTTCATTCTTCCTCCATGACTTCCCTCTCTGTTTGCCCACAACACGATTAGACTTCTGTGCGTTTCCTTCATCTCTCCACCGCCTGCATTCAAACCACCAACACTCACTCAAGCACGATCAAATCTCCAGTCTCCAATCTCATCTCTGGAGAAGACCTGCTGAGTTCTGAAGTGAGGCCGCAGCTGGGGGAGGTAATGGCTTCCACTGGGGTTCTTCATTTCTACAATGTAGACATCTCAGCTTGACCGCATGTGTACAATCTAAACATGATGATACTGGATATTTCCCATCAGTCACGCTTTTTCAGTTCGACTCTCTGGACACCTTTCTCATGGATGTGGATGTTTTGCAAGACACAGATTTTTTTTTCTCCTCCTGTCCACACAAAAACAGTGGTTACTTGCCAGGGTTGAGACTTTACAATTACTTTTCATGTTTTATGTGGACGATCAAACGTATCTTTCCGAAAATGCCAACATCATAGCATCAGCTTGCGCATGCTCAGGACTCAGCTGGCAGATGGCTGGGCAGATTCTGTGTTGTTGGTAATGCTGGGTTTGAGTACACGTTTACACAATTTAGCTTCACTTTATTATTACATTATTATTACACGTAAGTCCCTCTTGTCCATCAATATTCCTTTTCTTCACAAGTGACGAAACAGGTAAAACTGAAGTCTGTACTGCATGAGATCACCTGTCCTAGGAGTCTAATATATGCTAGCTAATCTACACTAGACATGATGATCTATGATAGGCTAATCTATGGAATTTCTGGTCACTGCAACCATGAAATGGATCTTGGACCTTCATAAAAACAAACCTCTGTCAACAGTTAATGAATGAGCCCTTTTGTCCTCCTGTAGGTCAATGCCTATCGATCCTCTGAGCTCAGAAACAAAGGTGGATTGAAGAGAGAAGTCACTACTGTCACGACCCACAGAACGGCCACTATGGCAAAAGCCAGTAATCCTTGTTCATCTAATCTACAGAGAAAGAGACTTTTGTGCGCCTGTAAAAGTTACACAAATGTGGTCCACAGACTGCTCGCTGCCTGAAACAGTGCCTTTATCAAGATCCCAGTTGTTCTTTGAGTTCATTTTTAGAAGAAGGCGAGGGACAGAAGGAAAGAGAAAGATGAACCGACGACCCTTCTTATGTTTTCAGCTCTTTTTGTGAGACTTTAAAGGGCCCATATCATGGAAAACTGAAATAAGAGTTTCATGTAGTACACTGCTAAAGCTTTCAAAGCGTACCACAGTCCATATATGGATACTAAGCTACATCAGCCAGTTTTGAATTAATTGCGTGATGTCACAAAAGCAAACACATTTACATACATCCACCTGTCTACAGCAGTTAAGCCCCACCCATTCACAGCCCAGACTGCTATTTAACTGTGGTGGGTCAGCCAAACAGAATGTACATCAGTCTTAAAGGCACAGTAACAAAAATGGCTTGTTTTATTCTAAGGGATAAAAATGTGTTGGAAAAATGTTCATGTAAAAATAAGTTATGTTGTTTTTGATACATTAAAAAAAAATTACAAGTGGATTTTAGGAAAAATAAATAAACAGAAAAGATAAAGTAAGAGTAATCAATGCCCTGCACTACAGTTAAGCAACTACAAGCACGCACAGCAGTAGCAGTTTGCAGGGCCCAGCAATTATTTATGCAGATTATGGAATCTCATTAAAGACTTTAATGAGATTATGCTAGTATCACTAATTGATATCATAATCTCTTAAACTTGCCCTCTCTCTAATCACCTGTTTGGGTGAAAGCATCAGTCTGGCAAACATATTTGTGATGTTTTATTCTAGAAATGTAAGTGTTTCAGTTAAGCATTTAAAAGAAATTATTTTTTTTACAATCTAAATATTGTAAGTGACAATAATTATTAATATGATAACATGTAGATTACATAATAAATGTTTGCACTGTCAATGAGAAAATATTTTTCTCCAGTTAATTATAAACTTTCATAAAGTATTTAAAAAAAAATTTTCTTTGGGTTTTAACACTGATTGATTTAACATAAAATTCTGTAACTATTAAATAGTGATGTCCTTGTTGCCAAGGCAATAGAATTATACTATGTAAGGTTCCCTTTAGTGTAATATAAGATTAACAGAACAAAATAGTCCAATCAAAACAAGCCATGTACAGGTTTTAAGACATTTCAGCAAAGAGTAGCAGCACGTGGGTTCATTAACTTTACTCATGCTAGCATAATGCTAACTTAACGATAGCTTACATATCTCCAATTTTGTGACATATTTGGAAAACGTCAAGATCTAGAGCTTCTCCGACTTTTGCAGTACTAAAGGTAAACGCAAAGCCTATTGGTTAAATGTTTACGTTACATTAGGTTAATTAGGTGAAAAACACTTGTTGTACTTGGTTGACTCGATGAAAACAGTGAAGAGAAAGCTGCCCTATCCCACAGAGATAATGATTTGTTTACAAGGTGGAATGGAACGTGACAGGGAAACAAAGAAAGAGGGAGAGAGAAAGAGAGAAAGAGAGAGAGAGAGAGAGACAGAGAGAGAGAGAGAGAGAGAGAGAGAGAGAGAGAGAGAGAGAGACTTCCACACCGTTTGCTAAGACGTCAAATCCCAAAGGAAATCAAGAGTAAATCGAGTGTTGGTGGCACGGTTGCCACAGTAACTGCCATATGCATACAGGTGTTCAGAGACTTTCCTTACTCAGCCACAGCTCAAAGCAAGCCAGGTTTGAGAACACTCCTGGAACCCAAAACACTATGCATTAAAATTGTAACGCCTACGTTAGTACAACTTCAGCTAATCCTGTATGCGGCGCACGCTTCCATTCAACCACTCAAACTATCGCCAATGTTCACAGGTCTCCAACAGATGATGTAAACCAAGGTTGCAGACAAATGTAGAAAACTTCAATCTGGTAGTCCTTTGCAACTCCACAGGTTTCAAACAATTAGCAAGTATTAGCATAAGTAAGGGTTAAACAATAACGAAGAATTTTAGAAGTGTGCAAAATGGCGAACAGATCTATAGATAAGTCAACAATATAAGATAAGTCAGGCAGTAGAACATCGAGCATCAATTAATTATACAATTAAAACCCAGAATTAAATTAGTGCTTGGTGAATGTCATTTTCTTTTTAGTCTTTGTGGTACTGGTAGAAAAAATTGTAATGTTCACAATATTATGTAAGATTCCATTTGGTATACCTTCAAGAGAAAACAGAATTAAATGGTCCATCAGAACAAGCTGTCAGGTTCAAGACACTTATGTAGCAGCACTCAGAGAGTTTGAACATATTAATTTTATAAATGATACCTTAACTTATAAAGTTCACTGTTTTATTAATGTCTATTCATTCACCTTATTAATGCCAACTTATTAACTTTACCAATGCTTACTTAATAGTAGTGTATAACCTTATTAATGATACTATTGAATTTAGTAATGCTAACTTATTAAATGTATTAATTCTAAACTTTTTCAGTGCTAACGTAAAAACTTTACTAATTCTTAAATGAATGCCTTTATTCATTTCAACTTAACATGCTTTCTCAACTTTTCTTAATGAAACATAACTTTACTAATGCTAACTTACAAACATTATTCAAGTCAACAAGTTAAAATGCTAACTTTTTAACTGCCTTAATTCCAAAATATCAACTTTACTAAAGCCAAATTAACAACTTTCATAAAGGATAACTTTATTTATACTAACATTCCGGATTTGAAACTGTTCTTTCTAAAGAAGCTGAATCAGGTTCTGGATATGGTGAGTAAATAATAAAAAACTAAAATAAACTGCTTAGCATCAGGGACTTTTTATGGCCACTATATCAGACACAAAGCTCGAATACATATATATATATATATATATATATATATATATATATATATATTCACTGAAACTGAAAAGCAATATCACAGCATACCAGTACAGATAAAATGGCCCTGCACTAAATAAAATTATAACAAAATTAATATATCCAGATGCTGCATGTTAATGTGAGATGTTTTAAGAGAAGAGAGAGAATCACTGTATGTTATTATAGGAGAATATCATGTGAATGAGCAGTCCAAACGTTCAAGAGCTAAATTCTGTGGCTAAGAACGAAGAGACAAAAACAGCAGCTTAAAGCACTCACCACAATCCCCTCGGCTACCTGGACAATGGCATACTGGCAGACAAACAGAATCACGTGCGTGCTCACAAACACAAGCAGGACTGTAAACAGTGATCCATGAGCTGTCCAAAGAACAGACGGAGCCAACAGGGCTAAATAATATATCGCCTGTTAATCATTATAGCAACATCGGGGTTTTCTATTCTGATATCACAAACAGAGGAAATATGCAAATGAGCCCTCCAACCAATCACAGTATGCTGTGATGGTCCTGACCAATCACAGCTCCACATGTGTTCCTGCGGGTTTTAAACAGAAACTATTTTGGTTAAAATAATGTAGATCAATCTTTAACCATTACAAATTTGGGTATACCGCTGTTGATAATGTTAGCAATCAAATAATTTCAATTTATTGCGATGATAAATGCAGATATATGAGGCATGAAAGTTTTCAGATGTCTGGTTGTCACCACTACTGTGAACAACTCTGACTTGTTTCACATTAACCCACTTTGAATTACTTACATCATAACTACTTAATTATGCAAAAATATTGGTGGAATTTCCCTTTAATTCAAGAAAATGAACAGAAATATAATCACAATTGTATCCATACATTGTGCAGCTGTGATGCAAATAGACCTGTCTCAGGGCTACAGGCCAGCCACAGTGGGTCCGGGTGCGCCTGAGGGTGCTGGAAAAAGCTTTGGAAATGCTTTAGACAGCAGCAGGGTTTAGAGTGTTATCTCCCGCTCTGCAGAGACGGCCTTTGATGTTCTGAGCCACAGGCTGCAAGCAGGAGGAAACACACAGGAGCATAAAGCAGATATGTGGGCACATACACACACAGAAACACAGGCACGTCTGTCTGGCCAAACAAGACCGTGTGTTGACGAAAGCAACAATAACACATGCTGCCAAGCTTAAATACACTGCTTAAAATAATGAAGTGTTCCTCACTATAACAAAACTATACCTTCACTGGCCACTTTATTAGAAACACCAACCTTGTGCTTCCACTCACTGGCCACTTTATTAAAAACACCGACCTTGTGCTTCTACTCTCTGGCCACTTTAGAAACTATTAGAAACATCTACCAAACAGCTCCACTATATAGGTGCACAATTACAGACTTTTGTCCATCTGTTGCACAGTTTATCAGCCCCCCTTATCCCATTCAACATATATATATATACCAACATATATAAATACCAGTCACCTACTCATGATTTGGAAAGCGGATGTTTGCCATGTGTTACAGATAGAGACAAGAGAGAAAAAGAGAAAGGAAGCAGGTCAAACAGAAAAAGTAGACTCTGTTGTCCTGCAGAGTTTGGCCACAGCAGGTCTCACTCTTTCTGTAGGATAATCCACACTAATAGATATTAAGACACTTTAACCAAATCTGCCAGATGCTCATCTACTTCCATTGGGACAACAGACTTCCACCAACATCTCACCCTGTGTTTTACTCACCCTAACAATCCAATCCATCTGCATAAAGGTCACGGTCATTCTCAAACAAAACATTTTAATAATAATGTAACATCATCGACTGGGCAACATTTGTAGATGGTTTTGAATCAGATTCAAATTTGATTTCTGTATTTGTGACTCAGTTTGACTGGTTAGATCAGATTTCAAACACGTGGGTTTTTTTCTTTTCATAGTTCAGGGTGTGGTGGTTCATGAAGTCAGAATGTGTGACGAGAAAGTCATCACATATAGCAGCTTCAATACAGAGTAGAAGCTTTTAGCAGACATTTGGGTAAAATTTTCACTCGTGTTGTATTTTGCAGTAACTGCCTAATTAATAGATCTTAACTACTCTTAACAGTTTTGATCACTGACAGTGGTTTCTACGAAAGACTGTAAATGAGAGACACTGACAGACACTAAATTTATTCTAAAATCATTGATATACTGTGCTATTAAAGCACAGTTTAGTAGATAATATTGCTTAATTAGTTATTATAACAGAATAATTACTATAAACAAGTAATAGTTGATTATTGTACCTATTTGTCAATTTCAAATGTAGAAATCAAAAAAGACTTGGTGTGGATTTTTTATTGTCTACATTCCTCCACTATGCAAACAGTACCTACAATTGCATTTAGGTATTCAGTGTATTTTCAAAATTTCCATTTCCTAAACAACTGCAGCTGAATCAAATTGATAGGAAATTGGATTCATGATGCACCAAACAGTTTCCTAAATAATCATAATCAATTTAAATTATGAATTGTACCAAAAGAATAGAACCTAATTAAACGGCGGTGCAATAACGTCATGAAGAGCCGTAAAGGAATCAAAGAGCTGCTGAATACATTTAGATTCAGGATGCACTAAATCGCATCAAATCAAAAAACTGTGTGAAATTACTCTCCTGTTTGTCACTAATATAGCAAAGCTCAGCCCACTGCACTTCACACACTTCACACTCTCCCCTTGTCTGCTTCCTCCTGCACAGAGACCGAGAGGAGCAGAGTAAATTATTCACCATCCACAGGGTATAGAGAGGGGATGAGAGAGCATTTCTGTACACAGAGAGAGAGAGAGAGAGGTGGGTAAGGCCAGGAAAAAAGAAAGGAAGAAAGAGAAAGAGAAAAAGAAAGAAAGAAAGAAAAAGTAGAAAAAAAGAGGAAAAGTCGGGAGAGCAGGAGCAAAACAGAAGACAGTGAGGAGAGAAAGAAAGAAAGAAAGAAAGAAAGAAAGAAAGGTCATGAAAAAAGAAAAAGAAAAAAGAAAGAAAGAGGAAATGTAGGGAGAGGAAGAGAAGAGACGAATTGAGACGAGACATAGAGAGGGAGTGAGAGAGCATTTCTATACACTCAGAGAGAGAGAGAGAGAGAGAGAGAGAGAGAGAGAGAGAGAGAGAGAGAGAGAGAGAGAGAGAGAGAGGCATGAAAGAAGAAAGAAAGAGAAAAAGAAAGAAAGAAAGAAAGAAAGAAAGAGAGGGAAAAGTAGGGAGAGCATGAGCAAAACAGAAGACAGTGAACAGAGAAAGAAAGAAAGAAAGAAAGAAAGAAAGAAAGAAAGAAAGGAAATGTAGGGAGAGCAGGAGCAAACAGAAGACAGTGGGGAGAGGAAGAGGAGAGAATAGAAGAGACGAGACGAGACGAGAAGAAGTCATTGTTAAAGACCAGGTCAACAAACACATTAATGCTAATGTGAAATATGCTAAAGCTGTTGTGGCTACTGAGGAATGTAAGATATGGATTAGTACAGAATCATTAGTGTAATGCTAAATAGTCCCCCTTTTTTATTTATTACTAGCAACATCAGTTTTATTAAAGTTTCTGTTGCCATTCCTTTAAAATCTCAGTGTTTAAGTGCTTGTTGTGGAGAGTAACTCACTGCTCCTGGTTGAACTGAGGTCTGAAAACTAAAAAAGCATGCATGTCCTTCAAGAAGGCTTCAATATGTAATAATAGGCTTGTCTGAACTTTACTACCCAAAATGGTGTGCACTCACACATATGGTTTCTTCAGGTCAGCTCTGCAGGGACAGCAACACAGACGTTTTGAACATAACACTGTGTGAACTAAATATTCTGCGCTTCTAGATTTCAATAAATATTGTTTTTTTAGCAAATATTTCTAGATGTATGACAAATGTATTTCTATGTATGACAAAATAAAAGACAAGGGCAGGGCTTACACTATGGCCACGGCAACCTTCAAATGCATTTTTGAAGAGCTTGTGATTGTTAGGGTTTATTTTCTTAGAGGGTGGCGTGTCTGGCCCTGGAAAATTGATAAAGTATATATATTTAAAAGAATTCAATCTTAACTTCAGAATAAAAAAGGGGTATCATGTCACCCCTAATATATAAACACTACAATCCCACACAGAATACAGAGTTTAAGATTAGAGCTAAAAGTGAATCAGCGGAGGATGCTGAGCGCACTTCCGCCACCACCATTCACAAAAACAGAAGAGGGTTACCACGGAAACAGCTCTTCGCTGGGGGGGCCCCTTCTTAGAGAAGCTATCCTGCAACGTGGAGTCCATTGTTTGTATTGGGGCATAATGTGGAGGCCTCTATTGTCGGGCAATCGACAAACGAAAGGAAACTCTCTCGTCGTTTTCTTTTATGCTTACTTTCTTCTCTCTCTTTCGCCATCTCTTCCCTCTCTCTCCATCTTTGTCTTCTCCTCTTTTCTCTCTCACTCTAGGTATGTTATCTTTTTTCTTCTGGCTACTCTTTTCTATTTCATTCTATTTTCCTCTCTATCCATCTATCCATTTCTCTTCTCTCTCTGCTCCCATTTTCTCCTTCTCTTCATCTTCTGTTCTCCTTCTCAATCACAGTCTCTCATCCCATCTCTGTCTCACCTTTCTTTCTCCCCCTCTAATTTTGTTCTCTCTCTCTCTCTCTCTCAGAGAACATAACTCAAAGCTGGATCGGGAGAAGGGTGATCAGAGGGGGGCTTGGATTCCTCTGCTGGCACTTGCATTTATTTACTTATTTATTCGCTTGATTATTTGCTTATTCATTGATTTAACTTTCTTCTCCAAATACGAGACTATTAAACTGAAATAATGAAAATGATGATGAAATATAAAGCATAACTTTACTTTTTCATTCTGTCACTGCACTTGATAAACTGTTTGTTTCTTGTTGCCATTCGAAAACATCAACATTGTACAAATATTTCATGATTAAATCCTAACATGTTAGGATTTCTGAGGTTCTATAAGAACAGCAGACACAGTTAACTATTTAATAACTACTACAAATTCATTGAATACAGGTCAATAAAGTAAATAAGCACATACGGGGCCTAAAGATATACATTCATCATGTTTCATCAAGAAGGAAAAAGCTAGAAGACGGGGGCTACTTAATGCTTGGGTAATTGGACCGGTTCTAAATGACACAGTTAACGAGCCAAAAAAAGGCAAAAGGAATTCCTCTGATTTTTCAGACCTTCTGCATAAATAAATGGTTCAGATAAAAAGATAAAGAGTGATGCTCTTTAAAAATGCTCTGTGCTACATAAAGTTACAGTTAGAATTGTTCTTAGTGATGCTGACAGGTAAGGAGGACCAGATCTGCCAAATTGAAAAATAAATAAAATTAAAAAATAATGTGTTTTATTAATGCCATTTTTATATATTTTTTCCATATCTATATTTAACAATTGTTCGCTTTATTCATTGATTCATTAATTCATTTTTTTTTCATTAATTTATTTATTTATTTCTGTATTCCGTCGTTCATATGATAATGAGGGGGCGTGTTTTTCACGTACAGGCTTAACAATCAAGACCAGGAGGAGAAGAGTTGATTAAACTGTTCTTTCACCAACTCCATAAAGAACTGCACGGACAGACAAACCTGCCGACAAACAACTTTCGGGGGCTTCCACAGACTGTATGTGAAAAGGGTGTCCAAATGTCTGGGTGATCTGAATTTTGCAGAAAAAGATGAACTACCTCCTCAAAAGTTCTGAACACTATGGGGTCGACCTCTGTATCAGCAAAGGCAGCAAAATGGAGCAAACTGTCCGCCACAGCCTCCACACGAAAGAGTAAATAATCCGTACTTGCATTTTCAGCCAGATCAGCTGAAACTCTGAGATCTCTGGCTGTCTGCTGCCTGTAAGAAGCCATTACTGTACTGTCTTGTCCTTAGTTACTGCTGAGAGAGCAAGACATGTACAATCAATCTACAGAATCTGACATCGATCAACCAATAGGAATATTAAGACACTGTGACATCATTGACTGACAGCCCCTTTATTAGCATAAGGACAAGAAAATACAGAAATAAATACAGAAATAAATAAATATAGAAATATAGAAAAGAGTTATTGAAATAAATGAATAAAAAAACAGAAAAAAATGTTAATGAAGCAACATATAACAAAAATAAATACAAAAATTGGTGAGAAGGTATTGAGAAATTACTAAAGAGACATATAAATAAATGCAGACATTAATTTATATAAGATTTTATTTATCAATATATTAATTGTTATGTATATTTTTTATTTTTAGATTTATCATTATTCTTTGCAATTCTACGTCATATATTAATTTACTAAGTCATTTATTTTTCATTTTATTTATTTTTCATTTTGGCAAATCTGGTCCTCCATAGACAGGAACCAGAAGTCCACTTCTAAAAGATCCCTCACAAAGTTGAACGCGCTGCCTGGTGTCTGAGGCTTTGGGTTGCGATAGTACATGCAGGTGGTTGCAAAGCAAAAAATATTTTTTTCAGATTTACCATCATCAACATTACACAAAAAACAGAGAAAACACACATAGATTAACTGATTCTTTTGGATAGCAAATTACACGGATATTTGTATCCCTGTAAAGAAATCTGTGTCAGTAAGTTTTTCTACAATGACAAGTGACAATCCTATCAGTCAGCAGAGTTTTTAATTAAACTAATGAGCATATTAAATTATATCTGCCATTACCGTTTTCTGGAATTGTGTAGCTTCTTAAAATCTGCAGTCAAATTTTTTATATCATTTGGGGCCTACATTTCATATCTCTGACCAATACTACAGTTCATTTGAACAGTACAGTATCACAATATGATTAAGAGTACAAGTATGCAATGTTGACCACAGTCAGAGAGAGTCTTATTTGTATTGTGACCGTAAAGTCGGACAGCTGCACTGGTGTATGTAAACTTTCTCACAGTGGTCCGGTACAATCTCATTGCGAAAGGTCTGTCCCCAGAGGAGGCAGAGATAATCTGCTGTTATAAGAACGCTAAATGTTCTCATTATTATATTTATGTTGCATCATTCAGTGTTTTGGCACAGACTTGCGCTCAGCTGGCACTCAGCGGTCCCCCAGGAGGGAAATATCCAGGATGGAGGCTCAGTTTGCCCTAATAAACCATGGGAAGGTACTGGGAAAACTGATCTGCAAGAATTATGGCAAGAATTAAATACGCAGAACTAAAGTCACTTAACCTCGCAAAGACATGACCGATCTCTCTCACACAGACAATGCTTAACTCCCTCTCTCATACAAACATGCATATTTGAAGTACAATCTCAATCTATTAAAACTCTGAAGGCCTGTGTGGGTCCACACTTCAGTTCCTCACCCTCATTACAGAGCTTACAGAACACAGTATCACAGCTGTTACTGAATAATTCACAGTAGACTCTGAATGATTCACAGGAGTTGCTGAATATCCATATTAGTTACTGAATAGAAGATAACAGATGATTTGTAGCAGATACCAAACGATACATAACAGATACCAAATGATTCACAGCAGATTCCAAATACTTCATATTTACTGAATGATTCAGAGCAGTTACTAAATGATTCTTAGAATACCAGTCATAGTAACTGAATGATTCACAACAGATTCATAATAAGTGAACAATTCATTGCAGACACTGAACAATTCATTGCAGACACTGACTGTTTCATAATAAGTGAATGATTGATAGCAGTTACTTATTCATAGTAATAACTGAATGATTCACAGCAGAAACAAAATGATTCATGCTAGATGGTGAATAATACAAAATAACCGAATGATTCAGAGCAGTTGCTGAATGATTCAGAGCAGTTGCTGAATGACTCAGAGCAGTTGCTGAATGATTCACAGCAGTTGCTGAATGATTCACAACAGTTGCTGAATGATTCATGCTAAATTCATGAATAATTCAGAGTAACCAAATGATTCACAGCAGTTACCGAATGATTCATAGCAGCTACTGAATGATTCACAATAGTTGCTGAATTACTCATAGTAACTGAATGGTTCACAGCAGGTCCTGAATGGTTCACAGCAGGTCCTGAATGATTTATGCTAAAAACAAAATATTACAATTTATAACTTAACAATTAGCCTGGAGTTTAAGGGGTTAACCGAAATGCATGTAAAAACAGGAAATGTTAAAAAGGTGGTCAATCAATAACGTAAAGATCAACCTGCAGTATTTTGACCAAAATAATTTCTTCTGGTTGGACTGCATGAACTGATTGTGGTTCTGATTCATTAAAGTCAGCTTTGAGTGGTCATGATGATCACACCACACTGTAACAAATACTATAATGCTTTAAAGGGCTCATTTGCGTATTACTGTTTTCTGTGATAATGGTTTTGCGAAAGCCAATATCGCAATTAACAAATGATTCATTGTGTAGCCTTGATACACAACATGCCACAGCGTTCTAGAACTGTATTAAATTAACACTTAAGTGCTGAAGTTACAGTGATCACCTGTAGTGATCGCCACAACACCTGCAGCTCACACAGAGCACAAAAACACACACAAAAAAGGGAAAGGCATTACCCAGCACCAGCTGTCCAGATGAAAAGAGGGACTGAAGTGTGTATATGTGACGCGTGTCAGAGCTCTAAATAATTCACACTGCTCTGAGCTCCAACCAGCTAACATAGAGGGACCGTTTCCATGACACTGCAACAAAGGGGGCCAACTCGGGAGCAAATTCAGGGGCTCTGGGTACATAAATTGGCCCTGTAGGTAGAATTATGGCTGTCACCATCAATTAAAATCAATAACTGAGTAATCTACTAATTATACTGACGATTAATCGAGTATCCAGTTTTACACAGGTAATTGTGTGCTCTTTCTGGGTCAGTTTAGTTAATATTACATAGAAGGAGACATGAGTGTGAACAAGAAAAGGAAAACGGAAAAAAGACAGAATTAACCTTGGCGATTTTGCTCTGATCTGATCTTCTGCGCAGTGTGTAAAAGGGATGCAGCAAAACAACACTGTTGTATCAAACTGTACCGTAGGAAATCATACTTAAGCAATAGAACACGAGAGGAAGTGTGTTATCGAGAAATAACATCACGCCTGTGGTTTGATTGTGCCTTAGATCATCATAGCCGTGATGTTACACACGATAACACAACCTTGAGTGTTCTATTGCTTTTATACAATAGTTAAATAAATAAAGTAAGAAATAAATAAATTGGGCCGTGAACATGGCATTTAATATGTTTTAATGTTAGCAGTTCCTTCCACCCAATTTTAGTTCCTTAACAAGCAGCTTGTTGCTACGTCAGAGTAACGAGCTCCGCTCACTTGCTGCACAGCCGTCAGTTCGTTCTCCAGCTCCTTACACAGACCAATGGACAGAATTTAGTGTAGTCTTATCTTCAGAGTCTGACCAAATCAGCTGTAGGTCAAATGTAATCTTAAGTATCCATTTTCTGTTTGTGCGCAAAGTAAGAAGTAAAAACATTCAAATGGCTTGAGCATCTCCCACAGCTGCTTAGCAACGGCGTCTCAGCGGAGTGATACCATGATGTTATGGCAAAATAACAGCACGGTTAGAACGCTTCTCAACCAATCAGCTTGCATGGCCGGAACTAACTGTTGTATAATGTATCATGACGTATCACTGCATCGTGATGCATATTCACGCAAATTCATTTCCAGAGTGGCACAAATGTCTAAGTGTTGGCTCTATCATCAGAAGATCGCAAATTCGATCGGTCAATGCAATGCTAGCTAACGTGGGTATCTGTTAGCTGTAGGCCTGTCACAATTATTACACAACTGCCTATCAAAACTACTTGAGATGATCACAATTATTTGAGACAACTGTTATTGCTGAAGCTGACTGCAATCGTTTTCCACAGTCACAGTTCCACAGTTCCCGCAATCATATTACACCGCAACAAGCAAAACATGAAATGGGAGTAAATTCACAAGTATCCTTACTCATACTGCCACAAACCAACCCTCAATATATGGTACTTTTATAACTAAATGCTCTAATAAACCAAAAATGAAATAAATTAACATAAGGCACATTTTTAGTCACTTCTTTTGCTGCATCGAATTTTCTATTATTTCAAGATGCCACTGTCTCATATAAAATCGAAAATACAACATTTTGTGAACTGATACGCACATAGTGCATAAGTAATTCATATGTGTCTTCAGCGTGAATGAACTTGTGCCATGAAATGACGTACGCACACATGCTAATCAGCACTCATATGAATGATTCTGCAATATCCATTTTGCAAAGACCAATATCACAAGGATTAAAAGATGGCTCTACCAAGCACTGTTGGCCATAATAACATTTTGGCTCAATCTGAAATGATATATTAAGAAAGGTCAGATGACAACAACCATGTAAGTCTTAAAACACGCAAACAGACATGACGAGGGGCAGAAACGGACCAGGTGAAAGCGAACAACGGGTGATACTCTCTACTCTTTCATCTCTAGGACAGGTGTTTGGAAGCAGCTACTTCAAAAAGCAGGAAAGAAAGGCATCGACACTCAGCCCTGCTTTTACAGTAGCTTTAAAAATATATATATATATATATATATATATTAGACAAACTGGCTAACATGAAAAAAACAACTCCTCCAGAGAACTGAAGGGACACAGACTTCACAACAAAATTCTACATCTACAGCCCTGGCTGCTAAAGCAGATTCACAAGAACTAGGGATGGGTGATATGAACATGTATCATCATTTTCAATCACCACATAACTATGATGCGGTCTCACAATATACCATAAAACAGAGATCTTCAAATCTGGATCTTCAGTCCAGTTTCCAGCCCTGGATTTTGTAAACACTCTGAGTTAACTGAAAAGTTAATGCCACTGATTGGCCACCTGCGGTCATACTTCAGAGCATTTACAGTGTGAGGAATGTTTCGGCAGCCACTAAGTTTAAAGAACCTTCACATAACTTCAGACATCACTCAAATGTAAAACCAACAGCCAACAGAAACAGAGGCAAACAGCAAGCCTTAGCTCTAGGCTGTTTAAAATGAGAGCACAAATTCACAAGTACACCAGCCAAAAGTCTACACCAAAGCACACACCTAAACAGACATTACAGAGTGCTACACTACGAAGAGGTAGACCTGTCAAAACTGTTTTGATGAAGTTTCTCCAAAGTTTTAAACTTTTTCAGCTCCTGCCTCAGCACCCTCTAAAATCACAATCCCTAGAATTTATAAGTTCTATACAGAAAAAGCTCAGTTATTTGAGTTATTTGTATTACTGACATGTCATTAATACAGCTTTACGTTTTCTTATGGTCATAGTTTTGTCACTCATTTTAACAATGTTCAAAACTTCATTGAAATCAGTACACCCAAGTGATGGGGGTTTCCATTCTTTTCCCACACAGAGAATATTGGATATCATCACCACAAACATTGAATACTTAAGGTTCAATAACCATCCAGGGGTCTGTCTCATGAAGCGAGTTCAACATAAACATGGTTCCTGACTAAGTTTCAGCTTCACAAAACCTAACAAATGGAACCACGTGTTACTAATAAAGTCGGTTAACAGTTTTCTCTGTAAACCCTGGATTAAATACTCAAGCTGTGAAACCATGACAAACATGACAAACAGCCCATAACATAAAACATGAGGATTAGCTAAACTGTTTTTTATTGTAAACATTTAAAAGTAACACGTTTATAGCGTTAAAAAAGCAATGCAGTCTCTACTGTCATGATTCTACCTGTTTACTCTACCACTGGAGCTGACAGCAAAATTTTATTTCTGAAAGAATATCCTGCTGACCGCTGCCATTGCTGATTAAAGTGACAACATTAATCATTAGTTATTGACATAAGTACCGACCATAACAAGACCACAAATGAATTATCCATCATCACATCAGCCTCAAAACTGCATATCAGTGCATCATCAAGCACAACGCATACAATAGTTTAATCACCCACATTTTTTTAAGAAAAACTCAGGTCAGATAGAACAGCCTGAGTTGAAAGGGACTATGACAGATTTTACATTTCTGCATTCAATGGTTGAGATGTAAACAAAGTCCTTCAGAGTGGTTTGGTGTAAAATGGTTCATTGTAGAGATTTGGATTTCTTTACAGTGGTGGTGATATGAACCAGGGGTCGTGAAGTCCACAGCCCAAAAAAGCCATTTTATTTACAATTCAAAACCACAAATGAAACTACACTTCTGAGTTTTTATATGAAATGTTGATGGTAAAGTGGTGGTAAATCTAAAAAAAAAATATAAAACAAAACTTTCTTTTGGGACTATTGTGCCTGAAACACCCTGCGTGTGTCTCTCTGCCAGAAGTGTATTAAAAAAAAGTCCAAAATTGTATTTCAAAACTATCATAAAAAAATGTCTCAGGCATCAAGCAACATATTTGTAACCATTTAGCACAAAGCCTTTCTGTGTGGGAGCTTTTAGAGGCATTAAACTCTCTTGAACAGAGCACATCAAACCACTCTGAATGACTGTTTACATCTTAATGATTTAATTATGCAGTAATTCAGAAAAATTGGCAGAATTTTCCTTTAATGACAAGTGTCTTGTTAATTTATCATCTGCTGTGGATTTCCAACAACGCTATAACCATTTCCAGAGCTCATTAAAAGGAACTAAGTACACTTATCTACGACACTATCACAGATACACTTTCCTTCCACAATATCACCAGCAACCTTATTGAAATAAGGGAAGAAATATTAAAGCTGCAATACTCATAAAAGCAAACTGAGTCCAGCTCTCCACTCCCAAAAATAACCCCTATAGGAAAGAAGTCAAGTAGCACTTTAGCACTAGACAGTCCAGTTCAGCATGGTATGGTTACTAATGCAAGCCCTAAAACTAATCCAAAGGAGGAGTTCTCTAGAAATTATGAGGTGGCCACATGACTTTCCACAGGATGCTAGTATTAACAGTAAACATAAACAGCAGAAGCAACAGTAGAGGAGCTTCAAGCTCTGATTTACCTTTTACTCTGCATTTGGCCTTATGTTAAAGTCAATAGGCGGGAAATAATTGTGGGTGGAACATGATTTTTGTCTCCAGTTTTTAACTGGATCCTGAAAGGCTGGCGTTCCGTAAGGAACACAGAGTCAGACTGTGATGGTCAGCAGAATGTGCGTTTTCTGTAGTTTCTGAAACACGATTCATTAATTGTTGAAAGATTCATTTTAATGTGTTTTTTTCTTTTTAAGGTGTAGACAAGGCGAAATGCCAGTTAGCAGGCTAGCCTGTTAGCATCCATGTTGCTCTCGCATTTCTTACGCTTCCACTGTAGGAGTGTAATTACCTATCGTTTGAGCAATAGATGGACTGTGTGTGTTTCTGTGTGCGTATTTGTTTGTGCACATCGCTCCATCATCAGCTGACCTCCCCGCACAGTCTCTCAGCGCCGCAGAAAACTTTACAAAACAGCAAGTACCGCCAGCTATTTGAACTACCTAACTACTGGTAACATGAACACAGGTTTTTAGCAAACACCAAAAGTGAGAGAGTAAAGTGAGAAAGGAGGCTGTCTTCTGATATACATGTCCTTGCAGTCGGGAGCGGAGGTAAGGACTGGTGCTTTTGCTCAATGATAGGTCAGGGTGAAGGAGAAGTAGGGAAAACATACTAAAATGTTATTGGTCAGTTCAATTTTTGCATCCCACTGAAACACGTCGACTCAAACCTCAGAAGGCATTTAGAGGTGGGCAGAAATTACTACATTACTATGAAAGATTATGCAGAAACAAGAATTTTGTCTTTTGATTGATATGCCACAATGGACTGTGCTTAAATGTGACCAAAGACATGAACTAGCAAGGTAACAAAGGTCTATTTTGATTTCAGGTTGACTTTAAGAGGAGCAGACTAGCTAGAGTTCTTTAGAAATAGCAGTATTATTTCTAAATATCTGACTCGAGTGCCATTGCACATCGATTCAGCAACAGCTGCATTTGACCAATCAGTGGTCTGCATTATTGTGCTTGGCATCTCTTTAGAAGGGCAACTAAATCCAGCACAGGTGCTCAGGTACAATACAAGTCACCTGGCAATGGATGATCACAGATTACTAACCACACCACCACAAAGCACCGCACTGTCTGGTGGAAAAGCACTAAGACACCTCAGGCGCTTTGGAAGGACAGAAGCTCTGGCAGGAGCTAACACGGTGGCTTTGACAACAGTAATTACATAATAAACACATGTAGGCAAAAGGCAATAATCATTTCATAACAAATTACATTGCAACATGACTAGTCTGGTACACCCAACACATCACAATTCTTTCACACTCAAGCTTGCACGTCTGTACTTTCCAATCTATTGAATGCTAGTTTTCTTTTAGAAATAAAAATGGTTTTAGAAAAGCTTGACCATTTGGGATATTTCAGTGTGGTTAAAGTGCTCAGTGGTCCATGTGCTTGGCCATGGCGCCCTGCATGCTGCTTAAGGCCTGGGGGAGGGGGGTGGGTACTTCACCAACTCCACCAGACCAAGTTCAACTACTCTCTTCATGGCCCTGATTACTATAAAGCACACTACTAGAACACCTACGCGCGCCTATTTATCAGAGTAGCCAAAGAACACAGACACTTCAACAGAAATAGCTCAGAAGAGTGTTATCAGGCAGGTAGCATAGCTGCAACACCAGATCAGTGCTTAACATTTAACCAACACAACTCTGGAAGGAAAAAGTTTCGACCGTAATGCTAAATGCACTGCCTGTGGGCCTACAGCTTAATATACAAAGTGAATCTAGCGAGTTCAGCATATGTAACCACTGAACGTAAACTGAGAAGACGGTAAGGACAGTTAATAACTTTTAGCAGCAAGCCGGCCAATCCACGCTGATCAGGCGAAGCTGGAAGAGCAGCTAAGTTAGCTGCTAGCAGGTCGTATGAATGTGTGTCCAGGTTAAGAATTGTTTACTTCAGATAAACGTGAGTTATTCTCTAAGCGCACACTACCATGAGACAACTCACACTACAGAACACTTATTAAACAGAAAATATCAAGTTAGTAAGTTACATCAGGTCAGTTAGCAAGATAGTCAGCTAGCTAGACTTTCTCTTCTGATACCTGGTGCCGATATAACCCCCTGATTGACCTACTGTACCTCACCATCCACACTTATTTCACTCAATTTTAACAGTTCAGACTGCTCAGTGATTCTCTGTGTGCCGTTAAATTTAAATTAAAGCAGCACTAATACGAACACTTCCACACAAACTACAGCAGAGACGTCCACAGCTAGCTAAGTAAGTTAGCCACCGCTAGCTACACAAACCTCATACGCTGCCCTTTATCCGTTAGCATTAGCTACGCAGCTAACGCTAACTCAGCTACAAAACTCTCCTTTATGGTTTAGCATTAGCCACGAAGCTAACGCTAGCTGCACTCCCGTCCGCTGCCCTTTATCCGTTAGCATTAGCGTTAGCATTAGCTCCGCCGCTGCCCGCTCGCAGTGTCGCCTCCTCCTCAGCCCAGCTGTTTACCGTCTTATCGCCGACAGCAGATAAATATCAGACAGTAATAACACACAGCGGTGTTCATCTCTACCTCAGAGTGCCGCTCTGTCAGTCAGCCGCTGCGGCTCCACGCTCTCGGTGCTTTTCCCGAAGTTTCCTCAGCGCTGAAGGCAGCTCACTCAAGGCAGCGTTGGGTGTCGCGCCGAGCTCGCGGTCCCCCGCGCTCGCTCTCCGGGGCTCGTAGCTAGGCAACGCTCGCTAGCCGAAGCGGCTTGTACTGGCTAAATCGACTGCGCTCTACGCGCGACTCCTCCGCCGCTCGCGCTCCTGTTCTGCGCGTTCGAGCGGCTCGCGAGGAGTTCAGATTCCTCTTTTTCTTCCTTTGATCTCCGTTCCGAATCCTGCCGCGTACAACAGAATCCCGCAGGCTCCGCTCGCGACTCTTCCCGCAACACACCGCCGCCAGCGCGCGACCCGCTGTAGCGATGAACGACCCGTGAACGAATCATTTCTTTTGAACCGGTTCTTTAGATTCGGTTCTTTTCGGTGAATCGATCGAACCGATTCACAAAAAAAACTATTTTAGTGTTAATGCATTATTTTCGTCACTATCTATCTATCTAACTATCTATCCACTATCTATCTATCTATCGAAGCCCCTGTACTTCATGCTGCTATTTAGTGCCACCTGATCAGTGAAACTAAAACGAGCCTATTGAATCGCATGCTCGATTCATTGAATCACACACTTGGAGGGAATCGGTTCGATAAACTGAATCGAACCTCACGTCACTCCAGACGCTCCAGGCTCGCACTGATGACGCCATCGATAATCCAACCACGCCCCCTCCCTCTCCACGCTCTGCAGTCGCTTTGCTGTGACGCAAAGACGTGGCCAGACTGATTTTTTATCAACGTAAGATGATCGCAAGTTTATTTTAAAGGCTATTTTTATTCAGTCTTTTTTTGCATTTGTACAATAGCTTAGATTAAACAGTAGCGTTAAAGTTTATAAATGTAGTAAAATATTAATTGAGAGCAGAGGTTTTTTTATTGTATTTTATTTTTTTTTAAAGACTGATGCTGCTCGCTTGTTTCTCTCTCCCCTCTTTGGCACGGGGTCTCGTGTTAATTCCCATGTTCAGTATCTTAATCTACCAGAAACAGGCTGAAGCACCAAAGAATGTGTTTCTGAGAAGCGTGGAATTGACACTGGCCTCCTGCCAAGCCAAGCTGAAGAGGAGGCCCGTGGCCAAAAGAAGAAAGAGGCTTTCAGCGCAGACCAGCAGAAAATATATAACGTAAGATAATTCCACAACTTCCACATTCAACAGTGCATACATTCAAATAGTCCTTTAAGTTGTCGTGATTCTGTATATAACCATTGCCTTTTGTAAAGAGCCCTTAAATAACTTTTAAAAAGGGGAATTCCACCATGTCTCAAAATTTCTGCATAACTTAATGGTTAAAACAAAGTCATTCAGAATGGTTTGATGTGAAATGCTTCATTGTAGAGACTCAGATTCCTTTACAGTGGTGGTGATAGGAACCAGAGGTCACAATGTCTACAACACAAATACAGCCCTTTTATTTACTATCCAAAACCAACAGTGAGCCTAAACGTATCTATTTTGCCTCACAACGCCCTACATGTATGGGAGGCAAATCCAGCCTATATATGTAATAAATGTAAAACAGCTGTTTGTCATTTCATTTTAGTCATTATTCTGGGTTTTTCATGGCCAAATCTAAAATGAAAAAGCTAATAGAGAAAAGAAAATCCAAGCTTCACTTTGGCTTTGGCTTTTCTCCATGAAGTGCAGAATACGGGTCAAAACTAAAATCAAAATGCAATGTTTACATTGTTATTTCTTTTTCATAGCAATCGGCTGCAGATCTGACAAAATGAAAATGAAAAGGCAAAACTGATAAATCAACAGCAAAGTGACAGTTTGTGATTCAGTTTTCGGCGTCGACGCGCTTTAAGTGTCAGAATGAAAAGGCAAATGCAAACGAACATCAGCGCCACCTGCTGGACTTTTACTTTTCATTTTCGACTTTTCGATTTCGTTTTCAAATTGACCAACATGCAAATATATGTTAATTAGCACTGGGCGGGGCTACGGGGTACATTTTGGGACATCCTCAGACCTCCGAGTCAGAGCGGCATCATTCCTCAAGCTAAACGACTTTGAGTCTCAAGAAAATCCATCGTGATGTTTGTGCTCTGGTGAAACTGAACGTCAGCACAAACACCGTCAGACCAAACGGCCTCAGAGAAAAGGTGTCAGACCAAACGCAGGCCTGGTCGAGCACATAGTGGTTCATATAACTTAGAAAACAATTATGTATCTCGATATAAATGCCAGTATAACATTTCCAGTTTTTTCTGACGGTGTTTGTGCTGACGTTCAGTTTCACCAGAGCACAAACATCACGATGGATTTTCTTGAGACTCAAAGTCGTTTAGCTTGAGGAATGATGCCGCTCTGACTCGGAGGTCTGAGGATGTCCCAAAATGTACCCCGTAGCCCCGCCTAGTGCTAATTAACATATATTTGCATGTTGGTCAATTTGAAAACGAAATCGAAAAGTCGAAAATGAAAAGTAAAAGTCCAGCAGGTGGCGCTGATGTTCGTTTGCATTTGCCTTTTCATTCTGACACTTAAAGCGCGTCGACGCCGAAAACTGAATCACAAACTGTCACTTTGCTGTTGATTTATCAGTTTTGCCTTTTCATTTTCATTTTGTCAGATCTGCAGCCGATTGCTATGAAAAAGAAATAACAATGTAAACATTGCATTTTGATTTTAGTTTTGACCCGTATTCTGCACTTCATGGAGAAAAGCCAAAGCCAAAGTGAAGCTTGGATTTTCTTTTCTCTATTAGCTTTTTCATTTTAGATTTGGCCATGAAAAACCCAGAATAATGACTAAAATGAAATGACAAATAGCTGTTTTACATTTATTTTTATTTTTGTCACAAATGGCTCGTGCTCATGTGAAAAATGAAATTGCAAATGTAGGCATTTCATTTCATTTTCAATTTTGGCAGGATATTTGCGCAGATGTTTGGAAAAAGAAATGGCAAAAAGAGGTTTGCATTTTCATTTTATGGTTTTAATTTTAATTTCTTTTTTGGCTGGATTTGCCTCCCATATACATGCACCCCATCCACCATAAATGGATTCAAAAAATACATTTTAGACCACAAGCTTTTCAAAACTATCCTAAAACAGTGTTTCAGACATCAGGCAGTGTAGTCATAACCATTTCATGTAATAACTGTCTGTGAGGGAGCTTTTAGAGGTGGACGTCTGGTTCCTATCACCACCACTGTGAACAATTCTGACATTTCACACCAAACCGCTTTGAATGTTTACATTTTATCAATTTAATAGTGCAGACATTTTGAAACAATGATGGAATTCCCATTCAAAAGCATGTATATTGAGATTCATAACTTCTAATCAGATCAGGATAGTTTACAGAATGAATACTTTATCACACTGGAGATACATTCCGTAGGAATATGCACTCAGTGCAGGCTCAGTTTAACGGGGGTGAATGCCAGACAGTCCAGACAAGTCTTGGAGAAGGAACATATAACAAATGAGGTCCATCTGGTGCTGTTTTTCAGCACTATCATATCACAAAGCACAAGAAAAAAAAGTGAAATCACTGAAGAACTCCACCGTTGTCCTAATGGCTCGCAGTGAAACTCCACTGTGTTCCCTTCTGAAAGTAAACAGTGTGCTTTTCTTTTTCTAGACACTTCCAGGGAGTGCAGAGGAAGGCTGTGATGTCATGGACAGAGCAACAGGACCCTAAAAAGAAGAATCTAAAGAATTTATCATATTAAAGATCATTTCTCCTATCTATTCTGTGCCAGTCTATATAACAGTACCTGCAATTAGAGTGAGTTACTCATTCAACCTAATGAGAAACTGTAGAGCACACTCTTTATATCACAATACCTACATTTAGAGTGAGTTATTAATTTCTAATAAGTGATCTAAATAAGTGAAAAAACAGGAGTTTCCAAAACTGGAGTTCAAAAACTGATTAAACAGAGAAAATGGCACTCCTAACAACTCTCTGCAAGACCTGGTAGACCACCAAAACTGTCCCCACCAGATAATTTAATACTTGAGGGAGAGGAGAAAATCAGGCTCCACTCTGGCTTCAGATCTGAAAACATCCACAGGTGTTTCTGTCCATCCTTCCACTGTAAGAAGACAACTCAACACTATGAGTCTGAAATTATGTTAATCTGTCAAGGAGCTCTTACAGGAAACAGACAAATCAATCTGGTGTTCTCAGAAAAACAGACCTACCACCCCAAAGTCCAGACCTCAGCATTTCTAAATGTGTTTTTGGGATTACGTGAATTGTAAGAAGCAGGAAGTGCTAAACCAACTTCCTGACTGAATTTTGGAGGTGTGAAGAAATATCTGTTTGAAAAACTGGAAACAAAGTCTCCTTGAATGGAAGCTGTAATGACGTTTTTTGTTATATGTAGTTGTTGAGGCTTTTCTGTTTTTCTGTTAAATATGTGTTTTCTGTTTTTTTTCCAGAGCTGAAAAAAGCCTTGTAATGGCTGTTTTGACTGAAAATTAATTAAAAACTTTTCCAAATACATTTTCCATCACACATTGACACTAGGCATTTCCTGTTTTCCCAGGGATGGTCAGCTGTAGCATCACTGGGATTTGGAGTCATGGTCTTCTGAGCAAAAGCTTTATTGATTTAAATATTAAAAGTTTATTGTTTTCATTTAAAAAAGTGCACTGAGCATCATATAGTAAGGTTACAAAACAAAAGGCAAAACTTTGATGTTCAATTAATTCCAAATTTTAGGTCAACCATGAATAATTTATAACCAAATTTAAAATTAAATAGCAAAACCTGCTACATATTTATTTCATTTGTTCTGGTTTTAATGCAGAAAGTGTTGTACGAAGTAAAATGAACTGAACCCAACATTTTTTCAGTTCTTTGTTCAGGAAACAAAAAATGCTACAAAGGCCAACAAATTTATGTTGGATTTTTACAATATGACAACCAGCACCTGCAACCAACCTTACACTCTTACAAGAGATGGTTCTTTTATGAAGTGTCTTTAGTTAAGACAGTGGTTCTTTATATAACCATGAACACTCAAAGAACCATTTGCATGCTTAAATAGTTCTTTACAGGGTGAAATAGTTCTTCAGATTGATGAGAATGTGTTGTATATGGCTCTGTATAGAACCTTTTTGAAAATTGCTCTACACTTTTAAAAAAAAGATGATTTTTCAAGGGTTCTTTAGTAAAGAAAATGGCTCTAAATAGATCCACGAACACTCAAAGAACACTTTGATGATTAAAAGGTTTTTTGCATCATGAAACAGTTCTTTAGACTGATGAAGAATTGTGCTGTAGATGGTTGTATATAGAACCTTTTTGAAAAGGGTTCTATATAGCACCCAAAAGCGTTCTTCTATTGTTACAATGTCAGGCTGGTAACAATAAAAGAACTCTTTGGTGCTATATAGAGCCTTTTTCATCATCATCAGATAGGGTCATGGTAGAACCTTTTTCAAAAAGTTCTATATAGAACCATCCATAGCACATTGTCCATCACTGTAAAGAACCCTTTCACAATGCAAATAACCCTTTAATCATGCTAAGGTTTTTTTGAGAGTTCATGGTTCTATATAGAACCATTTTCTTTACTATAGAACCCTTGAAGAACCATCTTTTGATATATTGAAGTTGGTTTTCACAAATACATTTATCATACTCAAGAAACTCATTCATCACTCATTTTCTGCAGGACACCCTGAGCTTTTACACAGTCGTATGCAAAAGTTTGTGCATCCCTCATAAAATTCTTTGTTTTGTTGATTTTCAAAGAGAAACCTCTACAGAGATCACACTTCTGCACACTTTAATGTGCAATTACTGTTTGTTTACTGAATTTAACATATTAGGGAAGAAAATCAAACATAAAATGTGGACTATGCAAGAGTTATGGCACAGGGTGTTCAAGCTTCGTATTGAGGTTTAGCTGATGCCAGTTATTCGCTCAGGAGTAAAAAGTGTTGTAACCACCTCCTACAATTTGTCCACTCTGAGGAACAGTACATTAAATAGAAACCCTTCCTAAACTACTGAATCTAATCCAACCACTAATTTTATTCCCTTAATTTACTGTCTTGAATTAAAAACAGTGCAAAAGCAACATCCACCATGCAAACACATACACATAGTTATACACAATGTTTTGATTGTCATATTTAATACAAACGTTGTCATTTTAAATCATTCCATCACTCAATCCATCACTGCATAATCAGCCCTAGAAACAAACAGCAAACACATCAAATAAAAAGCACCTACAAAAACTCATTTAATAAAACATACAAATTTATTTAAAAATATTTCCTCTATATTTACAAAGGACAGTGATATCTCTAATCTGCAGTGTAATTACTGCATGTGGACATACTCACTGAAATTGCAATAAAACAATCTCACCCTGCTTCAGGACGCTTTCATCATTGAAATATAAGGCAAACACTCAAAGAAATGATGAAAGCTTGAAAAACACAAAACAGGCCTTATTCGTCAAAGTTGCATACGGTCAAATCTGATCGTGAAACGAGCGCACAGAAATTTCACAGACAGTTTTGTCATTTATCAGATTCATCTTTGTTGTACGAACTCATAGCTGGTAGGAGTGTAACCAAAACTTTTACCAATATCATAAATAATACCAATAACACTAATCATTTCTGCACATGGCCATCCAGTACAAAAGTGGACGTACTTACTGTACATGCACTTTGATGTAAACAAACATACCATGTCCTGTTTAAAGACACATTACAGTGTGCTTTTGTTTTATACTTCTGACACCACCAAAAAAAATAAACAATACAAAACACAGCTAGTGCAGATACATTTTGTTTATTTTACGTTTTCTTCTTTCCAGTAGTCGTAATTTTAACCCTATAAAGTTTGGTCACTAGGGGGAGCAGTGCACTCACTGCTCGACCTAAAACTCTGTCTACGAGCTCATCCGTTGGCTCACAAGCTGCTGAATGGTGTCATTCTATAGGCTCCCTACTGAAACATCTGCACAAATTTGGGTGTGTCTCATGTAAATGACATGTAAATTAGGTGCTAGTAGGCCAGTGCTTGATTTCACACACTGACGGGTCATATGAAAGATTCATGAATCAGACGTAGAGTAGTTCTTACATCAATAAAGGCGGTCAAATCTGCACCTTTTTTACATGACTTTGATGAATAAGGGCTGTTGTACTGCAGTCAACAGAAATGCAAAACATCAGGAAATGTGGATGTGACCAGATTCAAATTCTCAAAGCTACAATGCTTATGTAAAAAAATTATGGAGCCCAAATCTTAACTGAATTTGACATGCTAACTGTCCATATGGAGTCCTTGACTGCCTCAAGGCTGAGGTTTTAGCATTAGCTAGATAACGGTCCCTAAGTTAGCCTAGCTAGTTATAACCTTTGAAGTAGCCTTAAAGGTCCCTTTTCATGGAAAACAGAATTTCCCTCACTTTTTTTGAAGTAGTATGTAAACACTGTATTAAAACGTTCACTCCCCAGTCCATACAGTCTATATATGGAAGCTAAGCTGCAAAAAACAGCTTTAAATTCATTGTTTTTGTGATGCCACAGAAACAAGCACATTTACATGTATCTGCCTATTTAGCCTACAGCAGTTTAGTCCCGCCCACTCATGTTGAAGTTACAAGGAGTGTTTCAGCCTGGACCACTAACAGGGCAGCCAATCAGAACGCATCTCATTCACATATATCAATCTTAAAGGCACAGTAACAAAAACAGCCTGTTTAATTGTTAGGGATGAAGAATGGTTGGAAAATGGTCATGTAGAAATGAATTATGACTGTTTTGATGCACAAAACAACTCAAATTGTTATAAGTGGACCTCAGAAGAAAAAGAAAAATGTAGGCTATGCACTGCAAAAAATGATGAAAATGTCTTAGCAAGTGAAATCATCTTAAATCTAGTAGAAATATCGAATTGTTCTCATTTCGGGATGGTTGTAGGAATGTTATTTAACTTATTTCTACATGTTTTATACTTGTTTTAAATACTTTTATTAAGTGAATTTATCACACAATCTTGGCAGATAATTTTGCTTTTGCCTCACAAAGCCCTGCCTGCATCCCTCCACCTGGAATAGACTTAAAAATGTGACTGGATATTGTATCGGAAGTACTGACACAATTATCATAATGATCTGATTTGCACTTGTTTCATGCCACTTAAAACAAGGTCAGATATCTAAGTAAGACTGAACTTAAAGTAAACAAAATAATCTTATGCTCAGTGCCTTGTAGGAGAAGTTATCTTATTAGAGAGAAAAAATAAGCTTCGTTGTCTTAATATGAGAGAAACGTTCTGCTTTTTGTATTGCAAAACATATATCTCAACAAGTGAAATTGTTTGTCGATAGAGTGAGATAATTTAAGTTAATAAAGTTACTTAAAACAATAGTTTATTTTATAATACTCTCATAATGAGAAATATTAGATGCATCGACTAGATTTAAGATGACATTCTTGCCCAGATATAACTTTTTGCATTGAAATCTTACGACAGTGGATTCATGTTAAAATTTTCTTTATCTGAAGTCCTTATAACAAAACATGGATAAAAATCAGGCTTTGGTTTGTTGTAGGCAGCAGTCAGAGTGTTCCCAGTAGACAGCACAGCAGAAGAACGCAGATATCTCTCAGTCCACAGCGATTACCTGCAGAGCGAGAGAGGAACAGATATAAGAACAGTGAGAGAGGAAGGCGTTTACTTAGTTTTCCCTCCCTACTTCAAATGCAATCGATTTGACAATCAGGCAAGTTTACATGAAAATCAAGTCAATATGTCTAATATTTCTTATTGTAAGAATATTATAGGATTAAACTATCTATTTGTATACATTTGTACTTGTTTTAAGTAATTGTAGCAAAGAAATCATACTATAGCAACCTTCTTATTTTCTATATTAACCATCTGGCAAAACCCTAGCAACCACATGAGAAATGCACTTTTCCAGTTACAGTGTATCATTTATCATTTAATAACTTCTTGTTCACAGCATTCTTGAAACTTTGAATACAGCATTAACAATACCTACCTGGCGAACTTTAATTCACATTGTGTTCGTTATTGTTGTACATTAAAAAATGCACAAAATTTGTTAATATGGCAAGTGATTGCAAACTTTTGAACAGTAGTGTAGTGCACAAAACCACTCCACTCCACCCAACAGAAATACATCCCACGGTTCATGGACAGTGGGGATATTGGCACAGAGAGCAGCTTTTGCTCTATAAGCACAACAAAGGCACAATTCTACTATACAAGTGTTCCTGGAAATCACATCACACACATTATGTTAGAGGGCGTGACGCATGAACACATTCCTGTCTCGTCTTGTACGCAGTGAGCTACGTGTACTGAGACTTGTGAATGGTGACTGTAACCCACAGACCACAGTAAAGTATGAGAGGGAAATTAATTAATTAATTAATTAGATCTATCAGAAGGTGGATTCCAAACCCTCCTCACTCAAACGTGCTTTTTTAAAGCGTAAAGGCCTACTCACAACAAGTAAGAGTTTTTTGCAGGCCGATGCAATTTTTAACGCAGTGGAACCTTCACATCAAGTCCAATGCATTTTTTAAACACTAGCCCACAGTTATTTTATGGGGATGAACAGATTAGGATACACCTATCCAAAATAAATAACTATCAACACTTCCTATATTGTTCTTAGGTTCCATAATTCCCCAGCCTTTCACCTATGGGCCGCCCGATTGTTTTTTTATGGTCAGTGTTTGGGGGCAATATAATATTTTGCATTTTTCTGTCATCAGGATGCACATTTGCTTGAACTGCAACCATGACAACAGAGCCCTGATTGGTCAGCCTGATTTTTAACACATTGCACTGCTCCAGTTTATAAATTTACACAGCGTCTAAGTCAGCTTTAATACGTGTGTTTTCTGTTTTCTAAACTTGACATGCATTTGTCTTAGTAAGTGTGAACAGATGTTAACTTCAGGACATATTATTATGCTTGAATTACTATGATTGTATCGACTGATGTTTGCCTCAAATTTGTTACCAAAGGCCTCTGAGGTCATCTGTCATTCTGTAGTCGTTTGCCATACAGCTGCAGGTTGAGTAACTGGTGTTGGTATATAACAGTGTTGAAGTTTAATAGGAGACTTTTATGTGACATCATGCATTAGTTTACCTGTAGCATGTTTGTAGACGCACTTGTGCTTTGATTGCTAAATAACTTTGTAATTCATACATAATATCACCTTTGAACATTAGTCATTCTTGCCAAAACCAGCTTAGATCTGGAGTTGTTATCAAGGGTGCGAAGAGAAATTTGCTATGAATATGAACACATACGTAGTGAATACACTACATAGCTTAGATTTTATGTCATGAATAAGTTTGAACCTATCATGATCCAATATACTAAAATATGCAAATGAGAGGATTGCGACTTTTCAACAGGAGACTTATAAACATGCATTTTCACAACTCTTTCATAACACATTCTGCATAAGTGTTCAGGTTTTGAGATTCTCCTATGCCACTTTAGTAGCTTCTTGGGCATAAAAATAAAAAAAAATAAAAAGTACGATTTACTAAACACAATCATTTTTTTATTGCTTAAATTATGACTGAATTTTTTGGTCCACAGCAGGGAGCAGCAGTGCAGATTTTTGACATTTTTGACGTTTTCTCACAGAGAAAAACAGCTAAGACTAATATGGGCAGCTCAGAGTTTCTGATATGGGCATGACGCCGACTACAGAATGATGACGCGACCTCAGAACTCTATGAAGGGATTTAATCAATTGGCCCTTAACCTGCATCCTGTGCTCAGAGAGTGGGGAATATAATGGTCTCTGCTGAAAGGAATGCAGCTACCGTCTATGACAAAATGGAATAGCCTTTAATGATATATAAATAATTTCAAGTGTTATAGTCCAATCAAAAACGTTCAGTGTCCTTGATAACTTAATTCGATTTTTATGATGCGTATTTCAATTGAGATTTATACAAAATGTATGTAAATGACTCTATAGTACAATTATACTCACGGAAATGTATTCATGAAAACTGTTTTTGTCCGGAGTCCATGCTGATGCCCCCATCTGCAGACAAAAAATCAGAAAGCAAAACAAATATGTACTATTATGTTTAATTATAGTGATCTATTAAAGACAAATTAAAAATTAAGTTGCTGAAGTTGTTCTCTTCATTTATTATATGTCTCATGGCAAATAATGTGATGAAAACACTCATAAGGTTACATGATCTTTTTTTTTGGTGCTGGAAGAAAATATACAGTAATATAATGATTTTCATACAGTGAGTGAATTTTTGTTTGTCAACATTAACTGATGAAAGCGACATTCACAAAAAAAAGCGCCCGTTGAGTTTTACTGATTTGTGACACAATGGCGCCATCTGCTGGTCACAGCATTACTCTCTCTGTAAGCTGCGTTCATCTGCGCAGTACTGAATTGAACCGCTTGTAACATCAAAGCTTCAACTTCGGTACTGTTCATGGACAATTTAGTGAGTTCCCGTTATTACTATAATGACTTATTATCAAGTTCTTCTGGTTCATCAGCAGGAAACATGAAGCAGCCAGCTGCAAGTGGAGCTGGAGACAAACTACTTGATCTGACAAAAACTGGCCAGCACTTTTCCTTCATGATCTTTACTATTATATACACAGAGGTATAGTGACCTCCATGTTATCAGCTTCAATACTACTGACTCTCACACTATGAACTTCTACACTATAGAATATCATTAGTTTCATCCTTAATACTAAGTCTAAGTATATTAGCTTCTGTATTGTTGTGTTTCCTCATCTGTGATTCAATAAAAGATAAAAATAGAGGCCGATTCTGCCTTATCCCTCTCATACACCGTCATCCTCTCCACAGAGTAAGCAGACGCAAGTGTCATAAGGTGATTAAGAAGCAAAGAGGAGCGGCACATCAGTCATACAGAACTCCAGACACAGGGAGAAGTGAGTAACGGGGTCAGAGAGAGGTCACAGCACACCTCCTTTAATCATCCACTTCTCCAGGTCCTCCATCTCCAGCTCCATTACAGAGGGCACGTCTTCTTCAAACATTGGCCTGACAGCACACACACAGACAGGACACACAGAGTACCATTTTAAACAAGCAAACACATGAACAGGAATATCTGTGCTGTGCAAAAGTCAGAGACCACCCTTCCTTTATTTAATGTCCAGTCAAACAGCCATTCAGTATAAATTATTCATTTTTCAGGAGATATTTGTGAGGAGATTAAACATAAGAAAATCACTTGCATGAGAAAAAAGTCAAAAAGAAGTGAAAAAAACAGGAGTTTCTAAAACTGATTAAAAATGGGGCTCCCAACAACTACCTGCAAAACCTGGGAGACCACCAAAACTGTCCTCATCAGATCCTGAAAAGAACGTCAGCAGTAATAAAGGTAATAAGTGGACACTCTAAATGCATAATTTGATATCATATTTAGTTGTTGAGGTTTCTATGTAATGTTCTGTTAAATTCAACAAATCTGATAAATGACTTGTTCTTCAAGGCTGTTTTGACTGGAAATTTAATTAAGGGTGGTCTCTGACTTTTGTAAAGTACTGTACATGGTAAGAATTGCTTTAAATTAACACTGGAAACATAGCAGTCATCTACTGTATTCCTTTAAGTACAGCAGACTGCTGTAAAAATGTTGTTCCCACCATGATGGTGTTTTGTGTTTCAGTGAACTAGTTGTAATAATGTAATAATTTGTAGAAATTTGGTAACTACTGTCTCTGTAAACATAATGACTCGTTTGAATACAGTAACTGTTGTAATTTGATGATCAGTTCATGCTAAGATTGCTAAACAGTCCTACAGTATTTGGAAATATTATGTAATTGTCCACTTAACTATGCTTCAACATGCATGAACGTTACCAAATGCTAGCTAGATAAATTTATGGTGTTTGCTTGTATCTTTACATGTTGTTCTACATAATGCATCAGCACTGAGGGTTCTCAGACTGCTGTGAGTGCACATTTGAGTACATATCAGCTGTACATTAGAACTACAGTAATCAACTGAATTTACAAATGTAAACGTAAAAGTATTGTAATAATACAGTATGAATACTGTAAATAAACTGTAAATTACTGGAGAAATTGTGGCCTGTAAAATATTGTAATCTTTACAGCGTACTTCATAATTCAGTGACCTTTTATTGTTATTCTGATAAAACAGATCAATAACCGTCATTTCCATAGCAATGTGAATTGCAGAGTGTGTTTGCAAGCTCGCTCAGAAGCTATCACAGTGCATTCAACAATAAAGGTAGCATGGAGCTTCTTTTACACTGTGACAGGAAACACAAGATATTTTTATACTTTGTCGTCATAAATTTGTTTCCATTGAAATCACCAATTTAGAAACCAAAGG
Organism: Colossoma macropomum; assembly: GCF_904425465.1. NCBI lineage: Eukaryota > Metazoa > Chordata > Actinopteri > Characiformes > Serrasalmidae > Colossoma > Colossoma macropomum. The sequence goes on along the minus strand of NW_023494796.1, from coordinate 12,538,295 downwards.
AAGTTGATTTAACCTAAAAAAAATCCCCCTTACACTGAGATAATGTGTTTTACATTAGCAGCTGAGTACACTTGTTTCTGTAACATTTACCTCACACATGTATGAAAGTTCACACTCTATAATGTGTTCACTGAACACACTAATTAATTAAATGTGAGAAAAAGACAAGTTAATTAGTTTAAAACATACTGAAAAAGCTGTAAAGAGTCTATTTCTCTCACTTTATACACAGTGCTAGATTATATAGATTACTTCCACTCACTGGCCACTTTATTAGAAACACCTAACTTGTACTTCCACTTATTGGACATACCTTCTAAACCCAGCAGTATGGCCCACTTGGGCATTAAAAATGCAAGAGATATTTTATATACTGTCACTATAACCTTGTTCCTTGTTGAAACCTTGTTAAACTCTCCAATACATAAGGCAAAGGAAGTTAATTCAACCTAAAAAACACCTCTCAAACTGTGTGCTTCAAATTAGCAGCTGAGTCCACTAGTTTCTGTAATATTTATATCACATACGTATTCACTGAAGATGGTAAGTAATTAAATGTGACAAAAAGGCTATTCATCTTATTAGTTAAAAACAAACCAAAGAAGCTGTAAAGTTTTGGATTCACACTCTTAAAGCTACAGAGTATCCTGGTTTGAATGAGGATGTTGATTTCTCTCCTTTTCTTTGAATCCCCCCCCCCCTTATTTTCTTCCTGACCAACAGGTGGCAGAAGCTTGTGTTATATACACATGTGAGTGTTCTCAGGTGTTTTCTATTGACATGCCATTGTTCTGCGTCCTGATGAAGGCCTGAGAAGGCTGCAACACATTGGCACATTTTTATACTTGTTGCCATGTTTCTGGCCACTTTATTAGAAACACCTACTTTGTACTTCCACTAACTGGCCACCTTATTAGAAACACTTACTTTGTACTGCCCTTCACTGGCCACTTTATTAGAGACACACAGCTTCTACTTCTAGCAGTGCAAACATAGTCTGACAAGGTAGCCTCAGCCCACAAGTTGGAAACCACCAGAAAAAGAAAGGTTTCCAATAAAATGCCCAAGGGGGGTACATTCCTTTTTCTACAGGTGGGATCCAAGGTTTATAATAAGTATAAGTTAATGTGTACGTATATCTGGAATGCTGTCAGAACGCTGTGGAAGGATGTGAGCTGAGCATTATGTTACTCCCACATGTATGCAAAGCATCAGCCTTGGTCAGTATGTGTGCGTTCAGACTGTAGCTGGAGCACTTCCTGTTTTAGGTGAGACTGATGAGTTTACAGCACTTCCTCTGTAGGAAGTTATACACTTCCTGATGCTCTAACATTTCAAAACATGCTCACTGATGAAACTCTGCTAAATGTTTGTCAGAGCTGTTAAACTCTTACAACCCTAATTCCAAAAGAGTTGGGACAGTGTGTGAAATGCAAATAAAAACAGAACGCAGTGATCAGTAAATTCTGTTTGGCGTGTATTAAACTGAGAACAGTTCAAAAACACAATATTTGATGTTTTACTTATGAATGCTACTGACAACATGTACCAAAACGCTCTGTTTTGACCTTTGACACAATTATTTTCATAAACAGTCTGAAAGGTTGACTCATCAGACCACAGTACAGGCTTCCAATGCGGAACAGTCCATTTCAGAGAATTCAGCAGCGTTTCTGAACGTTTCAGCAATAATTACATGCTAATAAGTAATTAAGTACCCTTTATGTACATATTAACTAACTGCTTATTAAGCATTAGTTACTAATTAAGTACTTATACATTAGTAATTGATGACACCTAACTGTTTTGTCTAGTTTGTCATTGGTTCACAGCTTACTTGAATGAGCAAGAACTGTGTTTTAGGCCTAACCAGTGTGTCCACATATGCTTCTTCTGTGATTCACAGTGAAATGTTTGAGTTGAAATGGCTGAGTTTGTAGGATAATTAGTATAGTAAAGATCATCACTTTACTTGGAGGGACAAATAAAGCAGTAATTAATGGTTATGTAACTTGAATTAAGGAGTAATTAGTGGTGAAAATGTAAAGACAGCTCTGAGGCAGTTGAATATTTAGAGGTGGAGGAAAATGTAATCGTAGATCAGTAGATTAATTAACAGATAATTAACAAGATTAACATATAAGTATGTGTTAGTTCTCATGTTACTTATTTATATGAATAAACACACTTATCAGGTCATTAGCAGTGTAATAAGATGCAGTACACAGTGAATAAGTAAATAACTAATGACAAACTAAACTATCAGCTAACAGTGCACTCAATTACTAATAACTAAGTTTCTTAATTATTTACTTAATCAGTAACTAATGCTTAGTGATGCCAGTTTTGAATGCAGGATTGATTCCCTGAATCGTTTGATGATATTATGCACTGTAGAGGGTTTTCCTAGGGGGGAAAATCCTTACAATTGCTTGCTAAGGAACATTAATCTTAAATTGTTGGATTTTGTGCTGATGCATTTTTTTGGCAAAGTGGCCTTGACTCATCATTGCTCATAAAAGTCTTGGCCCTTCCTGGATGTTCATTTTCTACCCAAGCATAATTGCATCATCTGTTTAGGATGTTTTTAAGAACATTGCACAACGTTTCTAGTCTTAAATTTGCTGAGCCTGTCTATTATCTAGTTTAGCTATCATTGATATGAATCCCACAGTGCAAACTTATCTAACTAATGTTATCTAACTACTGTACCTAACTAACTTATCTGGCTAATGTTAGCAAACAGAAACGTACCAGCGTCTAATGAATTGTGCTACCTTGTCGAAATGTCCTACTGTAGTGCATATTTATAGGTGGAGCTTTAGGTAAAACTGTAGGTAAGACATTTTGATAGCCTAAATCACACAAATTTGAAGGCCACAGCCCACTCAGGCACCATTTAAGGTGGAACGGGAAAATTCGAACAAGAAGCTGACTTTAGCCTTGTCACCACATCAGAAAATGCTGCCAGTACTAAAGTACAGTTTGGACGTGTTGATAGGCAATCTCCTTGTCAAAAGCATACTACATTCGGACATGAAGTGGGCACTGCACAGACTTATGCTGGCTTTGGGACCATTGGGACCCTAATCCACCCTTATGACGGCCTCGATCCATAATGTTCTGTGGTGTTTTCTTGGTAAAGGACTGTGATTGCCTCGGGATATCAAACATTTTCCAACCATCTTCTCTGTGGTTGTTGCAGTTTACAACATAACTACTGCTTGCTATTGTTGCTCTATGCCCTGAAGAGAGCTGCTTTCTGTTGCTTTCTGGCCCCCCAGTTGAACGCATATCTCTGTGATGACGTTGCACAGAAACCTGTCTATATTTGTAGAAATTATTAAAGTTGATCTTAAATATGTTGTCTCCGTACTCTTTTTGTTCAAATGCAGGTCAAAGTAGATTTATAAATCGCAGCTATCTGTGTTTATTTACATTTTATCTACTGCACTAACCTTTTGGAATTGGGTTTGTAGATATGCATGCTTATTATTAATATTATTATTAAAAGGATAGCTCCGGTTCTAAAAACTGCAAATTATGACCACACATATCAAATGACACAGCCAAAATGTGAAAGGTTTTTCTTTCTACAAAACAACTGTAACTTTTCATCAAACTCCAATCATAATAAAACATCTCATCTTCTGCTTGCAAACACAAATGTGGAATGAATTGAATATTTACAGCCTGGAATTTCCACATAATTTCTCCACATGTTTCAATGAACTATGAGTCTGACATAGTTTAACAGAATGTAAGAAGAGCTGTTTCAAGGCTTAAAGACCAGCTGGGTTAAAGCAAAAGATCAGCCAACAACATTTACACAATTTTCCCTCATATGTGACCAGCCAAGTCCTGATGCACTGTTGTCAATAAACATGGGCTAAAGCACATTAGCATAACTAAAAACAGCAGCAGCTATCATAAAGTCTGAATTTTGTCTGTCCATATTCATGGATAACAGTGTGTCATACAGTGCCAGAAGCCACATAATCAGGTCTATTAGAGATCACTGAACAACTCCACACAGTTTGAGACAAGCATGTGATGATTCAGACATGCAGGTATAAGTGTCTATTAATTGTTAGCTATATTAGCCTTGTAGTTTCCAGTGCTAAAACTAAAGAAGCAAATTTCAGACACCAGATATGTCTTGGCTGATCGACTACATTTGTAGCAAGATGAAGGAAAATGGGTGAATTTTTGGCTGAACTATCGCTTTAGTTGTTACAATGAGACTTACATTGGCACCTTCTCTCTTCCTTCAGCATCCAGATATGGATCCTCTTTTAGAGCTGAAAACAGAGCAGAAAGACTCTCTCAGCATAACATCACATAGATCATTCTATCAAATTAGTTCAAACTGCCATCCAACGGTCCTTAGATATTACAAAGATTATGTTATGATCTATTTACAGTCTATGAATAAGCCTTGACTGAGATCATAATAAGGTAAATATGCACAAAATTATATATATTATATATATATATATTATATGGTACTTTATTTAGAGGTATCTGTCCCAAATCCAAATCTGACAAATTCCAACATGTGAAAATAACATTTAATAATTAAAAACGATCTTTTTTGATTTCTTTTAAAGTGAAGTTTTTAGATTTAGATTTGTCATGAGTTCAATTTCAAAATAAAAAAAACGTTTTCATGTCACTACTGAAACCCAAAGAGTTTTAGTCTGTGGGCCGATCCTTATTTTACACCCCACTGCATTTTAGAGCAGGAAGTGTGACTGCATCCCTGCCCCTCATGGCCACATTGTGAGCAGTTTCCACTGTTTTGAAGTAAATGTGCCCCAAAGTCTGAACTGTCACTACTGAAACATTTATTTTCTGGAATTCAGTAAAAGTGCACAAATCACACATATAATTCACTGATAAATGGTTTTCTCTCCACATCAGCTGCATACAAGATAGTTCAAATTACTTATGTGTTATTTCATAGTTTTAATTTAATTTTTTAGTCACTGTAATATTTCACATGTAGCTATTTTTCTATAGTTTTAACGCACTCACTGTTATTCTAACAGCTTTTGACTGGAACTGTGATTCTTTGAATGATGAGGTAATTGAGAGCAATGTGGCTCTGTGCAGATTTTCTCTGTCAAATTCATGATTATTCTTGATTATTTCATGTCAGTGACCTGCAGCATAAATCAAAATGACACTCAGTTTTGAATGCTGAGGTAATCTATTTAACACTATTTTGTTTTCAGTTTTTTTTTTTTCTTCGGTGACTGGATCATGATTCCTTATGTGTTATATCATTGCTTCAATATTGTTTAAAGCTGCGGTAAATCTCTCACCATTTGCTGTCTCTCTCTTCCTGCGGCTGATCAGGAGTGCAGCAATGAATATGGCCATGAGGATCAGCACCAGCACCAGCACCAGTGCCACCATGATGACAGTGAAATCTGACACTGGCTCCTCAGTTGGGTCGCTCTCCTCAGGTCCTGTGGCGGACTCTGTCGGCAAGACTGTTAAATACAAACCACACCCTCTGTAAAGAATATTTTGATGTTCAACATAAATAAGTGAAGATGATGCATTCTATTACAGTCCCTTTCTAGATATTAACTAGAAATGAGTGAGGTACAAATGCTCCTCCACCAAACTTTACTGTTGGCACTATGCATTCTGTTAAGTAGTGTGCTCCTGGCCTCTGCCAAACCCACATTCGTCCATCAAACTGCTAGATAGTGAAGCATGATTCATCACTCCAGCGATGAACATGTTTCTACTACTCCAGAGTAACTCTGTAGTGACTAACGAGTGCATTTAAACTCTCTGTGTTCTTTAGTACGATCCATTCTGCTGCCAGTGTTTGTCTATGAAGATCGCACAGCTGGGTGTTTGATTTTATACACCTGTTACCAGCGAGTATGACTGAAACACCTGAACTCCATAACCAGTAAAGAAGTCCACATACTTCGGGCCATATAGCGTACCATAACTTGAGATCTTTCTAATTTACTTTCTTGCTTAAAAATGTGACATTAGACAGTAATTAGACAGAATGTAATTTAGCCAGAATCACTTTACAACAAGTGATTACACAACGTCTCAGAGTTTGTACTTCATACGTACCAAGTTAATATCTAATATCTTAATTTCTCTTAATGTGCTGTATCTTTAGCCTAAGTTCCAAAGGCACAGACATTAATTTCAACGCATTTCCCTAAACTTAGAGAAGAACAGAAAACTTAGTCATTCGAAACTCGCTTCTACCTGAAGCCAGTGGGCAGATGCTGAATTCCTTCAGGAAACATTTATGGAAGCACTGTTACTTTATTTTTTCTATTAAACAGTATTTCTGTAAAAACTACTATACGAGCAGTAGCATAAATTGCCATGGAAGAATAAAGTTTGTGGAAACTTCCAAGGATGAAATAAAATAAAATAAAGAATAATAAATACATAACAACATGATAGTAATTAAATTTAGAAAAGTGCATTTCCTGAAGTGCAAAGTGAGTGTTCGGCTTAAGCATTTCCCCAGTATTTCAAGGGTGTTTGAAGATAGTTGCTGTAGTGATTTAGATGATTGTTAGGTGGTTGCTATGTTGTGGTTAGAGTATTGTTAGGTGGTTGCTATTATTATTTCATCTTCTGTTTTCTATCACCATGGACTATTTTCCAATCTATTAGCTCCATGCTGTGATCTACTGCTCTCGCTGCGACCAAATCACAGCCATAAAGTTATTTGTGATAACTTACTTCCTCTCATCTTCTATTGCTAAATTACTACCCAGACACACACAGATAATTCTGTGTACATTTGTTTTTTATTTTTAACCCCTTAAAATCCCAATCATTACATACTAAAGCTTACTATTCAGCAGCTACAAGGACTTCAATACAAACTAATTGAGCTATTCTTAGATTATAGAAGTGTGTAATAAAATGTTTGCTTTCATTTTTAATACACTTTTAATACAGTTATACTTCTTTTTATACTCTACTAGTATTACAGTAATTGATCCATTGTTAAGCTTTGGTTCAAAACAAAAAGGTTAAATTCTTAAATGCCCCAATCAAAGATTGTTTTCTCTGTGGTATCTAGATAGATACAGCTAAGTGAGTCCTCACATTGGTTAGGACTTCAGGAGCTGAAGAGAAGTCCTACTGCATTAGATTAACAATCCGCATATTTAAGTGACAGAGCAATCAACCAATCACGTTTTGATTTACAAAGGATAGCACAAACTTCTTTAAAAAAAAGTGACTATAGGCCAAAAAATGTTAATAGGAATCAAATTATAATAATAGAAATTAGCATTATCGTAAAGGTGTTTTTTTCTTTGTTTTGACCTTTACAGTTTATGTAGGCATCATATAGACTGACCCACAGTAAAGTGTTATTGAACATTCTCTCAGTTTCAAATTCACTTCTATAGTCACATTTCAAATATTTTTTCACAGATTTCAGCTGCTGCTCATTGACTTCTAATATAAACCAGTTCTGTGTCAACAAGTTTTCTGTTCTTTTCTAAGTTCAGGAAAACGTATAGAAGTAATTGTCTGTGGTATTGACCATATGCTAGAGATGCAGCAGATAGAGCTTAGGTCACAGAAATGCTGAAGTACTCCTTTAACTTCAACAACTGTTTATTGAAATTAAATGAAATATGTATTTAAAATGCAGCAAAGCAAAGTTAACAGATCTAATGAACAAAAGTAATATTCATCCATCCAAGTCTACCACTGACCTTTTTTCATAGACAAGCTGGTTAGGTGTTTATTTGGTAGACTGAAGACAACCTTGTGATCATTTCCACGAAAAGCATGTGTTTTTCAAACTCAAGCAGTAAAATAAATGATAAAACGATAAAGGAGGAACATGAATAAAAGCCTCTTTCATGAAGTACAGATGTTCTCACCCTCTTAACACTGCACCATTTATTCAGGTCAAATACATCTGCACACCTGTTTTGTTTATCTAAATGGAGCCTTTTTCTTTGGTAGGCTGATCGATCCAAATTCATATATTTCTACAAATTTCATATTTTTTTATTGACCTTTTCACCTTAAAGACAAAAACATATATAGTGTAGTTTAGTGTAAGCTGCAGAAAACACAGTAGATTCATGTTAAACTTGATTATTTACTAATTTCATCTGAAAGATTAACTGCAAATCCATTATTGTCAAGTGTTCCATAACAACACAACACTTCAGTTAAAAAATGTTCAGAAAAAAAAAGTCGTTCATACATTAGCATCATATGTCTTCTCATCTTCTACAAACTGTGTAAATATGTTACAAAAAACAGCACTAGATGGCTTTAGGATTGTACTGTAATTAGTGGTGTGGTCTCTGGATAGGTGGATATACTGAGCTTTGTAAAGGAAACTAAATATATTTGATGATTAAAGGGCCCATATCATACAATTCCTCACTTTTCTTGAAATAAAAGAGTTTGGCATGGTATGTATTCTGAAACTCCTCAGTTCATATAGTCCATATGTAGAAACTAAGCTGCAAAAACAGCTCGTTTTGAATTTATTGTTTATGTGATGTCACAAAAGCTGACACACAGATTATCCACCTATTCCCTTTTTTGCAGTTTAGCCCCGCCCATTCTCACCAATGTTATAAGGAGTGTTTCAGCCTCGACTGCTTTTTGTATGAGTCCCAAAACAGGCTAGTGTCACACTTCCGGGTTCTCCTCCCTTGCCTAACACGCTCCAGGACTCCATTACCTATCATCATGACGTCACCCCTTCTGCCAATCACAGGCCTCTGCCCCGTTCACAGTAACCCGATTACTAATGCAACACACCTGTGTTCGTTTGCTTTAGACTTTAAAAGGATCCTGGTTCTCCTCATTGCGAGGTATTGCCACTCTACTGGTTTACTGAGTGTTTCTCTTCTGATTTCATGACTAGTGTTCTGAACTCATTGCCTGTTTTTCGACTATCTCTCTTTTGGATTTGCCCTTTTGCTCTGGTTGCTTGTGTTTTTGTATTTTCTGTTTTTTTGACTTTTTGCCTGTCTTTGGATTCTGATTTTGGATTTGCCCTTTTCTCCCAAGTGTTCTCTCATTAAACCAACTTTCGTTTTTAAGATCCGCGAGCGTCTTTCTGTGCCTGTTCAGCGTTACAGCTAGCCAATCAGAACAGACATATTTCAGTCTTAAAGGCACAATAACAAAATCAGCTTGTGTAATTGTAAGGATTGAAGAGAAGTTGGGAAATGATCATGTAAAAAATTATTATTATTATTTGATGATAACTGAAAATTCCTCCCTTTTTTAAATAATAAGAGTGGTAAATATGGTTTGAAAATACACCATTTACATTCCTGTTCAGATTGTCTATATTAAAAAAAGGTTTGATACATAAAACCACACAAATATAACATGTGGGCTTCATGGAAATAAAATAAAAAAATGGGATATGGGACCTTTAAAGTTGTTCTAAAAGTACCCTGCATTTTTTCTTATATTTTATTTTTTCTTCTTGAGAAAAATTACGACAAATGACAAAACAGCTATCATTCAGTTTTACTTGACTGTTTTCCGATCTCTCTTTGTCCAGTAGAAATAAACAAAAAATTTAATTGAGCTGAATTTACATTAATGACCTTTAAACAGCATTTTAAAAAACAGAAAGAGCTAGGACAAAGTACGTCGAGGAGCGTTTGTACTGTAGTACCTGTGGCTGTGATGGAGCTCCGTTTCCTTTCCCTCTGTGTTCTGTTCTGAGTCTGTGTGGAGTTGATTGTTTGAGCAGTGGTTACAGCTGAAACAAAGAAATAAAACCCAGTCAGCTGCACGCTCACTTACAAACTTGAGGTTTAAAGCAACAGTTCAGCAAGAAAACATGAGCCAAGACATGGACACAAGTGCGAACAACTTCTGGCTGCTACTGTTTTTAACTACGCCAATGTACATTTGTCCATGTTTATAGATAACAGTGTGTCAATACAGTGTCACGTCTATCAAATCTATTAGAGATTACTCAAAGGGTCCAATATTTTGTATTAAATATTGCCATAATTAATTTGTACCGGACCATTTTCCAACCTCTCTTTATCCCTTAGAATAAAACGGGCTGTTTTTGTTGCTGTTTCTTTAATGCTAATGGATAATTGATATTAATTCCATTGCTTGTTAGCTACTAAAACTAAAGAAACCAAACATGTCTTGACTCATTGGAAGCATTTGGTGAAAGATCAATATTAAATAGATGATGTATTATATAGACATAATGCATTCTATAGTGACAGTAGGTGGTAATATATAATATGTACATATAAAGTATATAATATAAAATATAAAGTACAGTTGTATATAGTAAGTATATAGTATACAATATAAAGTACAGTTGTATATAGTAAGTATATAGTATACAATATAAAGTACAGTTGTGATTGTTGGAAAGTGATCTAATAGGGCTCTAATGTCATGTTTATTGGAGTCACTCACATTTTTGGGCATCCCATGTATATGACTGAGTAGGTTTGGTAACTTCACTCTGGGTGGAAACTGTAGAAAAAAAAACACAAAACATCCAAATCTCAGTCAGACAAGGCAGCATGGCTGCAGTTCAACTATACTGTGCTTTAATTAGTGTTGTAGTACTCAGTACCGGTCTTGAGACAGTAAATTAATGTTCTCCGTCTTGTCTCAGTCTCAACATTATTTGGTCTCAGTCATGTCTCAGTCTCAACATTATTTGGTCTCAGTCATGTCTCAGTCTCAATAGCATTTGGTCTCAGTCATGTCTCAGTCTCAACATTACTTGGTCTCAGTCATGTCTCAGTCTCAACAGCATTTGGTCTCAGTCATGTCTGTCTCAACGTCACTTGGTCTCAGTCATGTCTTATGCCGGTCTTACACCAAACAACTTTTTAAGCGATTTCACTGTCGCAGACAAATATCCATGTCGGAATAAAATCATGAGAGTCTTGTTAGAGTCACGTCACACTCGCGTCATCTCGATCGTTTGGTGTAAGGTAGTCAAGATGGCGGTCTTAAGTCAGTCTTTTTCTCATCTTGACGCTGCGACAAAATCAACTGTGTTTAATATTATCGTAAGTTTTAAGTCTTGGCTCATGCAAATAGTGAGGTGCCAGGGGTGCGCGTGAGTGCTTACGGGTGAGCGCAGGCGCGTGGTGTGATAGAAAGGAGAGAGAGAGAGAGAGAGAGAGAGAGAGAGAGAGAGCATGCGTGAGTGCCTGAAATATCTGTAAAAATGGAAAATCTGCTCCACTTCAATACAATAATCATATTAACTTAAAATGTAAACTGTTAATATTAATATTATTAATATTTCAGGTTCACTGAGCCTGTAACACGTAAGGAAATGTGCAGAGGACTTTAAGAATGCCATTACTGAAGAATCATCAATGTTTTTTTTCTGTTTTTTTCTGTTTTCTGTTACAGTGGTTTCTTATTTTGTTTGTTTGTTTCTTATGGTTTAGTTCATGACACCCAATCAACAATGATGAATCACTGCATGGTGTGTTAATGAGTAAATCTTTATATCAAATTAAAAAAGTAACTGCACATTTTTCAGGTTAATTAAAATTCTGGGTGATGATCTGCCAGAATATACAGTTCTATAGTGAACTAACCTGAGCCCCAGATCTTTACACACCCAGCCAACCTATCTTCCCATGTGTACCACTATAGAGTGCAAGGAAAAGTGTTTATCTGTTTGCAAATTTCCACCAGGTGCATGATGGGGAACAATCTCAAAATCGAGTTACAGTCTTGTAAATGGTGACACTGCAGGATTCCTAGTCTTTGCAAAATCACAGTCTGTGACTAAAAAACATGACACTGTCTTTAAATGTGAGAGGGTGTCAGACTTTAGTCTTTTGAAAGTCTTTTCAAAGTCTTCTAGTGTATGGTTAGCATTAGTCTCAACATTATTTGGTCTCAGTCATGTCTCAGTCTCAACATCATTTGGTCTCAGTCATGTCTCAGTCTCAACATCACTTGGTCTCGGTTTTGTCTCAGTTTTAACATCATTTAGTCTCGGTCTTGTCTCAGTCTCAACATTACTTGGTCTCAGTTTCGTCTAAGTTTCAACGTCATTTGATCTCAGTCCTGTCTTGATCTTGACTTCATTTGTATTTGGTCTTGTCTTGTTTTTGACATCATCTCATTTTGGTCTCAGTCTTGTCTCAATCTACTCATCATTTGGTCTCAATCTTGTCTCAATCATCTGGTCACGATCTTAATTTTGTAATTGAAAAAGTTCATCGGTTGAACAGGTTGTTTTGGTATATATTGAGTTGTCTTTAGGTGGTGATTTTAAATAAGTTTTAGAGAAGCACAAAGAACATCCCCACCATCACTTACTTCTAAAAGTTACAATGCACAGTTGGGTTAAGACTATAATATAATAACAATTAATCATATTTTAGGCTCTGTAACATTTAATGCTAATGTTATGTTTTATTAAATATATTATACAGTATAAGATTCTTTATCAATATGTTTTCTCTAAACCAGAAAAATCTTTTGGGATACACAAACAAACAGGAATTTGTTGTTTACATATGTTCAAAATCTGCAGTAGCTGCAGTAGCATTTGAATTGCTTCCTTCACAAACTGTTGGCCACTTTGTGGGCATGTCACGAAACACAAGCAAGAGTTATACACTATTTCTGAGCCCTGACATTGTTTTTAAAATCTCCCTTTTTTCCAAACATTGTAATAATCTCCAGCTAGATGTGCATGTGTTGCTTGACTACAGACATGACAACAGTGGGTTCTGAGCCTCAACGATCTTGCATAAAGTTCATACACTGTAAGTTTTACACCATAAAAATGGTGTTTTAAAAGTAATTAAACGCAACTGCCTTAAATAAAATCATTATCCTATTGACTATTAAAGGGTCAACAAACCCTTTTAACAATGTGTCTTTGTATTATTCACAGTTATCTTACTGTTAGGAAATTCACTGTAATAATATTATTGGTATGGACAGTTAACTGGAAGAGAGCTGGACTGAAAAGTTTAATAACACACAGCAGGAACCAATGTCTGATAAAGCTTTTTGACTTAACTCAGCTATGGGTTGTTTATATTCAGAAGAGAGCAATCTGATCTGGGAAACATGCTTTCTAAACTGTATCTGTGAGATATCTGCAGCATGCTGACAACCTCCAACATGCCTGGATTCTGTTTTAAACTGTTTTTTGTAAAAGCATGTTTAAGGAATTTGTTTGTATGTTTTCTTTAAGAGGTTCTGGAAGTAAACGTCCACATTGCTGCTTTACGAGTAAAATCAGGTCACACACGCATTCCCACCCACACTGTACACACACGCACATACACAAACACCCTAACAGCAGCCGGCTGCTTTATCCGAAACTTCCTCATTCAACATGTGGATTATAATATAATTCAAAATGTTCAGTTTAGTATATACTGCATGTGTTTTTTTTTACCTGTGTGTCCAGTCTCTTCATCTGTTGCTGCTGGAGAGTTTGTTGACATTACAATTTGAATATGTAGAAAAAAAACACATCGAAAGAAATTAGTGGTTAACACTCACGTTTACATCTTTTGGAAACACATTCAAATGAGCACCTTACTGTAGAGTTTAAGTGTTAAATCTCACATAAAGCAGCAACGCGGCAATTATAAATACGTGCATTGTGCAAAAGTCAGAGACCACCCTTTATTTATTTAATTTCTAATCAGTTTAGTACGAGTTCTTCATCTTTCAGGAGATATTTCTGAGAAGATTAGTTATAAGATAGTTCAGTTAAAGAAATGATTAAAAGCTACAGAGAAATGGGACTCCTAACAACCACCTGCAAAACCCGGTAGACCAAAGCTGTCCCCATCAGCTAAACCAACTTAAAGATTCCGTCTTTGAAAGAAAAAAAAAGCTTCACTCTTGATTCAGATCTGAGAACATCCACAGGTGTTTCTGTCCATCCCTCCACTGTGAGAAGACAACTCAACACTATGAGTCTGAAAGGATGTGTAGCTGTCAAGAAGCTTTTACTGAGAAAAGGAAACAGACAAATCAAACAAAGAAGCTGCTGCTGTTTTTAGAACAATGGACTGACCACCCCAGAGTCCAGACCTCAACATCACTGAATGTGCTTGAGATGACTTGGACTGTGAGAAGCAGAAAATGTTAGACCAACTTCTAAGACTGAACTTTAGAAGTGTGGAAAAACATCCCTGCAGATTACTTTGAAAACTAAAAACAAGTGTCCTGGAAAGAACAGAAGCTGTAATAAAGGTAAAGAGTGGACACACTAAATACTGAAAATCTGATATTATATTTAGTTGTTTTCTGTTAAATATATGTTTTCTGCTTTGTTCCTAATGTTGAAAAATAATGAACTTCTATGTAATGGCCGTTTTGACTGGAAATTAGATAAATGAAGGGTGGTCTCTGACTTTTGCACAGTACTGTAAATAAAAGTGTTCTTCTATTATTACAAGCTTGACATCGTAACGATTATTTTTGATGTTATATAGAAACATTTTCTCAAAGGTCCTATATAGAACACATTCTCTATCAATCTGAAGAACAATTTTATCGTGCAAAGAATGACTTAAGCATGAAATGGTTCCATCTACAACTCATGGCTCTACATAGAACCATTCCCTTTACTAAACAACCCTTGAAGAACCATATTTTTAAGAGTGTATGAAAAGTGCACAATACAGTTATGTAATAAACCTGCATTGTTTAGTGAATTAGTCTCCACCATGCTGAAGGAACTCCAGGTCTGAGCACTTTTCTCTCTGGGAAAATGAACAGTTTTTCAAAAATGACCACTATATCACCCTGTGTTGAACAAAAGTGTTTCAAACCTGATATGTTTTGTCTCCTGAATGTCACTGGGTCTGAGATATGAGGTCATTTAGTAGTCATAATGCTAATAACACTACATAAATGCTACAGGCATCTAGGACTCCAGCACATATAATTGAAGCTGATGTGAAATTAAGGGTAAAACTACATATACATAACTATACAGTTCAACGTGGATATATACCAATACCAGCGACTCAAACTGCAGCCTAAAACTGCCAAAGGCTTTTTAGGCTGCTTTAACTACCTCTAAATTACCACAGTAGACAAAGCTGCTGGTTTATTTTGTTGGAGCTTAGTCTTATGACCAGTCTTATGATGTCAGTTCAATATGCTAAAGTGTTAGCTTGCATGTAGCAATATTCCCATTGCTGTTTTATTTATTGCTATTATTCTATTATTTACTCCTTTGCCACAGTAGGCATAAAATGCCATTTCTGCATGTTTTGGAGGGCCCTTAGCTGAACTATAGATTTCCTTCAATATGTAATATGTGTCAGTTAATTTAAATTGATTTTGATTGACAAGACTGGAAGCTAAACTGGTTTTTCGTCTTTGTACCTGAGCAAGCAAGTCAGCATTTATAAGAGTGTTTTTATTGTGTTCAAATGCTATTTTTTATTGTGGCAGTTCCATATTGTACTTTTTTTTTATTTTGACAGTTTTTATTTGTTCAAGGGCATGAAATGCTTTCAGAGCAGGGGTTCTCACCTCTCCTTTCACCCTCATTGCTCACAAGCAGCTCAACACAGAGTCACAACATTTCACACACAGAGAGACAACAATATCCTAGTTCATCTGATTACAAGTTACAGGAAAACAATATTTTAATGAATTATGTTAATTAAAAATACTCAAGTTGATTTCTATTCTGTTGAAAAACGCACACAAGACCAAACATATTGGCTTTCGCACATGGCGGCTTTTCCCATTGAGAAAAACAGCTTCAACTAAAAAATGACAACATAGCCTCAACATTTATGATGAATTTTATGGTATATACTGTTATACTATGGATAAATAGAGCTCACTCACCAGGAATTTCTTCAGTGTTATGTGTTTCTGTTTCTGCATCTCCAGAACTGTCATCTGTCTCACAGTGAACTGCACAGAAAAGCACGAGATGATTGTTTTTTAATGAGTGGACTGCAGTAACGAAGCTTTAGACTGTGGATTAGTCAGGTCGAGACATGTTTAAACTCAGAAGAAAGATGTTATCTGAGACAGATTCTTAACCAACACCACCATCAACTTCTCACACTCCACTGAAAAGACACTGAAAATGGTCTAGGTTAAAAAATGACTATGCTGAGTGTGATTCGACTCCTTTAACTGGAGGTTTATTATTGAGCAGTTAGTCTTAAGACTGTCCTTTGGAACAGCTATGAATTATTCAGTAAACACTATGAACTATATATTATCTGTCATAAATAATTCAGCATCCACTATTTATTATTTAGTAACTACTAAGAGTTATTTAGAATCTATCTATGATTTAGTAACAGCTCTTAATTATTAATATCTGCTGTCAATTAGTCTATGATTTTTCTGTAACTAGTATGAATTATTCAGTATGTAATATACTTCTGGTATTTGTTTGTAACATTAAAAAATCACCTACAATGTAAATGTGCATTATTTCATTCCCAGTGCCTGCTTCTATTTACTGTTAAGGTTAGAAATGGTTCATGTGGAATGTGAAATGGTTCATTGTAGAGACTCAGATGTCTTTACAGTGGTGGTGATAGGAACCAGAGGTCACCATGTCTACAACTTAAATATAGTCATTTAATTTACTATCCAAAACCACTAATAAACATACACGTGTCTTCTGAGCTTCTATATGTAATGTTGATAATAGTAAAACAGTGAGAAATCTGAAAAAAATATGTTTTCTTTGGGGGCTATTTTGCCTCAACGTCCCGCATGTACCCCTCCACCATGAATGCATTTAAAATTATATATTTTTAGGACAAAAATATCATGAAACAACGTTATCAGGCAGTGTATTCATAATCATTTAATGTAATTACTCTCTATAGGAAGCTTTAAAGGGGGATGTCTGGTTCCTATCACCAATAATTCTCCAGAACTCAATGTTTCACTTCAAACCACTCTCCTCCTACCCCTTAAACAGAAATAATCAGGTGACAGACATGATTATTAATAGTGAAACTTTGCATGACGATGCATCGTCTCTGTACAGTGAGCAGGAGGTGGATGGATTTGCATAGGGAGGAAGGCCAACGGTGACTTAGCCAGAAAAGATCACCTTTATGAACGCTCTATTACTGTCTATTACTGTGTGTTACTGTTCAAATATAATCTTGTGTGCTTTTGCGTGGAGTCCATAAAGTTCTGCTTTCAAATGTGCCTCATCAGCCGTTTCACATGACTCAGCTGCATGTGTCGTCTTGCCTGAGAACCATCAACAACAAAGCTGAAAGAGCTTCAGAAGAACACACAAGCAGAAAGATTAGACGTTTAAAAGCTCCAGTTTCAGCCCATTCTGATCCGGTGATACTTCACTTCTTACAGACACAGTATAGACTGAATGAGTGAGACGGAGAGAGAGATAGAGAGAGAGAGAGAAAGAGAGAGAGAGGGAGAGAGAAGGAGTACAAGAGAGGAGACAGAGAAGAAAAAAAAAACAGACAGAGAGAAAAAAGAGAGAAAGAAACAGAGAAAAGTAAAGACAGAGAAAGAGAGCGATAGCACAGAAAGAAAGAGAGAACCAAGACAGAGTGAGGAGGCTAAATGCTGAAAGACAGAAAAAAAGAGAAAGAGAGAGAGAGAGAGAGAGAGAGAGAGAGAGAGAGAGGGAGAGAGAGAGAGAGAGAGGAGAGGGAGACAGATAGGGAGAAAGACAGGAGAGAATTCTTATACAGAAAAGAGAGAGAAAGACAGAAAACAGAGAGAATAAAGGATCAACAGACAGAGGGTGAAAAACAGGAGAGAAAGACAGAAGTGAGCGAGAGAGAGTAAACTGTTTGGTACTCCTACCCTGTGGGGCGATCAGGCTGGCCGTCAATGCCAGAATCAGTAGCAGTAGTTTAGGGCTCATTTCCCAAAATCCTTGCCGGTAGTGTCGGCAGCCGTTACTGTGGGCCGAGAATCACTCCGACCCGAACACACCTCTAAACCGCTCACTACATCCTCCCTCACTCTCTGTCTCTCTCAGCACTTACCTACAAGAGGAAATAAAACCCTCCCATCTCGCTGTCTATTACTTTTCTCTCTCTTACTTCCTTCTTTCTCTCTCTCTCTTTCAACCTGCCTTTTTTCTCTCTTTCAGCATTTACTCACCTACATGAGGAAATAAAAACTCTCTCTCTCTCACGGATGTGATGCAATCAGTAGTGAACTTGTTGCTACAAGTCAAGCTGTTTCCCTGTTAGCTGAGAAAACAAATTCCAGCAGACGAGGTATGCAGAGAGGGAGAGAGACAGACAGAAAGAGGGAGAGAGGAGAGGGAGAGAGTGAGAGAGAGAGGGAGGGAGAAGGGGAAAAGAAAGGGGAGAGAGAGAGAGGGAGAGGAGAGAGAGAGAGAGAGAGAGAGAGAGAGAGAGAGAGAGAGAGAGGGTAGTGAGTAAACGAGGAGTGGAAAAGGCATTAAACAGAAGCTGCTGAGTGAGTGTTAGAGTGCAGGCCGCAGTACAGGAGATCAGAGATATAGCAGACGTGTGGTCACTCAGCAGGACTGCTGTGTTTCCTTACTGTTCTTAGCAAGGAATAAAATCATAAGACAGATTTCTGGAACCAGGGGTTGTGATGTCTACAAAACATATATAGCCATTAATATCCAAAATCACCATTTTGTTCTGCCTAATTCAGTGGTTTTGTGTACATATAAGACACTCCTTATATTAATATGTAATATATTACATTAAATACATCTTATATGTAATATGTAAAATAAAAATATGATGTTATATGATATACAATGGCAAAATAATGATAAATCTAAAAAAATACATTTTCTTGGATATTTTGCAATACAAAAAAAACACCTCTCTTGCATGAACATAAAAATGTGTTTTAGGCCAAAACGTTAACCTCAAAACTATCATAAAACAATGTTGCAGACACCAGGCAGCATACTCATAATCATTTTGTGTAACAGCTCACTGTGTGTTTTTGGAGGCGTTAAACTCTTCAGACCTCTAGTTCCTGTCCAATACCACTGTAAACAGTTCTGGCTTGATAAGTTTCTCCAGAACAGAGCATTTCACTTGAAACCACTCTGAATGACTTTGTTCACATGTGAACAATTTAGTTTTGTGGAAATTTTGCAAAATGGTGGATTTTCCCCTTCAGCAGCCTCTCTGAAAGTCCGCAAACTCCCTAGGCCGACGTTTAAAAACTAGAGTCAACCACGATCAACTGATGATCACCTTCTGCCAGCTCATTGTCACTTCTCGTTTCCTGTGAAAAGTCACATTTTAACTCACCACAAAATCTACAGCTGATGACCAAAGGCCATACTGAATGCGCATGCATGAAAGAGTAATAATCTCCTTTGCAGGAGGTGGCAGTAGTTTGTATTTAATTATGGCAATGAAAGAAAAAAGAAAGACTCATAGAGAAGCTGTCCACCACACACTGTCCAACATAATCATTGAACTCAATGTTTTTTGGTTTACTTTATACTTATTTGTTGAAATTACTAATACAAATTTAGTAACAGTTATTATATTACATTATTATCTTTGATAATCCTTAGTTTCTAGACTAAACATAGTTAAGTTCAGTACATTTGGATAAGCCATACACTCTTAGAAATAAAGGTATGAAACTGTCACTGGGGTGGTACCCTCAAGGGTACATCTCAGTACCTTTAGGCAGGGAACATGACTGTACCATAATCCATTAAAATGATATTTTCTAAGTTGTACTGATTCCACAGATCCCATCTCGTCTCCAGGCTTTTTATTTTATTATTCTGTTTTAAAATATTAGTTTATGATAAGGTACAAATACATACTTTTCACCTGATACATACAAAATACATACTTTTCACCTTTTCAAACTTATTTAAGCTACACAATTGGACCTTAAAACTACTGTTGTACCTTTGAGGGTACATTTATGTTGTTTGTACCTTAATGAACAAATAATGTACCTGCACAGAACCTTTATTTCTAACAGTGTACAGACCGAAGCGTCATGTGTCCAAAAAGCTTCTCAAAAAACTCTTATTTTATATATATATATATATATAAATATAACTCTCGTTGAATGTTTTTGTCTCATAGCATACTTTTATGCTATATGTTTAGTTTGGATATATTTGACATGTTTTTGTTATTTTCACCATGATGATGTTTCGTGTTCAGGTTTATTCAGCCTTTCACCATGAGCTCTGAATGGCAAATATGCATTAAGCTATTAGTCCTCAGAAATAGGGGGCTTCCAGTCTCGTCTAAGCTATATATTCATTATTGCATGAATGGTCCATTTAATATTATTTATATATGAGTTTTCATAACTGATGCCAATTCATTACACAAGAAAAAAATACTGGATTCAAGTTAACCTAACTATATAAAGAGCAAGCAGAACTTGTAGAAGTAGAGTATTGTGGAAACCATTTATAAAGACCGGGCTGCGTGAGTAAACCTTACTTGCTACAGAAGCGTGGATCACTGAAAATATAAAGTTATTTAAGCTCGAACCTGTTAAGTAACTTCACCTATGCATGATTTCTTTTAAAGTAAAGTCAACTTATTTAAGTTTACAGTGCAGCAGATTGCTGCAAGCTAAGTTGAAACATTTACTCAACGTTGGTTTGTTGAAGTAACAATGAGAAGAGAGAAATATCTCTTTTAACATTAGCTATCTTGGTTAGGCTAGGCACACTGTTCATGTCTGTCATGCCCTGTAGTAGCAAAATAAAATGAGAGTGGTAAGACACTATGCTGACTAGTATATCACCTTTTATCTACCCTACCCTGGTACCTGTTAATAACTGACTTAAATGATAGCATGCTAGTCTAAAAGCTAAGACAAATCTATAGTAACGTGCAACAATTTTTTACCCATTGAACATGGATGTTTCTACATGTAAGATGTTTCCACTGTTAGCATGGCGCTAGCAGAATACTGTGAATCCCACTATGGCGCTAATGGAAATTAGCATTATTGCAGTGGTGTGACTTAATCTAGCCTTACTTTGGTATGGATCCATAACAATTCCTAAACAGAGTGCCCAGTTAGCAAAATTTATTTGGCCACATGGTAAACATCCTTGGTTTTGTTCTGGCCCAGTTCTGGCTGGGTCCTCAACCCACACCCATATACTGTAAAACAAGAAGAACCATGTAGTGTGAAATGAGAAGACCTAGCTAATGGATGTGACCCAGATCTGGCCCGCATATCGTAAGTGAGTAAAAATAATAGCAAGGATCTGAATACGTTATTGTTACCACCTCTTTCATTCATGGACTTTTTCCTAACTGGAATTCACTGTAAGTGCCTTTTTTTGTAAATTAGAATTTGCAAGTCATTCAAGGTCCACATGCAGTGTATAAATGCATATTCCACTCAGCCACTGGCAGATTTGACTTATTTAACTGACAGATTTCACTTACCACTGGCATATTTCACTGAATTACTGGCATATTTAACTCCGTTACTGTCATATTTCACTCAGCTACTGGCAGATTTCACTTGTTTTTTTAGCATTTTTACTCAGCCTGAGGCTTATTCCACTGCAAGTAGCTTTTTAGCCAACACTGCTAGCCTAGCAAGTTAGCGAATGACACTGATACTGCAATGTACTGTATTAGACACCACAAAAATCTATATGTTTACACTGAAGTGGCAGTCAACCTAAAAATCTAAAATCTTTAAGACAAACAAACAAATGCTAATCACCTGTTACCTCAGCTAATCTTACTAGCCTATTCACAGCCTACTTCACCTCTGCTTATACCTTTTAGCTAGAAAACAGCAAGTTTGTGAAGAGCTAGCTAGCTGATACCAAATGTGATAAATCCACTAAATGATGTTGAAAGTTTTATTCCATTAAATCTACAAGAGTAGCTGTGTATAATGATTGTAGGTTTATTGGCAGTGCTGTGCGTCTTAGGAGCTATTTGAATAGAGCTACGTCCAAACAGTTAAAGGAAGCTCCCTTTTCTATGCTTTCCTTGATTTTGCTCTGATCTTTGATTTTGTAATCATGTAGATCAGCACGCTGAGTCCATGAGCTTCAGATCAGACAAGCAGGTAGGAAAGGAAGATTCATTCAGCTATTCTGAATCAGCCTACACTAACTCTGCCACAATGGTGTATTGCCCCATAAGACACTGCACCATAACATCACATTCCCAAATCCTATTGTTCTTACATCTGCAGCAGTGCAATCACCCCTGAAGACGATTTTATTGCTCAAATGTTGCTCTTTGATGGGTCAAAAGACTTAATGGTGATTCTCCTAAAATCCCTTAGCATTAGATATGAGACAAATAAGAGTTCAGTAAGGTAAAAAAAAGAGCATTTCTATCTTCAAACCCGAGCAGAGTGTGTAACTTTATTATCATCCGTGAGATTACTGGGCTCCATATTCAGGTGAAATAACTGAGCAGCAGTGAGACTTTAGTCAAAATCTTCTTTACCTTTCCAAATTGATCTCAGTTGTCTATGAGAAACTACAGAAATATTAAAATGAAATTTCACAGAATTTTTGAAACTGTCTGCCTTATTCAGTGGTTGAGATGTAAACAGTCACTCAGAGTGGTTTGGTGTGAAATGGTTCATTGTAGTGACTCAGATTTCTTTACAGTGGTGATGATAGGAACGTGGGGTCACCATGTCTACAACACAAATATAGCCATTTACTATCCAAACAACCAATGACTCTACACCTTCTGCGGTTTTATATGTAATGTTAACGATGGTAAAATAGTGGAAAATCGGAAAAATTCAGTTTTCTTTCGGAGGAGGGGGGTATTTTGTTTCACAACATCCTGCATGTACCCCTCCTACATGAATGGATTTGAAAAAAATACTTTTTAGGACAAAATTATTGTAAAACAATGTCTCAGACATCACATTGTATATTCTCAACTATGTCATGTAAAAGCTTTCTGTGAAGGAGCTTTTGTAGGTGGACGTCTGGTTCCTATCACCACCACTGTGAAACAATTCTGACTCTTTAAGTTTCTCTAGAACTGAGCATTTCACACCAAACCACTCCAATCAATCAAGACAAATGACTTTGTCTTATGTCTGAACTACAAACCCAAATACAAAAAAAGCTGGGACAGCATGTCCCAACAGAAAGCAGTGATTCGTAAATTCACTCTGTTCTGTATTTAAAAGAAAGCAGTACAAAACAGTACAGACAAGATATTTAATGCTTTATCTTATCTTTTACAATAATTCCTCATTCTGAAGTTGATGTCTGCAGCACATTCCAAAAAAAATGGATAGTAGCAATTTAAAGACCAGGAACATTGATAAATGTTAGAAAACATTTGAAAAGAGATGATGCAATCATGTTTGGATATAAAGGAGCATCCAGGAAAGGGCTAGTCCTTTATGAGCAGTGATGGGTCAAGGCTGGGAATTCACAGCCCTACAACATTGCTGGCAAAACTGTAATTCACTATTTCACTGATAGGGATTTTCAGATGTAGCTAAAGTTTGTAGTTTCTGACTGAGGTGTTTATGAAGATGTACAGAAACATGATATTTTAATGCCATGATGAGAATTAAACAGTAAACCGTCCATATAAGTAAATGCACTACTAAGTTATTGGGTTCAATCAGTAAAGTCAGTGAGACAGTGCAGCTCTGTCGCCCAATAC
The DNA here is from genome assembly GCF_904425465.1 of Colossoma macropomum. Lineage (NCBI taxonomy): Eukaryota > Metazoa > Chordata > Actinopteri > Characiformes > Serrasalmidae > Colossoma > Colossoma macropomum. The sequence continues at coordinate 12,514,662 of NW_023494796.1, read as the reverse complement.
GGCCAAACTTTGTTACTACGCGGGTAATGACACGGCTTCTCCAGCAGAGGGCGCTGCGAGACCACGGATGCGTCACACATAAACATTGACCCTTTAATACCGTAATGTGAAATGTTAAAGTCTTTAAAGGTTCAAACGTTCTCTGAGCACAGAGTGATTTTTTCTAATCAGTCAAACCATATGGATAAAAGTGAGTTTTATATTTAAAATGAGGCCTTTTTTCACATGGGACTACTGATTTTTAACAAGACAGCAGAAAATCCAAACTTGATATGTAAATAAAAGTGAAATGCAAATAAAACCATGACCATTACATTTAATCAAGCACATTCAAATAAGTACTGTTAGATGTTATTCCAAGATATAACTATACAAAATGTACATCACTTCAGACCAACGAGAACAAGCTCTGTGGGATGGTCATTAGTATGTTCTCAGTGAAACTTTGGTTAAAGCTAATAACTTGCTAATAAGCTCTGAGATGAGAGTTCAACATGAAAAAAACAGTATTTTAAACAACAAAATCTGTTGATTAATCTCATAGACTAATATTAATAAAGAGAAAAAGTAATTCTGAGAAAAACATGTTCCCGCGCATGCGCTTTGGTGTCGTGCCAGCTGAGGTGGCGGGAAACACAGAGCAGCAGCGGCGGCGGCGGCGGCCTTTACTCAGTCTAACAGAGAACAGGAGCTTCAGTTCAGTTTCACTAAAAGGAGCTAAAGTTAATTTGAGAATGGTAGGACCTTCTGCCGAGCTCATCGTCATTTACTGTCTTGCAGTGATAAGAACATTTGTTTGTGCTAAAGAGGGGATATCCGGAGTAAAATGGCTTTAAAAGGCGTTTAGATTTAGTTGGTAATGTAACGTTAACGTTAACCACTGTGAGGTTGCCTTTAGCTTTAGAGACTTTTAGAAACAGCGAGCTGAATTTATTTTACATTTGCAGACAGATTGCGCTTTACGCTAATTGGCGAAACTAAAGATTAACTTTATTAAACTTTTTTTGCCTCAGGTTTGTGTAAAATAACCCGTACAGTGTTTGTTGTGGCTCTCTCGCTTGTTCGCTAAAAAGACAGATTAGCCGGTTAAAGACCTGCGGTGTTCGCTGTGACTTCTGCTTCTAAAAAGAACCGAAGTGGCGATAAAAGATGTGTTCATACGTGAATGTAAGTGCATGTTGAAAGTGCCAGTTTCCCGACTTGATAACTACCGCAGTTCCCGTAGTGTAGTGGTTATCACGTTCGCCTAACACGCGAAAGGTCCTCGGTTCGAAACCGGGCGGGAACAGGTCTTTTAACCTCAATGAAATGTTAAATTATTAGTTTTGTCTTAAATGTGACCTGTAGTTATCTAAAGCCAGTAAAGTGTATAAATGTTGCGTAAATAAAATAGTTAAGTTTATAAGATCTTGAGGAGAAAAAGCCCACTCATTTGTGGGTGGGTGTGTCTAGAGCACAAGCCCCACCCCACTCTCCGCCCACTTTCCTTTGATAAACTAATAGCTTTAGTTACATAGAATGCATGAAAGTGCTTCACAATATGTTTAAATAAATCAGAAAGACTGTGCATAAAACAGTGAACAATAAACAAGAGTATAAAAATAAAATGTTGAATAAATAAGCATGGACGGCTATACAGTATTGCGTTTGCTTACAATATTTGTAATGTACATTTTGTGGTTTTTAAATACTGTATTGAAATCCTTACACCCTCAGGAAGTACTACTTCTAGATGAATAATAAACAAACAAACAAATAAAGAACTGGAGCAGAAGTACATAACTTGAAGCAAAAACTGTTTAGTACTGCAGTGGAACAACTTAATCCATCCACTACAATGGAACTGAGGGACAGTAGATGACACATTATTATTGTTATTATAGATTATTGCTATAGTGCTCTTTTGTAAGAAGAGCATGTCTCACAGTGTCATCATAAGACATTTTTATTTGCTGTTTCTCACCTAACAGTCGAAAAAGAAAGGACTAAGTTTGGAAGAGAAAAGAAGTCGAATGATGGAGATATTTTTTGAAACTGTAAGTACATTTCAATTTCATGCTTAACATAAACTGTACTTTAAATGTACTGCGGAACAGGTATTTAAACAGTCGCAGTAAGAATACCATTATTTCCATAAATGCTTTTTGATGATGTATTGAACATGTTGTGTATTGGATGATGTATTGAGCACTTTGGTTGAGCCACCTGCGGTTTTGAACATTAAAGTAAAAATTAGAAAACTATTTAATTGACTCACTGTGAGAAGTTTAGCCTGGCTGACTGATTAAAGCTATATTGTTTTTTCTTCCAGAAAGATGTGTTTCAGCTGAAGGACATTGAAAAAATTGCCCCCAAATCCAAAGGAATCAGTAAGTAGTAACACCTAAAAATTCATGAGCATAAATTAAACCTGATATAGTACCTGAATAATACCCAGATAAGAATTTAGGGATAAACAGATTTAATATGCTGGCAAAACAATAGTACTACTCTATTTTTGATAGGAACACTGCCAGAGTGGCTGTATTTAGGCTTTTAACAAAAACAATACAGCTATTACTACAACCACTCAATAATAATAATAATAATGATAATAATAATAATAGTAATAAATATTTTCTTAAGTATTTTACTTTTGATAAACATGTTAAACATTACAGTTCAAAGGAAATACCATCACAGTTTCAACCTGTAGAAGAAAAAGATCGGCAAACATGTCTAGACATAGACATTTTACTTATGTTTATGTACAGATTTTCTCTCATAAACATAAATGTAGCACAGCATTTTCCGAGTCCTGAATGACTTACAGATATCAGTAAATACCAGCAGGGGGCGCTCAGCCCTTTATGGTAACCAGGCTTTCACAGGGTGTTGTCATATCTTAATGTGGCTTTTAAGGAGGCACTGTTTTACTCCCTATAGCAGTTTCATTAACATAACTTTGAAATACTGTGCCACATATATGTGAATGAATGCTTTACGTTGGGACTGTGTAGGTCATGTAGTCTTCACTCTTCACTGTCAACAAGCAACATGTCAGTAATAAGTAGGGTGTTAGTTCTGCTGAAAGTAGTGTAGTATCCACTAAGCATAGTTTTAACAATACAAAATGCACCATAACGCATGGTACGTACAGAGTCTACAAGAAAAATAATCACCATGACCAAATAATTTTGCTTTGTTTGGACATACTTTAAAGTTATTTCATATTTCATATTTCAGTGTAAGATCATATCTGATCTGATCAATTAAAACAGTTTTGGGTTTAAACATTTAAATCATAGAGTGTCCCGCATTGGTTTTTCTTTGCTGTTTTCAACAACTACATCATAAAATTACATCTGATTGATATCAGTAACCATCGCTTGTCCTTTTCTCCCCTCTTTAGCCCCCATGTCAGTGAAGGAGGTGCTGCAGAGTCTGGTTGATGATAACATGGTAGATTCGGAGAGAGTGGGCACCTCTAACTATTACTGGGCTTTTCCCAGCAAAGCCCTGCATGCCCGTAAGCACAGACTGGAGGACCTAGAGAAACAGGTGAGCCAAAGATGCTAATGCTAACACTCATTCCACAGTGCCTGAAAGCCAACAAAGACAATTTCTTACCAATATGGAACTCGGTACTATTTTAAGTATTCATGCTATTAAATCAGTCATACCTGGGTAAATGTACACTTGGTAATGCAGAGTGCACTCATCTGGTATCATGTGCCATATGTTTAATATATACATGTACAGTGCTCTGCAAAAGTTTTAAGTCCCTGAGAAAATTACTTTTAAGAAGCACTTAATCTGGTTTTGTTCTTCTCAGAAAAAGATCTAATATTATGTTTTTTTTCATAAAAATATATTATTACAATACAAATAATTGCGTTATTTGTATTATAATTATTATAATACAAATAACATTAATACAACAAGTAGTGGTTTTATGTCTGTCCATGTGCTCGTTTAACCATTTCCAAACTTCTCCTTTTTTCCCCACATCTGCTTTAGCATGAAGAAGGGAAACAGCGGAGAGTGGCTCTTCAGCAAGCAGTTGAGAAAGCCAAAAAAGGACGCCAGGATACAGTAAGTATTTACGTGTTTATTTTCAGAGCATTTAGCAATATAATGTACTTAGAAAAGTAGAGCCCTGATGTAAAGCACTAGCCTCAAGCTAATAAGTTAGACCTACTAACGCACTAACATGAGCTATTACTCTAGCCATTGCTATTACTCTATAGCAATTGAATATGATACAATATGGTGAATGTGACTTTTTCAAAAAGGTTTCTGAATCAGTATCACTTTGCTGTTTCTGGAGCAACACTTCCTTTTAACCAATAACTGCCATCTGTAACCATCAATGTGTGCTTGCTACTCCTCCCTGAAGCATAGTCTGTTTCAGCATTTCAAGTAATAAAATTAATGTGATTGCAGGAGGAGCGAGCTGCTCTTCAGAAAGAGCTCCAGTCTCTCAGAGAGCAGAGAGAGAAGCTGCGGGCAGAGCAGGAGAAGTACAAAGAATGTGATCCTGAGGTGGTGCAGGAGATGCGTGAGTACACAACACCCACCTAGGTGTCCCTTACCTCTTGTCTTATTGGACAGACTTGACTTAGGCATAAATGCCCTATATGCTGAGTTTTTTTGTCCTACATTTATGGCATTTGGCAGACGCTCTTCTCCAGAGCAACTTACAATTTTTACATTTTACACAGGTAGGCGAAGGTAGGGTTAGGAGTCTTGCCCAAGGACTCTTATTGGTATAGTGTAGGATGCTTACCTAGGTGGGGATTGAGCCCAAGTCTACAGTATAGAAGGCAGAGGTGTTACCCACTACACTATACCAACCGCCAAAAGTCCACTTGGTTTGGCTTAAACAGGCTGATGTACGTGAATGAGCTCTGTTCTGATTGGTTTGCCATGAATTAGCATGGCTGCCTGGGTTGAAGTACTCCTTACAATGAATAGGTAGGGCAAAACTGCTGTAAGCAGATTAGGTGGAAATATATAAATATGTTGATTTTTGTGACATCACAAAAAACAGTGAAGTCAGAACAGGCTGCTGCAACTTAGTTGCCACATATGAACTGTGGAATTAACAATATGTTTTGAAACTTTAGCATAATTTACATATGACATTTTTTTAAAAAAAAGGAGAGTCAAATTCAGTTTTCCTTGATACCTTCCTTTCAGTTATCAAGCTAACTAAGGATTTGTGCCTTGTGAAATGTCCCCCAGTTTCAGCACATGGCTGATTTTTGTATATATATATACACACACCTAAAGCCAAACACAGATCAACTCTTACAAGAAGCAGAAAAAGGCAAAGCAAAATCAGTTAGATGGGGATTTCATCACCTTTCCAAGTTAATCTGTAAAGTTGTAAGCACATCCAACTGTCTCTCGCCTAACAAGTCTTTTATTGCATTGCCATATTCAAACAACAATAGCTTTCATAGGACTTAAGCTTCGTATTCGCTCTCTCGAATCCCTGATAACAATAATAATCACTTCTAAAAGCCAATTTAGTGGGTTACATTTAACAGAGTTAATACCCAAGCTGAAAAGTCTTGTTTATTTGCAGTTGTTTGTTCTGAGTCTCATGCTTGGTTTGTGTTTGTGTATGCATAAGTTCAGGACTAAGGGTCTTAGGTTGTGTTGTTTATGTTTTCCTCAAAGGACTGGTCATGAAGAGCAGCCTTTAGGAGTTAGCAAACATGAATATAACAGCTGTAGGCTCTTAGCAACGTTGTAAGCCTGAGTTCTCAAACTTCAGTCCTGCGATCCTTCAGCGCTGCACAGTTGAAGTGATAGTTTGGCCTAAAGTCTAATTCACAATTTACCCCCTTACCCTAACTGTAAGAGTATTTAGTGTCTGTAGTTTTTGCTTACATAGCTATCAAACATAGAAACCTTATACCCCACCAATTTATACATTTATAAATAGTGAATCAGTTTGATGCTGATAATTTTTAAACATTGTTGGTATATTTTGACAATATTGTGGAGCCAGCTGATCATTTTGGTCACTAATGTCATGAGGGGAAATTTTCATATTGTCCCATCCCTCATCAGCTCCAACTCACTTGACTTGTCTCATCAGATGACTGAATCCCTTTAACCAGTTCAGAGAAACCCAAAGAATGCATACAGATGATGTCAGATCAGGTGTTTTGGTCCCACCCTGGTTGAATCAACATGAGTAATTTTTCTGCAGTGCTTTCATTCAACTCATAAAAACATTACGTCACCCAGTATGGAATGAACTGTGAGTATTGACGTGTATATTGCTATTCAGAAATTTGGAATCGATATATAAAATGATTCTTTCATTCAGAATGAAGTTCTTGTTACTTAAGTAATTAGATAATTGGATAATTAAGTTGTAAAGGTTTAATACAACTATATTAAAAACTATGTAAAATACATTTATAATGTATGAATGGTGCTTTGTATATATATATATATATATATATATATATATATATTCACAATGTCATCAGGCAGTGTATTCATAACCATTTCAAGCAATAATTTTCTGTGAGGGAGCTTTTAGAGGTGGACTTATGGTTCCTATAATCACCACAGAACATTTCCGACTCAGTAAGTTTCTCTATAACTTACTGACTTAAAGTTTTGAGACTTTAAGTCAGCTGAAAACAATTATCCAATTATCCAGCAAAAAATCCAATTATCTAATTACTTAAGTAAGAAGAACTTCATTCTGAATGCTAATTTTATTAGAACTTCATGGAGTTTGAGAACAGTTCTTAAAAACAGTTCTTACAAGGGAATTCTACTAAATTTTCAAATTTCTGCATGTTTAAATGGTTCATTTAAGTCGGTAAGTTATAGAGAAACTTACTGAGTCGGAAATGTTCACAGTGGTGATGATAGGAACCGTATGTCCACCTCTAAAAGCTCCCTCACAGAAAATTATTGCTTGAAATGGTTATGAATACACTGCCTGATGCCTAAGACAAGGCTTTTGGCTTAAAACATTATTTAAATTTAAACCATTCATGGAGGAGAGATACATGTATGGCATTGTGAGGCCTCTGTATCTTTACAATAAACCACTTGACATCAAACCACTGAATGACTTTCTGTCATTTGGTCATGGTGTAATTCCCCTTTAAAGTTAAAAAGCTCGCATTTCCATCAGTGGAGCTGGGAGGTTCCCTCAGCATGGTGTAATGTGGAGACATGTTGACTATGATGTATCTTTATGATAATCTGATCATGCATGTTTTCCACAAGGGCTAAAACATCATGAACACTTATCACATCTCTTTTTGTCAGGACTCGCTTTACATTTATACCCTCATGACACCCGCATGATCCTCAAGAGCAGAACAATAAAACCAGTAGACTTTTCGAAAGCACTTTCTGTTACAGGAATTGAAACCTTGAGTTGTCAGTGCTTCAGGTAATCTGGAATAAAAGGTGGCCAAGAGTCCAGATGTATCCAGACAGTGAGTGAGTGAACTTGAAGGTCCCCCATTGCTAACATTGGATTATTAACTGTAGAAGTTCATTCATGTTGATTTATTACACTCAAGGTTAATTTATCTAGATTATTACGTTTGGAAATTTATTCACATGAATATATTAAATGTAGAATTTAATTTATATTGATTTATCATGTTTAAAGTTTATTCACAATGATTTTATTAAATGTAGACGTTCAGTCATTTTGATTTATTGTATTTTAATTTATATTCCTTTATTTAGAATCCACTTAGAAGTTCATTCATATTAACATTCATATCAACCCCTGTACTTGGGCAACAATGTTATCTATGGGGGCCTTTTAGCCCTCTGCTTCTGATTTTTCTGACGCTGCGTATGTGTTTGAGGCGTTAAATTTAGCTACAGTTGTTTCTCTCCATGCCGAGTGCTGATTTGATTCTCTTTGGTGCTGTAAGTCCACTGTGGAGGATGATGTTTCTCTCCATCTTGTGGAGCTCTGGCTCTGCTTATACTGGACCAGAGAGATGTTCTTTTCTCCAGACCAACCTACACACACTTATTGTTTTGTAATCTAACTCAACTGGCCTTCACTATTTGTGAATTTTATATATTTTTCTCTAAACCTAGAAAAAACATCCATTTGTTTAAAAAAAAGAAATGAATTGATTATATTTATTTTCTTTATTCTAGAACTATTATAATTTCAGTATGTATGTATTTATGTATCAGCACCCACTCCTGTGTCTGCCAGTGCCTTAAGTTATCTTTAGATGTTTACAGTATAGCTGCGACTAACACTTATTTCTATAGTTGATTTATATATCAACTATTACGTGAATCTGCAGTCTCTCTTGCCATCAACGTCATTTAGCCTTTTTAGCCAACGTCATTTTCTATCTGTGCTACATACAATTTATTTTAGGGAGAAGAAAAACAATGGAAGCCATATCGCCCCTGCACTTCCTGCAGGGATATTTTTCAACAATTCAAAGTTCAGCCTTAGACGTTTAGCATTTTCTGCTTTTCACAATCCAAATAATCCTAAACACATTTAGTTATGTTAAAGTCTGGACTCTGGGGTGGTCAGTCCATTGTTCTGAGAACAGCAGCAGCTGCTTTGTTTAATTTGTCTGTTTTCTTTTCTCAGTAAGAACTTCTTGACAGCTACGCATTCTTTCAGACCCATAGTGCTGAGTTGTCTTCTCACAGTGGAAGGATGGACAGAAACACCTGTGGATTTTTTCAGATTTGAATCAAGAGTGGAGATTTTTCTCCTCTATCTCAAAGATAAAAGCTTGAAGTGCTGTTTATCTGAAGGGGACAGTTTTAATGGCCTACCAGGTTTTGCAGAGTCCAATTTTCTAGCTTTTAATCATTTTTTTTTAACTCTTTATGTTGGAAACTTTCCCTTTCCGTATGCAAGTAGATTATTTTATATATATGTCTCCTGAAAAATGACAATAACAGTGATGATCTTGTACATGCATGTTTTTGCATGCTCTGCTGCTTTCGATGGTGAATTCACGTTAGTGTGACCGGTGTGAATTTGTCTGTGTGATGGGATGACGACAGTAACATCTCCACGCTTCCTCCTCTTTTTTTTCTTTTCTTTTTTTTTTTTTAAACATCTTCCTTCTGTCCTTGCAGCTGTTCCTTCCCTCTAAGGAGCTCCCTGCAGCTGTGGAGTTGACATTTCAGAATAATCATCTCCAGTATGAATTTCAGAGCCAAGCATTAATTGTGTGTGCTGAAATACATTGAATAATCTTTTAATTGTGCTTTCCCCCTGGAGAATGGTTATTTTGTCTACTCTTTCAGCAGAACCCGGAGTTGGCTTGCGCATTGTTTTAATTACTCCACCTCCCTGTGGGGCAATGTTCTGGAATATTCTTTCTAGCAGCTGTCTGAGTCTTTGAACCAACCTCCAAGAGTGTGATTCAGAGGGAACCCAGGATAGACATAATATCTAGATTTATTCACTTTAGGGTTCACGCTCCAGTCCAGTTTTTTTCTACCTCCTTTTCTTCACTGTTAAAAAAGGTATGATTTAACTTAAAATGGTACGGCTCTACAGTACAACTACCCTCGTAAAGGACTGAATGGTTTAATTTTTTAATGGTTTTAATGGTTTAGTTTTATTATTTAGGTCATGAACACCTTAAAAATCATTAAAGCCCCAGGAAACATAAATCTGTTCTCTTTCTAAGTAGGGTAATCTTGCTCTTGTGGGTGCATAATGTACAAACTATGTACTGTGAACAACTTTCCAGTGTGCATTAAATGGCTGATATTTTGCCAATATTCTCCTTTCTCAATGTGAAATGAGCAGTTAGTGCGTATGCAAGCAGGATCCTTACCACTTACAAGGCTGATGTGGGTTGTCCTGCCCACACACCTTATCAAAACTGTGTTCCCCCTACAGTCTCTCTGTGTTGAAGATGTATAAACTTACTGAACGAAAGCTTATCACCAAATGCAAGCTACCCTAGCAAGCGTAACTGAGCCAGCAAGAACATCTTTCGTTTTCATTTTGCTGGGTGCAGATATATATATATATATATATATATATATATATATATATATATATATATATATATATATATGTATGTATGTATGTAGTACTGAAGTTTATTTGTAGTCCTGATAAAACGAAGAAAAGTCATTATTAATGGTCTAGTGTCTAAATATTAGGATCTAGGGTCTACAGGACCCTGAACAGAACACGAGGGTTAAGTGAATTTTCTTTCTTTTACTTAGTCTCTGTAAATGTATTTCCCTGCTGTATCTCTATATAGCATGGAATGGCCATAAACTGCTTAAGAGGTCAATTGGAGCCCTCATCTAGAATTTTTGTCTATGGATTAACACCATTGCTTCATGTTTTTTACTGGCTGCCAAAAACAACGCCCGCTTGCCTCTGGCTTGTTTTATGGATCTGTGCTGCAGCTTGTCTCAACTCGCCTCCATTCACCACAGCATGTGGTGAAGCTATGTAGTTATGCACTGGAATATAACTCATGTTAACATAGCTACTAAAACAAACAAAACAAGTGTGATAGTCACCCATGAAAATGAGAGGACAGGCTGAAATAGATCAGTTCAGTTTAGTCAGAGTTTTAATGTCGGCAGGTACATTAGCTGCTCTATTAAACTGCTAATCCACAATTAAGAGATTTTAGAGATGGTAAATTATTAATGTTATTAAACTACAAAATACAGTATGATAAAATATACCACAAATTATATAATATTTATAATACGCACTACAGTTCTTGAATAGCAGGTTATGTTTGCCAAACAACATATCAAGTTCATTTTATGTGTGCATGGCTCATCTAACCCATCCATCAGGTTTTAGAACCAGAACTATCCATTTTGTAATATTTAAAGGCATTTAATATTTTAAAATTATTTTAAAGTTGGGACTTAATTGTGTATACCCAACCAGAAAACAGGTCTATTATGAATATTCCATCTGTAAAGCTCCTCTATTTTATTTCTAAACACTGCCTTGCATTACATAGAAGCTGTTAATTGGTGGTTAACACTCAGAAGTTGCTGTTATCACAAGTGCTAACAAAAGCATGACGTAATTTTATATTACTTCGTAATTCGTAACTCGTTGAAACAAGTGGAGATATTGTGTGGAAATTCCAAACTTCTATGGATTATTGTTATTGTGTGTATAGTCTTGTTTTGTGGAAAGAAGAAGAAAAAACTAAGATGATTGTTATTTTTCAACATTCCTTGACATTAAACAGAAATAAGTCAAGCGCTGACTCAAACCTGTTCATACAAAATAGAAATCAAATGTAAATGTGATTAGTGACATAACTAACTCTGTATTAGGACCTGACTGATATGAAAATGCTAAAAAAAAAGTCTGCCGGCTGGTTAAGGTTTATAGAGTTAACCCTGTAGTAAGATTTAATATGTGATTATATTATTACTTTAAAACTGCAAGAAAACAACAGGAATATCTGTAGACTGTTAACAGTGTGTAGTAGGGGTTAATATTTGGTTATAATATTATTTTAAAGGGTAAAAGATAACAGCTGTAATATCTGTAGACTGGTAAGGGTTAAAATCTCAGCTCAGGACAGTCCATCCAGGCGGCCGTGCCAGGATCCCTGTGGCAGTGCGCGAGGTGCTGAGTTTCACTGAGATGGCACATTAATCTGCCGTTTTTCCAGCGTGGGCTTGTTCCAGAGCTGTAATGGATGACCGGAGTGGTGCTATCAGTTTGACAGCCCGGGCATGAGCCTGTCCCTGCTGACCATCTGAATAGAAGCTTCTACAGATGCTGTGAACTGTGGGGGATTTACTGTTATGATGTACATCCACCCTCAGAGATTTGGGTTATTCAATTGCCAGCCAAATGTAGGCTTTGTAGGAATTTGTGAGGTTGCAGCTAGAAGATACGAACATTTCATCACTGTCAGATCAAAACCTCAACACCTCCCTTTGTTTCTTTCCCTTATTTGAAAGCGCAAACTGTTCTTTCATCGTGTGAACACTTTGTGATGAATGAACTAAAAATTACTTGGAATAAATTCTCATTAAATTAACTTACAGTAAAAGTTAACATATTGTCCTTCTACTTTAAAATTGCCATTTTGGAGAAGGTTTTCCCAGGACAGTTATGGTGTTTAACAGGCTAGGGGGTGATGGACAGGAAATCTAATCTGCCACACAGTTTGAAATGCTTTGCTAAAATAAGTGCTGATGTATTTTGTGTAGGTAAGGAGAACGTTACTGCTAAAGAAGCTGTATCCAGATGGACTGGTAAGTCCTGCTTTAATTGCAGAAATGTAATCCATTTCCATGCTTTCAGTTTGACTTAGAATCAAATGCTTCATGCACCACTGATCCAGGACTTGTCTCCACATGCTGAAATACAAATCAAGCGTTGATAATAAAGTACTAATACTGAATTTTAAGTTCAAGATGAATTATGATGAATTATGAAGTATTACCTGTTATGAGGGCACTCATAACAATCAACCTGTTGTCATACTTTTATTTATTTATTTTTTTTATCAGAAATTGAATTTAAATAGAAATTGAAGTAAAGTGGTCAAAAATGATTTTGAATATAAAAAATTCAGTTGTCACTAGTCAGATCTTATGTCTTAATTTATTTTAAGGAGAATTTGTAGTAGATGCATATTAGTAATAGTAGATCCTTAATAATTCATAGTGGTTACTGAACAAGTTATAGTAGATACTAAAGAATTCATAGCAGATGCTGAATAATTAATAGTAGAAACTGAATGTCTTAGTAGCCGCTGAGTAGTCCATAGCAAATACTGAACATTTTATAGTATATACTAAATAGGTCATTGTAGTTACTGAATATTTGATAGTATTTATGGAGTAATTCATAGTAGAGACTGAATAATTTATAGCAGATACTGAATATTTATTCATATAAGAAATATTATATTATTTATATATATTATATTGTATCAATAGCATTTACTGAGTAATTCATAGTAGATACTGATAGCAGGCACTGAATATTCAATAGTATTTACTATTCATTGGTGCTGAAGTCTTAAGAATAATGAAAAATCAGCTGTGGGATAGATGCAGGAAAAAAAAATTATTTAGCATGAGGTTGTACATACTGCCTCTCGCTCATTAGCCTGATCAGAGAACTATCAATTTGATTGATTAATTTATGTAATGGATCATGTTTCATTTGTTATTTATGTGTAGCCAGCTTTGTAGTAACAGTTTGACTGAAATCATTAAATCATTATGGAAAACTGTGTTTCACTCGAGTTGAGTAGTAAAGCATCTGTGCAGGAGCTTGGCTAACTCTTCACAGATGACATTTCTTCAGCAGTGATAAATCTGGCTAAAGCATGTTTCAGATAATGTGTGAGTTTACTTTTCAGATGTGTCTGTTTTTGCAGATAATGTGTTTGCCATCAAATCCTGGGCCAAGAGGAAGTTTGGCTTTGACAACAGTCAGCTGGATAAAGCCTTTGGAATTCCAGAGGACTTTGACTACATGGATTGACCAAGTGTCCACACAAACGCACACTACATGCCCTAGAAAATCATTTCTCTCTGGTTTACAGATTGATTATTTATAGCAGACATATGTCAGATTTCATTGAGGTTGGCTTTTGTTTGGTTTATGTTTGTGACTCCACAGATTAAAGCACAACCACTAAAGAGATAGTTTGGCCGCAAATCAAATTTAGGCCATTTTCCCCATTACCTCAAATGTGGTTGATCAGCCAACTCATATTTGGTGTCTTGCTGCAATGTTACATCCCACCAAACTGCGTCAAACTCAAACAGATTTGGTCATCTCTGAAACTGTATATGGATAAAATAGACAAAACTTTTCCATCAAATTCAAATCATAATAAAATAACTTCTCTTCTACTTACAAAGACAAACGTGATGTGGATTGAAAGCTTAGAATCTGCACTCTGCATACAATTTCTCTTCTCGTTTCAGTGAACTGCGAGTCAGAAATAATTCAACAGAATGTAAGAAGAGGCACTTCAGCTTAAAGCGTAAAGGCCATGAGAGACCTAGGAGGGTTAAAGCCAAACAACAAACAGTTTCCCCTCTTAGTTGATGAGCCAATACTTGATTATGTAAATTCTGACACTGTATAACATGCATACATCTATAAACATGGACTAAAGTTTTTTAGCATAGGTGGTAGCCATCTTGAAGCCATGATAACAATGTGTCATAAACCATTTAAGCAAGTCATTTAGAGATTTACTTTGTTGAAAACTGGATTTCCTTTGTTTTATAAGAGTTGGATATAGTATGTAAACACTGTTAAAGTTTCAAAATGTGCCCATTCAGTCGTGCAGTTAGCACCATGCTAATTGTAGTAGCTTCCAATTTAAGCTTATATTATCTACTTTAGCCTTGTGACTTCAGTGTTAAAACTAAAGAAACAAACATGCTTTGGCTGATCCACTTCATTTGAGCTATTTAATTTACTAAACCATTGCTTTAGAAGGGAATTTCATCAAATTGTCTGCAAAATTCAGTGGCTGAGATTTAGAGTGGTTTGATGTGAAGTGGTTCATTGTAGAGACTCAGGTGTCTTTACAGTGGTGATGATGTAGACACTTTATTTATTATCCAAAACCATCAGTAAACCTGCATGTGTCTTCTGAGTTTTTATGTGTAATGTTGATGACAAAGTCTTACCTTTAAAACTATTGTCTACACAATGGTCCAGGTATCAGGCAGTGTATTCATAACCATTTTATGTAATAACTTTTTGTGAGGGGGTTTTTACAGGGTGGCTTGGTAGATAACAGTTCTGACTCGGTAGGTTTTTCTAGAATGGAGCATTTCACACCAAACTACTCTGAAAGACTTTGTTTACATCTCAGTCATTTCACTATGCAGACATTTTAAGGAACAGGTGGAGTTTGGGAGAATCTTTAAGGGAATCTTTAAAATGAGTATGAGATGAGGGTGAAAGGGCGCGCTCTCGGCTGCGGCAGTGAAAACACTTCTTGTATGTAAGTGGAGAAGGTGCCATGTGAGGTCCTGGCTGCAGAGCTTTCCGATATGCCCCCCCTTGGCCAGGTCAACTTTTCGGACACCTGTTGATGGGTAAACCAAGCCTGACCGCTTGCTGACAGAAGGGGGGCACAGAGCTGGGGCTGCAGGGATACTGAGCGAATGGCCACATCAAAGGCTAAGCAATGCTGAATAGATACTTTTGTTTAGGTTCCCCATTTCAATAGGTATACCCCACAGGACTGGTCCTGTGAGGTATTTAAAAATTTTCTCAGTTAGCCACATAACTCAAACATCTACAGAGAAGAGCTAAGGGGTATTCCTAGTGAACAAGCCTCACTTTGGGCTTATATGGGTACTTTAGCAACTTTTAACTTAATCTCTGTCTGCTGCCTCTGGAGTGTACAGTTCAATATCACAGACAGGAATTTGAACATGTTCCCCTGTAGGGAACAAGGGAAAACCTATTGACTGAAACTCACTTACAGATGCTGCAGCAGACAGAGATTGCAGTGCACTATACTGCACTGTTCTGCACTGTTTTTAGTTGTGCTGCTCTTACACACCATATTCAGCTCTGGAAGGGCTTGATAATTAGCTGAGCTATAATTAGCTGTGACTCAGGTGCAGGGAAAACACCAAACTGCAGTGCAGGTTGATCT
The DNA here is from genome assembly GCF_904425465.1 of Colossoma macropomum. Taxonomy (NCBI): domain Eukaryota; kingdom Metazoa; phylum Chordata; class Actinopteri; order Characiformes; family Serrasalmidae; genus Colossoma; species Colossoma macropomum. The sequence goes on along the minus strand of NW_023494796.1, from coordinate 12,499,024 downwards.
TCATGATTGGAGTTGGGAAACAGTGCTCTAATAGCCAGAAAAGTACTTTTGACTTAGTTTTTCAAAACACTGACTTATTTCCTCAAAATATTGATGTGGCATATCGAAATAATGAATTAAGTTCTCAAAATATTGACTGATCTCAAAATAATGACTTACCTTCTCAAAACGTTGACTTAGTATCTCAGAATAAATACTTACTTTCTTAAAATGCTGACCTAGTATTTTGAAATAATTATTTTTTTCTCACAACATTTAGTCAGTTCTCAAAATAATAACTTACTTTCTTGAAATATTAACATCTTGAAATAATTAGTTATTAAATTTCAAGAAGGATTATTTCTGGACAGTCTTTTTACGAGATACTAAGTCATTACTTTGACATATTGCGTCAGTATTTTAAAAGCATGAGTAATTCTTTCAACATAGGAATCAGTATTTTGAGAAAATAAGTCAGTATACTGAGACACTAAGTCAATATTTCCAGAAAACAAGTCATTGGTTTTAGATACTAGGTCACTATTTCAAGGAAGTGATTTTGAGATACTGTAATATTCTGAGAAAATAAGTCATTATTTTGAGGTACTAAGTTCATATTTAGAGAAAGTTAGGGTTAGGGTTAATTTTATTATTATTATATAATTATTATTATTATTATTTTGAGATACCAAATCTATACTTTGACATAATGCTGCCAGAAACAGAAGAAAGAAAAAAAAAACCTATGTGAACCTGCTCAAGGGTTTTTTTTTTGTGTAAGCCTTTGGCTTTACTGAAGGCATCAGATATGTGTTTAACAGAACAGATGGTGTACCAGTAGATGTTGTACTGCGGTCAGTTTTGCTGCCTGGCACTCTGTGGTCACTCAAGAAATGAAAGAATTGCCTTAGTTCTTACAGCCTGTGTAATGCAATTTAATTAAAAGACTGTTATTAAGACTGTTGTTCTTTTTATTCTGTTTATGCTATGTTTGATATCTTGGTCTAAAAAAAATAACAGTGAAGCTGGGCTATATCTGTATTTATCTGTGCAAAAACATGAGCTGGAAAGCATGTAAGCTACAGAAGAACACTCCTCACCTGGAGCAGCTTTGTAATAATGGCATGTTTTCATGTATTTCACTTTTTCAGTTCAGTCTGCAGCTTTATTTCTGCTTTAAAAAACATAGCACATAAATATTGTATCTGTGTAAACAGTAAACAGCAGCATATTATTGACAAACACTTGAGAAATACACAGTGCTTTAGAAACAGACCCTTTGACTTTATTTTTCTTATGTATATCTACACAATATCTTCATGGATATATAGGCACACTTGAAATATGTATATAGTAAAGGCCCCATATCTTACATTTCTATTGAGTCCCCCCTCACCACCCCATGGTCCATTATACTACTTGTGTGGTTTTATGCATCAAAAAGCCATAATTCTTTCCTACACAACTGTTTTCTAACCTCTTTTTGTCCCTTAGAATTAAGCAGGCTGTTTGTTATTTTGCCTGTAAGACTGATATATGTACATACAGTCCAACTTTGGAGACTAAACTGCAAAAACAGCCTGTCACAAAAACTAGTTCGTTTACATATTAGCCTGTACAGCCTCTGACAGTTCAGCTCTGCTCACTCACTCTGAAGTTATGAGGAGCGTCTCACCTCAGACTGCTTTTTGAATGAGGGCAGCCAATCAAAACAGAGCTCATTTACATATATCAGTCTTAAAGTCTCTGTTAAATTGTAAGGGATAAAGAGGGGTTAGAAAAGGGTCATGTAGAAATGAATTATACAAAAAAACATATGTGTTATAAGAGGAAGTTGGAGTGAAAACTATAGGAAAAATATACAACATGAACCCTTTAAAAAGAAACCTCCACAAAAGATCTCAAGTACACAGCTAGACAGATAAAGATATGCAGAAGTTATCTGACCTACAAGTTACTATTTGCCAGAAGTGCAAATCAGTAAAAAGGGCAAAACCTCTTAAGTTGCACAAAACTGGAATCAGCAGAAGACTGACAGGGGTGTGTCCTTATTCAGTCACTGAACACGTTCCTGAAATTGCACCTTGTCCCACATCAACTCGCTTTACCTATAACACAACAGCTGCAAACAAACTAAGAACGTCAAATGAAGCTGTCAGAATTTGAAATATGAGAAATACCTTCCCCACTGAGAAGGGAATCTGGCTTAGCTTGTTTATGTCATTTGCATGTTAGAATTCCAGTATGCATTGTGTGGTATGTTCTCTGACTGCTGAATAGTTGCACTTTTATAATAGCTTTACCTGTAGAGCACCTTTCATGCATAAACATGATACTCAGAGGGCTTCACAGTACTTGGATAAAGCTGTAAACAATACATGGCAACAAAAAAACAGTAGCATGCATATTTATGGAAACAAAATCCAGTCAAAACAGCGATTAAGTGCAAGTTATTTATTTTGTAGTGTCAGAGAATTACACAGAAACCTTAACAACTAAATGTAATATCACATTTGTTCAGCATAGCGTGTCCACTCTTTATGGGAGACTTAGTTTTCAGAAATGTGAGAATCCAAGGAAAATGTAGGAGATGGGCCCTTGAAGAGTTTTTGTGATGTTTGATGTTAGATTTGCATCTGCTTGTTTAAATATGAGGCACATCGAGAAAGACACGTCCAACAGGAACAAATTGGCACTTGTTTTTGTTGTAAAGTTTTGCGGACATTCTTCCTCATTTTGTTTATTTCAACTGCAAGTTCATTTTTCCTTGAATTTACTAAACCAGAAATGAGGAACTAGACCACTGTGGGCACTGCATAGTGTAGTGCTTTTCTTGCTGTAATACACCAAATATTTATTCACTATTTAACTGTTAAAGGGGATTTTTTGAAAGTTGTGCATAATTTATTGGCACCACCAGGACTCAAACTATATATATAAACCCGCCCACAGGTTGAAGGGATACATGCAGGGTGTGGCAACTCAGAAGAGATGTCTAAGTTCACTGGTGGTTTTGGATAAGTAAAATTATTATAAACGTATTTGTGTTGTAGACATTGTGACCCCTGGTTCCTGTCACCACCACTGTAAAGACATCTGAGTCTCTGCAATGAAGTGCTTCACATCAAGCCCCTCTGAATGACTTTGATGACATCTTAACTACTGAATTATGCATAAATTCTGAAAAATAAGCAGAACTCCCCTTTAAGGCCTTTAGTCAACACCACAATTGCATATTTACATGTTTATATTCACATTTCCAGTATCTTCCAATGGGTAAATGACCATTTTCCACCTTCTCACTAACCCTTACAATGAAACTGGTTGTTACTGTGCCTTTCAGACTGATATATGTAAATGAGTTATATTCTGATTGGCTGTGCCTTAGTCAAAAAAGCAGTGCAGGCTCAAACACAAAACATCAGCATGAATGGGCAAGGTGAAATTGATGTAGGCTGAGCAAGTGGTTATATGTAAATGTGCTTGTTTTTGTGACATCACAGAAACAATGAATTCAAAATCGGCTGTTTTTGTAGTTTCCGTATACGGACTGCATGGACTGGAATTTAAATTATATATACATACTATATCAAACTTTGTTATTATAAAAAAGTAAAAGAAATTTGGTTTTCTGTGATATGGGACTTTTAAATATTTATATGTTTACATATTTACATCCAGGAATGACAAACTAGAATGATACTACATAGAACTTCTAGGATTCTTTTAAAAATTCTTTTAAAAAGGTGGGAAACAACTATCAGCTATTTTCTATGCTATTACAATCAGCTTATAACAGTTGAATGGTAGGTTTTCTTTTACAATACACTGCAGCAGTATTTGCTCGGAAACATCATAATCAGATTGGAAAATACGCGTTTACCGTATTTTAGACATTATATAAGTTGTTTTAGTTCACTGTTTTCTTCATTCAATTCTGTTTGGAGAGGAAGGAAATAAGAGAGAGAGAGAAATGAGGAAAATGAGAAAAAAGATCTGTTAGATAGAGAAAAAGAAGGAAAAAAGAAAGGCTAAGCGAAAGCGCCGCACACACGTTATGTTGTTATTTATTATTTATGTATTTTTTTTTATTTTGCTCCACCTGTATTCAGGCAAGCCCCTCTTCCGCTGTGATTGGCTAACATATACTACCCATATGCGTTTCCCATTGGGCGGAGTGCTTGTGAGCGTACGTGAGCATGAACTACTAGCCAATCCCAGCGCACGAGTGCCTAACCGCTAACCAATCGGAGCGCAGGAAAGGCGGGTGTTCCCGAATACGGGCGGAAAACGAAACACAATAATAAGGCGTCGTGAACGCGCACCGAGCAGGACGCGCCAGCATGGCGACCCAAAGGGACTTGAGTCAAATCGGCCACTGCCACAGAAAAACGTGGATTAATATATTTCTGGGGATCCTACAACTATTCCTGCCTTTCATACAGCGCGGAGGAGCCCAGTTTCAAGGTCCGAGGGAGTCTTATTTTTCACAGAAAAGCGAGAAATGTTGACAAAATGTCGGAGGGAACTGACTAACCTTACAGCAGCTTCAGCTACAGCTACGGAGAGAGAGAGAGGGAGGGGGAAGGCTCTGTATCACTCTTTAAAGCCAATTTTTATAACCATATTCGCCTTAAATCGCCTCTAAAAGCCGTGCCGATATGGATTAAGTGTTTATATCGTCGTGTAGATGTGGTTTTTACCCCCACGTTGAGCACGGATGGGCTTTTTGTTAGAAAACAAACCGTTTTGCTCCGTTTCCTGTCAGTCAGTCAGTCAGTCTGCAACAAAGCTGTTCTGCAGTAACGTTAGAGGGAAACTTCACTGGCCTCTAATGCCCAGCGTTAACAGGCTTTAAGCTGTCATTTTTAATCAAATATCGAGTTAGATGAGGTGTTTGAGATTGTATAGCACCTCTAAGTATTGAGTTTGTGTATTTTGACTGGATGCACAGCAGTAATGTTGTTTTAGCTTTGCCTTTGTGCTACGAGTGCTATCATTTGTGCAGACCTGCACACACATGCACTCACTCTCTCTCAGTCAGGCCTGAGCTCACATGGCGTTTCTCTTTCTCCTTTTTTCCTCCATCTCTTTCTGTTTCTCCTCACCAAAACAAGCTCTGACCGAAATGTCCAGCGTGGTAGAAGTGTGGCAGGCAGAAGAGGCGGATTTCTTAGTGCCATCGCAGGTAAGCTGTTTGCATCAGTCCAGTAAACAAAAAACAGGTTGAGTTATGCACATTAGGTCAACTTAACTGACTCACACTGGCAGTTTTAGCACTGAGGGCAGAGTCAGAGGTCAAAAATGGATCACGTATGTGTCAGAAGCATTGAACTTGGAGAAAGAAAGATGATTGGTGATGCTGTAATTCTGCATAAAGGCAGCATGGCTTTACTAAAGGGGGGGGGCGGGGGGTGGTTTGGGGGAGGACATGGGGAGGCGGGAAGAAATACACTTATGGACTTGTGAGTGGACACCAGTGGTCAGCAGGCACTGACCAGAGTTACAGGTAACGGTAAAGATCTGATTCAGGAATATGCAGAAAAAAATTGGATATCAGACTCCGGCATTATCAGTGCATCCCTACTTTTTTCTTTTTTTCTACCATTTGAAATAACTAGCTCCCCAGTCAGTGGATATAATATAACCTGGGGGACAGTATATTTTGTACAGTAATTTCCATTTTAAGTCAAGAATTGTTTTTTTCGTTACCTAAAAAGTTGCTGTTTTATGGAGATACAAGGTTTTGTTCTGACATCTGCATGTTTTGCTGCACGGTTTCTGTTCATTTGCTGATCTTAAATTATTGAAGAAAAACAAGAAGCAACATATAAAACATGCCGTAACCTTTGCACAGGCCAATTTTTATGTTTTTTTCCCCCCTGATAAGTTAAATTCAGTACATATACAGTAATAGTAAATTAAATGTGAAATATGTTCTCTGTAAAGGATGTGTTAACACAGTTTTACTTAGAAAATCACCAAAACATGAATTTTGAACAGGGGTGCATGCATATGTGTGTGTATATACACGCAAATTGTGAGCTTATGAAACAGGTCAGCGGAGTTATAAACAATACACCAACCTGAAGTGCGTCAGGTAAAACAGTACATTTGCATTTATAATAGTCTACTCTGTTGCCTGATCTGACTGTAGAAGGCAGTTCAGTGTGCTGTATATGTTGTAGGTGTGGTCGAGATATTGAAGATATTGGCATATGAGGTTGACAGTGCTATTAGCTTTTCCTTTGCTAGAAGTAGAAATGGAGGCTATTCTGCAAATAGTTTAAAATACTTCCTCTTTGTTCAGAGGCTCAGAAAGGAGTGTGAAGAGTGCAGGCGGTTTAAACTCGGCTACTGTGGCTAAGGAGTTGAGGCTGTTCTGTATGGTCACAGATGTTACCTTCCTTTACTTACATATCAAAACCTCTTGTTTTTCTGTTTTTATGCTTTTAATTCCATTGGAACATGCTAACTGACCTTTGCATAAAAGGGTCCTACATTTTATTATATTTTACCTTTTTCATTGAGATCCACTTATAATGTTTGTATCGCTGTCATAATTAGTTAAAGAAGTCATGGCTCAAACACTCCTTATAACTGACGTGTGAGTGGGCCGAGCTAAACTAGGCTGAAGAGCTGGATATATATGTAAATGGATTTGTTTTCCGTGACATCACAAAAACAGTAAATTCAGTATGGGCTTAGTTTTCATGTACGGACTGTGTTTTCTCTGTTCCTGTATAAAGCTACGATTCTGGAAATACAAGGTTTTCTCAGGAAAACAACGCTACATGTGTATTTTGACTGATCCTCAGTTGCAGAAATGAAAAACACTGATGAGAATCTTCAGGAGGATCTCATTTTTGTTTAATAAGAATGTAAATTCTGGTTATGGACAGTCAGCATGGATGACTGTTTGGTCCATTAGTGAACTGTTGGTTAGACGCTAATTAAGAATTTCCTGAATGTGTAGAATTTCACTGAAATTTTTATGAAAGTGTATTAGTGTGTTGACAGAAGGTGATGATTTAGTAACCTCAGTTTTGGAATGTTGGAAAAGATTTTGATCTATGATAATAATGTTATAATGGTACATATATTATTCAACATATATATTTATTCAATTATATATTAGTAAATGTATAATAATAATAATAATAATAATAATAATAATAAAGTATGTGCTCAATTTTCAAACATAGAAATCCAGTCCAGCTTGTTTTGTAGTTGTTGTCTAAATTCTGTATTTGAAATAGTTTCTCCAGTTATATTTGTGTATTCAGTGCATTTTTAACTGAATCAAACAAGCGAATTGAGTCAAGGTGAAACAACACATGGAATCATTTCCTAAACATTCAGAGTGAAATTGTTGTGAGGTCACAGATTTACACCCCTAGTGTGTTGGATGGTTGTCTCCAAACTGACTTGCGGAAACTGAAACTATCAGCCAGTATAATTTAATGTGGTCAAAAATAAAAAAGTGAAGAGGCCTGTTTGTGTTATTCTTCTTCTAAACTGCAGAAATCTAGCATTTAATTAAAATTCTACTTTTTTATTTTATCTATCATAGTTTGTCAATTGATATTTCTTATCTTTCATGTATTTAGTCTAAATTTCTCTTATTGCTGTTACTGAACCGTAACAGTAGTAAAAGAAAATCACAGATTTCTTTATTTCTGTTGTTGAACTTTATTACCTGTCTGTAAAGCACTTTAAGTTGCTACCTGTGTGAACAATTAACTACTATTATTATTACGTTTTATCAGATTCCAGTAGTTTTAGTTAAACAGTGCTGATATCTGTCAGTTATAAAATATGATTATGCTGTTTCTCTGTTCTAGAGAAACTTATTGAGTCAGAACTGTTCACAGTGGTGCTGATAGGAACCAGACTTCCATCTTTAAAAGCTCCCTCACAGAAAGTTAGTACATGAAATGGTTATGAATACACTGCCTGATGTCTGAGACACTGTTTTATGATTTTTTTTCCCAGGTGATTTTAGCCTTTTTTTAAATCCGTTGATGGTGGTGGGGTACATGAAGGGTGCTGTGAGGCAAAATGGTGCCCAAAGAAAATGTACTGTTTAAAGATTAATCACCATTTAACCATTATCAACATTACATATAAAATCTCTGACACCTGTAGGTTCACTGGTGGTTTTGGATAGTAAATAAAATGGCTATATTTGTGTTGTAGACATCATGACCCCTGGTTCCTATCACCACCACTGTAAAGTTCTCTGAACCTCTACAATGAACCATTTCACATCAAACCACTCTGAATGGCTTTATTTACATCTCAACCACTGAATCACACAAAAATGTAGAAAAATCAGAATTATAACTTTGATATTGGGTGGGATTTTTTGGGCAGATGATATAGTGCTCAGAAACTATTCTGTATTTACGCAAAAGAGAGTGGAAACATCTTAGAGAGAGCATGCGACAGGCCAGCTGCTGTTTTTGTTGTGGAAATGTGAGAAGGCTAATGCTGCTTGTGTCCTGAGCACGGTGGGCTAACGGTGGGCTTCATGTTGCTGAGAGTTTGTCGTCTCCGTCTCCAATCTGATATCTGTTGCATAACGAGTGTGGCATCTTAGGAAGTGACCAGGGAGATGAAGAATGCTGAACATGTTGTTGTCATTATGCACTGCAGCACTGAGGATATGAGGATTAGCGATGCTGCTAATGTTGGGCTTTCTGGCATAATGACAAGGGGCAGATATTTCCAATTGCTGTCTCTGAATAAGACGACATGTGAACAGGTGGAGAAGAATTGTTCCACTTTGTACCAGTTTAGCGAACATACTGTTTTTGTGGTCTGCTGTTTATAAAGCAGTAGGCACCGTGAGCTAGCTGTTAGCATTGGATTAGCTGTTTTGTGGCTTGAGGGCGGCTCCAAAGAAGCATAATGGAAATTTCCATTCATTTAATGAGACTTTTGTATTTTGAGAAGAAGTTCATTGAAGAATTGTTAATCTTTTTTTTTTTAGCCGAATTGCACAAAGTTAACCACAAGTTACTCTCACAGTACTGACTGACAGTTTTACGGCCGTGAGTGCAATATTGACCTAAATGCCTTATGTTTATTATTCATTATGTTACATATTCAAATAAATGCATTTGTTATGTACAGGATATGTCACGTGCCCCAGTTAAAATGCATGTTTTTTGATTGAAAATAAGTTATAACATCCTCTACAGAAAATACACTACATTTAAATTTTTTATTTCTTTATTTTTTTTTTTTTATTTGTGCTATCTAGAAGCATTTTTTAAACAAAAACACTGAATACAGAGAAATGTAACTGAAAGAACCTCTTGCACAACAGTGGAACATGGGCAACAAAAACAATATAATAATTTTGTGAATGCTGTGTAATAAACGCTGCTGCATGTTGTGATTTAAATACACCTTGCAGTATATTAATACATATTGATGAATCAATTATCTGACAGAGAAAGATTGTCCTGCATTGTTTAAACCAGTGCTGGGCGATATTCATAAAATTTATCACAATATTTCCCAAATATGTCACAGTTATTAGATGATGAAGCTGGTGTTAATGAAGATAGGTATTGATTTAGCATTCATTAAGTTAGTTAGTTAGCTTTAATAAAGTTCATCAGTTACCAATAAGGAAGTTAATAAGTTAGCATAATAAAGTTAACAGGCACATGTTTCCTGAATGCTCCTACTTGATGCTAAAAGAAAGTTTTATAGTCCTGACAGGACTTATTCTGATTGGACTGTGTTGTTCTCTTTTCTGTCCTTTTCTTTAAAAAATAAACCAAATGGAATTTTTATTCAGTATTATGACATTTACCAGACACAAACCACATTTAAAGAAATGAAACGAAACCTGTGTTTTTGTTCTGTAAAGTCTAGGTCTGAGAAAAATTAAAAATAAAGGTTCTTGGCTTGGATATATGATGCTAAAAGGTCTTTTAAATTGGTATTTTTCCAATGGATTTCAAATACAGCAAGATTTATACAACCTAACAGTGGTTATTTTGACCAAAACCTGAGTGCATACTTTATTTGGTATATTTTCGGTTGATTATAATTGATTCTAACATTCCAAAATACAGTTGAATTCATGTAATGTATGCAGGATATTGTAGTGAAGGATTGAGGTTGAGAGATGCAGTGCTGCACCACAGAATTTTACATAACATGACATATACAAAACCTAACCTAATCCTACACCTTATCCTCATTGTTGAACAGCTAAGTTTCACCATATAATGTAACCTATAAGGGCCTATCCAAATATAGTGGAGTCTAATGTTATTGCTTTGGTTCGAAAATCTCTACTGAAGTATCAAATACTTGGAGTGATTTGAGAGGAGTTAAAAGCATAAACTGGAGCTTAAGGTGCACTCTGAGTTAGCCCCTCTCATGGTATTTATCATCAGGGCAGTGTTTAAATGAAGTGGTGATGTATGTAGCTAGTTTGGTGCGTTATGTGATGGACAGTCAGGAGGAGGAAGTAATAGGACAGGAGCTCTGTGATGCACTCTGAGTGTCAAATTTCAGTCTGCAGTTCCTAGTTCCCTTTGCTTTCTACATATTGCGCTTTGAGTACACCTTGCAGTATATTAAAACACATTGGTCAATCTGACATAGATAAAAATTGGCCTGCATTGTTTAACCAGTGCTGGGCGAAACTCAGTTTATCACAATATTTTCCCAATGTGTCACATCCTTAGATGTTTGCTAGCGCTAATGAAGATAAGTATTGATTTAGCATTCATAAAGTTAGTAAGTGAGCTTCAATAATTTGGTCAGTTAGCATTAATGAAGTAAATAAGCTAGCATATTAAAGTAAATGAGCTCATGTTTCCTGAATGATGCTACTCGATGCTAAAAGGAAGTTTTATAGTCCTGACAGGGCTTGTTCTGATTGACTGTTATGTTCTTGCTTCTGTAATTTTCCTTTAAAAATACCCCAAATGGAATTTAATACAGTGCTGTGACATTTACCAGACACAAACCACATTTAAAGAAATGAAACCTGTTTTTTTGTACATTTTAAACTGTTTTTTAAAGTCTGAATCTGAGCTGTTAAAAATAAAGGTTCTTGGCTTGGATATATGGTTCTAAAAGGTCTTTTAATTGATATAGAAACTTTACATGATGTGGAGGTTCTTTTCAATTTAAAGAAATCTTTCACACTTGCGTATCTCATTGACCAAAGAAGGTTTACTAAAGAACAGTCCATTGAAAGGGTTTTATGGGAACCGAAAGTGGCTCATCTCTGACATCACTCCAAAGAACTCTTTTTGACACCTTTATTTTAAGAGTGCCAAAAATATCAGCTTTCTGGAAATATTTGCCTGGTTTGAATGCCTGAAGAGCGTTAGTTTGGGGTATAAAGCTGTGTGAGCTTGGAGTAGAGAGCAGGTAAACTGTGTTTATTGTTTAAAAAAAGGAAAAGAAAAATAAACAACAGTGTCCAACTGGACTTGGAATTGTACTTGTAAACAGAAGCTGGTGTCAAAGGTATATCACTGAGTGTGTTTGTGATTACTTCGATTTTGAGAAGCAGAAAGGGCAAACAGCTTCTATGAGCGGTGGTTGGCTTCACAGGTCTCGGAGGAAGCCTGTGTTAGCCTTCACCCTCCTAGCGTTGATAGTATCGTGTGATTGGGGGAGTCCTAACTAGCGGGTGGAATTGGAGACGACTAAATTGGGGAGAAAATCGGGTAAAAAATTAAAAAAAAAAATAATAATAATTACAGCTTCTATGACTGAACTTTGGAGGTGTGGAAAAATATCCCCTTCAGAAACTGAAAGCGAGTCTCTTGAAAAGAACGGAAGCTGCAATAAGGAAAAAAGTGGACACAGTAAACACTGAAAAAATTAAGACTTTTGTGTAATTTTTTGTTAAATATATATTTTTGTCTGCATTTTTCCTGGAAGCAAATAGGGGTCTCTGACTTTTGCACAGTACTGTATTAATACAAAATGAGATATTTGAGAAACTGATGATTCAAATTTTCAAAGCAAGATGTTTTTAGATTCAATGAAGGGAAAAGTTCCTGTGTTTTGCGGTTATCTCTGCAATTGTGGTCTTGTGGCAGGTTGGCTTTATCAGATTGACTGATTGTCTGTGGGCTGGGCTGTAAATAGCCACTGATTAAATTGTAGTCAGTACGAGTGTCAGGGTTGATTGAGCAGTCTTGCTGTTTTGCTCTCAGCAGTTTGAGCGTGACTATATGCTGGTAAGCTCTGTAATTCATACGGGTGCAGTCGTACTATGTAGTTTGTGATAGATGTTCAGTAAAAGCTCACCTGATCTGGCAGCCACAAACCCGTCTCCTGCGCACATGCACCCGACACTGGCTGTGCAGTTTATTATGGGCTTTATATGGAGTCACTGTATCACTGGAGTGCTGTTTTGTTCCTATGGAAACCCAGTTCATCGCCATGAAGATCACCATGGAGTTACTGTGGTTTATTATGGTTACTGTGTAGGCAAATGGCAAATCTGTCCTTGGTGCACTATTTAGTTATATGTGTCTGTATATATAGTGCTGTACAAAAGACAGAGACCACATTTCATTTATTTTAATTTCCAGTCAAAACTGCCATTAAGTACCATTTAAGTTATTTTTCACTTATATTTAAAAACATCATACATTTAATAGAAAAGTCTCAACAGATAAATATAATCTTTCACTGTTTAGTGTTCACTCTTTGCCTTTATTACAGCTCCATCTTTTAAGGAGACTCATTTTTCTTTTATATATAAATATTTATATATATATATTGTTTCATTGTTATATTTATTGTTTCAAAACATACTGTTCACTCCTTAGTCCATACAGTCCATATATGAAAACTAAATAGCAAAAGCGACTTCTGTTGAACTGATTGTGTCTGTGATTTCACAAGAACCAACACATTCACATACATCTGCCTGTTCGACGTTTAACAGTTTCGTGCCACCCTTTCATAGTGAAGTTATGAGTGTTTCAGCCTTTTTTTCTCAAGTGCTTTTTGTATGAGACATAGCCAATCAGAACAGAGCTCATTTGCATACATCAGTCTTAAAGTAGAGTTCCACCAATGTTTTACAAAATGTCTGCATTATTTAGTGGTTGAGATGTAAACCAAGTCACTCACAGTGGTTTAATGTAAAATGGTTTATTGTAGAAACTCAATTTTCACGGTGGTCATGATGGGAACAAAGGGTTGCAATGTCTTCAACAGCCATGTTATTTACCATCCAAAACCACCAGCGAGCTTACACGTGTCTCAAGCAATGGGCAGCCTATTTGAAAGCATTTCATGTAATAACTTTCTCAGAGAGAGCTTTTAGAGGTGGGTGTGTGGATGGTCATATCACCACCACTGTGAACAATTTCTGTAAAACTGAAAAGCATTTCACACCAAACCACTCTGAATGACTGTTTACATCTTAGCTGGTAAACTGTGCAGAAATGTAGAAAAATGTGTGGAATTATTGTTTAAAGGCACAGTAACAAAAGCAGACTTGTAAGGCGTAAAGAGAGGTTAGAAAATGTAAAAATAAACTCAGATTGTTTTTGGTGTGTAAATACCAGTAATAAAATACCAGAAAAATATAGAAAAGGGGATCTTTAAAGGAGGAGGAAATTTCTATGGTATAGTATCTGAGCTACGAACACTACTTGCAACTACTATAAAACATTAATTCTTTTTAATGAAGGTCAATTAAACCCAAGCTTTATTATTGTAATTTTAGCATTGTTAGGGAGACAGGAAATGTCTAAGAAGTAGGATATCCACAGATGTATAGATAAGGTTTTGAGCAGACTATAGTTTTCTAATTATATGGCTGTAGTGTTTACTCTCATTTTTCAGTGTTCATATGTTTTATTAAGAGAGTCCATGAGGCAGATGTGGAGATATATGGTGGAGTTTGAAAAGCTTACGTGTGCCATGTGTCCCTTTGTTCCTGTTTTTCCATCCGAACGACTGTTGATAATAACTCTGCATCCTCTAGATGCCTTAAATTAAGATGGATAAAATTTGCACTAAATCTAGGGCTGTGGAAATGTACTGGTCCAATAATCAACAAACTGTAGCCATATTCATAAAGTGCATCACCGATTGATATATTTGCTGGTAAATTGGAAAATGTACTTCTTGCCAGGTAATGGAATTACAGCAGATTGTTTAGTGAGCAGTCCATTAATTTATTTATTTTACTATTTATTTCTTTTTCCCCCAGAAAGACATCCCAGCCCCGCCCTCTTACGATTTATTTATTCATTTATAATTGACCCATGCTTCCAAGCTTCACTATTTTGCCAGGGTGACTTTTACAAAGGTTAACTCTGTGCAAAGAGAAGTTAAAGGAAAAATCTACAGTTTTTTCTGTGTAATTCGGTGGTTTAGATGTAAACAAAGTCATTCAGAGTGGTTTAGTGTGAAATGCTCTGTTCTAGAGAAACTTACAGAGTCAAAATTGTTCACAGTGGTGGTGACAGGAACCAGATGTCTACCTCTAAATGCTTCCTCACAGAAAACATATTTTTTGGATTTGCCACTATTTTACCATCATCAACATTTACATATAAAAACTCAAAACTAGGTTCTCAGTTGGTTTTGGACAGTAAATAAAGTGGCTATATTTGTTTTGTAAACACTGTGACCCCAGGTTCCTATCACCACCACTGTAAAGAAATCAGACTCTCTACAATGAACCATTTTACATCAAACCACTCTGAGGGACTTTTTGAAAAATCAGTGGATGTCCCCCTGCCAGCAAAGAAGTCCTTTTTTGTCATTTTCCTTTCAAGTGATTTAGATTTTTTTGCCAGGCTAATTTTATGTAGTGTACTTACTGACTTGTATCAGTGTATCCTTAGCAGGAAGAGATCTCACATTGAAATTGTGCTCTGCATACCTGGGCTATATAAAAATACCTGTGTTTTTTTCCTCCACTCTGTAGGCCGTAGAGGAGCGGAGCACTGAGAGTCTTCCCCAGGAGGACAGGTGAGATCAGACGTCCCCAGAACATCACATATATACGCCACACTTACAGCAGATTACATCACACCGTGCTTACCTGGTGGAGCATAACACTAAAACTACCCTCAAAGGTTCACTTTATCTGCCTGCTGTTCTCCAAAGACTCTCTGTCCAAAGTCTTCATCAACCTGGACATCCTGAACAGGGATGTATAACATGAATAAAATACAGTATTGTGATTGTACTGATACCTTTTGTGATTGTGTAATGTTCAGGGTTTGTACAGTCATGAAAATCCTGGAGAAATCATGGAGTATAGAAATTTGATTTTCCAGGCCTGGAAAAGTCATGGAAAATACTAAGTGCTTAAAAAATCATTTCCCCCCATGCTGCTCGTCATCTTAACACATTTGAAGCACTGAGACCCGAGACTAACATAACTGCGTGTGGATTAGCTTTCCTAATATGTTGTTAATATGAATTACGGCTAGCTGGTGTAACGTTCAGCATGTGTGTGTTGTCGAAAATGTTGTCATTCAAACACTGGAGAAAACGAATTAACAAGCCAAATGTAAGAGAAAAACACATCGCTACTGCTTCTCACTTCAACACTGTGAGTTATGATTATTGCTCATGTGCCAGTATGACACATTCGTGGCGCCTCCGACCGAATTTTTGGAATTTGGTGCTCACGGTGTGCGCGACGCTTCATTTAAACTGAATGAGCTTTTACAGCCGCTTGAATGATACCTCTATCATACCATATAATATAAAACTGCAGCGACGGAAGCGCTACTGTGTACATTTCAGGTTCGCACGCCGTCTGTGGAGTCTTTCTGCTGCGAAACTGAGGCTTCACAGTGCTCATATGCTGCAGCTACGTTAAGAAATGACAAGCTAACTGCTGAGGTACTCTCACTGATTTGATTTTATGTGGTCTTTGTTGTACTCTGGAAGTTGTAAATTGACTCATCTCCTAAATACTGTAAAAAGTGTGTCAGAAGTCATTGCAGAATTGGACAGGACTAAAATCACTGAGGACACGAATCAACTTTGGTAACCTAATAAATATATCACATTCCCACACCATGTAAAACTAATCCTTCCTAAATTGAACTCCAGTTAGATAACTCATGTCCTTGGCTAAACAAATATGTTTTTGTTATTGTTTACTCATTTGATTTTGAGCTAAATGTAATGAAATGGAGAACGATGTCCACCTAATCATGATGTGCCTACATGCACAATGTGTCTGTTATGTGTTGTGAAAATACGCTAAACCGCTCTTTACAAACGAAACTGATGGACATGTTTGCGCATAAGAATATGGAATAACAGAGGAGTCAGAACAAAAATATTTCTGAAATTATGAAACAGTAATGTAGTGAGCAAAACTACAGATCTGTTCTTTAATAATTAGTGTTAACAGTGGGTCAGATTTCAGTTTCACTTAGTCATTCCATTAAACTGCATTTTCACTTACTAGATAATAATATTTAAATATTGAATAATATTTAGATAGTGTAGGTCTTTTTTCCTCTAATAACAGTTGTCTATATGTTAAATTAATGCTTGGCGGTTAGTGATAAAATTTGGTGTCATGGTATTTTCGAACATATCACAGTATCATCCTATCAGGTGATGTTGAAGTTTAACATTAAGTAAGTCAATGAAGTTGTGCTTCCTGAGTTTCCTTATTTATATTTATATTTAAGCAGTGAGTTAAACGTAAACCACGAAGAACTGCATACCATGAGTAAAGTGCACAAATTTCAGTGGTCCTTATCTATCAAATATATCGCTAAAAGATATCACTAAAACGGAAAATGGTTCGTCAGTATCACGGGATACCGGTATAGATGATAGCATAGTGCTGGGTGATGTAAATGTTTGGCTTGGAAATTTAATATAATACCATGGAGAAGTTATGGAATTCCACTGTTTAAAAAGTGTACGAACCCTGAATGTGGAATGGTTAAACATCAGCCTTGTGTTAGATGATACTGTTAATTCAACTTCACATTATTTTCCATGTATATCATACTGTCTGTGTTATGAATGAATTTAATAAGCCCATTAATTTGGCAACAGAAAATTGAATGAGCAGTAATAAAGGTAATAAGTCAGCATTAATAGTTAATGGGTCCATTATTTAGCAGAGTTGATAAGTTAGGATTAACAAATTTATAATACAGTTAATAAGCTAGAATATATACGGTTATATAAAGGTTAATGATGTCATATTTAAGTTAATAAGCTTATATGTATAATATAAGTATATATATAAGTATGATGTTAATGACCCTGCTAATTTAGCATTAATAAAATTAAGAATTTAGCATTATTACATAATAGCAAAGTTAATAAGTTAGGATTGATAAAGAGAATGTTTTGTAATTAATAAAGTGAATAAATTAGAAATTATAAAGATAATGTTGCCATTATTAAAATGAATGGTTCAGCACTGATAAAGCTAATGTTATCTTTAATATGGTTAATAAGTTAGCATTAATAAAGTTAACAATTTGTCATTTTTGTTCGCAGCTAATTGATATTATTGATGTGTTCGTACTGAGGTGTTCTTCAGTACTTTATTGGTCTGAAGCAGGAGGTCGTGCAAGAACCAGAGTGAGGTGAAAAGAATGTGAAAACAGATGAGTGTAGTGGAACTCAGCAGTGAAAAAAACATTTTAACACCAAGTTTGGCTGAAAAAAATGTTTTACAGGTGTGCTGTGTTCTCTCAGAGGAGCAAGAGAGTGAGAGAAAAACTTGAGGAGAAGAAGAGAGAGACAGAAAAGGAAATAGGAGAGGAGATGGAAAGGGGGAAAGCAAGAGAGAGCAGGGCAGTGAGAAAAGGCTGAGAGAGAAGGGAGCAATAGAGCAAAAAAACAAGGAGAGCGTGAGAGATAGGGAAAAATTAGAAAAAAAGAGCAAGAAAGAAAGCGGAAAGAGGCGAAAGGGATTGAAAAAAGAGAGGGGAGAGGAGAGAATGAAAGAACAGATGAGAGAGAGCGAAAGGAAGAAAAGAGAGGTTCAGAGAGAAAAAAGAGAAGAGAGAGAGAGTGTGTAGGTGTTAGTAAGAGATAGAGACAGGTTGAGTGGATGAGTTAGGTATAAGTGGGTCTGTCCACAGTTTGTTGTGGTGCTTCTCAGTTCACACGTCTTCGGTTGTGAACCTGATTCTAATGTGTACATCATTTCTGCATGAACTAAATATCTTACATCAACACAGTTACTGCTAAAAGTAAATGAAGTAAAAGACAAAACAGTTTTAGTGTATTATATTATTGGACTGTGTTTTAATAGTATTATTAGAAATTGGCAACATGATGGTGGGTGTGTTCAGTATTTCTAGAACATTGAACAAATGTTTGGATCATAAAGTATTTAAGCAGAGAGGTATAACAGTAATAAGTTAAATTATACAAATTAATCATTGTACTCAGTTTTTTAGCTTTTTAAAAATGTAGCACTGCTATTGTGCTGGTGTGTTTTGTCCAGTCCAAGTTGTTGACAACATTATTTGACATAGTTGTTGACAAAATTATTTTATAAATATTGTGATCCATATTATGTATTGTGATGTTAGATTTTTTGCTGTGTGTGTATGTACATGTAGGTACTTATATATATATATATATATATGTGTGTGTGTGTTTTTAGCTATACTAATGTAGCTTTGTCCATGTTTGTATGTAGTTAGCACCATGCTAATTGCTGCAGTATTGGCTTCCATTACTTGTTAGCTACATTAGCCTCCCAGCTCCTGTGCTAAAACTAAAGAAGCAAACTTCAGACACCAAACATGTCTATATTTGGGGTAAGCGGGGAGTTGGGTGGGGGGGGTAGATTTTTGACTGAACCTTTGCTTTAATTCAGTTTTTCATTTGGGAGGCGTCCTGATATAGTTGGGATATCATTTTTAGGCTAGTGTAGCACGTGATGTATAAACATTCACAGTGTAGTTTAGCTCTCTCTCTCTCTCTCTCTCTCTCTCTCTCTCTCTCTCTCTCTCTCTCTCTCTCTCTCTCTCTCTGTAGTTAGTAGAAAGCTGTCACAGCTGCTGCTGGTTAGCGTCAGCTAATGGAAAGATGAGCGTGAGCACTGTGTGGACTTTTTCTCTGATATGCTCTGGCTCTGCTTCACCTAAAATGGGCACACCGTACACCAGAAATTAGAAAAAACGAATTCCTAAAACTTTTTACATTTGGTTTATTAATAAAAGAGGAAAAAAACGTGATGGAAACATATTTTTGAATAAACGACGAGGGACTGACGTTTGCAGAATTAATATATAATTCTAAACCGTCCTCAAATGAAATGCTGAAAAATTCTGAAATGCCTCTTGAGAAATAAATGTAACTTTTACACATAAGAAATCAAGTCTGAATAATTTTCTAAATGTATTAAATCAATATGAATCAACTTGCAAAAAGAAAAAAAAATGTGTATATATAAATAATAAATATGAGCATCTAAATAGAATAAATATAGCCATCTGAATCTACTAAATGAATGTAAATGAAAGTAAATGGAGTAAATCAGTAAAAATAAACATCTAAATATAGCACATCAATATGAATGATTTACTAACAGAATAAAAGTCTAAATGTAATGTCAATATGAACAAACCTTTAAATGTAATAAATCAGTATGAATTAACTTCTAAATGAATTAAATCAATATGAATTAAACAAAATGGAGTGAATCAGTGCGAGTGAACATCACTGTAACAGTAATAAAGCACTTGGCAGAATTCAGAATCTTTTTTCACAAAAATTTCATAAACATTAAGTCAAATGGAAGCTTCACAGCTAAGGTCACAGCTAAACAATAGCCGTCCTGAATCCTAAAGAGAGTCTACATTTTTGCACGTTTTCAGGAAGAAGATTTGTGGCGATATTGTGATGATGTTAGTTTGCACTTTGCTAGGAACATAATGTAAAAGCTTCTATGACTTGTAACTACATGAGTTACTTTAGCTCCAGGGCTGTCAAACTCAAAAACCAAGGCTGTTGCATTACTGTTCCTTTTTTTTATTAGCATTATGCATACTGAAAGTAGCTTAAATGGTAGCACAGCACTGTCAATGTAGCTAGTGCTGTTTGTATAAGAGCTGTATTCTACTGCCTCTAATGTAAAATGTGTCTCTTTTTCTTGTCAGTTCCTCTCACACTTTTGTGTTTAGTCATTTGTGGATGTGCTAACTAAAAGCCCCTCAGTGTTGTAACGTGAAGAACCCACCCACCCCCACTGTGCAGCCATGCATACATGCACTAACCTTTATCTAGCTCACAGAAACCAGAAGAATTGTTACTTTCACTTTAGTTGTACTTTCCCCACATCCTCCCCTGTCTGTCCGTCTCTCCAGCTCTCAGACCCTTCTGCTATCTCTCTGCAGCACATGGTCTACTCACTGCGGTTAGCACTTTAGCAGTACTGACTGCTAAACACTGATCAGCAGCACACACATCAGTGACCAGCACAGTGACACAGTAACCCCAGTTTAACACTCATGCATATAAGACTTATAAATACTTACATAATGTTAAATTTTAAATTTCTGTGTCGCTGTTCAGATATCAAATAAGTGACACTGGCCATGTTAAGGCCTTTGTGTGAAAAGGTCACTTTTTTAAGTTTAGGTGCATTTAATTTACTCATCAGAATCTTTTGTACGCTGTCATTAAAGCAAAAGGGGGACATACTGTGCTATATATTAAGAAATTTTGAAAGTCATGTTCACTCAGATTATTAGGCTGGTAAAGTAATTTGATTAATGTAATGTATATTCACACACATACATAGGTACTCATGGACAGTCTCCGTGGACAAATGTACACAAAGAATGAGCCCATAATGTCTATATGTTCATTAACCTTTACAAGGATTGTTCTTAATTAAAATGAGAAATTTTAGTAGAAATTTACTAAAAGATTGCAGACTAGTTTCCTGTGAAAGCTTTCACTGTTAGCTTGGAAACACTGTAGACTTCATATTGGGTCTGTGGTTGAGTTTGGTTTGTGCTTGGCTGAGTAACACCACACAGCTGCTTACTGTGTCTCCTACAGTTCAAACGGAATTAACTGGAAGAGTTATGTCACATGCTTGTACACACATATAGCAAGGGCGTAGTTTTGGTTTCAGAAGTGGCTGTTTTATGAATTTGTGCATATGTTTATGGAAATAGTGGATGTTACTTGGCTAACTTTAGCTGTCTGAGCTGGTTTTCCCTAAAGGTCTGTCTGGAAAAAGCTCATGACAACGTTAGATATATGACATATTAATGTTAGCTAGCTAACATTAACTGACTAAATAGCTAATGTCTAGCTAGAAAAGTGTTATGTTATTGACGTTGGCACTAAATTAACCTATTATCTCACAAAACAACTCTCATCAAGTAACATTTACTAGCTGAATCACAATAATAGCATTATTGTTCCAGTACTGGTGCATTGTTCTGCTGCATTGTAGACCTGCACTATTAATGGATTTCACATAGAAACTCATCATTTTGATCAGTTTGAAAGGGTGTGTGTATATATATATATATATGTATATATATTAGGGGTGGGAATCTCTAGGCACCTCAGGATTCAATTACGATTCAGAGGGCTGCGATGCGATTATAAAATGATTATCGATGCATCTTGATGCATCTTTTTTTTTCTATACATGATTTCTATTTTCTTACTGTCTGAGGACTTGGTAGTTTTAAAGCAAAGTATTTGTAATGATCCATAATGCATTTACGTCCAATATCTTTTATTAATAAAACAAATGGAAGTGATGTGGCAAGTGAACTGGAAGGCTCGCATTCACTGCTCTTGTTTGGAGACGCTGCTGCCACTCATCTGCGATAAAATGTGCTGTTACGGTGAAATAAGATCAGTGGTGGGGGGGGGGATACTGCAGGTCATGTAGCAACGAGGTTTCGCCTGGCTAGTAGCGAACGAAAAAGGAAAAGAGAAAGACTGACAAACATTTGGAGATGAACGGACTTATTCGCATTTATAAGCAGCGCAGTTCGTTTCCTGGTACGTTAAATCGGCAACGAGAGACTGTCAAACACTAAAAAGTTGCGAAGATGAAGTCGCTTCTCTCTAATTTTCCCGTTCCACCTTAAATGGTGCCACAATTACATTCGGCGTCTCAAGAATTTAAGGTGGAACGGGAAAGTTCATCAAGAAGCTGGCGAGTGAGAAGCGACTTCAGCCTCGTAAAACTGTTGAACACTGAGAGACATTTTACAAGAAACTATTCAACTTTTGAGGAAGTAAGTCTGCGTTTTCGTTTATATTGTTTAGTCTATACTAGGACATTATCACATACTGAGACATACTGGACATTAAATGTTGTGGCTCCCAAGGTGGTTTGATTTTTGTTAAAAGGACAAAATGGCTCTTCTTAACATTTGTGTTGTGACTCCTGACCTAACCTGGCTTTCAATGCAGAGGGAGCCGGTCGGATTTCTCGCTCATCCAGTTGTGTTTTTGTTATGTGCCTCCACAGACTGTCCGGGCGCTGCACTTACCCACTTACAAGTTCCGCCCTTTGCGTTCCATCAACATTACGTTAGAAATTAAATATTTAGAAAATCGATTTTTGTGAATCGATTCAGAATCGCTCATGTCCACATCGCAATGCATCTAAGAATCGATTTTTCCCGCACCCCTAATATATACCCACCCAAGATACAGTCCAGTGCATATATAGGCCTGTGCATATATGCCACTCTGTAGGTAAACAGAGGGAAGTTGCATATTTAGCTTAGTACACAGAGAAATTTCAGCAGCCCTGCCCCCGTTATCTCTCTCTCTCTGAAGCCCACCAGTCGGCTCTATAAACACAGCAGATCGTTCAGACTGTAATGTTTGTCCAGCGTGTGCAGCGCTCTGGGAATGGACTCGAGGAATTCAGACGTCACCACCTACCCCTCACAGCACTGAGGCCAAATAAACCACAGCTGTTAAACATACACTGCTTTTAATAGACTTTTTAAAGCGACATTTGGCCAAAAATCAAATTTACAGTTCCCCTCTTACCCAAATGTAGTTGATCAGCCAAGACATGTTGTGTGTTCTGTAGTTTGCTGTTTTAGTTTTAGCACTAGAGCTATGAGGCTAAAATAGTGTTGGATAATCTCTAATAGACTTGATAATGTGGTTTCTGACGTTTGTATGACATTCTCTATAAGCAAGGGCTGAAGTACATTAGCATAGCTAAAACAGTAGCAGCCTGTTTATATATGTTTATAGATAACATTGTCATACAGTGTCAGAAACTACTTAATTGAGATTACTGAGCTACTCCACACAGTTTGAATTAAATGTGTGATGATTAGTCATGCAGTTAGCACCATGCTAATGGCTAATTGATGCTAATTCCGTCACTTGTTAGCTGTATTAGCTTCATAGCTCCAGTGCTAAAACTAAAGAAGCCAACTTTAGACGCCAAACGTGTCTTGACTGATCAACTACATTTGGGATAAGTGGGGTAAATTAGATTTTTTTGCATCTTTAACCCACAGAAATGTAGCTCTGCTGAAGAAATGTACTGATCTTGGAAATAAATGTGTCCCACTCTCTGGACTGCACTCTCTGCCCTGAGCCCTACATTTTAAAACACACATTCTATTCAGTGCAGTGAGTCATCCTCTCTACAGCGCTGCAGCGTTCTGAGGAAAACCACCAACTCCATTTATAACCATGCTGGATATTTTTACACCAGCTTGAAATCCATTATGCCACTTCATGTCTTCTGGGCATATTAGTGCATTAAGAGTTGAAGTGCAGCTTTAAACCTTTAGTTTCACGGTGATAAGTAGTAAGAAGTATGTTTACGTTGTAAAGATATGCATTTTTAATCAGTGTTGGGTTATGGATTTGTAGAAACGATACTGGAATTTCCAACTTTGATATAATACTTCAAAATGTATACCATTTTCAGTATCTCATGCATTGAACATGACTGAATGCATCAAATGCAGTTATTTCAGTAGATCGTGCACAAGCATTTTAATTTTGCTTACAATGAGAGATTCATGATGATACTGGAATCATATCAGTATTGGAAGTTAATTATCAGCCTTAAACAGATGTTTAGATATGACTGATATTTGATGACATACTTGTTGCGCTTGTATCTTAGATCTGGATGTTTTGGTGATACTGGGTTACTAAAATATCCATATTTTGTTGATTTATTGCATTTGCAGCCCTACAGAAAGGCTGGAAGAATAGCTTGTAGCCCTCGTCAAGCTCGCTCCTCTTTGAAAATGAAAACTGCTCCACAAAGTGAATGATGTGTTTTGTGGAATGATTAGGTAAATATCTTCATGAGGCCAAAAAAATAGTGCATTCAAGCTGAGTTTGATATTCAACTGTCCAAGTGAGTGCATGATCAGATATCTGGTTAAATGTGGAGGAAGAAAAACAAAGCCAAAAAAATGCACTGGAAATAATGTAGGGCTGTAATCTTAGCTTTTTAGGTGACCTCTCTGGTGTTCCACTAACATATAGCAGCACATGCTTTCATTTTCAAAAACAGCCGAGGTTTTAGGTTTCTGTGATGAATGAGTAATAGAAGCTGCCTCTTCAGATGAGCTTATGAGCTAACGGAGCTAACTAGTGCCTTGTTGGATGCTGATTTGCTCCTCAGTGGATAACGTGCCAATATATTATTAGTCAGAGAAACCCATTTTCAATATTTCTGGACCCAACTTCAGCTAGAATAGCCAGCCTAGTTAATGCTAAAGCTGCATTATCTCTGCCTTCTTAGTCACGTCTTTGACAACACGCACACATTCATGAGAACTATTAAAAAAGAGAAGTTAATCACAAATA
This sequence comes from Colossoma macropomum, assembly GCF_904425465.1. NCBI lineage: Eukaryota > Metazoa > Chordata > Actinopteri > Characiformes > Serrasalmidae > Colossoma > Colossoma macropomum. Next base: position 12,474,232 of record NW_023494796.1, on the reverse strand, counting down.
TGAGCAAAACCATCATATTTCACTTCATCTGTATCTTTTATCTGTGTTCTCATCCTGAAACGTAATGGATTCCCAAATAGTGTTTAAATACTGTAGGGCTAAACGACATTAGTGACAGTGTTGATAATAAAAAAAAAAATGTTGGCAATTGAGTAGTGTTAAGCAACAAGGTCTTGTTGTGTATGCGCTTGTTCTTCAGTCGTGTTGGAAAAACATCTCTGGTGTCTCTTCATGAAGTTGTTTGAGAGAATGGCAAGAGCGCAAAGCTGCATCAGAGCATAGGAGCTAATTAAATAAATCTAAAATTAAAAGTAGTTTAAATTGTTTAACTATTTTGATCACTGTGTAATTCTATGTGTGTTTCATTTTTTTTCAATTTTGATATTATTCTAAAATGTGGGAAATAGTAAAAAACTATTGGTGGCATGTTGAAACTTGTGACTGCTAGTGTGTATGATATGAGGCAGGACCCCTGTCATTGTTTGAACTTTGACCCTGTTTGCTGCATGTTGATGAGGGAAAGTGGGTGTGGTGCTCTATGTGAAGTCAACTGCCAGAACAGCTGTTACATAAGAGTGAACACATGAGCTGTTATGAGCTGTTAGCCTGAGCTAACACAGAGAGGAAAAAACCCAACTGTGCTAATCTGTCACTGCTCACCGTAACCTCATTACTGCCAGAAGCGTGCCGGGAATCTGACCAGTCTTACAGATTTCACTACCGCTTACCTCCTCTCATAGCCTATGAACTAATATTTCCTCTTAGCGTTTGTTTTGTTGCTTAGCTTATTATCTTTAGTATATTAAAAAGCAGATCACTGCAAAACTGCTGACAAAGCAGATGAAAGAAGCCTGTATTGTGTAATTTAGGCACACACATCTTGTCTAAAATATCCAGACTTGCTAATGCTGCCATAGGTTTAGCTAATTTCTTCGTAATGTCATATATTTTTCGTTTTATGTGTGTAAAAATGAGAAAAATTTGGGATACACTGGGGTTCAGATTTTCTCATACAGTGTGGTCCAAGCCTGAGAGCACATTAAAAATCTGAATTTTTTTTTTTTTTCTTCTATTTTTTTCATTAATTCTAGGAAAAAGCCAAGTCTGACAAGTCTGACAAGTCTGACCTGTAGTCTGGTTGTGTTTGAAAGGCTTTTGGCATTAGCATTGGCAAAACCTGGTCTGCTAGTTTAATCACAGATATAAACAGATGATGTTCAGGGAAAGGCTTGTGAAGGCACATTGTGGTGTTTTAAACTCTAAACTTTTACACTATTTGCTCGCTTACCACAAATGTCGTTAGCATAGCAAAAAACGTTAGCGTAGCTATAGTATTTTAGAAGCTTCACGTAACTGTGTTTAATCTAGAATGACCAAAAATGTTCGTGCAACCAGCATTAGCTTAGTGCTAATTTATTATTAGAAATCCCAAAGGGAGACTAGCAGAAATTAGCATTATTGTAGAGGAAAGTTTTGACATTTATGGCTCAAACTGAAGAACTAACAGTCACAAATAACAACTTGGTCATACAGAAGGGGCCTCAAACTCAGCTTACTTGGGGGTCATCTCCAAGGGGTGACTGTTTGGAAAAAATCCAGTATGCATTTTGATTTTGATGAATTTGTGAATTTGATCTACGTAACACATATTATCATTTATTCACATCTTACTCAGTGTTTATTAGCAGTTGTCATCTCAAACCACAACTGCTACAAGTTATAGTAATAGTAGTAATAATAATAATAATAATAATAATAAAAATAATAATTTTGTCATTATTACTAGTAGTAGTAGTAGTAGTAGGCGAAGTATGTGTGTTTAATATATGTTTCAGTGTTTAATTAAATCAAGAAAACTTGCTTTCAACAGTAGTATAATATGGGACTCTTATTGTGAAAGCATTATTGTTCCTGCTGAATGTGAGTGTAGTTACTGCAAATGAATTTTATTGTATTCTCAGTTGGTTTGTTTGATAATTACGTTCATTGCTTAATTCTGACCTGCTGTATCTCCAACTGTGTCCTGAAAGGCTGATTTAACTATGGGTCTAAATTAGAATAAAAGCTAAAGTAGTTGTAGTGGAAATACAGTGTGCAGAGTTTGTGCTGTCAGGTTTTCGTTTGAAGGTTTCCACTTGCATGCGGCATAATGTTTCTGCTTTTAACATCGTAATCATCGGTCAGAGCTGATTTTATAGAGCTTATGTTTAAATATTTAGTTGCAGAAAAATGGAAAAAAAATATTTGTGGGCTGGATTTAAGAATAAATTGTAAATATCTGATGGACCAGTAGTTACAGACCCCTGTCCATACTGCGTCAGAAAGCACATAACCACACAGTTTGATGTAGTGGGTAAACATTGTTGAAGTTTTAAGACATACCCAGTCTGTACAGTCCAAAATGAACTGAGCTGCAAAAAACAACCAGTTGTGAATTAGCCATTTCTGTGAGGTCACAAAAAACAATACATTTACATATATCACACATTTTAGTCCAGCCTATTCACACTGAAGTTATAAGGAATGTTTCAGCCTGGACTGCTTTTGAGGCACAATACTATCCAGACAGTCAAAAGAGAGCTTATTTTCATATTTCATTATTAAAGGTACAGTAAGAAAAATAGCCTGGTTAATCTAATAGTCATGCAAACATGAATAATGACTTTTTTGGTACATCAGACCACACATTATAAGTAGAGCATCCTTACATCAAAATGTATGATGTAAGGATTTATAGCAAATATGATGATTAAGACGTGGTTGTCATAATTTCATTACTTTTTGGCTACAATAACCTTGTGACTGTGTAAAACAAAAGAAGCGAACTTCACACAGCAAAGTTTCTTTTTCTGATCCACTACAGTTAATATAGGGGAAAATTTAGTACATTTGATTTGTTTATTTATCTAAATATATTGTGAATTCTGAACTTCAGGCACACGTTGGTTGGTTTTGCTTTTAAGATGTAGAAACAGCTAAACGCTGAGTGTTTGAACACTTCCTGTAAACTCTGCCTTTACCGTAACAGCGCTTTCATTATGTGAGTGTTTCAGCGTCTTCACTGCTGTTATGCATAAGCAGCCCATGTACAACCACCCCTCACCCTACCTCAGGTTAGTTTCCTCTTCACAGGAAGTGATTTCACAAAGAGGAAGTGTGAGCGTGGAACGTCATAATTAAGGCAATCTGATAGTTTCTCAAGAGAACACTGTGAGCTTCCTCCTGCAGTAGTAACAGCACTGTTTGTATCTCATCACTAAATATGACACGTGTTGTTGATTTTGTAAGTGATATATATACACACACACACACACACACACACACACACACATACACATACATATATATGTATGTATGTATGTATGTGTCTTGATAATGATATTAATAACTTCAGATATCTCTAGAAATCAGCATTTGTTTTGCCGTGACGTTAATATCATAATATCTTGAGAAAACAAATGAAAATAACAAACATCCATGGCAGTAAAAAGTATTTGTGCATTAAAATGTGCAGAAGTATGTTCTCTGTAGAGGATTTGTTATTTTCACTTAGAAAATCAACAACAAATTTGACCTGGGGTGTTTGCATACTTGTGCTCTGTTACAGTGAATTGTAAACTCTTTCTGTGTGCTGCACAACAGCTGCAGCTAAATAAAGCCGAGAACTAATATCTACCTGCACCTGGAGTGAACATACAGTACACCGAGCTCAGATCTACAACCCACACGTTACCTTTATCCTACCAAAACTCAGCAAGCTTTAAACTGATGGTAAAATCAGATATTTCCTATCGACTGATGTGTTTATTAGGGCTGTACTGACATGCTTGCTTTCCGGTTTGATTTCATTTTTGGTTCCGAGGCCAAGATCTAATCTATTGATTTGCTTACGTTTTATCTGTTGAAATGTTCTTGATCCTACAGATCCTATAGTTCTGCACATATAAATAAACGTTCTCCAGTAGAACTTCGTCAGCTCCTGCTGCCTCATCCTCTAACAAAATAAACCCGCAAGTTTACAACCTCTAGGACTTGGATGCACTGCAAGACAAAAGCCCAGTCCTTTCACTGAGGATGTGTCCATAACATAAGCCCCTCCCTTCCTCCCACCTTTCCTCTGATATGCCACACCCAGACCCCTAATTTTGATCATTGATAGTGGTTTCAGTGAAAGACTAAATGTGAGATGCTCTGAAGAGATTTATAGTTCAGATGTACAGAACTACTCAAAATGTAATATTAATTCATAAAGTTAATAAAATCTTGCAGGTGGACCATATACGTTTGATATGATATGGTGTGTTTTTGTTATCATGTAAACTTTTGTTATTGTGATAAACAATACACTTTTTTTGACGCCTCGTTCACACGGATGTTTTAAAAATAGTTTTTTTTTAATCATTTTTTTTTACTTCCGTCTTTGAAATTACACAATAAGATTTGATGTCAGACACCTCAAGAAGAACATTGTGAGCCCACCAGGTGGCATGTTACAAACACTGAAGACCTGCAGGGTGTGAGGCCTCTGTAATTTGATATTTCAAATGATTCAAATTCGTACACCAGAAAGTAAAAGCTTGGGAGAAAAAAATAAATAAAAGTGAAAGGAAACCTGCAGCTTGCTGTGAAATTGTTTACGTTTTCATGGACTCACCATCATCTCTAAAATGCCTACTTAGTCTGGATCTCGCAGAGAAGCTGAGTTTTTCTAGCTTTTTACATCTATCTGTAGGTCTTATGGGTGTGCGAAATGGCAAAACTGTAACATCACAATACTTCAAGCAGTTTTCATGTCACACGACCTATCACGTTGTTTGTTTTCTCTGACATCTGATATGTTGGAACAAAGTAATCAAAAACTACAGTGATTTGCATACAATAAATTGCATACAATACACTAAATCCAGTTAATTGGACTAGTCATGCTCTCTTTGTAATCATCACAGTGTTTGTGATGTGATTTCTAACAATCCCAGTATACATCACCAAGCCCTTACTTGTCTATCTACTTGTCTATCTATCTGTCTGTCTATCTATACACATTTGCATGACTTAGCTTTCTCTTAATTTCGGTTTACTGGTTGCCATTGGTAAGCTGCCACTTCATTGCTCTCTCTCTCTCTCTCTCTCTCTCTCTCTCTCTCTCTTTCACACCTCCTGCTGTGTTACGTCCTCTCATGCCTTTCTGCTCTGTGCCAAACCCACAAATAGCAGCAACACTGCACTCACTCTCTCTCTTTCACATTCCCTCAGCACCACCTCCCTCATGCTTTTCCAGTGCAGAGACACATCTGTGGATCTACTCTGTTGCTGCTGTTGAGTCCAAATGTATTTTATGTCATTGCTAAAGGTTACATTAGAAATTGATTTGTGTTCTAATGATTCAAAAATGTCTAAGCTGGTTCTCGGGGTGCCTCACCCAGTCCCATTCCAGCTCCTAGCACACCTACCAAGGTGACTGCTCTCACCCGAGCCAGGAAATCACTCTCACCTGGGTGAGGTAAGCAGGCTCACCTGTGCCAGGTAAACGCTCACACCTGAGCCAAGTGATTACCCTGAAGAAGGGTTAGATTAGTTGATATTGTATAAGCATTGATCGATTAAGTATAGAAAGAATCATTAGTTGCAGCACAGCAGCCCAATTGTGCTGCTTGTATCTTCTTTTTTCTGTGGTTTGTCCGATGCTGGAGTCTGATTCCTGACGGTTGCTTGTGTTTATCTGTGTGTTTCTGGCATTCGTGTTGTGACAAATTGACACCACGTTTTTACTCACTGCTGTGTTGGGTGGACACCAGTGACCATGGAAACCGTATGCAAACTGCTGCTCGGCCTGACCTCAAACAAACATTCTCCAACCGCTGGTTTACCTAAACCAAAATGCTTTTATTCTTGAAGCAGTAGTTCAGCCAAAAGTCAGAGTTACCCAATTTTTCCCTCAAATATAGTCAATCAGACAAACCAAAGTTTTGAAGTCTGAAGTTTGCAATGGAGGTACAAGGTTCAGACCGAGTACATATTTTTAGTACTCGCTGATACAGAGTCCGACACCATTCTGAATTACATATATAGAGTGAAGTAGCTGTTAGTATAAATTAGTGCAGTGTACCTTAACAGTTAAATCATTAAAATCTAGCTGCTTTTAACTCTGCACTGAAATATACACTGTAATAGTCTCGCTACATCCTGTTTTACAAAGACTGTTTAAGGAATCACTGTATTACCATTAATATGTAGCTAATATAGTCAGTCAAGATGAGCAAAGTTGACGTACATGGTTTGGTAGCAAATGTCAGCTTTTTAGCCTCCGTTTTGCTAGCCTATGTGTCTCCACTCGTCTTGGGGAAGTGGCTGTGATTGTGTTTGCTTGTGTTTAAAAATGGGCTAAAATCGCACAGTGTATTTCTGGTGTGAATGTTTAAGGTGACCAACGGCTTTGTGTCCGACCACCACAGAGTCAGTAACTCTGTGAGCAGACCCACTTTCACTGCCAGCTTTAGTCGATTGTTCGTCAGCAGCAGTTTGTTCGTTGTACACTAGGCTTACTTTCACACAATATCATTGGGTATCAGATGTTTGTATCAGTCTTCATTTGTTTTCTTCAGTCTTCATCTGTGTTGCGCAGACAAATAAATGTTATTTTGAACATTATATAACTTATTTTATTCTATAAAAACAAATACAGACTTCTCCACATAGATAAGGAAATGATTCATTTGTACGCTGGATTCACCAGTGACTCAGCAGACATATTTGTGGTTCCTTGAAAGAAAGAAATTGGGTTACCTGAGGCAACTGCCTGGTGATTACAACCAAGGTTAACAAATCAGCTTTAAAGACAGTATGGCAGTAGCTGGACAACAAAGATGAAGAAAAAGTAAACAAAGTTTACCCCAGATCCACTTCTCCATAGAAATTTACTTTTAACAGCTGTGGATTATAAATTTATAATCCATGTCAGCCCCAGTGCACCCTGTCAATAAAGCAAAAGAAGGACATATCAAACACTTAAGAAATTCTGAAATTTGGTTTAGAACTTCAAAGATTCTACTTTTCATTCAAATTGTGCTGATATCATTTGTAATAAAAACTTTGCTATAAATTAGAAAGGAATGCAAAATGGATTTAATTTAACAAGACTTTGGACCTCACTGTGTGTAATAAATACATATGTGGGTGTGTGTATACACATGCTTTGATTCTAAACGTATATAAATGGTAAATGGCAGCTTCTGCACCACTTCTGCATTATTTAAATTACCCGCCATTTCCTGTTTGTGAGTGCAGAGCGGAAACAAGCGTTCTGTACTCTTCAGACCAGCGGCAAACGTTCTCGCATGTAGAAAACGCATGTGTAGAACATAAAGAAAAGTGATTTTTTTTTCCATTCCAATCAAAATGAATTTTTATTTCCTCAGAACGTCAGAGGGAACCTCATTCCTCAGAGTGTGGGAAAGTGTGTGAACATCAATCAGATTCAATCTTCAACTTGTATTGATTGATTTTAGTGGCTCTCTCTAAATGCAAAACTGCACTTTTACTTCTGTTTTCGCTCTTGTTAGTCATCGAGCTGAGGGTGGATCCTGTCTGATGTGGTTCATAATCACTTTTGCCCTCCAGCTGTTCTCAAACGTGTTCCAGCAAAGATCTCACTCCATTATAACACACAGACACCTCCATATTCTGAGTAAAGGAGCTGGGGGTTTTCTGTACAACTGGATTTTATATTTTAGTAAGTCTGAAGTCAAGTTTCTCCAAAAGGAGAAGAGTAACGAGTCCTTCCTATTTGATACGTTTCGCTTTGGGCTTAAACTAAGAAATCTTGCTTTGTGAAATGAACTCGATAATCCTCCAAACACTTTGTTTGATTCTGGGTTTTGATAATGTGGAAATGGAGCTTTTAGAGCCACTTTTGGTTTGTCTGCTTTGTTTGGTGTTTGTTGTCTGATTGTGGTGTCAGCATGAGGCAGTATCGCTTTAAACTAGGGGTGGGCAATATGATATTTGTTGTTATTGTGATGAACGAACCTTACAGTTAATTGGTCATTGTTTTTTAAGTACTGATAATATTAAAATGGCAAACAGTGTTTACACAATGAGAAACATCTGTTTGGCTGTCGTTTTTACTGGTGCATAACATTTAGAAGAAGCTGGGTGCATCATCAGATATGCTGAGATAGTAGGCTAGTTTGGTTTATCTGATCAGACAAAGAAATGATGTAAATCAATATGAGTGTAGTGTAAAACATTAAAATAACTCACTGTGTTGTCAGTCATGAGCAAAATATGTTTGTCTTTCAAAGTTATTTCACTTTTCATAGAAGTTGAACTACTAAGCCTGTTTTCACACTGCAAAATTTGCTTCTTTTAGAGCCTGAAATGACTTTTTATTTTAGCTTTCGCAATCATAGTGTAAAATCCAGATCTGTCCATCAGATATATTCATAATAAAAGATGTAATCCCACCTGTTATAGTGCCTGAAAATAGACACACCTAATGTCGTGGTGTATCACAATTGAAGTAGTGAAAATAGTCTACGATCGACTGTCTTAATTCCAGGTCATTGTAAATGTAACCAATCAGGTTGCCGATGCCTGGTCCAAGCTGTCAAAAATATGTTCTGCAAACTATTCAGCAAATTCAAATGCTTTGTTTTTGTTCATGTGGCATTGCTCTATATAACAATATAAAAGTCTGTGAAGAGTAAGATGTTAAAACAGGCAGATTATGCAGACAGTACAGCACTGATGCTCAGCTAGAAGAAGAGGAAAGCAGACTCTGATGTTCAGTTCTGTTGTTTGGTGTGGATCATTGTAAAAAGGTGTTCCCAGGAGAGACCTTAATTTTAACTTTTAAAATTTAAAACTAGCGAAACTAAAAAAAAATTGTTTGGTCCTTACCAGACAATGTAGGTGTTGGGGGTGCTCTAGGTTAGCAGTGGAATATGAACTTTACTATCCATTTAGTAAACCAACTAAACTGAAAACACGTCGCTAAACAACGATAGCAGCAGCAAAATGTGCATATCGGTCAGGTTCATTCTGGCTGTAAAACGTTTTTCTTGGTTAGCTCGCTAGTAGAGGCTAGTCTAGCCGAGCCTTGACAGTAATAGTTTAACCTGCTGTTGACCTTTCACTGCCAGGTGGTCAGATGTGTCCACAACTCTTCATACAATCAATGTGTGTTAGCTGACCTGGAACTGTGAGTTACACTGTAGATCAGCTGGTAACAGACATAGTCGTCGCCAGTTCCACCCCGTCATCCCCCAGTCACACAATGCTATCAACGCTAGGAGGGCAAAGGCTAACACAGGCTTCCTCCGAGACCTGTGAAGCCAGCCACCGCTTCTTTTCGAACTGCCGCTCACGCAACGTCATTGGACAGCCGAACACACTCGGAGGAAAGCGCCAACCTCCAGATCTGTTACGTCAGCTAACAGACGCCTGCGCTGACTAGCATCCCGTTAAGGGATGGGGGGGGTGGAGGGGCCATCCTACCCACCCAGAGAGCGAGGCCAATTGTGCTTTCTTGGACTCCCGGCTACGGATGGCTGTAGCATCACCAGGGATCGCTTAGACGGTTGCGCCACTCGGGAGCCCAGACATAGTCTTTTTAAGACTTTAAGACTTTTATCATTATGGTGATGACAAAAATGGAGCTGTTAGCAGTATATGATCTGTATGTATAGCTCTGATACTGATATGCTTTTAATAGGAATTATCTTAAAAAAAAACAAAAAACTATTCCATTACTGGAAACTGGGCTGCAACTGTCAAATATTTGAATTTTTTGGAATAATCCATAGTTAGTTGTCTCATATTTGAGTATTTTATAAGAAAAGCTCAAAAGATGTGTTTGACTTGAAAGAATAAATGAAAAAAGATTTTATAAATCTTATTGTTATTTATTGTTATCATTCAAGTTTTTTTTGTTATTATTATTATTCATGGTATTATTATGTAGTAATGAAACTTGAAATACTACAAGGTAATTAAAAAAAAATCAAACAATTACTTAAAACTTTGTGCTTGGGGATCCTGCCCAATCTGGCGACCCTGACAAGGTTACTGAGACTGATGGGAGTGGAGATGTTACATAATCAGTGACTGTAGCAACTAGACTGGTGTTTCAGAAACCTGTAGCTTTATTTATGTAAATAAATTGTTCTCCTTCTTTAACATAGAACTTGGTTATTTTATGCATTTATTTTCATTTCTAGTCTGACCATTAATTTATAAACTTTTCAGTGTCTCGGGGGGAAAAGCATCTTCCATTCTTTTCAGGAGACTTACTTTCAGTTTCTCTAAGAAATCTGCAGGGATATTTTTCCCACACCAACAAAGTTCAGTCTTGGAAGTTGGTTGAAATTTCTGCTTCTCACCATTCAAGTAACATTGAGTGATATTGAGGTCTGGACTCTTGGGTGGTCAGTTTGTTATTTGTTCTGAGAGCAGCAGCAGCAGCGTCTTTGTTTGATTTGTCTGTTTCCTTTTCTCAGTAAGGGCATCTTGACACCTACACATCCTTTCAGACTCATTCTCAGTGTTGAGTTGTCTTCTCACAGTGGAAAGACAGAAACACCTGTTTTCACATATGAAGCACGAGTGGAGATTGATTTTTCTCCTCTCTCTCAAAGATTAAAGCTTTGAGTACTGTTTAGCTGATGAGCACAGTTTTGTTGGTCTTGCATGGTTGTTAGGAGTCTCATTTTCTCTGTAGATTTTAATCATTTTTGAACCCAGTTTTGGAAACTTTTTCACTTTGACTTTCTCCCTTTCTTAAGAGATTATATCTAATATCAGAAATATCTCACTGGTTTGTTGTAATGCCTTTGTAGTTTAAACACCTTCTTTGTGTTAAACTGAGTTGTTGTAGTGATTCCAGTAGAGTTTTATGTGGATGTGCAGTGCAGTGGAATTGCTTTGTGCTGTTTTCAGATGTGCTGGTAGTTCTAAAGAAATTCTCTTTAAGTGTTGTTTGATTGTAATAGAACCGTTACACAGTTTGGCTTCACTCTGTGGCAGTGTCTTGTTTGGTGTGTTTTTGCTGTAAAAGCACCAGCACTCTTGTTTTTTGTGGGCGGAGCCTGAATAGGCTTGTTGGGTTGCTGCCAATGTAGAGCACTAATAAGAATAATGAGGATGTGTAACCTGATCACTGCCTTTGATCAGGTTTAGGTTAGAAATGTAAAGCTGGGAGTCTCAGAAGACGGGGGCCGGTGCACTGAGATGTTTAAAGACACATATGTCTAGCACTGAAGGTGTTAGTCAGTCTTATCTGCAGCAGGGAGCAGCTGTGTCAGCTCAGTGTCAACAAGACCTGCTCGGTTTTCATCACTCACGCAGAGGGGCACATGCATCTTCAGAGCACTTGTGCCACAGCATTACATTCCAGTGTCACTCATATTGCTGTTTAGAGGCCTCATTCTGATCAATGAACTGAACCCTCCACTTCTAGTGCCGAGCTATTCATCTGCATGACGTGGACAAAATTTTGTATTGTAATATAGGAGGAAATGAGAAAAGCCCCTCCTTAAGAATCATCAGGAATCAGTTTATCATGCACAAGATGATTATGACGATGATGATGATGATGTACACACCTGCATACAGTTAGAGGAATAAACTGGAACGGCAGACTGTTCTTTTAATAGAGTACAAAAAAGAACAGCTTTAAAAGCGTCATCTTAACCCGCTACTCGGGGTAAGAAGCCCCCTGGTGGGTCTTGCAGAAATTTGTCATGTAAGTCTTTTACAGAATGTGTTATTTATGTCAATTCATTTTAATTCTTTGCATTTTTTTCATTTAAATTGTAATGTTGGTCAAAGGACAACATTAAAAACAATATATTTTAAAATAAAATTGAGGCCTCTGTGAGTTTATCTTCATTTTAATGAACTATGACTAAAGGTAGATGACAGTAAAATGGAAACATTTGATATGTCTGTTCTGTTTATTAGAGTGCATGGAATTTGACCAGGGGCGCCCAAACATTTGCATACAGCTGTATTTGAATATAGGGCTACAATCAGATTCTATTATCAGAACATACATCGCATTGCAGCTGGGCTTCAACCTGACTGTTAATAACAAATTAACGTCTACTGGATATGTTTTGAACTGCAGTATCAAGCTTGCTCAAGATTATGGTCAGTTATAAAATGTAAATATTATTGTTTTAAAGGTGGTTTTGAGAACCAGTATTTCAGTACTTGTTCAGACACACCGAGTGTTCAAAGTAGGGGTGGGAATCTTTAGGCACCTCATGATTCGATTCGATTACGATTCAGAGGGCTGCAATTATAAAACAATTATCGATGCATCTCGATGCATCTTTTTTTTCTATACATGATTTCTATTTTCTTACTGTCTGAGGACTTGGTAGTTTTAAAGCAAAGTATTTGTAGTGATCCATAATGCATTTACGTCCAATATCTTTTATTAATAAAACAAATGGAAGTGATGTGGCAAGTGAACTGGAAGGCTCTCATTCACTGCTGTTGTTTGGAGACGCTGCTGCTACTCATCTGCGATAAAATGCGCTGTTACGGTGAAATAAGATCCAGTGGTAATGGATGTCCACGCAGCACATTATATATTCTTTAGTGATTTTATAACTTGGGTTTTGGTCTCGTGATAGAGGGGGGGGTGGCGCGAAAGACTGCAGGTCATGTAGCAACGAGGTTTCGCCTGGCTAGTAGTGAATGAAAAAGGAAAAGAGAAAGACAGACGAACATTTGGAGATGAACGGACATATTTGCATTTATAAGCAGCGCAGTTGGTTTCCTGGTACATTAAATATGCAACGAGAGACTGTCAAACACTAAAAAGTTGCGAAGATGAAGTCGCTTCTGTCTAATTTTCCCGTTCCACCTTAAATGGTGCCACAATTACATTCGGCGTCTCAGTCAGAATTTAAGGTGGAACCAGAAAGTTCAGCAAGAAGCTGGCGAGTGAGAAGCGACTTCAACCTCGTAAAACTAAGCTGAAAGCTGAAAGACATTTTACAAGAAACTGTTCAACTTTTGAGGAAAAGTTTTCTGGCGGAGATGGAAGAAAAGCTAAAGCAGAGCAGAGTAAGTCTGTGTTTTCGTTTATACTGTTCAGCCTATACTAGGACATTAACACATACTGAGACATACTGGACATAAATGTTTTGGCTCCCAAGGTGGTTTGATTTTTGTTGAAAGGACAAAATGGCTCTTCTTATCATTTGGGTTGTGACTCCTGATCTAACCTGGCTTTTAATGCAGAGGGAGCCGGTCGGATTTCTCGCTCATCCAGTTGTGTTTTTGACTGTCCAGGGGCTACACTTTCCCACTTCCAAGTTCCGCCCATTGCATTCCGTCAACATTACGTTATCAATGAAATATTTAGAAAATTGAATCAATGAATCAATTCAGAATCGTTCACGTCTGCATCGCGATGCATCTAAGAATCGATTTTTTCCTGCACCCCTAGTTCAGAGCATGTAAAATTCAGTTTGGGCCAGCCCTTATTATTATACTTAGTATTATTATACTTTGTATAATTGCAGTGTGGACGGATATAGCAGTAGATGAGTTTAGGTACTTAGGTACTGTTGATGCTGTAGTGTTATTGTTAGTGTTTTGGTTCTGCACCTGTGCTGTCTAATATTGATCTTTAACAATCTAACAGTGGCCTTGTTGTTTGTGAACTATTGATCTGATAGTAACAGTTCTTGTTTGATGCCACTCTGACTTCCTGTTAAACAGTTTCCTGTCTGAGTGCTCTCTGCCTCTATGGTGTGATCTGTTGTTGTGCGTGGGGTGTGTTACCGCAAAGAGAGAACAGTGACACTGACCAAAATCCCCCGAACTCACCATACTACACTGTTTGCCAAATTTCATTAATTGCATGACTGAATTAACAGAAGCAAACATTGACTTCCAAAAATATTTTACCAGCACATGATCTGCTTTTTTCCAATCTATCTTTGTCTCTTAGAATTAAACAGGCTGTTTTTGTTGCTGTGCCTTTAAAATGAAGCAGCAGAACCAGCCCGTTTTGAATTCTGCTTTTGTGGTATCACTAAAACCAACAAAACAGTTTAGCACCACTTCTTTACACTGAAGTTATAAGGGGTGTTACAGCCCAGACTGCTTCTTAATGAGGCACAGCAACTCAGAACAGAGGTCATTTGCAGATATGAGTTATAAAGTAGCAGCCTCTTTAATCGTAAGAGATAAAGGAAGATTGGAAAATGTAGAAATGAATAAAAGACTTTTTGATGCATAAAATAGAAAGTAAAATACAAGAAAAATATTGTAAAGAGAATGTTGGGCCCTTTAAGACTTTAAGATATGTAAATGAATTCTTTTCTTATTGGCTGTGCCTCATTTAAAAGCACTCAGAGCTGAAATACTCCTTGTAACTTCAGCATGAGTGGGTTGAGCTAAACTGCTGTAGGCTGAAAAGGTGGATATATGTAAAAGAGTTTTTGTAACAAAACACAGTGAATTCAAAACAAGCCACGAGAACTGGGAATTGAACGCTACGTTTATAATCTAATATAGGCTCTTTAGTAGGCTATTTGTGAAGTACAGTCATTATGTGTATTAACCGGTGTGAAAAATTTCAGGTTTCAATCTTAATTAGTTTTGAGATACAGGGGCTTTAATAGGTGGGTGAAGCCTTAGTTTTTGTCTTCAGTGATTTCACATGGATTGAGCCTCATGTGTTCTGAATAATGAAGCGAGCTTGGCTGTGTTGTTTGTGTTTGTGATGTCCTGCAGCGTTTCTGTAGCTCAAGTGTGATCCACCACGCCTCCTCTCAGCCTCGCCAGGAATGAATGAGCTCCACAGTTTAACCCTTATTATTGTTCCATTACTAACAGCACTGCACACACAACAATAATGCACAGCAGACCACATTTTGAAAATTTTGTATATTGTTTTTCATTTAAACCTGGAAATAAACAGCAGGAAAATTTAGAACTTCGAAACATTTAAAACAAATTATGACTAAAGCTAAAATAAAAAAATACTTAAGAGTCTACACTGTTTCTAGCTTGCTACTTAAATTGAAGCAAATTTGTGAAACTGACCGTGTGACCAAGCCTTTATACTAAAAGGTCAAGCCTTCCACTGAAACACGTTCGGACAGCTCATATGGATGTTGATCTACTGTTTAGAGGCCTAGTCCATACCCGCTTGAGTGTACGCTGTCATTAAAGCAAAATAGGGGGACATACTGTATCAAATACTGAGAAATTCTAAAATTCACTTTTCACTCAAATTATGCTGATAATGTAATTTGTAATGAAAGAAATTGAAATTTAATTAGAAATGAATGCAAATAGAAGCATTATCACCAGTGATATCATCAGGCTTTTGGACCCCACTGTATATTGTATTTTTGTCTTTATGCATTTAGTAGCTGAAGGAACCTCTCATATCTCCATCATTCATTCAGTGAGTGAGTCATTGTGTGTAAGCTGATCGCTCTGTTAGAGGTGTGTCCAGTCCAGTTGATCAAACCGTGGCAGCACGCCTTGCTCTCTTTTAAATACGTGGGAAAACTCAGAGGTACACGTGTGTGTGTGTGTGTGTGTGTGTGTGTGTGTGTGTGTGTGTGTGTGTTTGTGAACGCAGCACATGCGGAGTGATGTGATTCAGTGATAAAGTCCGTTCTTATCTCTCAGTCCGGTCACAAGAAGAAAGACCTTTTGTTTGAGTCCAGTGTTCAAAGATAAAATAGTCAGCACAGCACTGACCAGATCTCTTTATTTCTGCTCTCTTATGGTACTGCGTGCACACATAAATACATTCATGTATATTTTTTTGTGTGTGTGTGTGTGTGTGTGTGTTGTGGAGGAAGCCTGAACCAGTTTTTTCCTACACAAAGACCACCAAAAGAAAGTCTATTGACAGCCACCAAATACATTTTGTTCTACAATTTTTGTGTTCTGTATCACTCCCTGCATAAATTGAAACACAATAACAGACATTACATAAAAAATTACAACATAATACACAATATTTGTTTTTTATTCAGTGCAATAAATTGTATGTAGTTTTATTTGTTAGGCACCTTCAATGGCTGTGTTTACATGCAAAGATTTTTGCCAATCCGATTGAATACATTCCGATTACAGATTCAGACTGAGGTGTTTATATGCTCACTTTATTCAACAGTCTGATGAAAATCTTTGTTTACATGCTCACTACAAGTAATCCGATCCAAAATGGCGCGCATGCGTGGAGTACCACTTAGAGTAAACGTCACCATGACAGCGAACATCACGTGAGGTCCAGTCAAAGTGAGATGAGTTTTAGTTGGCGCACTTGTGTTTTTAATTGCTTTAAAATGTCAGACTCAGGAAAACGTCCTTCACATGTCCTTATTAAAGAAGGGTGAGAGGAAGACGTTGTGTTCTGAGACACATAAGCTGGACGCCCGTCCCACCGCCGTCTTTTAAAGATCAGAACATAAACTTCGTCTCCTCTGCCGACCAGTTTCTGCTCCCGCCATGCTGAACGTTATAAACCTTTGTTATGACGTGACACACGTGCAGAACGTACTTAGACATTCCGATTGGAAATGTAATCGGATACAGGCATTTACATGGCTATTATTCTTCTATTTAAAGGATTATTTACAGGATTACCCACCTCGTTCAATCGGATAGAATTGTATTCTGAATGGCCTCAATCGGATTAGACTATTCCGATTGAAGTGTGTACATGGACGTATTGTATTCCGATTGAGCTATTAGTCGGGTTATTAACGGATTATTAGGCTGCATGTAAACGTGGCTACTGTGTTTTAGATCTAGAAGTTCAGGTATATTCTTATTATACATATACATGATTTGAATGCTTATTGTTTTGGGCAATAATACTGAAATTTGCCTGATTATTTGACAGTATAGTTGCATTTCATTGTAGTGATGCTGAACTTAAAATGCTTCTCAAGTAGTCAGTCTTATGAGCATCACTGAGCTACTAGTAGGCATGCTTGTTCCAAAATCTAGACTGATTGTCTAAAAAAGATTCCATATATTTGTTATTGATATCAGCACTTATTGAGTAGCATGTAAACTACTGAGGTCAGTAAATAAACCCACTTAAAGCACTCATTTAGTTTAAGCCACGCCCATTTTCAATGTGTAATTTAAAAGAAAGTATGGAAGAAAATGTTTTTCAGGTATCAGTATTGAGGTCAGTGTTTCTGTACTGCATCTTAAACCAAAATATCAATGCTAATGTGATTTCTTCTCTCTTTCTCAGTTCCTCGTTTTACAGTGGGAGACCCCTCCGCTTTCAGCCGTCCGTGCTGGACTTTGGGACACAGTAAGTGACCACTAACTACAACTGACCTGTCCAGGTTTTTGTCAAAAGTCTTTGTATAGACTTAGACTGTGTAGCATTGCCCCAGTGTCAGTGTTGGGGGAGGAGGCTTTTCCACTACTGTTAGCTTGATGCAAACCACAAAATGGAAGATCTTTCATTTCACATAGTGATGTTGCTTCTAGAGGCACTTTGGTACTCTGTAGGTAGCCTTGGAACAGAGGATAGGGGATTTTTACATTCTCCTCACTTCAAAACTAGTCTGGCTGAGCTGTTGTTGCTCTTATATGCTTCCATTTCACAATAATACCACTTACAGTTGACTAGGGCAGATCTAGCAGGGCAAAAATTTCATGAACTGACTTGTGGTACAGGTGACATCCAATGACGGTGCCATGTTTAAAATCACTGATATTTGCCAGGAAACTACAAATAGTGGTTGTGAGACGTCTGTCCTGCTGTAGTAAAGCAGTGAAGCAGTAAAACTGCAGTGAGACTTTAGAGGAGCACACACACACCAGAGCTGATGGAGATGACCAAATATGGCCCTGCCTCCTTTTCTCAGAGCTTTTGGGGAGGGGTCAGTGAGGGGGCAGTATGAAGTTTCCCTTTGGGAAGCAAAAACATCCAGAATTGCCTCCTCACTCTGCTGGGGTCAGATGCAATCATGCTACTGCTGCAGTTCAGAAGTGATACGATATGATTCAGCCCTGTTGCTTTGCAGTGCTATTCGATACAGTTTGTTTCAACACAATGTGATTCAGTACGATGCGATGTGATGCAAAAGAATGTGATGCCATGCGGTTCAGTATGGTACAGAAAGTTTGATTATATTTCTTTGGTTCTGCTTAAGCAGACAGCAAATCATAATTGAAGAAAATGCCATTTTTACTTCCTGTATTTGTTTCTCTAGCACTGCAACTCAGTAAGCATCTCATTTATGCTGTTTCTTTTTGACTTCTAAAAACCATTTGGCCCTTTGTACTGCAAAAAAAAGAGGCTCTGACAAAAGATAAAATAAAACCAGGCCTGGACCTTGCCTTAGACAAGTTTTCCTTTGCTCACTTTTATAATACTTAACGCATTTAACAGTTAAACAGTAAAAAGATGCCGTAACTACTGCCAGCAGATGAATGTGCTATAAACTTTCAGCAGGTAGGCTAACTCAGTGGTGCGCAGAAAGCAGAGGTACGGTACCTAAGTAAGTCGTGCTGCCTGTGTGCTTTATAGGGGTATGGCATATCTTGCTAATTGCATGGGATTTTTTTATTTATTTATTTTTTTGGTGTGTGTCTCTTGCAAAATCCAAGTTGTCACCAAACATTTGATTTGTAGCATTTCGGTGGAACGCGTGGTTCTTCCTTCTTGATTATAATCTGTGACTTGCCCTGACACGCCTCCAATTCGTGCGAGACTTGGCTAAGAGACTTGAAGAGAACAGGCCACTGACAGCAATGGGGAGGAGAGAGCGCTCTTGAGAAGCAGTTATAAGCAGAAATAATCTATATATAATTAATTGTAAAGAAATCGGATTTTACCAATGCAGAGATGTTAAAAAAAGATGCATCGAGATTTAATTCCAAAATGATGCTTATTTTTAATTTATTTATTTGTTTTACTTAAGTAAACCTTGCAGGAGCATATTTTTCTGGGGTGTCCCTTCACGTTTAAATAAGATCCATTTTTAACAACCAAAGTATTTTTGTTGTGCAGAATAATAAAGAACAAAAGTGGACAATATATAAATAAACCTATGCTAGCATTTCTTTGTAACAGTAGCACCGGTTGACAGTGCTAGATATTGTTTCATTATTCACAAGCTTTCTTTTTGAGTTTTCTGTTCCACCTAAAGTGGAGCAGCAGTTACTTCCTGGTTTGCTCAGACAGCTAAATGTAACTGCTGAACCATTTATGGTAGAACTGGAAATTTAAAAAAGAAGCCAACTTCAGCGTTGTCGAAGTTTCACATACTTGTGTCTACGAGTGTCAGAAACTGCTGGTATTTGGAAAGTATTACAGTCATTCATTCTTCAGTACCAGCTGTGGTCACAACACAGACATGTATGTAAAATGCAATTTGAAGAAGTGAAAAAAGGTGAGGCAAACAGAAAACAAATACCCCAGGAGTTTGTGGGTCTGACGTGCGTTAACCATTTACTGTGGTTATTTTCCACGCGGTTACCCAAATAAAAGGACTGTAGCATTTGTTTCAGGCTGTATATTAGCAGTATGTCGTTGTGGTGCACAGACAGGCTGAAGGAAGCTTGCGAACACAGCACTGGTCCTGATTCAGTTCTGTTTATGAAGCTGTTGGAACTGAGCGTGTGCAGTGTTTCCCGTCTCTAACTTAATCAACAAGGACAGAGAGACCTAGAGAGACACATGGAGAGAGAGCGAAAACAAACGGAGCCTTATTTCTCTTCCCTGCTAATTTCATCATCCGTTCTGTTCCTCAGCCACATGCTCCTGCCTGTTTACGAGCCTGCAGAACGTGTACACATACCCTCACAAATCTAGAACTCTGGGTGGAACTGTGGGTCTTTGAGTTTTGTTAGGCATGCTGGAGCTTTTATCGCTGTCTTTCAGGCTTTGACTGTTGTTGCGGATGCAGCTCATTGTCTTGGCGCTACCTGAATCTCTCACTCTGACCTTCCTAATTATGATGTTACAATAGCTACAATTCTGTTGTAAACTGATTCGATCAACTTGTTTCCTGATAAGTGACTTTTTTGCAGTAAAATGCTTTACAAGATGTTGTTGAGTTTTGACTTATCACTAAGAAAAGTTGTATTTGACATGCTTCTTCATGTTTAACCTATGTTGGCTTTTCTTGAGTTCCCCACAACCTGCTGATATGAAATATGTTTGTTTGTTTGTTTTTTTTATTATTATTATTTTTTTCCATTTGAACCGTTATGCAAGAGATGATGTTTCACACAAGGTGATCTCCACTATGCTCTTTGGGTCTGTGTTTGTTTTAAAAAAGTATGTGAGGAATATCTGTCATGACACTGTTTATGCATGAATGTGTTTTTTCCCCCAGAAAAAGTTTCCAGTTATGATTGTGACATCATAATTAGTATGCTTCGTATTGGTAATTGTGACATACAGTGTTTGATGTTGTTTAATGTGACATTATAATAAGAATGTTTGGAATTGCTGATTGTGGCATCAAAGTTAGAATGTTTGCTGCTGTTGATTGTGACATCATAAGTAGAATGTTTCCTATTGTTGGTTGTGACCTCATACTTGAATTTTTTGATATCATTGTGATGTAATTAGTGATTGAGATTAGTTAGTTGTGGCATCATGTAATGTTTGATGTTGCTGATTTTATAGCTCGATGTCATTTTCCACAGTTTGATTTATTGAAATGTGTTTGTTTTTCCTGTGAAGTACAGTGGGCTGCCTGTTCAGGCCTATTTTGATTTCCAGACCCTTTCACTTCATGTTGAACAGCTTAGATTTTTTTTTTATATGAATTTACATTTCACTCTAAGACAGCTGATCTCTAACATCTTTCCAGAGTGAACATACAGAAATTGCAGTCTTGTCAGGGATGTTTTGAAGCTCTTTGTACTTTTACTCTTGTGACTGCAGCTCTCTTAAGCCGCCCCCAGCATTAGCATCAGGCCCTTTTTAGCATCCCCACACCTCTGCAGCTTTGATGCTGCCCTTTGACCACACATGAGCATCAGAATGGCTCCAAAAGTCAAACGCTGCAGCAGAAGCTCGGGCCTGGGCTTTTAATAGAAGCCTGGGCTTTTGCTCCTCTCCCCCGGTGAAAGATTTTAGCTTTCATCTCTTCAGGAGCGTCTGATCACACTGTGACCTTGTGCTGAGGCAGTGCAGCTTGGTCTGAGATATATACTGTGCTCAGTCACTTAAAGGGTCCAGTGTACATTCATACAGTAACACTCAAAAAGTACTGACAGTGAAGGTTGATTGGATATTTTGAAGCAAGCACGTCGCAATTACCCACACAAACTCAATTACTTGATCATTGATCAAAATTTGCCTTGCTTGATGAGGTGATCATGTAAACTGATAACTATTGTATACATTTTAATACCATACTGTGTTTATATGTACTTTAGTTTTTTATAGCTTTCAAGTAAATGGCATAAGGATTGATCGTTCTTTATTGAAATCACAGTTTAAAAAAAGCTATTTTAAAAAAGCCAGACCTGCAGTTTTAATAATAGCCTCCAAGTTTTAAGTGGGGATCCTACTGGTTGTCTGGTGCAAAACGTGGATATGCTGGCATTCTTGGCCAAATAAAACAAGTCTTTACATTAATTTGTAGAAAATAATCTCAATTTAGATCACAATATTGGTCCAAATAAACATAATTAGGTGTTTTACCTTAATCCTTCAGCTTTACTTTATGAGGCTCTGCATGGTCTGTTATAGTTCAGTTAAGTCTTTTTTTTTTATTGTTTGGCCTTCACTAAAATTCTGATTGATGTCAAAATGTCAAAGTAATCAGTGGATTATTTTGACAGCCCTATGAAAGTCCGTCCACATGAAAACAGCATTTTTGGTCACTGCAAATGTTTTTGAAAATGCTTTCCAGGGTGGAGATTTTTTCTCTGTGTTTGCGTGGACGGGCAAAATGTAGCTTTTCTACCCGTGTTCCTCTATATGAACTCTGCTGAGCTGGTGGTGATGATGGTGCTGAGGGGATGCTAAGGGGCAACTGTTCCACCTGCTGTGTATTTATTTTCTGTGTGTTTGTTTATTTGTGTGTGTGTGTGTGTGTGTGTGTGTGTGTGTGTGTGTGTAGGCCCGTTGGACTCCCACGAGCTGAAACTGTCCACATTCATAACCCCAGCTCAGAGCTGCCAGTCACCCTGCAGTCCATCTACACGTCCAGCTCTTACTTTCACATGCCTTCCTTCCATAGACGAGTGAGTAAACTTCTTTCTTTTTACTCTTTAGTCTTTTTTCTCTTTTTCCTCTAACCTTCCTCTTTTTTCCTTTCTTTCTACCCCCATTCTTTCTTTTTCTGTTTTTGTTTGTTTCATTCTTTCATTTCTTTGTTCATTTGTTCTTTTTCCTTTCTCTTTTGTTCTTTTCTGTCGTTCACTTTATTCCTTTTTTTCTCTTTCTGTCTTCCGCTCTCCCCTTCTTTTTTTTCTTTGTTTCTATCCCCACTTTTTTGTTTGATTGTTTAATCTTTTGTTCTTTGGTCTTTGGTTAAAAAAAACCCTGATTTCTTTTTCCCTTCACACTATCTCTGTTTCTCTTTTTCTTTCTTTGATTCATTTTTCCCTTTGTCTGTTACTTCTCTTTTTCTTTTTTCTATCTTTCTATCGTTCCTTCTTTCTTTCCTCTCTCTCTCTCTCTCTCTCTCTCTCTCTCTCTCTCTCTCTCTCTCTTTCTCTTTCTTTCTTTCTTTATCTTTGCTTTAATTCTTGGTGTTTTTCTACTTGTTCTGCTCTGAAGTTTTAGGGTGTAGTGAAAAAACACATCAAGCGGTGAAAAAATTCAAACCATTTAAACTTTTGCTGCAACGCATTCTGACGTGGGGGCACGTCAACCAATAGAAACATGCAGGCAGATAACAGAGGAAAATCCAAGATGGAGGACAGTAGCGACGCTGTGTACTCCTTTCCTGTTGTATATGACTTTGTTGCCTTCGTGGCTCTTGTCTGCTTGGCTCTGTATATGGCCATCATCTCTTTCGATGACCCATATTTCTTTGTTTCCCGCTGGATTTCGAACTGTACAAACTCCTCCCCACTCCAGCCGTATACAGGCCTTCCAGATGGACAAAATCTGTATGCGTATGCATCTACTGCTCCGTTCTTGCATTGTCTAGTGTGTAGTCACCCTTAGTCTGTTGTTGCTGCTACAGTACACATCTTGCCCCGCCCACTTTTGGCAGGACCAGTCGGTGTGCTCAGATGAGTCTTGGTAGTGGGTTGGAAGATAATAATAATGAAATAATAAGTATGTAAATTCAATTCAAATACAACAGGAATTCAGAAGTCTGACCTTCAAATGATTAATTTAGGTTATGATTCTTTAGTTCAATGAAATAGGAATCAAATTTTATCACAGTTTGATTAATTTGGTATGATTTAGTGGATTTATACATTAGATAATAATCAGAACATTAAATTTTAGCCCAGACATGAGAATAAACGATAGAATACTAAATAGAATACTGAATAATCGATTATATCGAATACTGGATAATTGATTATAATTCATTCTAATAGTCATAAATTGAAGCAGTTAAATGGCCAAGCTTTGCTTGTGGTGTTTTGGCAGTGCTGCTGCCATTCTTACACATTAGGTGCCAGACTGAAACCCCAAAGCGGAACTGAGGGAAACCTCAGAAGTTTCAGGAGCAGGAAAGCACCCAGGTTCAGCTCAGTCTGCTCTGAGTTAACTGGATGTCTCTACTTCTTCATAGGTTGACTGTATGGCTGTTTTCTGTAATTAAATTGTCTTTTTTTGTTCTCTGTGTTGTTTCAGGTGATTCCACCCAGAGGGAAGACATCTTTTAAACTCATTTTCCTCCCAACGGAGGAGGGCAATGTAGAAAACTCTTTATTTATTAATACCTCAACCCACGGGGTCATAACATACCAGGTGAGCACTGCACCGAGTGCTTCAGGGTGGATAATACACTGCAAACTCCTGTACTCACCCATCAGGGCTATAAATGTCTAAAAATCTTTTGTAGGAAACAGTTCAGTACACAAATCATGATTTGTTATTTTGGTAGGAGTCAGGGTTATTGTTAAAATACACTGACTGCTCAAATGTAAGTAGAGTGACTACTATGCTTTATACTTTTTGTTTCTGTTTATCACCTCTTATTGTTATTGCATGATAGCATGGGTTGCTAACATTACCCAGTGTAATCAGACGGCCCATATATCAACATCCATCTATCCCTAATAGATACACAGAAACAGAAATACAGAGTCTGTCTCTGTTTTGTAAGATAAAATTTATTTAATTGTACCCTCGAGTGCCTGCTTTCTGGCCTAGGTGACTAGTGTGCAACCTAAATTATCCATTCAACCATTGTACATTATTTTGATCAGTATTATTTTGAACATCACACTAAACAAATGTGACTAAAGGCAGGCTGACTCTGAATTGGTCTAATGTGGTTTTATGTTATGAAAATAGATAAGGATTTTCATTTTAACCAAGAAAATGAGCATATACTTTATTGTATATTATTATAATTGTTTATAGATGTTAATGAGCGATTGGCTGCTGTAGAGTAGGTGTTCTTTTTCCCAGCTTCAGGAATGTCTTGAGTTTTCAGAGTAACAAGTGTTCAAAGCTTAAAATGATAGTTCGACCAAAAATGTGTACCCAGTACACGTCTTGGCTGACTAGTTCTTTATGGCAAATTTGTTTTTTTTAACCACTTTAATTTTGGACTTTAATGGGTTCCATTAACAGGTTCTGTAGGTTGAACAGGAAAACTCAGCTTGTCAGCATCAGCACAATGTCCTGCTTCGTAACCTCAATTTTGCATGTAGGTCATATGCAAATAATGCTGCATCTCCCTTATTAGCTTCCATGAGGAGATCAGCAGTGACTCATACTCTGTAGTTAGGGATTGTAACCTACAGTCAATGTTTATTTAAACAAACTGGTGAAAGATCACTTATAGTCTGCGAGAACAGTGTGTATTGTGTAATCGGATGTAACTCACTCTCTCTCTCTCTCTCTCTCTCTCTCTCTCTCTCTCTGTCTCTGTCTCTCTCTCTCTCTCTCTCTCTCTCTCTCTCTCTCTCTCTCTCTCTCTCTCTCTCTCTCGCTTTCTCAGGTATTTGGTGTTGGGGTCAGTGGTGACTCTGTAAAAGACGTACAGAAGAAAGACTGTGTGTTAATATTCCCCCACATTCAGAGCATTAAGCTGACGCAAACTCAGGTACGCATTACACTTGAAAATCATCCAAAACTGTCCACCCTGCCTTTTGCATTTCATACGTTCACACATTTGTGTGGTTTTATAATTATTTTACTGTGCAGTAAGATAATTTCATTTCTGTGCCTTTAAGACTGATATATGGAAATGAATCTCTTCTGATTGGCTGCCATTCAAAAAGCAGTGTGGGCTGAAACTTCTTAGAACTTTAGTGTCAGTGGGCTGAGCTAAACTGCTGTAGGCTGAATAGGGGCATGGCTTTCTTATGAAATGTATCGCTTTGAGTGCTGACTGTGGGTACACAATTCACTTGAACAATTTGACGTGTTTTTAATTTTAGAAATGAGGGGTTCCTCTGCCAGCAGAGGATTTTCAGAGAATCTTGTCACTGATGGAACAAAACCTTGTATCTGCAAATTGATAACTTTACAGGAGAAGAATAAAAGCGTTGTTGGAATTTTTCCATGTCATTTCTGACCGTATTTGTTCATCCATTCATCATTAAATTCTAACACAAGGCAAATGGTAACTAGTGTTTTCAAATTATGCAACAAAAAAAAAGACAAGTGAAGATGCATGTTTTTATGAGATGACCAAATTCTGTATACACTGATTTGTTTGGTCTTGGTATGGTAGGAGATTTTTAACAAATAAGCCATTCAGAACTAAGATAACGAGAGCAAAATGTGTAAATAGAATTTCGTTTTTGCAAATTCGTATATTTCTTTAATAACTTTCGAACAGTGGGCGAAAAACAGTTAATGTGTTAATTATCATTGTTTGTCTGAAACTGATGTAGAACACATGAACTGTAACTGATACGAGAGATAAAAGACCGTCGATGATTTATATCATGAGTGGCAGTTATCGGGGCCCAAGCACTAAGCACCATCATGGAGTCAGACAAAAACAAACAATGGGCGATGTTGCCTCTGTTCATAATAGCTGTGGTGTCTAATAAGGAGATGAACAATAAGTGACTAATATTTGCAGCAGCTCCAACCTGCATGTGTTTTTCAAACCGAAACAGTTGACCAGCAGAAACTGCGGCCACAAACAGACCCTCCCCCACAGTGCATTTTAAAACTAAGCTGTTGTACGATGCAGAAGTGTCTGTGTTGGACTATGTGGCGTTGTGGTGCACAAGAGCCACAGGAAGTTAGACGCTGTTTCCAAATGTCAGTTAGCACCTACCTCTCCTTTTAGAACAGCTCTTTTACCACTTATACATGTTCATTTGCTGCTGTTTTTTGTTTTTTTCTCACTGGGGTTGCATGCTATTATTTATTTATTAGCCTTGCTCAGCAAGCCACGGCTCAGGCAGCTCTGCAGCAGCTCTGCTCTCTGTAGTCTTCCCCAGCGCAGTAGAACAGTGTATAAAATACGTTTATTGTAGTTGCATGGTGAGAGGGATGCATGATGAGGTTTATTGCAATACTGGGCTGTCACATGTTACATGTAGCATTAGCCTGAGCATGTAGTATTGTCTAATGTGTTAGGAGGAGTGAATCCTGTGTGAATACAGGACAGTTAAGTCACTCACATGCAAATGAACTTTGTGTGTGTACATCTCCATTTGAATATTTTGTCAAGTCCTAGTGCTCATGGAAGTTATTCGTAAACTGTTCTCACTACATGATGCATGCGGTTTCCCATTATACAGAATTTCCTCACTATCGAAACAACATTTCACGTTTGAATTTTCAACAAGTACAAAATAATGCACATTTGATGGGCAGAAGAACATGTTATTGCAGACCATAAACAGACAAAACAGCTAATTACTTTTAGGATGGACAGTAATATCGAAATGGTATGGTATCAGATGAAGAAAACAGGCATCCGAGTGATATTTGATGACTGCAGAAGAACAGAATGTCAGTGTTACTGACACATAGGCTCCACAGGTATATGGACACTTGCCTAGGTATATTTCAACTTCAGCTTGGGTGTGGGGGAGAGCGAAAAAAAGGAGACTGCTAATTGTTGGACTTCATTTACTCTATTCATATAATTGCTATAAGTATCTCAAAAACACGAATTAACATTTAGTTAAGTAGATACTGTACTTTGGTCAATATATGACTTCTCTTAGGAAGATTCTCATTTTCTGCGCATTTTGTGGTCATTGGGCTAGTGTAACCTTGGCAAAATACTGTCAGATCCTCACATCAGTGTTCCAACATCTAGTGTAAAGTCTTCCCAGAAGAGTAGAGGCCGTTACTGTAGCAAAGGAGGACAAACTCCCTAATAATTCTCTTGATTTCAGAGGAAACGCTGGCTCAGCAGTCCATTTTGGGTTGTTAAGGTCTGATCTCACTGAATCAGTCAGCTTGCCTGAGGCTACTGTAAAACCCTGGGAGGTTCTTCAGGATTTAAAATGACCTCCCCATGTTTAATGAGCTCTTTTGGTCATAAACTCAAACCTGCCCTGCAGACAAAGTCCATCTTTAACCTCATTTGCCATTTGTCATATTAATTCTCATTTGTTTTAAGTGTAAATCTACTTTACTTGGATTCCTATGTTTTTCTTTTTTTTTCCCTTCCTCTTCACAGGAAGATGCTTCAAATATCACTATCCTGGGACTGCTCTTGGACTGCAGTCTTCCTAAAGCTCTCTACAGTCACCCCCAGGTACATCACTCATCTTTTCACACCAGGTTTCCTCTGCTAGTGGTTAACAGCTACACTATTGAAAGCAATATTTTTACCAAACATGCCCATGTCGTCATGAAGGATGCTGTAGTGGGGATGATAACATGATGCAGATAACTACTGGCTTTCAGTGGAAGTTTGCCTTTTACATCTACACTTCTTATTGAACAATACAGAACTTAATTCCATGAAAAGACACCACTTCATGTTCATTCATTGGTCATGTTAGCTTTTTTGTTGCTTTTTTTCATGTTTTGTATTATGTTGTGTAAATTTTCTGATTTTTAATCTGTAAAATATGTATGATTCATAGATGAAAGATGTTACTTATTTCCAGTGTAAATTTTCTCAAGTTAGCAGTCAGATGTATGTGGCTGGTGGAGAATGTTGGTGTTTGGTAAGGACTTACACTATTTTGGTGGAAGATGATGGTGTTTGAGTGGAATGAGATGCGATTTGGTTAAGACTGAGCACGTTTGAGTGGACATTGTCTTCTGGTTGGAGAATGATGCCGTTTGGGTAAGGAATGATGCTGTTTGGTGGGGAAGGATTGTTTTTAGAGGAAGTTGATGGTGATTGGTAGAGAATGATGTTGATGGTAGAGTACACTGTGGTGTTGTTTGCTGTGCTTTTAGGCATCACTCCTTCTTTCACCAACTTAAGCTGTAAAGCATTAGTTATATTTACAGTATCTTAACCTCACTGTTGAGCTATATATTTCTGCCTGGTGGTAATCCCTGTTTGCCATCTCTGATTTTTGTCACCTACTTGTACAGGGCCACAAGTTATATAGAGCTTGACCTAAGATCTCTTAAAGTCGGTAGTAAACAGGCCTGGCTATCAGATGGCTTTGGGTAGCAGCTGGTCTCAGTCAGTCTGTGGCTACAGCAGGTGGAGCTGTAGTTCATGCAATTGCATCTTTAGTAGTGATGCATTGCTATCCAGCTTATATATCAGTGCAATGCTGTGTAAATAAGAAGCTACTACAAGGAAAGAACTTTTGCAGACATGTTTTATGTTAATCAAAACACGTTCTTTTATAAGTTCCATCTGTAACTCACCCGAATGGAAACTTGGAGTTGTTTATTCTGAAACATATTTTTATTTGTTAATAAATAGCTCTTCTAATTAGAGCCACCAAAACAGACAAAAAGTGTTTTCTGCCTTAAGTCCCAATACAAAGAGAAGTGGATTAGGCATCTTTAGACCCTTTTTAATGCGCTAATTCTTTTTGTTTTCTCTCCCTCTCTCTTCCTCTCAGAGCTCCTGTTTCGGAGTGGAGGATGAGGGACGTTTGTCTCTTCAGATCAGTCTGTCTGAGCGAGGAGAGAGGCCGGCTCATCTGGACAAACTTAAGCCCTACGTGCTGGAGAACATCATGGTGCTGCTAGTCCTTCCACCGCCAGGTGGCGACACTTGTATGTACCACACAAGTCCTCATAGCAAAGATTATGTATGTAAGATAAAGCAAGATGGTGCATGCCTGATCAAGTTAATGGGGACAGTTCCTGTCTGCTTAAGTCTTGCACCAACCACTTCGCCCCTTCACATACTAGTAGCCTGTACAGAAATACTGGGCAGCGGGCTGAACAAACCCGAAACAAAACTGTTTTTTCTTAACATCAGTCAATCGTAAAATGCATATTCTGATGGAAGGCTCAAAATAGTCACAAGACCCTCACATGTACAGAAAAGGCCAACTTTGTTAAAATCTTAAAGGGGGAAATATAATTGCTAAAATTTGGTGAAATTGGCAGAGTTTCCCCCTGGTGTGAACAGGGTTCGAATCTCCGTTTTCTGCTTTCGGCTTCATGTATCCTCAAAGCTAGTAGGAAAGACTGTCCATTTAGCACACTGTGGCTAACTAGCCTAGGCGTGTTCTACTCCTCACTAAAATGTCATGTTGAACAGACCAATAGAAATGGTCTTTTTACAGTAAAATCAATTAACATTAACTTGTATTGAAATATTAGAATGTTTTTTGCTTCTTCTGTAAAACAATGATGTATTTTGCAAAATATGGTGTTTTGCAGTTGTATCTCATTACCACAATACATTAACAGGCATTGAGCTCTTTCTTTTGGCTTGTGACACATTTTGTTGTTTCAGTTCACTTTCCTACAGTTTACAAGGTAAACATTAAAGAGATTCAACAGTTGAAAAAAGCGAAAAAATAGTTACAATAATGTGAATTTTGTAGGGATCTAACATTTACAGAATGATATGAATATTGTTTGTTGCGTTGCTTATGACACTCAAATATTCATTGACATGTTTTATAGCGGTTTCCTGAGAATGACCCTGTATCTAACTCTGAAAGGGTCATTTTGCAGAGCAGGCAAACTGCTTACAACAGCTGACTAGCTGAGGCTGTCTTAGCATCAGATATTCTGAGAGCTTCTGTGGGTGGAGCTTCTCAGAATGAGGCTAATGCTAGAGTTACCAAACCCTGTTGTTACCAAACAGTAGCAGCTCCTTGTGCTGAACAGCCTTTCCCATCTGCATTCAGCCACGTGCTGCTCCTGCTGCTGTCTGTAATAACAGCTGAGCCATTTCTGTGCCTCCTCTGAGTGCGTTAAGGCTCATCTCACACAGAGTGCTGCTGCTCTTATGATCACTGCCACACTGGAGCACCAACAGAGTTATGAATCACCCCGCAGAGAGTTCCTCAAACTGCTTCACGCTTCCTCTTACAGCCACTCTCAAGAGTTGTACACATGGCTTAAAAAGAAGACGTTTTCAAATCACAATTTTTAAAGGAGTGCAGTTTTCAAATTGTAACTGCATGAATTATAGTCTATTTTACCAACAGTGTTGTCTTAAAGCCCCTGTCAACATGGAAAAATCGTGTTATGATCAAGAAATATGTAGAAGTGAATAGAATTTAATAATAGATAGATGCTCCAGAAAACATGACATGTGGCTAATGCAAATAGGAAGCAGCCTCTAGCTACACTACAAACAGCATTGTAATACACCTTCATAACAAGCACTGTTAACAGATTTCAAAAAGCTTAAATAACGTACTTGCTGGGAGTTTTGGCTGGGACCCCTAGGGTTTTATTTATTTATTTATAAGCCAGCAGTCGGTTTATGTGATGGAGAGGAACATGAGCAGCTTGTTAGCATAGACGTATACATATTGCTGACTTGGATTGATACTTTGGCAGATCTGATGTCACCTGCACTAAACTTGGTCCCACCCAACTCAAATCAAACAGAAGGAATTGGCAGAAAAAGTCATTTTAAAACTCTCCCAACAGAAAAGACCAATAGCATTCTTTCTCTGCCAGTTCATAGTAAAAACATCACAAAAACTGTAGATAGTAATTTGAAGAAAGTTATGAAAATGTGTAGACAGAGGCTTTAAGTTTTAAACAGGAAAATTTAACCCAGTAATATAGAGTGTGTACACTGCCTGTAGATGAGTTAAACCAGTCTAAAGCAACCAAATTCCCATGTTCTGTTGCATCACAACCACCACTAACTGGCAGTCAGGCATACCGTGTTCAGCAGTCAAACCTCAAGCAAGATATGCTGGTCTTCTTTGACAGAAAAACAGGCCTGGAACTTATAAAATAAAATAATTGCATTTTAAATCACAGGATTAATATTGGTCAGATAAATTAGATTGCAATTAGATACTTTCTCCAAATCATTCATTCCTAGTTACTTTACAGCAATGCTTGGGCCAGAAATCAAATTTGCACTTTTCCCCCTTTCTCAGATGTAGCCATTGAGCCAACACTGAAAAACTTCAGCTACAGAGCTAAAGTAAATAACAAACAGAAGGGGGTACAGTAGCCTAAATCAACACTCAAGTAAACGTATTAATGCTGTGAAATAATGACTCAAGAAAAATTAACTTCCCGTAAAAACCTAAAGTAGAAGTACAAAAATATCAGGGCAAAAACTACTTAAGTACTTCATAACTTGCAGAACTGCAGTGGAACTTCTTAGACCATCTATTAGCAGAGGAACTGAAGATTGGACAGCTCTGTTCTCGTTTTGAATCCCTTTAGTCTAAAATAAAATCAGAGAAAGTCAGAGATGTGAGGCAGTACAGAATATAATGAATTTAAACCCCAGAAAAGGAATTAGTAACTAATTATAAATGGCTCAGATGTAATAAAAAGTAGATTTACTACTTTTTACTTTAGTAGATAGTAAAAGTGTCATGATTTGAAAATACTCAGAGTACAAACCCATGAGTATTTTACTTAAGTACATGTAACCAAGGTAAATATAACTAGTTTACAACCCACCGCTGCTAACACCTGAGCTTATACCCCTCCAATTAGCATCTTGCGTGGAGTAATCATCACACACTCACCTTAAACCACACTGAATAATCACAAATAAAAGCGGACAGATATATTTTTAGCTATACAGAATGTTTTTGTCCATTTTTAAGATAGGTTAAACTGTATCAGAGCCCTTAACGTGTGCAGAAGTTTTGGCGTACCTGGTAAAATTGCACCAAATTGTTGATTTTCTAACACTTCTGCACATTGTAATACACTGTTAATTACTGTTTGTTTGCTGAATTTAACATACTGGGAGAAAAAATACATTTTTTTCCCCAATATGTTAGAAAATGGGCTTTAAAATTGGCAGAGAAATGTCATTTAAGTGGATTCTCTATAGGGGATGTGTTAACTTTTTTTTTTTTTTTAATAGAATTAATTTAACCAGGGCTGTTCAAACGTTTGCATATGACACTATACTTCCACTTATTTCTCATATTTATGTTGAATTAACGGATTGAATTCATGTAACTAACACTAAGTTCCAACTAGTGTGTTTTTTATATGAAAAAGGTCAATATGTTAGTTACATGAATTTGTACTAGTTATGCTATTGGTATATATATATTATTTATAAAGCATTCTATATAAATAAATTCAGCTGATTTGCTTTAATTGTTTTTTTTTTTTTACAAAAAATGTTTATGTGAAGCATTTGTTTCAGTTGCCACTGGACGTTTTTGACCCCTTCAGAAATTGTGCTGGTACACTGCCCCCTGGTGGCACGTTCTGGTTTTATATGTATTTCCCTGAGTGAACTTTGTGTACTTGTCTCTTTTGAAGCTCATCAACTGTTTGTTTTGTTTTCGACAGCGGATCCAAGAATAGGAGTGTACATGCTGAACTCAGGGGTTAAACAGCTGTCCGTAAAGGTGAGCCCTCAGAAATGGACACAGTGAAATACACTAAATGTTAATTTTCACAGGATAACACCAATGTGTTTAATCTTTTCAGGAAATACAGATACTGTCAAGATCTGAGAGCTCTGTGGAGATTAGCCAGGTGCCACTGAAAGCTTCATCAAGTAACCTCACTCTGGTGGCAGCGCTGTCTTGTAGACGTAAGCAAGCTATTTATCTGTCAATTTATCTGTCAATTTATCTGTCTATCTTTCTGTCTATTTATATGCTTGCTTGTTTGTAGAGTCTTTGCTGCAAAGTGAGATTGTGTTTAGTGCCAATCATAGCTCACTGCAGATTGTACAAGAAATAGTTCTCGTTCTGAAATCTGATTGGCTGAGCCATGTTAAAATACGAGTAATATGAGTATGAATAAAAATCTTTGGCAGATACGTTACTAGGCAGCCATAACCTGCTTTTAAAAAATTACATTGCTTGGTGGAAAGACTGTTAATTGTGATTATTACTAATAATAAGGAAAATAATTTACTAGACGTTGGTGTTTTGATTATATTCTGTTTTGGCATTTTGACTTTATTATATTGTATCTACTGGCTTTTTATTAAAGCACTAATCCGCTGTAAGTTCTGTGTCACAGTGATTTTACCTTTTAAGAGGTGTTGTTAGAAAGAAGAAAAGAGGCTTATAGTTTTGATATTGTGAGTTTCCACTTCTTTAGAGCGAACAGAACAGCTGTCATACTAGACAGAGCTGATCAAGTATGTTAGTTATCTGCTGATTTTGAAAATTCTTAGCCAAAACCAAATTTCAGGACACACTGAAAACCAAAAACCAACAAAAGCTGACAATAAATAACTAGAAGGGTAAAGTTTGTGAACAGACTTAAAGTTTGCTTTGTGTGTGTGTGTATATGTATGTATATATATATATATATGTATGTATGTATGTATATGTATGTAAAATGTAAAATGCATACACGATCAGATTTTGACACTAGTGTAGGACTTTTTTGCTTTTCTTGGTCAAAATTTTGAAGCCTGTTCTTTCTCTCAGACATCTATACCTAAAAGGTGTCATTGTTAATTAGTTTTTGTTTCTCTGCTTCTTGTTAGGATCTTTGTCATCTCAGAGTAAAAAATGCTCCAGTCAGATCAGCATGCAGATTTTGGGGAATAGCACAGTGAACATATTTCCCTGGCTGGAAACCACTCACAGGTAATTCATGCATGTACTCAGATTGTGAAATTCTCAGAGGAGCCAACATGAGGAGGAGCTATATATCACACAGATCTGTGGTTCTGTAGATAAAGCAAACTGACTGAGTGAGCAGATCAATGTGTCTAGGTTCCTGAAATGTATGTACGTTCTGATTTGATAAATGCAACACTGCCCCCTAGTGTGCACACAAATATTATATCTCCCTCTCTTTGTTCTTTCTTTTTTCTCATCTTCTCTCTTTCTCTTCATCCTCATTTTTTCTTTTTCTTTCTGTCTTTCTCTCTCTCTCTCTCCCTCTCTCTCTCTCCTCCTCTCTTTCTCTACCTCCTCTCTTCTCTTCCCTAATTTTCTCCGTCCTCCCTTTTCTTTTACCCCCTCTCTTCTCTCTTTCTCTCTCTGTAGGAAATATGACTCTGCAGCGTGGTTTCAGTTCAAACAGAAGCAGAGAGGAGCCGATTTTGTGGATTTGTGGATGGTCAGTCCTCTTCCTCTGAGCTTTAGCATCTCCAACATCTCCCTCACTCAGCCCTTACATGCACTCTTTAAGGTAAACGTCTGAAACATCTCCCTCAATCAGCCTTCACAACAATCGTTCGTATTGTGCTAAAATGTATATCATCTGTAGATACTGATCTCTGAAAAATGAGATCTTTTGCCTGGTTAAATAACATGAATCAAATGAAATGCTACATTGAAAGTAAGAGGCACATTGGTGAAAGTAAGAGGCACATGAGTCATTTGTAGTAATGCTGCAACATTTTGGCATTCAAATACAGCACAAGTGCTGTACCAGAGTTGTCATAAGACTGAAACATAGATTAGCCAAAATCAAATAAACTAGCTTATCGCATGTTTTGAGGATAAAAGCTCCCAATCTTGGCTGATTCCAATCGTAAGCCTGTGATTACTCTGTGTTTCCTTGTTGCTAATATGTTAAAATATTAGCTTGTGGCTAGAGCGTTAGAATGTGACACTATAAAGCAGCTTTTGTTTCAAATATTGTACTTTCATAATGTGGTATTCTCTAATAAACTGAAATCAAATTGAAACACTATCATATTACGTTAAACCGAATTATGAATTTTGTGAATCTTTTCCTTAAAAAAATAAAATCGTTTTAGAGCTGTTCTCAGAGTTCTTTTTTTCTTAATTTGTAGGCAGTCAATGTCACTCAGACAGTGGGTGTGGCCTCTGGCTGCTGGAAGCTGCTGACGCTCCACCTGCAAAACAGAACGCTACCAGTCAACCTCATCACCGTAGTAACGCTCCGCACTAGCCTGGGCTTCAGTCTGGAGCTACCTGTTCACATTTTCTCTACGGGGTCAAAGGTACAGAGTGAACGCCTCATATATTTACTTTGTTTCTGTCCCTGTTGTCTTCTCCATTTAGTCAGTCAATGACCTCTATAACATCTGTTACTTAGTTTGTTATTCTATGCTGTTGTATGCAACTTTGCTTTATTAAAGAGCACTACGCAAATATGATAAAAAAGGAAAAGCGCAGTAAACATCATTTGGATGCTCTTTTTTTCTTGATATACAGTGGGCTTTACACATACAAGCAATATCAACGCTGTATTACGATTAATATCACCTTTATTAGAGAAATGTAGAACATGATTTATATGTTTTAACATATAAGTGTGTTACATCTCTGTTACATCAGCTGTTTTTCTTTCTAAACCTCCTCTTGTTACAAATGGATTTATGGCATTTTGGAATGAAACGCTACATATATTGAAAAGCTCTATGGTATATGGTAGTGTGTGCAAAAGCTTTGGCATCCCTGGCACAAAAAAAAGTTCACACATCCTCTGCAGAGAACATACTTTGCACATTTTAGTGCACAATTACTGCTCATTTGCTAAATTCAATATATTGGGGGGAAAGAACTAAAATGTGGCCTGTGCAAAAGTTGTGGCACATTTTATATTTTACAGAATATGCTAAACTGCAAAGAAATACAAATTGTGCACTAAAATTTGCAGAAAAATGTGATATTTGAGTGTTCTCTGTAGAGGATGTGCTAACTTTTCACTTTGAAAATTGACAAAACAAGAAATTTGACCATGAGGGTTCAAACCTTTGCTTAAGACTGTACATTTCTCTCTCTCTCTCTCTCCCTCTCCCACCCCTCTCTCCCCCAGCGTGGTGATGTACTTTTTGAGGCTGGTGGTGAGTGTGAAAGGCCATGTCCTCTCCGTCTCTCTAAAGCAGGTCAGTTAAAGCCTCCAGTTTACTGATGCTTTTTAAATATAATTAAAAAGTTAATAAATGTAGTTATCTCAAGTGCCTTAAACTTTTGCACAGAACAGTATGTTGTTGCTAACTGTGGTAACTCTATACCTTTCCTTTGCTGTATGTATACTGTAGGGCGTTTAGAATGGCAGCAGTCTCTCCTTCCAGGATCCTCCTCTGCTCTGTGGCGGACGGATAGCAGTCTGGCCTCGGCTCTCTGCAGCCGCTGGCACTGCAGTAAGGAGCTCTACTGCAGGTACATACAAAAGCAGTGCACTCTCCCTCCCTGTTCCTTCTCTGGTCTTTTTAAAGGCGCTCACTTACTCATTAAGGGCAGTGTGAGCTCCTGAGCTTCCCTCTCACCGCCCACGCTTCCTAGCAAAGCTGCCTGGATCGAACACGAGGTGTAGTCTAACAGCCTTGCTGCGGAATAGGAGGGGGGGCTTGGGACTTGCACGTTGTCCACCACTCCCTCACGGTTCTCCTTCTCTTCCCACCGTCCTCGGGTGGTTTCGTCCTTGCTCAGCATTTGGGCCCCGCTTTTCTGCCGGCTTTCGCAGCCATCTTCGGGGCCCGGGGAAGGGCGCATGGCACAGCAGTAATTGTGAATAAAATGTGTGAAAATACAGTATCTTCTCTGTAGAGAATGTGTTAATACAAATTTCCTTTTAAAAGCTGTATTTGAAGCAGAGAGCTACAGACATGTGGGTGCAATAGTACGCTGCAGCTGGGCTTCAGGTGTGAGTTATGTAGGGTTCTAAAGGTCAATCTACGAAAATCCATTATTATTAATGTTTCAAAGCAAAATTCCATGTTTTTTTACATATTTTGCATAATTTGTGGTTGAGATGTAAACATTGTCATTCAGAGAGGTTTGGTGAAACTTTACAGTAGTGGTGATAGGAACCAGGGATCACAATGTCTACAACACAATTACAGCCATTTTATTTACTGTTCAAAACCATCAGTGAACATACACGTGTCTCTGGGTTTTTATAAGGGATATTGATCATTTTAAAATAGTGATAAATCTGGAAAGATAGTTTTGTTTGGGAACTATTTTGCCTCACAATGCCCTATATGTTTTTAGACCACAAAGCTAATGTTTTAGGTAGCATATTTGTGGCTGGTTTAAGTAATAACTTTCTTTGAGGGAACTTTTTGAGGTGGATGTTGGGTTCTTATCTCCACCACTATGAACAATTCTGACTCTGTGAGTCTCTGTATTACTGTATTGTGCTGTAATGTAACTTATTTCTGATGTAGTCACTTGTTCATGAGTGATTAGGTAACTAATGCTATTAATAAATCTAATACGGTTTGAGCCCTTTTATTATGTATTTAAAACTGTGGATCTAAATAAAGAATTGAAGTATGAGTTTGTTTGTGTAGATGGCCCAGACTGCCTGCAGATCACTCTACCTCTCTAGACTTCGGAGCTACACCGGTCAACGAGAGCAAGGTAACCACACTTTGTTTCCCTCATTATCCCACAGTCAAAAAAAGTAATATATAATGTACTTTTCAAGTTATGTGAACATTTCTTAATGAATGGAAAAACAAATATGATGACCTGACCTATGAAAATTTTGTGAAAAAAAAATTTGTCACTGATTTTGAGGGATTGTGGGAGTGCATTTTCATCTAATTTAATAGAATGGTCCCTTTGCAAAATGTATTAATATATTCATATTAGCCAGCTGATGTACTGTAGAAGTGGTCTCAAATTACTGGGAATAAAATCTCAGTACGGTATTGTATATTTCAGATAAGAATGTCTTTTTCTTCTCCAGTGAAGTATTTTGGAGATACAAGATTTTCTTACAACAGTGATGATGTAATCAGTGATGTAATATTTAAGCATTTTTTGCCGTTCCCATATATATATTATGTGTGTTCCAGATTAAAAACTTCACTTTGAAGAACCCCACTGGTTCTGTGGTTTCTGTGGAGATCAGAACCCTCTCTTCATATCCAGCTCCTCTGGAAGCCTTAGACCTGCTCACCAAATGGTACGAAAACACAGAGAGAGGGTGCTGAGTGTCCTCACTCCTGAAATTGTTTAGAGCGTGCATATGTGTAGATGATGAGCAGGGTTTAGATTGTTCAAAATCCTAAGATATACATCATTTTTTAGCATCTGAGCTGTGATGTATGGCATTAATTTGTTTGTTTGTTTGTTTGTTTGTTTTTTGTTTTTTCTGTTCTGCAGGTTTAACATTAGTCCCCTGTCAGTGAACATCACTACAACAGAGTTTTCTCTCTTTGCTGCTGACCATAAGGTGAGTTTTCAGACCCTTCAGAACTTTATTTTAATAAGTCCTTTTAAATAGAAGAACAGTTTAGTAGTATGCTGTTTTAAGAAAGAACTTTTACAGAGTTTTGTTCTAAATGTGTATAAAGTTGTAGCAGGTGTAGCCATAAAGAGGTGTGGATAGTCTAACACACTTTGTCCAAACAAAAAACCTTTTTAATTCTCTAAAAAGGATAGTGTTTATTGTGATATAGTATTTCTATTTTTTATATTTGTAAAGGCCACTCCCAAAAATGTATATCATGGAAAAACAAAATGATAAAAGTAAACCCTAGAATCCCCATTTATGCACCACTTTTCCTTTTTAAATTTGAATTTGAAATTTTGCTAGCCAATTACACTAATTAAATGCAGTAAATGTGTATTAAATAAACTCTTGTAATAAAGCTACTCTGTATTGTGCTGTGTTCAGTCTGAGGAGAGCTATAGAGGAAGCAGCAGTGTTCAGAGAGTGGTGCTGCAGCCATGGGAGTCCAAGACTGTCTCTGTGGTGTACATCCCCACCGAGCACAAACCTGTCACCTCCCTGCTCCTTATCAGGTAATGTACTATAAAAATTAACGTGAGATAAACCTTCTTCACTGCACTGGCGTAATGATCTCACCTGTATACATAGATCTGTCATTCATTTGACCAATTTTGTGTAAATTTATTTGAAAATTTAAAAAGTAGAGTGATCAGAATTGGAACGGGACATCCCGATCATGTCTACCAATCAAATTTAAAACATTGCAGCTACAGTATTAATAGAATTAACATCTTAGCAGCAGTAGTAATGTTTCTCCAGTGTGCTAGTTATTCCCATTATTATTGTAACATTGTAGCTACGGAAATATGTTAATCTAGTGTTGTAGCTGCGCCACAGCATGGTTGTGACCTCTCCACTGTTCTCTCAGGAATAACCTGACAGTGTTTGACCTGGTGTTGGTGAAGGGCTTTGGAGCGAAGGAGCTCCTGCGTGTTGGGGGTAAATTACCTGGCCCTGGAGCATCTCTCCGCTTCAACGTCCCCCAGTCCACCCTCATGGAGTGCAGAGACGGTGAGACCAATATTTGTACTCAGCAGTATTCAGCATCGGTGGTATGGCAGGACACAAGCTCCAATTCTTCCACCACGGAATGCATTTTGTCACTTTTCACCAAGTAACCAATCCAAAAAGAGGACCGGGAAACTGCAATTTTAAAAATATTTAGCTCAAAAATAAATATTAATTCACTGCCATATGTACCATCCTTTACATTTTGGTCACAGAGGTTTGCTAAAAAATAAAAAGAAAGAGAAATAGATCATGGGGACTCTTCACCACTGTAGCTTGGTGAGAAGTTTAATTTCAAAATACAATGCTGTGTCACTTTACTTGTTAGTTGTGTGTGTTCAAGGCGCTTGCTAATGTTGCTAATGTTCACATGGGCTGATTTAAATAAAATTTCACATATTTAAAATATTTTACAGTAGTACAGTGTACGCTGTAACTGTTGTTTGTGTTTCTCAGGTTTACGGAGTCACACCAATAAGCCCCTGTTTGCCATCCAGAAGAGTTTTAAGGTGGAGAACGCTGGAGAGCTGCCGCTGACGGTCATGTCTATGAACATCAATGGCTATAAGTGCCAGGGCTTCGGCTTCGAGGTGTTACAGTGCAGGTCCTTCAGCGTGGACTACAACTCCTCCTCTGAAATCACCATTGCGTAAGTCCACGCTTCTACATTCTGTCTGTTTTGAAAGATGATTTTATTTTCATAACATATGTTCTACTGCTGTTTTTCGAGGACCTCTGAATGTTTTTGTATGTAGATATGATTTTTCAGGGAAGTTTTATTTAAATGATGCTGTTGTGTTTCTCAGTATTTGCAGGTGGAATTTTGTTCAGTCTAGCCATTTGCTCACAACAGCATAAAACAGCATAAATCTCTCTCTCTCTCTATCTTTCTCTCTCTCTCTCTCTCTCTCCCTCTCCCTCTCTCTCTAGGTTTACTCCAGATTTTACCTCCTCATGGGTGATTAGAGATTTGACACTGGTCACTGCACGTGGTTCTGCATTCCCATTTACTCTAAATGTCACTCTGCCCCACCACATGCTGCCACTCTGCGCTCAGGTGGTCCCCGGACCCAGCTGGGAGGAGTCCTTCTGGGTCATCACCCTTGTCTTCACATGGTTAGTGTTTTTCTGTTCTCGTGGGGCATATATTTGATTAATATTTGCACAAAGACAGAAAGATGGCTAGACAGACAGGTAGATAGGAAGGTAAAGAGAGAGAGAGAGAAGGAAAGATAGCGTGACGCACAGACTTGTACATAGACAAACAGACGCATAGACAGGAGGACTTACAGACAGACAGACAGATTACTGGACAGATGGACAGGCTTATAGATAGACAAACAGATGGGCAGACAGACAGATGGCTAGACAGATAGGTAGACAGGATAGAAAGACAAACGGATAGGTAGGCAGATAGATTGCTGGACAGAGAGATGAATGCATAGACAGATATATAGACAGTCACACAGGCAAATAAAATGACAAATATTCTTTAGGACACAGATAGACAGAGAGATGGTTAAATAGACAGGCAATCTGACAGACAGGTGAACAGATAGGCATAGGCAGACAGACACAAATAGTTAAACAGATGGATAAGTAATAAATTGTGTATAGACCTTTGTTGCTCTGTCTGTTGGTGTGAACTTTGTGGCCTGTGTTGTGTTTAGTTTCTCTCTGGCTGGAGTGTGTCTCATGGCATTCCACCAGGCTCAGTACATCCTGCGAGAGTTTTCCACCCCCACGCCACGCAGCAACCACAACTCCACCCCCCGAGAGAACGGCTCGGTCAGCCACAGCACCTCCAACAGTGTCAGGTACGCGCCACCCTCCACTTCATAATTTCACACTCAGCACAGTCCTGAAATATCAAATTTACACAGTGCCGGGGCTCCCGAGTGGCGCAACCGTCTAAGCGTTGATCATCAGGAGATTGCGAGTTCGATCCCTGGTGATGCTACAGGCATCCGTAATTGGAGTCATCGGAATTGGAGACGACTAAATTGGGGAGAAAATCGGGTTAAAAAAAAAAAATAAATAAAAAATGTACACGGTGCCCCACTTACAGTGGACTGCACTTTAGTCCATGTACATAGATGACATTGTGATACAGTGTCGGAAACTACAAAATGATGTCCATTTGAGATTAACCACTTCAGACATGATGTTTTAAACATGCAATTAGCACCATGCTAATTAGTGTGGTATAAGTTTCCATTCCTCATTATAGTGTTTTCACGCTGAAAACCCATTAGCAGCACAACAGTTTTTTTGTTTTTTTGTTTGTTTGGTTTTTTGTGTTTGTTTGTTTGGGGGTTTTTTGCTTGTTTTTTTTTTTATTATGTGATGCACACAATGCCATGACAGAACATTAAAAAGATGACCAACGCGGCCTTGGATGCTTCTGTAGGTCTCAGAATGGACCGTAGAAAACCAAACATCTGAGAATCACAGATTCTAAGAAAAGAAGTATTGTACTATAAATAAGCAAAGGAAAAATATGTCTAAATACGTGTATGAATAATATAAGAGTCTCAGTACTTGAGAAAGTATATGATGATGCATTGACACCATCATCATAATTTCCAGTGTTCTTTATTTTCATCTTTTCCAGTCGAGGCAAAGGCAGCTGCAAGAACTATTCTGACACAAGCCACACCTCCGATAAAGGAAAGGGGCGGGGCTCCACGGCGGTAGCCAATGGGACAGTTCGTTCACAGTCGTCCTCCAAGAAGGGTTCTGGAGGCTCCTCCCAGCCCCAGAAGAAACAAACTCACAAAGTGTCATTCCTGTACAGCAGATACAAGAGCAGCTCTAGTTCAGCTAGTGCAGTCGCTAACAGCTCCAACCCTCCGACAGATGAAGAGAGAGAGGAACGCGTGTTTGAGCAGGACCCTGACATCTGTAACAACAACAATAACAACAATGAAGATGTTCTAGATGAATCTCTCCTCAATATGGAGAGGAAAGAGTGTTATGGAGAGGATAAAGTGTTACAAGGTGATATGTTTCCTATGGAAACACTTCCTGTATTCCCTGAAAGCATCACAGCCAATCAAGTGCCTCAGCCGGTGGACAGAGAGATGGAGAACAGGTGCAACAGAAAGAGGGATGAGGAAAAAAGGGAAAACGCAGACACTGAGGTACAAAATGACAACTTTTTTTGGAAGTTTTGTTCTGCTTAGGGCTGTCATTGTTGATTTATATTGTAATCGCATAATCTGCAGATTATTTTCCTAATTAATTAAAAATATATGAATTGACTTGCTACAGTGCTTTTGGATAAGTGCTCCCACTTCATCCAGTGCAGTGATTTTTTTAACCTGTGAGCTGTGGTAATACTTCTAGGGCGCTCTTGGCAATGAGAAACAGTGAAACAGAACTTGTGGTGTTTATGTTGTGTGATTGTACAGTTAAGTGAAATGTGGTAGACTACATTCATTACTTTGTTACATTTTTGATTGTGTCTTATTATTTCTATTGTTTGCAATTTGTACAGTCGTTTCAGTTAAATCATCTTGTGGGTCTCAGAAGCTTTTGTGGTCATTTGTGTGCACTGTGAGTTGCAAAAAGTTGAGTACCTCTGTGTCAGAGAGTAGAAACATGTTTTCGTGTCTGTTGTTTTTATTAGAGAGAGATTGAAAGCGCTCAGAAGAAGCGCATGGAGAAGGACTTTGAGCTTGGATCCACCTCCAGCACCAAAGCAAAGAAAAATGCAGGCAAGAGCCGCAGGAGGACTGCAGAGACCGCGCCTGGGTGAGTGGAATAATTATTAATAGTTAATTAATAATTTTCTGTAAAGTCTTGTTACTTACACAGTGTTATTAATTTAACCCTAAAGAGATCCTGCAAAAGCTACTCTGAAACTAGTCTCACAAGGCCAGGCGTGATCTCATAACGGGAACGTCTCTGAAAAATTTTGGGGTAAATATGGGGGGGAGGGTATAGACTTATTAGGGTGGAAACAAACTGAGAGTGAACCTTGTAAACCAATCCAGTGTCTTGTGAATGTGGAGTTTAAGTAGGGGGTAATGGTGCGCTCGTCAACATGGATGTAATGTACAATACCAATAAATAATTCATCGTCTATCGAATCACTTTGTTACAAGAGTTTATGTCTGTGTAATTTGACATAAATAATCATGTAAAGTCAATTGATGCTGATGTGTCCACAGACTCCCAGAGAACAGCATTGTCATGGTAACGGAGAGCGAAAGAGAAGCCGAGGGCAGAGAAGCTCGAAACTCAGCCAAAACCCGAAACCTCTCAGTTAGCATGAAGCTGGAAATTCCTAAAGCAGCAGTCGCAGTGGACAGCAGCCTCAAACAGAATGGTGAGGATTAGCAGTGTTATACAGACTGGAATTAACATCATATAAAAACTCAGAAAAATATTTTTGAACAAGTACTTGAATACTCATTCTTCATACTTGGAAACAATGATATTTAATAATTGTTAAAGAATGATATTTCTTAATTAACCATCATTTTAAACGTTCATTTTTTGTAGATGGCTATGTTCTGACAGTGGTAAAGTTTGTGATTATGTTTATACTATCATGTTTTAAACCTGCTGTAAAACTGTTTAATTAGAAAAGAAAAAGACAAAAGAGCTAATATTCCAGTCTGAAGTGGTTAGGGAGACAGTAAGGACTAGATGCATGCAGGTGCTCAGATAAGCATCCCTGTTGTTTCATATTTGTAATGATTCCTCAAACATGTCGTGTCACTATATTACACCAGCCTCTTACCACAAATTTTGCCCTAAGCGCTTTTCTTATCATCTGATAATTTCATGCATGTGAACTCTGAACCTTTCGGTAAAATTTGCCATATGTGTGATGGATGTAGCATTAACAGGAATTGAGTATATTTGATGTTTTTTTTTATTTTGGAAGTAAGGACT
Organism: Colossoma macropomum; assembly: GCF_904425465.1. Classification (NCBI taxonomy): domain Eukaryota; kingdom Metazoa; phylum Chordata; class Actinopteri; order Characiformes; family Serrasalmidae; genus Colossoma; species Colossoma macropomum. The sequence continues at coordinate 12,429,483 of NW_023494796.1, read as the reverse complement.
GCAGGGTTGTTTCATTTTTGCATATTCACATTTCTTCATTAGCCTTTAAAAAGTAGGCAAAAAGGTAATATGTGAAAATGACCATTGTTTGCGAACACAGTACCCAGATACCATCTCGCTTTTGTTAGAAATTGACTTGATGGAATATTATAACCGCTATGAGCTTATCAAGCGTCTACAAATTACATTGCAAATAGTGATTTTTGGAGTCCAAGCACAATGCGCCATATGGAATCCAGTAGAACACAAACGATGAGCACAGTGGCATCTATGTATAATAGCTGCGGGCTCTGAAAAGAACATGTCTACACGATTTCATGCACATGTATCTGAATATTTTTAAAAATAAGTTTTTCCCTCAGTTTTCAAAAAACTCTTTGTCCACACAAGAATGCAAAAGCGTCTCAAATGCCAGCCTACAAAACAAAACCTACTGCCTGCGATGAGGTCACACATCTTCAGAATTGCTGAGGTATTTTTAATATTTGTAGTGAAGGTGACACCCCATTTACAAGAACTGAGCTCAGCACATTGTAATGCCTCAGCACTGCGGTTTTATGAAAAAGTAAAGCCAAATATAATTAGAAATATATTATCAACTCCAAAATCACCCTGAAACTGCTGCAACAACCCAGTCATCAGTCGTATTTCAGACAGAGTTCTGCGTGCTCAATAAATGAAAACACCTACAGGCTTGTGCAAGTTAATGGAACATCTTTTCAAAAACATCATTTTTCTCATCTACACGAAATGACTGAAAATAGTTTTTTCAAAAATTTCTACCCTGTGGAGTGTTTCTGAAACACCTCTGTTTTCACTGAGCAAAAAACTCTTTTTTTTGTGTGTGGACAGGAGGCCAAAACTATGTTTTCTAAAATATCCAGATACATGTGGATTACCCTGTATTTTAGTCTCAGAGTTTCCATGTCTGGAATTTAAATGGCTCCACGTGTGATTTCTTTTTGATTTTTATCTCTTAGCTTCTGAAGCTATTATATATTCAGTATATATATTTTTTTCATTTTCTAAAAATTTAGAAATAACTTATCAAAGGCCTTTGCTGATGAAAATTAATACCAGCATAAAAAACGAATATCAAGCCAGCCCTAATTTACAGATAATTTTATTTGTCTTTAGTTTGTCCTCTGGATCTGCTGACTGTGTGTGTGTGTGTGTGTGTGTGTGTGTGTGTGTTTATGTGTCAGGTGTGTGTGCAGGGCGCGTGCGGCGGAAGGTTCCAGAGCGACGGCAGTGGGAGTCCGGCTCAGACTCAGGCAGCTCCACAGGCAGTGTGAGGGCCAGCCGGGGGTCTTGGGGTAGCTGGAGCAGTGCCAGCAGCATGGAGGGAGAAAAAGACCCCAACAGAGCCCACTGCAACAGCAACAACAGCCGCAAGAGTGAGAGACCCTAAATATTATTATTTAGTAACAATATCATTATTGTTTATATAATTATTATTGTTGCACAGGAATGAAGTTCTTTTCACAGTAAGATCAGTGAAACATTGGAAACATAAAACAGTTTAGTTTGCTTGAAGCAACAGCATAAATACAAACCATAACAGAAAAGAGACCCATTAAACTACATATTTGCAAGCTTAAAAAGTTTTTAATTTGGAAATCTAATGTAATTAAAACTGTGATTACTGCCACAAATTTATTAACACAGTAGTTTCACTCTGTTGCTCATCTGTAGTAGTGTAAGCTAAAGCGCAGCTGTTGTGCGCTGTATGTTGCTCTGATAGAGTCTGTGATTGTATCTCTCTTCAGCTTTTAAATGGCTTTTAAAGCAAATCAGACTAAGTTGGACAGTGTTCGTGGCTGACACTGTTGGACGTGATGAAAATTGGAAACTGTGTTTACATGAGATTTTCATGTTTCTGTGATCACACAGGAAAATAAAGTTATTGAATTACTGAAGGTAATAAATACATTCTAATTTTGTCCGCTCATAGAGCTGAACAAAATTCAGTGCTTATATAATGGAAACAGTCTTTTTTAGGCTCAAATCAAGGCAAGACAAAGGTGATTAATCAACATTGATTGCACAAAAATGACTCAATTGACAGGCCTTATTTGGATTTAAACAAACATTAAAACTAATAATAAACAGTAAAACAGTTACAAATAAGTAAATAAGTGAAGGCTGCAGTGATCCATGTTCTACCACTGTTCTACATCCTGAAGCTGCTTGTATTTCCTCCAGGAGAGCCTGCGCAGTACAATATGTATCCAACCGACCGAGAATGCTACCCTCCAACTAACTGCACCTTCAAAACCCAAAGGTAACATATCAAACAGCTAATCACATCACAGGTATTTAAAGCATTGGTTCAGAAAGTAGTAGTAGCAGTAGTCTTACCAGGTTTCAGATATATATAATATATTCTAATGTCTGTTACAAGCTTCAAATAAAACATGGAATGTCTTTCACAAGATTTAAATGTCCATGTTTCATCCAGAAGACTAAAAATATTCATGTAACTTGCTGTTAGCTTAGCGATTACATACTACTAGAACCCTACAGGGGCGCTAGCAGAAATGAGCATTATCGTAAAGCTGTTTTTCTCTGTTTTGACATTTATGGCCCGAACTGAAAGCTTAACCAGTTACAGTTGTGGATAACGCTGTCATACAGTGTCAGAAGCCACATAATCAATTCTATTGTTGATGTTTCTTAACTGTTTGACTATTGTGTGTGCAGCATGAACAATCTATATGTGAAGGACACGTGCCAAAGCCCAGAAACTCCTGCTCACTCTCAGACCCCCAGCTTTACTGATGTGGCCGCAAGGGTGGACTGGACGCCCGGTGAGTATTGTGCGTCTAATGTATGTACATTACATCGATAGGTTAAAAAATTAAATAAACATTTAATTTCTGTGTTAGCATTAATTTTGTTTTGTTCCACAAATCCAATCTGGCATTAATGGAATAGAACGGGTTTATTGTCAATCAACAAGTGCAGATTTGGTTTGCAGAGTTTTATCTTCAGTGTTAGACTACAACCCAAATGAGCACCCTTGTAGAATAACTAACTGAAAAAGATCTCACTTCATGAAATTCCCTTCCCTAAATTTCGATTGTTGTAATTATTATTAAAATCGCTAAATAAAATATCTGAAAACTGCTATAGTGCTCAAACAACTATGTCAGTGTTTCAAAGCTCTAAATTGGGAAAACAGTACGAGTCTTCACGCCAAGTGCAATCGAAATAAGTTTGAGAGAGCTGTTGACTCCTAGCTAGCATGCTTTACTTGGCTACATTGTTTTCAGAAAATAAATGAGAGAATGCTAGCTAGCTAGTTGTCTGGTGCAGTAGGGAAAAATTTAGAGTGCACATTATCTTAAGGCTGACACTGCTGAAAACAGTTTTAATACAGCTAAAAAAGTATATGCAAAATGAAGTTGTGAAGTTTTATAGCAGTGGTTCGGCTATGTAAGATGGTTAAATGCGAGAATTTCTGAAGAGAATGAGGGGCAAATCAGACATACAGTTGTATATATGGTATTGAAAACCTTTTACATAATTGGCACCCAGAAAACCGAGCACAGTGTCTGTCTTATCTTTTCAGTCTTTGTATTGTTGTTTCTAATTCATTCGGAATTAAAATTTTCTGTCCTCAGACTGCAGCAGTGCGTATATTCCAGATGAAACATGGTCTGCTCCCTCAGTTCCACTGACCAATGGTTTTAGGTACAGCATGCCTGACCCACTAAGCTTAGTGTCCCAAAGCTCCACTCCCAGCCCCTACAGCGGGTAAGACATCTTTTGCTATTATGCGCCTTTTAAGGAAATTATTGCTATTTAAAAGCTAATTACCATTTAACTAAATTATATTTTTAATAGTCTTTTGCATTAAGTTTTGTATTTTACTTTATATTATTTTTTTCACATACACGTATTAGCTATCACCTTTCCAATATCTGTTTGTCTGTCTGTTGTTGTATCTGACTGTTCCTGTCTGTTTATCTATGCAGTGTGTTTGTATTGATCTACATTATATTGATTATTTTTGTTGGTGTATTCTCCCTTGACGTTAGAAGTTTCCCCTGGAATAACTCCAGCCAGTGCAACAACCTCTATTCCTACAGCCATCAGAATAACTACATGTTAGCAGGTGAGAACCATTTTCTTTGAATCCTTTCCAGATCATACATGTATCCCTGTTTTAATTTTTTAAAAACCCTAATGGTCTTTTTTTTGTCCATCCTAGGAAACGGCAATTACCAAAACAGCTTCCCTTCCACAGAAACCCAGACGATGGCTCACGGTCAGCAGGCCAGCTGGAGTGAGGATGGAGTCCAGGAGGTCGCTTCTTCCTGGGACATGACCAACTGTGTGGGCAGCAAGGTGATCTTCTAGAACTTGTTTCTGTTTCTTCTGTTTCTTTTAATGTACTGTAAAACAATTGGAGAATACAAGGACAAAGTTTGATTGATGCAAAGCATCACTCTTATGAAGCACCAAAAGCTACTTGAGTGCTTATAGTTCCCCTTGTTGAGAATCTTAAACCTGCTAAACATGACTTCTTAGCACTGCAGTGACACTGACGTGGTGTTACTGTGTCACTGGCAGTGCTGAGAATGATCCACCACCCAAATAACACCTGCTGTGTGGTGGTCCTGACCATTCAAGAACAGGGTGAAAGGGGGCTATCAAAGTATGCAGAGAAACAGATGGACTACAGTCAGTAATTGTAGAACTACAAAGTGCACCTATGCAGTAAGTGAAGCTGATAAAATGGACAAAGAGTGCAAAAACAAGGAGGTGCACTTAATGAAGTGGCCAGTCTGTCTATGTTTCGGTATATAAACAAGGTTCCTGAAGTAAATGGGTTATGATAATGAGGCCTAAGAGGAATTAATTTATCACTTAACCGAATGCATCTTTCTCTCTCCTTTTTTCTTTCTCGATCTCTTTTCTTTGTCTCTCTGTCTTCTTTTTTATCTGTCCTTTTTTCTTTCTCCCTCTCTGCCTCTTTCTTTTTCTTCATCTCTCTCCTTCTCCCCTCTTGCTTTCTCTCCTTGTGTTCCTGTATCTCCTTTTTTCTCTCTCCCTCCTCTTTATCTCTTTCCTTTCTCTCTCTATCTTTCTTTCTTCCTTTCTTTCATGTCTCTTTAATTCCCTCCTGTCTTTATCTCTTTCTGTCTCTATTTCTCTCCTCTTTGTCACTCACTTTTTGTCTCTATTTCTCTTTCCCTCTCAGCCCTTTTTCTCAGGCACCCGTAGTCTCTCGCCCATCTCCTCCAGTCTGTTCGGTTCTATCTGGACTCCGCAGAGCGAGCCGTATCAGAGTCATTTCCAGCCTGACCGCTCGGCCCCTGTCTCCCCACACTCACCGCACACCCCTCACACGCCCTTCAGCCGTGAGCCGGGACCCCCCTGCCCCCCCAAACATTACTCCAGCTTCAACCCCTTCGGCCCCCACATGAACCTGGACATCTGGAACTCGTCCAGCAACCGCAGCTCCAACTCGCAGTTGTCCAACGACTCGGGCTACTGTGGAGACGCCTGAACAGCCACCCAGAGCTTCACTTCCCGCACGAGGAAAATAAAATATGAAAGGAATGTGGTTTTATTGAGAACGGAGAAAACTATCTTTTGTTCTTTTATGTTCCATTTTTTCCCCTCCAAAAAAAAAGAAAAAAACCACGCAAAATGTTCATTGTTGTGCAAGAGTTAAGCATTTTGTTGTATATTTTTCTAGATGTTTTGCAGATTTGACCATAGAAAATTAAAAAAAAAAGTTTTGTACTGAAATTTGTGTTGTTGATTTCTTGGATTTCTTTAATATTGTGTGATTTCTCTTCAGTTTTCTCCTGCTTGATGACTCCTATAAACATATTTTTACATAGAAGGCCTCAAGCAGGTGCACAGCATGTATGTTTTCAGTTTCAGTTCAGAGACAATACAGTTACTCTTAAAGGGGAAGTCCACCGTTTCTTCAAAATTTTGGCATAATTTAGTGGTTGAGGTATAGTCATTCAGAGTGGTTTGATGAGACTCTCTGATGAGATTTCTTTACTGTGAGGGTTAACTGGGGTCCACAGTGTCTACAGTAGGGTTGAGTTTGAGTATTTGAATAGTCAAAGTTTAACTGATTGCAAATCATCTTGTCTCTAACATGCATTTTCATAAGATCACTGAGATGTCTGATCTCTGTACTCCACTAGAGGGCTTTGGTCAGAGTTGTTTTATCTGTTTACTACACATAGGAAAAGTCACAGAAAAGCACCAAACTCAGACTCATTATATACTGTGCATGTACAGATTATAATGTGGCTAAGCTAGTAACTCTAGCTGAGGTGAAAACATGATTTGAATTAGTCCGTTTATCTTAAAGACTTTAGATTATCCTTTCATGGTGTAAATTTTAAGCCGCACGTCTCCACTGGATTTGTGAAATGAGTTTAATATAGTAACATAGGTAATATTGATGATAAAATAGTGATAAAACTGACAAAGTAAGTTTTCTCTGGTGACTATTTTGCCTCACAACACCTTCTATATACCTCTTCGTTATGAATGGGTTTTAAACACGTGTTGGACCAAAACCTTTTTCAGAATTAAAACAGTGTCTTAGACATTGGGCAGTGTATTTATAAGCATTTCATGTAATAACTTTCTGCGAGGGGGCTTTTAGAGGAGGATGGCTTGTTCATATCACCAGCACTGTGAACAATTCTGGCTCAACGGTTTTCCCTAGAACGGAGGATTTCACACCAAACTAATCTGAGTGACTTTGTTTAGATTGAACCATTTTACAAATTTTACCAATCAGTGGAATATTCTTTTAACTGCCTGGAATAAGGTCAATGACAACGTTAGCCAGTGGTTTCATTTTAATAAGGAAAAAGTTGAGAAAAGCCTGTTCCTGAAGAAGAGGACCATCTCTCTCACTTGGAGCCAGATGTAATATAATAGTCACACTTTAATAAGAATATAAAGCATTCAATTAACATTAAATCATTATTTAGTGATGATCAGTTATTAATTTCAGTGTTACTGAGCTCTGCTAAAGCCTGAGTAGACTGATAAATCAATGTGATGATGAGTCAGTTATTAATTTCAGTGTTTCTAAAGTCTTTTGAGTGATGATGGAACTGAATGTTCTCTTTAGACATATTACTCCAGCATCAGAGTTGTGCTGGACCTATCCTGAATTTTATGGCAAGTTACATACATCCCATATCACAGCGACCCACTTTATAGTCAATTTTGCTAGTTTTTTTTATCAGGATGTGGTGAATTGTTTGCTTAGTTCAGGAGGGCAGAGGGATTGTGGGCGCAGCAGTGGACTGAAGCAGGTGAAGAGGGCCAAAAATAATCTTGAGAATTTTGTAATGTCATTTAAATAAGTGAATTTTGCATGAAACATATTAACAGAAGAATTCCATGAAGAAAACTCAACCAGTAACAGTGAGGAGCAGTGTGACTCAATAAATTACAAGATGGTTTTCCCATCTGCCTTATCACTATGTATTGTAAATGTATTCTAAATGAATTCTGAGTACTTCACAGTGCATAATATCTGTAACAAATATTCATTTGGGATTCAGCCACGTGTGTATAATTACATACTGGATAAATTATGCGCTGTTTTGGTGTAGAAACTAACATTTCATAGCTCACCCAGTGCACTATGTAGGCAGCGTGGGAGGCGCTGGAGATTGAGCCTGAGTAGTGCAGTACTGGTGTTGAACAGTAGGGGGCTGTACGCTGTTTCTCCTGCAGTTTTTAATCTGCGATTAAAGGAAGAAGCTGCTCGCGCGTTTCCGTCGTGTGTGTGGCGCGGTGTGTGCGAGTGTTTTTTCTGTTTCTTCATTAAAAAAAAAAAAAACTTTTCACAGATTTCTCATCCAGCTTCATATTCAGATCAGAAAGCGAGAGGAACGCCGCCAGAATGACGGAGGTACGGAGGAGATCTGAGTCTTTATGTCGGCTTTAAATAGAGCTTCACTCAGATAAGCTGCCTTAACTGAGCAGCTCCCTCAACTGTCTGTGTGTCTTTCTGTCTGTTTGTTAATATTTGTGTGTTTGCTTTAATGGATGTGAGTTGCTTGTACGTTTAAAAAGGGAATTCCCGTGATTTTTCCAAATTTCTGCGTAGCTAATTCAGTCGTTGGGATGTAAACAAAGTCTTCAGAGTGGTTTGGTGTGAAGTGGTTCATTGTTGAAAGTCAGATGTCTTTACAGTGGTGGTGATAGGAACCAGGGGTCACAGTGTCTACAACATAAATATAATGTAATGTTGATGATGGTTTAGGTCGAAACCTTCTCAGAACTATCGTAAAACAATGTCTTAGACATCAGACAGTATATTCTATGGCTTTCATGAATTAGGCCAATAAACGAATGATGGATTTTTAAACAAGCAGGCTGTTGCCACGGTTAGTCGGTTAACCGTCACTGGACCCAGGCCTAAGCTGTAGAACTGCCTACCGAAATGGACCAGATGAAGTAGACAGTGAGTGTAGAGAGAAGGTAGATGTGCCTGTAACTGTTTGTGTGTGCCTTGCTGTGCTGATATGTAAATGTTTTCTCTGTAGGAGGTGCAGAAGCACTCTGTCCATACACTGCTCTTCAGGTCTCTGAAGAGGACTCATGACATGTTTGTGTCTGACCACGCTAAGCCAGTGGTCCTGGACGAAAAGAGGTGAGTCCAGCAGGCGTCATTAACAGCCAGAGTTTAGCACAGTTTAGAGATTTCCTGTTTAACACACCTACTAAACGTTGGGTCAGTGTCATGAAGCCTACTGGCAACTTCTACTGCACACCTAACCTGCTCCAGGGCTAGTTAAGGTTTTCGCATCATAGTCAGCTCTTGGACCAATGAGTCCAAGGCCGAGCTCCTGACCAGTCAGGACTGAGCTTCTGACCAATCAGAGAAAGTGACCAGTCACAGCTGATCTTTTGACCATTTGGGGCCAAGCACCTGATCAGTTGGGACCAAGGTCCTAAGCAATCAGGGCTGAGCTTCTAACGAATCAAAGACATCCTTCTGACCAATCAGAGCCATCTTGTGATCAGTCAGGGTTAGCTTTCTTACCAATCCGGACCAAGCTCCTGACCTATTAGAGAAAGCCTTCTGACCCATCAAGGACAAGCTTCTGACCAATCAGTGACAGCCTTTTGGCCATTTAGGACTGAGCTGTTGAAAAATCAAAGATGATCTTCTGACCAATCAAGGCAGAGCCCCTGACCGATTAATGAATACCAAACAAAGAGTTATGGGCTTAATTGTAATCAGATGGCTGGAACTCACTGTTGGTTTTAAAACTGTGTTTTATTAGTCACAAGTTGAAGATGTCTGTGAAGCTGAGGACTGAGTACGGTCCGGTTTTACACATGCCTATTCTGAAAGAAGTCAGAGGAAAAGCTCTCAACTCCTCCGACCACATCCACAGCTCAGGATACCTGCCGGTTGGTGAGTGACACTGTTCTTTCAAGTAATGTAACTGCTGAATCTGGAAGAGCCCTGAATTTGTAAAATTGATGAGTTTATGCGCGCAGCTTCCTGTAGAAACAGGTTGAGTTGTAAATAGAGCCTTCTATAAAAATTGGAAATAACTTAAATAATGAATTAATCCACTAATTAACAATAAAAGAAAATTAAACATTATACATAAATGTTCTTTAATATTATTTAAGCTCTTTAAAGTTATGGTCCTTTTTAGTTCTTTGGCAACCCTCTTTCCCAATGCGCTGATTATTACCTTTGGAGCATGTCTTTTGCTCACTTAGTGTTAATGAGTGTCAGTATCAATTAAAATTGAAGAATTAAAGTTTGAGTCCATTCTTCCCAAGTGCTGCTGTTCTATATTAAAAGACAGAAGCGTTTCCAGAAAGAAAACTTACAATTTATTATCTATTGGTTCTTAACTGTTCTCACAGTTAAAGGGTCTACATAATAGATTTATATTTTAAATAATGGCATTTGATGCAAACATTTTCAAAAAGTACCATTCACCTCTTAATCCATATTTGGAAACTAAACTACAAAAACAGCCCATTTTAAGTTTGTCATAAAAACCAAAACATTGACATGTACCCATTCCTGTACCTTTGCACACTAAAATTGTAAGAACTGTTCCAGCATTTTTAAATGGAGCACAGTACAGGGCAGAGCTTATTTACATATGCCAGTCTTAAACAGTAACAGAAACAGTTTAATTCTAAGGGATTGTTTTTTTTTTTACAGATGGTGATGCAGAATATCTCATCACAGGAACCCATCCATACCCATCCGCCCCAGGTACGTCCTAAACATTGTCAGAAATCTTTAATCAGGCTTATTCATGTGTATGAAACTGAAGCTTTTAGTGCAACAAAGTTTAGTGTTTTCCTGCTTTATTTTGTTTTATGTTTTATAAGATCTGTGGAGGATTTTAGAACTAATTGAGCTGATTCAGGCAAGTTAAAGCATGCAGAATATGAAGTAGTGGAGTGTAGTGTACATGTGCGATGTTGCAGTGTAGATAAAATCTATAGGTGATAACATAGTGTTAATGACAGCTGTGAAATCTGAAGGGTTCATCTGAGAGACTCTGCAGTCTTCTGGTGCACTGTGCAGCATAATCACAGTAATAGCCCAAACCCGACTACTCTTTGCGTTTGAATTTACCGTCTCACGTCACTGACCAATACAGCCACTTCACATTAAACTCCAGAGCTGACATTTAAAATGCCCATTAAAACAGATATAAGTAGAATTAGTAAGCATCTAAACAAATTTCTGCTTGTTTGGGATTATTATTGAGTTCAGGGATCAGTAGCAAATCAATAAATAAGTAAAGTGCTGGTATTTTTAAACAATGAGCATAACAAGTTGTAGTATCATAATTTATTCATATAGGACCTAAATAATGAAAACAAAGAAATCAGACTACAGGGTTTGGGTTGGCTCGCAGTTTTTATCAAATTCTACAGATTTTCTATCAGTCACCTCCATATTTCTATTAGGATTAAGTTAACAGTTATAATGTTGTTTAGGTGTGGCCCTCACAGCAGACACTCAGCTGCAGAAAATGCCCAGTGAAGCTGGAGTTCAGTCTATGGCTCTAGCTCTGCCTCCATCTCAAGCAAGGTAAGCATACACAAACTTGATACTTATAAAAGCACCACTTGCTCCACCCCTTTTACTCGAAGTGTAGGTGATCAGTCAAGACATGTTTGCTTCTTCTGTTTTAGCACTGGAACTACAAGGCTAATGTAACAAACAAGCATTGGAAGTATATACCCCACCAGATAGCCTGGTGCTAACTGCCTCAAACTGTGCCTCAGTTCTCTTAATTTTCTAGCTAGAGAGCTGGTACTGATTGTGATCCTGTATTATTCATTCACATTTATTTTGTTGGCCACTGAAGATATCTTTGTAACGTGTGAGCACTTGCTCTTGTTGCTTTATAGACAGGATGCAGCTCGTACTGCAGCCAGTGTTGGAGACATCCACAGACACGCCGGAGGAGCCGAGCGATCCCAGCCTCCACAACACACCCTGGTGAGGAGAATGCATCTACCCATTCAGGGGTGTAGTTTTTATTTCAGAATTGGAGGTCACTATAAATTGGAACTATTACTAATTGTGGAAATAAGTTATGGTTGGAAATGACTGTTGCATAACTATGGAAATGGGTGTAGTGTAACTGTTAAATTGGTTGTTGTATATTAAAATTATTATAGTATAATTATGAAAATGGGTGTAGTTTAACCATGGAAATGATTGTAATGTAATTATTAAAATGACTGTAGCCCAACCATGGAAATTATTGTTGCACAACCTTGGGAATGAGTGTTGCATAGCCATTAAAATGATTGTAGGGTGTCCATGAAAATGGGCATAGTTTAACAATGGAGCTGGATGAACTGTAATCATGATTGTAGCGTAAACATCTAATTGGGTGTAGCATAACTATGCAAATGATTGTGTAACTATGGAATTGTGAGTAGCATAACAATGGTTGATTGTAGTAAACCATGGAACTAGGAGCAACGTAACTATGGAAGTAATTGTTGGGTAACTAAATGATTGTGTATCCATGGAATTGGGTGGAAACGGGTGTGGCTTGATGATGAAATTAGGTGTAGCATAGGCAAGGGCAGTGCATCTGTCTACATATGAGTGGTATAGTTGTACTTCAGATTAATTTTAATCAATTAGCTTGTGTTATAATTCTTTTTCTGTTATCCCTGGATGGGGACGGGGTGGTAGGGAAGAGTGATTGCTGTTCTATTAAAGTTTCACTGTCCTCTACCAGGCTCTAATGGAAGCAGGAGGAATGAAGAATACAGCTCTGGTTCCCAGAAAAGCTCCGACCATGCCCAAACCACAGTGGCACCCACCATGGAAACTCTACCGGGTGGGCAGCAATTGCACAATCACATATGAGAGAGCACACCCCATTACTAACAATCATACAACCCCGTTTTCCAAAGTTGGGACACTGTGCAAAATGTAAATAACAACAGAATGCAATGATGTGCAAATCATTTAAACTCTACATTTAATTTAAAGTACTACAAAGGCAACATATCAAATATTGAAACTGAGAAATTTTATTGTTTTCTGAAAAATATATGCCCATTTTGAATATAATGCCAGTGACATGTTTCAGAAAAAGTTGGGACAGAGGTATGTTTTCCACTGTGTTGCATCACCTTTTATTTGCAGACAGGCCAGTTTAGCACCCAGACTCTTTTACTACAGAGTCGTGCTGTGGTAATTTGTGCAGAATGTGGTTTGTCAATGTCTTGCTGAAATAAGCAAGACCTTCCCTGAAAAAGACTTTGTCTGGATGGCAGTACATGTTGCTCCAAAACCTATATATATTGTTCAGCATTAATGGTGCCTTCACAGATGTGTGATGCCATGGGCACTAATGTACTTCCATACTTTCATGGATGCTGGCTGTTAAACTGTGAGCTGACATCAAGCTGGATGGTCTCTCTCCTCTTTATCCCAGAAAACGCACCGTCCATGATTTCCAAAATGAATTTCAAGTTTTTATTAATCAGATCACAGAACACTTTTCCACTTTGCCTCAGTCCCTCTTAAATGAGCTCTCGCCCAGAAAAGGTTGCAGTGTTTTTGGATCTTGTTTCTATGTGGTTTCTTTTTTACATGGATGAAATCCCAAAGTTCTTTGCAGTTTTACATTGAGAAATGTTATTCTTGTCATTCTAAGTGTTGCACTATTTGCCTGTGCAGTCTTTGAGTGGTGAACTCCTCCCCAGTCATTACTTCTAAAAGACTGGGATGCTTTTTTAATACCTAATCATGTCCCACCTTTTTTGAAACGTGTTGCTGGCATCAAATTCAAAATGCGCATATGTATTTTTGTTTTATTAAAAACAATAACATTTCTCAGTTTCAGCATTTTGATATGTTTTTGTACTATTTTCAGTTAAATATGGTGTCTAAATAATTTGCATCATTGGATTCTGTTTTTATTTACGTTTTGCACAGCATCCTAACTTTTTTGGTAACGGAGTTGTAAATTCCTGTCCTGTCAGTCTTCTCAGTACGTCTTTTCTTGCAACCCATTATGCGTTTGTATTGTAGCATTAATCCTGTAGGTTTTGTGTAGCTCTGTGTGGTTTTGATGGCTGTGTTTGTTCTAGGTTATCAGTGGTCATCTGGGCTGGGTGAGGTCTATAGCAGTGGAGCCTGGAAATCAGTGGTTCGTCACTGGATCTGCAGACAGAACTATAAAGGTATGTCTGTCTGCTGTATGTAGAGCGTACATTCTGAATAATTAATAGTAGTTACTGAATCATTCATAATAGTTGTATAATTCATAGTTGATACTAAATAATTTATAGAAGAAGCTGCATAAATCATAATACATACTAGGGGTGCGGGAAAAAAATGATTCTTAGATGCATCGCGATGCAGACGTGAACGATTCTGAATCGATTCACAAATGTCAAAAATAAATTTTCTAAATGTTTAATTTCTAACGTAATGTTGACGGAACGCGAAAGGCGGAACTTGGAAGTGGGTAAGGGCAGCACCCGGACAGTCTGTGGCGGCACATAACAAAAACACTACTGGATGAGTGAAAAATCCGACCGGTACCCTCTGCATTAAAAGCCAGGTTAGATCAGGAGTCACAACACAAATGTTAAGAAGAGCCATTTTGTCCTTTCAACAAAAATCAAACCACCTTGGGAACCACAACATTTAATGTCCAGTATGTCTCAGTATATGATAATGTCCTAGTATAGGCTAAAACAATATTAATGAAAACGCAGATTTACTTCGCTCTGCTTTAAGCTGTAGCTACAGCCGCTTTCCTTCCATCTCCGCCAGAAAACTTTTCCTCAGAAGTAGATCAGTTAAATGTCTCTCAACGTTCACCTGTTTACGAGGCTGAAGTCACTTCTTATTCTCCAGCTTCTTGTTTGAATTTACCCGTTCCACCTTAAATTCTAACTGAGGCGCCGAATGTAAATGCGGCACCATTTAAGGTGGAACTGGAGAATTTGAAAGAGAAGCTGACTTCAGCTTCACCACTTTTTAGTGTGTGACAGTCTCTTGTTGCAGATTTAACGTACCAGGAAACCAACTGCGGTGCTTATAAATGTGAATAACGCATCGCTGCTATGTGACCTGCAGTCTGCATGGCGGTTCTCAGTCGTTGCGAGACAGGGCTTTCGCGCTATGTTGCACACGTCCCGTCTCAAAGATACTTTACTGACACAGAGATCCCCCTCGTCTCTACAACAAGACCAAAACCGAAGTTATAAAATCACTAAAGAAAACGGGTAGAATAGCTGTAACATGTGCTGCGTGGGCATCCATTACCACTGGATCTTTTCACCGTAACTGCGCATTTTATCGCAGATGAGTAGCAGCAGCTTCTCGTGCTCCAAACAAGAGCACTGAATGAGAGCCTTCTAGTTCACTTGCCACATCACTTCCATCTGTTTTATTAAAAAGGATATTGGAAGTAAGTTCATTATGGATCATTACAAATACTTTGCTTTAAAAGTACCACTTTAAATAACAATAACACCGAGTCACTTAGTCACTTTAAAATGTATATTGTCTCTATATTCTGTGTGTATTCTATGTATATTTTGTGTATATTTAATATAGTTCTGTTGGTTTTTCTTGTATTTTTATTTTTACTTATTTACTTTCTGTAGAGTGATTAGCTGTGCCTCACCACAAGCATTTCAATGCAAGTGACAAATAAACTTGAAACTTGAACTTGAAACTTGAGCTCACACAGTGAGAAAATAGAAATGCTATATAGAAAAAAAAAAGATGCATCGATAATCGTTTTAGAATTGCATCGGTGCCTAGAGATTCCCACCCCTAATACATACTGAGTAATACATACTATTAAATGATAACATGAAGATTAATATCATGTCAGGTGCTATCAGATGTGAATGCATGTATATATGTATGTATATGTTTTCAGATTTGGGATCTGGCGAGTGGTAAGCTGAAGCTGTCTCTGACGGGTCACATCAGCACAGTGAGAGGTGTGGCGGTCAGCTCCCGCAGCCCGTACCTGTTCTCATGTGGAGAGGACAAACAGGTCAAATGCTGGGATCTGGAGTACAACAAGGTACTAATACTAATGCACAGGCTGAGAGTGGAGGGAGGAGATATTATTTACATCATTAGAGGTAGCAGCACCTACAAGACAAATACAATGTTGTAAAATAATAAATACAGATGATGGGCATTGACAAATGGATAGATGGCCAATAGATGGATTAATGTATTTTATTGATCAGTAAGGGGCATTTTTTATTATTATTATTATTATTATTATTATTATTAATACTTTTATTTCTTGCAGATGAGATTGGACTTTTTGCCAAAATTCTATTCAATAATTACTGTTTAAACCAGAAAAACACAAATAATGTGAATTATTATTTATTGAACATTGTCGATTTAGTGCCGGAAATGCAAATATTACCAGTATTGAGTGAAAAATCCTTCATTTTTAATTCATTTAGGCTGAACATGTTCTTTAAAAGGTAAGCTATATAAATAAGCATGAATTAATCAGCTTTAGTCAGAGAACAAAATCTTTAGACTTTGTGCATACCTGGCATGCATGACAGTGTCAAATATTAGGTATTTTTTCAAGTGGTTTAATTATAATTGTGTAAATTAAAGAAGGTTGTATTACACAGTTGTTTTGTAGTTGACTCTTGTATTTCCTCTGGTTGGTTGTTTGTAATCATATTTACAGGTTGTTTCTTGTTTCTGCAGGTAATCCGGCACTACCACGGTCACCTGAGTGCTGTTTATGACCTGGACCTTCACCCCACCATTGATGTTTTGGTGACGTGCAGTCGAGACGCTACAGCCAGAGTGAGCCCCCCAAATACCTTGTTGTACTCAGAGTGTGGACAATTCGCCTGTCAAAGTCAGGGGAGCAGTTCACAAAGCAGGATTTCTCAGTTTAGCCTTATAATATAAGCTCAAAGTGAGTACCGTCCAATAATAAATGTCCCTGATCTGTTCTCCTATTGGAACAGTTTGATTTTAGGCTTAATTTATCTAGCTAACTGAATAATCCTGCTTAGTGAATCAGTTGGTAGACCTGGGAGGAGAATTTGTGTCTGAAAGAGAGTGCTTAGCAGCTAGAATCATTCCTACTCAGTAATGTTTGTTTGTTTTGTAGGTTTGGGACATAAGAACCAAAGCGAACGTGCACACTCTGAGTGGACACACTAACACAGTTGCCACAGTGAAGTGTCAGAATGCTGAGCCTCAGATCATTACAGGTAAGACGTTGCCATCTCTTTATATGGATCGACCACACACTACAGCACAACCCATTTATTAGAATTACTGTATCAGTCACATCTAAAAAAACACAGAGCAGCATATTTCTGCTTAAAAAAGACTGTCATTATATAAGGACCATTAAAGGGTCCATATTATTTTTTTTAAATAAAGGAGCTTGAGATAATATATTAATGTTGTTTTAATATGTACTGTTTACTCATCAGAACATATGGTCCATATATGGAAAAAAAAAGAAAAAATGTAGAATATATTTTGTCAGTGACTTGCTAAAAAGAAAACTTTCTTGAATAGTAATAACTTTATTTTACAGAACCATATACACAATGATGGAATGTAGATCTACATTAACGACTTTTACATTTGAAATAAAAAAATCTGTGCATACTTTATTGATCACACAGTTTTATGACTTTATTGTAATTATTAATTCTGACATTCCAGAATCGATGCAGTTAAGCTGCCTCTTTCAGGTTAATGCCACACAGTGCAGTTTTTACCAAAAGATCATAGATATCAGATTATTTACAGACGGTTTAAGGATTCATCTATAGGACTGCGTATTGTACAGTTTTCGCAACTTTATTTATTTATTTATTTATTTTAACATTTTCTTATAAAAACAATCTCAATTTGAGTTGCTTAAACCAGAAGTGAGTGTGACATAATGGAAGTGAGTATAACAGCTTGCCACAGTGAAATGCTAAAGACTAATTGGGAAATCAAGGCAGCATGCAGTTTAGACTGAAATAAACATGCTCGTTGTCTCACGACATTGATGAGACAGACTACTTAGACATGTTTTGATATTTAGGCTGTACCATAAAAGTATTGAATTTCAATACCCAAAAGAACACAGACATACTGCAGTATGTTGTTTACTTATTATTTATTAATTTAGCACACCACATAACTGTTTTTCCCTTTATTGTTGTTGTGCTGCAGGGAGCCATGACACCACGATCCGACTGTGGGATCTGATAGCTGGAAAGACAAGAGCCACACTGACTAATCACAAGAAATCTGTCCGAGCTGTCGTTCTGCATCCACGACAGTAAGCTCCATACAAAAATGATCAAAACTTATTTTCTTTTTTAATTGTAAAGTGATTAATGATTAAACCCCCTGTAAGTCATTATTATTGGCTTGTGTTTGAAGTGACCCTGAACAATCTTTCTTGCTGTTTTAGATATACTTTTGCTTCAGGCTCCCCAGACAACATCAAGCAGTGGAAATTTCCAGATGGAAACTTCATTCAGAATCTGTCTGGACACAACGCCATCATAAACACACTCGCCGTCAACTCTGATGGAGTTCTGGTTTCTGGAGGTCGGCATTTTCTGCCTTTTTCAACCCTTCACACTTTTTTATTGCTTTGTTTGGAACAGAACAGAAGATTCCACATTGCAGAAATAGATAAATACATACATTTTAAGGCTGTAACAGCATCATGCATCATATCATGTTGTATCGTAACATATTGTATTATAAAGCACATTGTATGGGAAAACAGTGTTGAATTGAGACACTGCAGTATCATATCTTGCCATGTTTTGTGAATCATTACAGTCGTGATATATTTACATTTACATGTATGCCTTTGGCTTAAGACCCTTACTGTAGCGTAGTAGGGCAGTGGATTTACCTGTTATGCTTTACCAACCCTAAATGTGTGTAAAACTTTGGAGTTATGTTTGCGAATATATCATCAGTGACGGTAGTGTTTTGCTATTATCACCCCATGGTAGACTGCAGGAGAATTGGCATATTTTGCATAATATCTCAAAATATTTCAACAGTGCTAAATATTTGTTAATATGGATAACATTTTGATGACTCACTTTTTCTTATTCTTCTGTTCTTTTATATTCTTTTCTTCCTTTCTGGTTTCCCCTTGAAATGATCATCTTTCTTTTAATCTATTGCTGTCTATCCCTCTGTCCCCCCCTTCAGCTGATAATGGTACAATCCACCTGTGGGACTGGAGGACGGGGTATAATTTCCAGCGGATCCATGCAGTGGTCCAGCCTGGCTCTCTGGACAGCGAGTCCGGAATCTTCGCATGTGTGTTTGACCACTCAGAGAGCCGCCTCATCACCGCCGAGGCCGACAAAACCATCAAAGTGTACAAGGAGGACGACACAGCGGTGAGTCACGGTTTTCACTGTCACACAAAGAGGTGTTGTCTCCCTGTAGATAATAAATAAATAATGGTAAACGCAGATGTCTTTATGCTGTGCAGATACAGACATTTACATGAAGTGTATTCTAACCCATTATTAAGGAACGGTTGAATAATTTGTTGAATAATTTGTTGAATTCATTTTGTGTTTCAGACTGAGGAAACCCACCCGATCAACTGGAAGCCAGAGATTATCAAGAGAAAGCGATTTTAAAGTCTTCAGCTTTGTGTTTTATTGTGTTGTTTCCTGTTTTCTGTTGATAAGACCCACCTGCTGCCATGTATTCTCTCCTAAATGCATTAGCATTATTGCAGAAACATTTTAAAAGGGAATTCCACTGTTCTTTCAGAATGTCTGCTTTGGGTTGAGTTGTAAACAAAGTCATTCAGAGTGGTTTGATGTGAAATGGTTGATTGTAGAGACTCAGATGTCTTTACAGTGGTGGTGACAGCAACCGGTGGTCACAATAGTTACAACTTAAATACAGCCATTTTATTTAGTGTCCAAAACCACCAGTGAACCTACACGTGTCTTCTGAGTTTTTATATGTAATGATGATGGTAAATAGTGGTCAATAACTTTAAAACCTCTCCAGCATGATTTAAACATCAAAACCTTCTCAAACTATCGTAAAACAGTGTCTGACATCAGGCATTGAATTCATAACCATTTCATGCAATAAAGTTCTGTGAGGGAGCTTTTAGAGGTGGATGTCTGGTTCCTATCACCACCACTGTGAACATTTCATACCAAACCACAGTTTTTTTTGTTTGTTTTTTTTACATCTCAGCTATTGATTATGCACATATTTTGGAAAAAATCCCTTTTAATGAACGTCATGAACTTTTGGGACTAAATGGCACCTTGGTTGTAGTGTTTGAAATGAAACATCTTTCCAGAATATTTTACTCAAAATAGCGTTTGCAAGTAATCTGTGAATTCACGGACGGTGTCTGGTGTGTCTTCCAGAAGGTTTTTCTGAATGTTTTCTGTGGACTAAGCAGGTGTTTCTCCACCATTTAGTGTCTGTTCTGGCTTTTAGGCTAAATTACACAAAACATGCTTTTTTTCATGGTTTGTAAATGTTTTCTGGTTCCTGTGTATCAGGCCTAGCAAAGCTGTTGAAATATTAACTTTTCTTGGGTTCATGTTCATCACCTTTTCTTCTTTTCAAAGGGAGCCATTAAAACCTGCCCAGCGCCAATTAGATGAACTGTTGTTTGGAGAATTGACTTTGCTACTCATGGCATTTATCATGAACGCAGCATTTTGTAAAATAAAGACCCAAAAACCACTGTCTGCTGTTGTGATGTAGTGATTCAGCCCATAGAACTTAATTTATGATAGTAATAACAGTTAAGGTGAGATACAAACAAAATACAATGGAATACAACATAAAGCCATTAAGTAAAAGTTATTTTTCATGTTTGAGAGGAGATTAGATATAACATAATCCACAGAACTGTTTAAACTGGAGTTTAAAAACTAATCAAACGTTACAGTGAAAATGGGACTCTTTAACAACCCCTCTGCAAGACCACCACAACTGTCCCCATCAGATAAACAGCACTTAAAGTGAGCTCCACTTTTGCTACAGATCTAAGAACATCCACAGGTGTTTCTGCTCATCCTCCCACTGAGAAGACGACTCAACTCTATTAGTCTGAAAGGATGTGTAGCTGACAAGAAGCCCTTACTGAGAAAAGGAAACAGACAAATCTAACACAGAAGCTGCTGCTGTTCACAGAACAATGGACTGACCACCCCAGAGTCCAGACCTCAACATCACTGAATGTGTTTGGAATTACTTGAATGGTGAGATGCAGAAAATGTAAAACCAACTTCTAAGACTGAACTTTGGAGGTGTGAAGAAATACTCCTGTAGATTTCTGTGAAAAACTGAAAGCAAAGAGAAGCTGAAAGAATGGAAGCTGTACAAAATGTCTGATAAAATGATATTTTGTTATTTATCTAGTTATTAAACATTTATTTGTTCAAAAAACAAACATTGAATAAACACAGTAAAGAAGTAAACCAATAAACAATCCATTTCCAATTAACTACTATAATAGTTTATATATATATATAAAAAAAAAAAAAATCAATCATCAACGTTCCTCTGCCAGCATCTCCACCTCTAGTACCACATATAACAACATCTGACATCCAGATCACTGGAAAACACACTGATCAGGTGCAGCAGGTCAGGATTTTGTCCAGCAGATGGTGCTGTTGGGTTTTTACCTTAACGTGGCTGATTTTGAAAAGAAAACCAGATCTATTAACAGGCTAAGAACACACACACAACCATACACACTCATACATTATCTGAGCCGCTTATCCTTCTGGGTCGCGGGGGGGAGTTGTAGCCTATCCCAGCGGTCACTGGGCAGAAGGCAGGAAACACCCTGGACAGGCCGCCACTCCATCACAGGGCAGGCAGACACATTAGATTAAGAACAGTTAAATAAAATGGTTTTAAAGCCTTTCTGTCTCTCTCAGACTGTCTTTATCTCCTCCACTCTTTCTTTTGTTCGCTCTCCCTTCCTCTCTTTTTCTTATTTTCTCTCTTTCTTTCCTTTGCTCCCTCTCTTTTTCTTTTTTTTCTTTTTCAGTTTTGCTTGTTTTACGTTCTTTTCTCACTCTCTTTTTGCTCTCTTTCTCACCTCCATTCTCTTTTCCTTTGCACTTTGCCCGCTCTTTGTCTTTTTATTTGATCTCTCATTTATTTCTCTTTTTCTCTCTATTTCCTTCCGTCTTTTTTTAATTTCTCTCTCTCTCTCTCTCTCTCTCTCTCTCTCTCTCTCTCTCTCTCTCATACACCTGTTCCACACACACACATCTTTCTTTTGTTTCTCATCTTTTGCTCCTTCGTCTCATTGTCTCTCTCTCTCTCTCTCTTAAATTTCATTTTCAGTGTTTTTCAGCTTTTAACTTTTTGCTCTCTCCCTCTTTTCCTTTTCTTTCGCTCCTTCTCACTGTTTCAATTTTTTACATCTTTCTTTCTTTTGCTCCCTTTCTTTTGTTGCTTCTCTCCCCCTCTTTCTCCCCAAACACACACTCGTCTCTTTCCCTCTCCCTCTCTCTCTCTTACACACTCCTCTCTCTCCCTCTCCCTCTCTCTCTCTCTTACACACTCCTCTCTCTCCCTCTCCCTCTCTCTCTCTCTCTTACACACTCGTCTCTCTCTCTCTCTCTCCCCGCCCCCACCTCCTTTCCGTTCACGCGTCCGTTACGCTTGTGGTTCATCCTCGTGCGTCACGTGACTGAACGAGCCCCGCCCCTTAGCCACACGCGCGCTGGCGCTCCGGTGAGCGAGCCTCAGTCTGAAGCTGGAGTTGAGGAGCTGCTCACTAACTGTTATGTGGAGTGGAGCGTGTTTCCACTCAGCTGGACGGCGCTCAGCCTGAGGAACATGACTCAAAGCTCATGCCAAGCGCCTGTGCAGTGGAACCTGTCCAGGTGAAGATGAAGCCTCACCTGTGGACCTCACTGCAGTGCGTGTTCACTGTATTCTGTTTGGTGTGGAATGGCCTGTCCGCCCAGGTGCACCACCTTAGGCTTTCTGTCCAGGAGGGTCTGCCGGCCTCCACGGTGGTGGGCGACCTTAGAGCCGCCCTGCCATCCAGTGTAGGGGTCAGCGGCTTCTTCATATCCGAAAGCAGGGACTCAGATGTGTTCAGGGACTTGGAGATAGACTCGGACTCTGGGATCATCTCCACGGCCACCGTGCTGGACCGAGAGAGCAGGGACAAGTATGAATTTGCAGCAGCGACTTTGACCGGAGAGGTCGTCAAGGTCACGGTGGTGGTGAAAGATGTGAATGACCATCGGCCTACGTTCCCTGTAGATGTCGTCGACTTGAATGTGTCTGAGCTGAGCCTGCCTGGCTCAGGCTTTGAGCTTCCTGGAGCTCTGGACTTGGATGAGGGTCAGTTTGGAACTCAAGGTTACAGACTCTTGAAAGGTGAAGCAGAAGAACTTTTCAAAGTGGAACTCCGCAATGGAGGAGGAGGTGGTACAGTCCTCAACTTTGACTTGGTTCTCATGGAAAAACTGGATAGAGAAAGCAGAGATTTCTACAGCTTGACCGTTGAGGCCTTTGACGGAGGCGTGCCGCCAAAAACAGGTCGCCTACAGGTGCACGTCAACGTTCTGGATGAAAACGACAACCAGCCTGCGTTCAATCAAACCGAATATCAAGCTGTGTTGTGGGAAAACGCCCCACTTTTGACACCTGTGTGCCAGGTGCACGCCGTAGACCCAGATTTAGGCAACAACGGCCTGATCACCTACGAGATCAACAGGCGCCAGAGTGACCCCAACGAGTTTTTCATCGTTGACAAGAACACAGGAGTCATTCGCCTCAACAAGCCTCTGGACTACGAAAGCCAGACGTTTTTTGAGCTTATAGTGACTGCAAGGGACCATGGGGTCCAGCCTGAGTCCAGCAGCACGTTTGTGGGCATCAGGGTTCTTGATGTCAACGACAACAGCCCAAACATTAACGTCCTGTTTCTGACTGAAACAGGAGATCCAGAGGTGTCTGAAGGGGCTGGATATGGAGAATATGTGGCCAGGATTGCCGTGTCTGACCCAGACCTGGGAGAGGTCAAAAAGGTGGGTGATACAGCAAAAATAAAACATTATAATATACAATATGTGTCACAATATTTAGTCCTTTATAAGCTTTGGTAAGTTAAAAAAAAAGAAATATTACCATATTTTAAAAAATGAGATCAAGAACTGTTATAACTATAAACACTAATAAAAAAACATTAAAAGTGGAGCAAAAGGTGACCTTATCAAAAAAATCAGATATAAGGTGACCTTATCAACAGAACTCCACTTTTGCTACTTTTTTGCATGCTTTTTGATCAGTGCAAAATTTTTGCATTGATTAAAAGTTAAGAAGATTTTTTTCCTTTCTACAAGATTTTGGAGTGTGTCTGTGGGAATTTTTGCCCATTCATCCAGAAGAGCATTTGTTAGGTCAGACACTGCTTTTGGTTGAGAGGGCCTGGCTCACAATCACCATTCTAGTTCATCCCAGAGGTATTTGATGGGGTTGATTGTGGAATATCTAGGAGGAAAGAAATTTTGTGAACTGACTTCTTGCAGTGGTGGCATCCTATTACAGTACCACACTCAAATTCATCGAGCTCTTTAGAACGACCCATTCTTTCCCAAAAGTTTGTAAAGGCAGACTGCATGGCTACATGCTTGATTTTATACACCTGTGGCAATGGGACTGAATTAAATACCTAAATTCAGTGATTAAGAGATGTGTCCCTATAGTTTTGTCCATAGGTTTAGGGTTAGTAGTTGTCCATAGGGTTAGTCTATCTTTATTACTTGTTTATAGCATTAAGTGTGTCTTTGCCTATATTATTGCCCATATTGTTAGAATAGATGCAAATTACAATAACATAAATATGATTAAAAACTAACGAGAAGTAACAATTTCCTTTTGAAAAAAGGAATTGATATCTTGTGAACAAAGTTTGAATCCAGTATTGATTAGCCAAACCAGGTATTGGATGATAACTGTATACACTAATGAGTGCTCATTGGATGATGAGCTGATCAGCTCATTGGCTGAGAGAAGCAGTTGCAGAAGCAGAAGCAGTGGTGCCCACTGACATCATGAACTTCCATAAGTCACAGTTAGAAAGTCTTATAACTGGTATTGAAACACTCTCAAAAATATTATAGCAGTGTTGAAATATTTGATGCTGTTCCATGTTGAGAAAGCAATTAAATTTTTCTGTATGAAAATGATTAAACATTTACACACTATGATTTTGAGCAAAAGCTGCTTAGGAACCCATTTATTTTGCACTCTCTCGGAGAGCACCCTCTAGTGTCTGACAAATCCTGAAGACATTATGAAAGGGTAAGTTCCCCTCACTACAAATTCTCTGGTTGTAATCTGTTTACATGGAAAGACTACTGCAGCCGTCTAAAGGCTACAGCACCCTGAACAGAAAGCTTTGAGCCTCATTGTGTCAGTGTTGGGTATCAGATACAAAGTGCAGCATAGGAAGCATCACCGAAAAATGCCAATAAAGCTCATTCTACTCTCTACTCATGTAGACTTAATGAAATAAAACTTTAAACATTATTTGGTGAATTTGGTGAATTAGCATCAGCTGACTAACTCTTCACAAACTCACTGTTTTCAGCTAAAACATACCAGGTGAAGTAAGTTACGATGTGACTAGGCTAGTAACGTTAGCAGAGGTTTCAGATGTTTGCTTATTGATCTTAAAGACTTTAGATCGACTGCCTTTCAAGGAATATTAAATTTCAAATACACATTCCTTCCACAAACAGGTCAGCGTGTTCCTCGAAGGTGGAGAAGGCAAGTTCACACTGAAGGCCACTGACGAGTTTCTCTACGCGCTCTGTGTGGACGGCCCGCTGGACCGGGAGCAGAAGGATATTTACGAGTTGACTGTGGTTGCTTCTGACTTTGGCTCTCCTCCTTTGAGAAGCGAGAGAACGTTCCTCTTACGAGTCACAGATGTGAACGACAACCCTCCAAGCTTTGAGCGGAAAGTCTATGAAGTGAGCGTGTCGGAGGATTTACCTGTTGGAAGCTCAGTCCTGCAGGTGAAGGCCCATGACCAGGATGAGGATTCTGGTATATTCTACTCAATCCTGCGGTCAAATCAGGACTACTTGGTGAACATTGACCCTCAGACTGGCCTTATTAGCACGGCCGCAGGCTTGGACAGGGAGAGGGATGTTAACCTGGCCTTTCTGGTGGTGGCTGTGGATGGAGGGTTTCCTCCGTTAACCTCCACCACCACTGTGAACATCCATGTGGAGGACGTCAATGACAACAAACCTGTATTCACTCAGCAGCTCTACAACACCACCATTCAGGAGCATCTGGCCAACGGAACCTGCTTTTTACAGGTAAACCAGCCTTTTGATTGCATTGATGAAGTAGGTAGGGCTGCAGTTTTCTATATTGATTTTTTTGCCTTCTCTGATTCCTCTCAGTTTGCCACCGCCATCATTCAAAGCATTGTTGTAGAGCTTTGTAGAGCGCTTTCTAAATGAAACGGTAGAAGCCATACCGCCCCCTACACATCATGTAGTGTATTGCAGTCTGTCAGAATGACTGTATGGATAATATGAAAACAAATTGGACATCCTGACATTATTTCACAGAAGTATTAAGGAAGTCTGAGGTGGTCAGTCAGGTGGCCCTTAGTTATTTCACACAAATTGACCCAAAATCAAAATGCTGCTCATTCTGGGATTCTAAGGAAAATACTTGTGGAGGAATACATGCAATAGGTAACTCTGACACACGGTGACGACCCAGTGACATATCAGCTGCGTAATAATAAATGATCAGGTTCTCACACAGCATGAAAAAGCATCTGATCACTACAAACAAACACAAATAAACAAACCCTCACTCACTCTGGTGCTAACTGGCAGTGCTAAAGTTAGACTGTTCTCTCTTCTCTGTCTGTTTCTCTGAGATACAAAGACAGCAGTGTTACAGCAGACTTGATCCTGGTGGTGCCACTGCCGCCTGGTACAAACAGCTAAACAACGTCAGCCAGTACTGCAGTATGCAAGATTTACACATTCAAATGCAGAGTGTGTTTTTAAGGGTTAAATTATGATATTATTGTCATACTAAACAACAACAACAACAACAACAACAATAATAATAATAATAATAATCACCTAATTGTCAGAAATGCTACTTTCAGTTTCAGCCGAAAGAGGAAAAAAAGGCCAAAATTTTGGCTGAAAAAGCAAAGATTAAATAGGCCTCAAAGCGTCAAAGTCTAATTCTTTACTAAGACTAATAAGTTTAATGGTAATGAAAATGTTGATTAAAAACGCTGTTTGTTTCTTTGCTCATGCAATGTCCTCAAACAGACTGATCAGCAGAACAACAATAAAAATATTATAAATATAAAAGATATTTCACTCTTTCTATAAGGAACATGAGACACAAGATTTTTAAAATCTGTTCAAGAGGATCATCAGTAGGAGAGGATCCAAGTAGGAATCCAAGGAAGTTGGATTCCGTGGCTCATTCTGTAGCTACATACTAAAATCATTTTAGTAAGTTCTTATTGTTCACAGTTTCAGTTAGCAGCCCAGTGTGTCTGAATTAAATAATAAAAATAATAGCAATAATATATTTTATTTATACAGTGCCTTTGCATAACTCAAGGTAGCTTTACAGAGCATCAAAATCAAAACCCACCAATGAAGCCCAGTAATTTCACAAAGGAAAGTGAAAGAAAAGAGGTAGAATGGTAAATGTGGGTGTGAGGTTTTACAGAACAACAAGAAAAAAGTAGTACAAACCAAAAGAAACTATCAACTATTCCCACAAACAGTAAAATGAAACATATCCAGTTTATCCTATCTCACCCCAAATGCAGTCGATAAGCAGAGACATGTTTGGTCTAAAGTTTTTAGTGCTGCAGTTCAGAGTTTACTGCTTATCTTGCTAAGTCACCCTGTTGTAATAAGGACAAGTTTCCCAGCCTTAGATTTTAAATGGGAATTCCACCATTTTTTCTCATTTTCCACATAATTCAGTGGTAAACAAAGTCATTCAGAATGGTTTGGTGTGAAAAGTTTCATTGTGGAGACTTTGATTTCTTTTCACTGGTGGTGATAGGAACCAGGGGTCACAATATCTACAACACATATATAGCCACTTTATTTGCTATACAAAACCACCAGCAAACCTAGATGAGTCCTCTACGTAATGTAATGTTGGTAATGTTCAATTAATGAAAAATCTGAAAAATCAGTTTTCTTTGGGGACTATTTTGCCTCACAACGTCCTACAGGTCCCCCTCCACCAAGAACGGATTTGAAAATTAAGTTTTCACAAAACTTGTCCCAGACATCAGACAGTGTATTCAGTGTATTCATAACATTTCATGTAATAACTTTCTGTGAGGGGGCTTTTAGAGGTCTGGTTCTTCCACCACCACTGTGAACAGTTTCTCTAGAACAAAGCATTTCACACCAAACAAAGCATTTCATGCTTAGCCGTTTAATTATGCGGAAAATCGATGGAATTCCCCTTTAAGCCGAAGAGTTTTCAGTGCTGATTCATCACTGGCACTGCAGTTTAGTATAAAACGAGCCCTAAAGCACAGATGAGTTTACAGCATCCCGCACTGCGAACATAAAAACACAACCAGCAGCTCAGTGGAAAATGAGAGCTGATCAGTATTTGGTGCAAAGGTCACATGGAACATCTTGAGCCAGTAGTTAGGAAACAGTCAGTCTTTTGTGGTCAGTTGTATTAGGCTTCTGTCAAAACTGATTACTCTGACACATTTGGAGATGAATAATCATGTGCACAAAACCCCCAAAAATGACAAGCACATGCCGTTCTGCACTCTGAGAGTGATGAAACCGTGCTCCTTAACACATTCTAGATTCACTGTTTTGCCCCAGTATAATAATTCTGCATGCCGTTTATTTAGATCAGCCCTGCCCAAAGTGTGCCTCGTGATGACATTCAATTTGGCCCAGAAATTTCCCCAGCCTCACCCCCTCACACAATATATTTTATGCTGTATATAACTTTTTTTTAATAGGTTTTTGTCCTTTGGCCTCCCCAAGACAAAAGGTTTGGGCACCTCTGACTTAGACCCTTATTGTCCACAGTGTTGGCTTGGTCAGTCATTACTTTTAGGGCTTTTTGTATGTTTTGTAGAAGTGCTAGCAATGATAGTTTTGTGTGAATGTGATTTTGTGAGTTGAATGTGTTTCATATACTGTACATTTTTCCTCAGTTTGTACTGTCAGATAAAACTATTAATATAAGTACTACTACTAGTAGTAATAATATGCTTTATTTGCAGCTTCCGTACAAACAGTGCAGCTTTGAAAGAGCTTCTCTTAGGACTTTACAGATTTTAACAGAAATGTAAGACTAGACATGAATAAAGGCAAGAATATGGTAAAAATAATAAAAAAGGTATAAAAGAAGTAAAATATGTTATATGTTAAATTGAGACATACTTTGTTAGGGACTTTTATTATACACAGTTGTATGCAAAACACCCCTGGTCAAATTCCATGTTTTGTTGATTTTTTAAGTGAATATAAGTTACACATTCTCTGCAGAGAGCACCCTTAAATATATAATTTTCTGCTAACCATAATGCACAATTTCTATTTATTTGCAGTTTAACAAACTGAAAAAAATATTAAATAGAAAATGCGCCATACATCTTGTACAGGCTGCATTTTATGTCTTATTTTTTGTTCAATATGTTAAATTTAGTATCTGAACAGTGGTTGTGCATTAAACATGCAGAAGCGTGCTTCTCTGTAGAGGAGGTGTAACTTATTTACATTTAGAACATAAACAAAACATGGAATTTCAGCAGGGGTGCACAAACCTTTGCTGGTAACTCTTTCATGTAGTGTGGTAAAATAAATATAAAATAAAAGACATAAAAGGAATTAAGTAAACAAGAAAAAGAAATAGAAAAAGAACAGCATGATTATAATGTCTTTTATTCAAAGGTATGCATTCTATAATTTGCATTTAGTGTGATAAAATAATATAAAAATAAGAGATATGAAAGGAGTTAAATCATGAAAACAACAACAATAATAATGTATTAATAATAATAATAATAATAAGAGTAATTATCATCTGTAATATGTTTAATTTACATTATATGAGTTATAATGATATTACTCAGATCACTCTTTAGACTCTTGCTCTTCTCTGTTCTGACTCTGGATGATGTGGCGTGTCAGAGAGCAGTGTGAGATTCCCCATCATGCTTTTAGACCTTGACCGAAGGTTTTAAACTCTGTTCCACCCACACGGCCTATAAAGCCTACAGTGATATCAACTTTACAGCAGGATGATAGAGCAGTGATCAATCAGAGCCGAGTGCTGGAATATACAGCCTTCTGCAGAGCTTCAGCAATAAAACTACCAGTGCACTGCAGAGAGAGGCAAAAGCAAACAGTCATAAACATAACTGACTGACATGAAAAACCTCCGGCATTTAGCTTTACAGCACGGTTACAGTGCCGTGGGCCTTTCAGTGTCATATTTACTTCCTATATTATTTTCAGTTTTCATGTGAATTCGGCTTAGTGTCAGTTTTGAGGATGTTTTTACGTTTACATACTTCGCTTACATTAGTTACTTTTAGTTTTCATTTTAACTTTAATTTGCTGTAATCACTCTGTATGAAACACACTAGCTGTGAGTTCATATCTACTGCTGCAATAAATTCAGTGAATACATCCTGCGTTTTATCAAGGTCAAATCTCCTTCAGTGGTATAATGAGGTCAAAAGAGCAGTAAAACTTTTAAAAATTGTCCTGCTGTTTTTTTTTTTTTTTAGCTTTTAGGGTAATAATAAGTTTGGCCAGTGTGTGAAATGCTAATAAAAACATAAAACAGTGATTAGCAAATTCTGTTTGACCTCTATTAAATTGAAAAAACACAATATTCCATGTTTAACATGTTGAGCTTTATTGTTGTTTTTTGTTTGTTGTAAATACGCCTGTAACACGTGTCAAAAACGTTAGGAGCATGTTTACCACTAGGTCACATTTCACCTTTCCTTTTAACAACACTTCATAAACATTTGGGGACTGAAGACACCAGTTGATCCAGTTTTGCAATTCTTCAGTTATACAAGTCCTCAGCTGCACAACTATGTTGGACCTTTATTGTTGTATTTTACACTTCCCAATGGGCCACATGTTTTCGATAAGAGACAGGCAGGTCAGTCTAGCACCCGCACTCTCTGATTACACAGCCATACTGTTGTAACAAGTGCAGAGGATTTCTTGCAGTTGTCACGTTGAAATAAGCATGGCTGTCCCTAAAAAAAGACATTTAAAAGGCAGCATGCGTTGCTCTAAAATGTGTACATATCAAGCAGCATTAATGCTGTTTTCACAAATGTGCAAGTTACCCACTAATACACCTCGGTACAATGACAAACCTTGGCTTTTAAACTTTATGCTGGTAACATTCCGGGTGGTCTTTTACTTCTTTGGCCTGGAGAACACATTTTTCCCATAAACAATTGAAAATGTTGACTCGTCAGTTAGACAGACAGATAGAAAGATGGAGAGATGGATGAATGTGGTTCCTGGTGGTAGTAAAGCCAGGCGTGGGACTAAGTGTAACTGTTAGAATTAGTGAGTGGTCTTCTGCTGAGACTTTAGAGCCTTTAAGTACCTCTATTTATAGCCTCTCTGGTCACACAGCCTTCAGATTATACTAAAAACCTGCAGCTCCTCACTGCTGTAACATGGACTCTTACTGAAAATGTGCTGAATAAACAGAAAGACGTTATACTTTTACGTCATAACACACTGTTTGAAGATGTACACAGTGGAAAAATACTATTTTTGTGTTTATTAAGGAGTTGTTAATAAGAGAGGGGGTGGAGAATGTTGATCTCAGGGCTGATATTAGTTGGAATATCAGAATGGAAAATCAGTGGGAAAGCTTTTCATTGCATGGGCTAGTGGGGTTTAAAGTGCCTCAGCATTAGACTGTGGAGCAGTGGAACTGCAAAACTAATCAACCAACATCAGTACCTGACTTCACCAATACTCTTGTGGCTGACTGCAATCAAATCTTCATAGCAGTGTTCCAACATCTAGTGTAAAGCATTTCCAGAAGAGTTGAGCCTGTTTCTGCAGCCAAAGGGGGACAAACTCGCCTTGATTTAAGAAGAAACACTGCTGTGTACAAACTTTTATGCATAAATAGGCACAGTATGGAAGTGTGTATTATTCTATGTCTTTGATATTGTGATCAAACGTGAATATTTTGAGTCCAGTCCTGTTAAACTGGACTTAGTAAAGTTTATTGCTTGTGATCTGTATTAGGTGACTATCTGTGCAGCTTCCATCAGCTTTAAAAGTGTATATAGTGTTAGTGTGAACATTGCGTGCGCTCAGCCTGATTCAGTGCTAATGAGATCACTCTAATTAATGCTAATTAGCTGGACAGTCTCGTAAAGGAAGGTGGCATCTTACAGACGGATTAGAGTAGAGACAGGCCCTGATGTGTAGAAACAGAATCAGACTGTTTTCACATCTGTAAATGTGAAAACAGTTCTGGAAACAGTAAATGAACTCTGAAATATTTAAATAATAGCGCACTGGCTGTGATTAGGTTGCAGTAGAAGGAGGCTCTTCTCACACAGAGAAGCGTTACTGACTCTGTGGAGGGCAGACACAAAGTCGCCAGTCACTTTAAACATTCTGCGTTAGCAAATTACCACATACACTGTGTGATTTTAGCTTGTTTTTTCCTGCAGGGGTTCAGTCCCGAAGTGGCATCTGGCAGCAGGAAGTGGCAACTCCGCCGTCCGGAAATGGCACGTACTGGCATGTGCCACTCAGCGAATGGCACCTGCCACCGATAACTGGTAACGAGTGGCACATGCCGCTCGGTTAGGCAACGGCGTGTGCCTTTCAAAACAGGCACATACCAACAGCTCCTGTGAGTAAAGCAAAGACTCTGGACAGCGGCTACTCGGCTCGGCTAACTAGCGGCACATCATAGCTCCACCATCGGCCATCAGAACCTGGGAAAAGTCATGGAGGAATGTTGACCTAAAGACTCTGTGCAGGTAGTCTGTCATTTTGGGCTTTTGTTGTGGCACGGAGAGCTGAAGAAAGCAGCTCGTGTTACAGATGTACTCAAACTAATTACTGAATTCATTGTGGTGTTATTCATGCTAAATCTAAAGTATGTATAGACTATTTATCGGCGTACATGCCAGTACGTGCCATTTCCGGACGGCGGAGTTGCCACTTCCTGCTGCCAGATGCCACTTCGGGACTGAACCCCCTCGCTTGTTTTTACATAAACACAAACACGTAGGCTAGCAAAACTCAGGCGAAAATTCGACATTTTCTACCAAAATTCATAAATGCCGACTCGGTTTGACTAAGTAGAACTGCGAGGTAGAAATGTTGACTTAGATCATTTAAAAACAGGCTGTAGAGAGACTGTGTTGTCGTACTGTGTATATTTCAGTGCACACTGTGGTTAGCTAAACTGCTGTAGCTCAGTTTCTCAGTGCGTTAGCTCAGTACTCGGTGCGCAGCATGTTGTTTAGAATGAAACAGCTTTATTTGAAATTGTTTATGGACAGAGCCGTCTAAAGAGGCTGCGTTTCAAGTAGCAGTATAACGTATAGTGTGACTATATAAATCTCAGGCTTTGTCTATACATGACAGACTATTCAAACTTACAGTGTGACCCACCAAAGAGCAAGATTTCTAAAATCACACAGTGTATGCCTGGCTTTAGGGGACATTCATTCTAAGTAGGTAATTTATTATGTTATCAGACTCCAAATCGGTGAGTACTAAAAAAATGTACTTTGATAAAAATGGCATTGATGCATCCTTATTGATTATGTCTTATGATTATGTCAGTCTGAATCTCATGTTAAATCACAAATCATAGGTCTTATATCTCATGCTAAATCTCCATCTGCACATATGGACACCTTACTGCACATATTGCACTTTCTGCACACCTTATTGCACATCTGGACACTCCACAGTAGACACTTTATTTTGGTACCAATATCTGCACATATTTATTCTGTATTGTCATTATATGTCGTTAGCTGTGCCTCCTTGTAGAGTCATTATTGCATTGCGTCTTTTCATCTCAGGTTAAAGATATTATTCCAGATTGTTGTATTTTTCTATTTGTATATATGCCTGTAGATAGGATTTTTTAATATTTATTCTTCCTGTTATATTGTTTACATCCTTATTACTATTACTGTCCTGTGTTGTGTGACTGCTACTGGCTGCTAAATTTCCTTTGGGATCAATAAAGTATCCATCTATCTATCATCTATCTTACATCATCCTATCACCCAAGCCTAAAATGGACAGTTTGAAAGAATCAGCTTGGTAAACCTGAAGTGAACCTTTCATCACTAATACTGAAACTTTGAAAGACAGAATGTGTATGTTTTGTTTTGAAGAATAATCTTAATAACTAATATCCACCTCTGAAGCTTTATCTACATTACAGCAAAAGCTATTTGCTGCATTAGCTGTTGGTAGAGATAAGTAGCTGTGCACTTAGCATGAGAGACTTTGCACTATAAAGCACTTTTTATGAAAGGGACAGCTGTGGTGCTAAAATCTGAATGGCTGAGCCGTGTTCGGATACGCACCCCTGTGACAGAGTGGTGTGAAGCTGAAATGGTGAAGATAAAGCGTCAGTGGATGTGGTTATCCTGTTGTGTCTGGCACACCCTCTGCAGGGAGACATTGCTGTGCCAACACCGTGGCTAATGTTGTAATGGGATTGAGCTGGAGGCCTTATGGGTGCATTGGCACTGAGGGTGTAGTGACAGAATTAAGGTGAATTAAGGGTTATGAGCACAGGTCAGAGATTCAGGCCACCCTGTTCTTGGGCCTAGTGTTGACTTACATGATATATGACTGGGGCTTCAACAAATTGAAAAGCACTACAGTGCTCTGTAATGTTTATATGATCCACACAGTCATTCTGACAGACTGTAATACACTACAGGAAGTGTAGGGAGTGATATGGCTTTTGCTGTGGGATGGGATCATTATAGAAATGATCTTTATAAAAAAGGCCATAAGTTATGGTCATCTTGTCATCATGTGCAGGTCAGTGCTGAAGATGCTGATGGTGGTGAGTTTGGAATGCTGCACTACTCATTTTCTGATGGGTACAACAGTGAAGACTCGCATCCTTTCTTCTTCATCGACGCCGTTACCGGAGACATCTGTATATCTCAGGACATTGACCGTGATGCAGGTCTGGTGACCTTTGACCTCTTAGTAAAGGCAGAAGACCAAGTGAGTGCTTAAAGATTTTTGTTCTTTTTTTACATTTTGATCCAAACAATACATTGTAGATACACTACCTAAATATATATATATATATATATATATATATATATATATATATATATATATATATATTTATAAAGTACAGATTATATATAATTGATTTGATAATTATTGAAAAGAGTGATTTCACTTTATCTGCCTGTCACTTGTATTGTCCAGTGACATTTGACCACTTGTTGTAAAAGAAAAAGAAAATGATAGAAATGTGTGATAGAGAGTAGAAGACCTTTTCAATCATTCATCTTTCCTTCTCCTCAGGGAGGTCTGTGGTCTCAGGCATATCTTCACATCGATGTGGAGGATGTGAATGATAACGCCCCAGTCTTTTATCCAGAGAAATACATCACAAGCGTAAGCAGCCACGCTCAGCCTGGAGCTGAGATACTTACCGTCATTGCCACTGACCGCGACTCCGGTGAATATGGACAAATCACATATGAGCTTTTACCTGGAGACTCCTCCTCTCTTTTCTCAGTCGACCAATCAACAGGTAAAGTGGACGTCAGCTTTGCTTAAGCAAAAATATTTTTCAAGGGTGAATCAGTGACTTTGATTTTTAGTGAATTTTACAAGTTCCTGATGCCTTGAATTTCCTTGTGACAGGAAGTTTTAACTTAAGACTAGAATGTTGAATTGGCTGGTGTGTGACTGGTCGAGAGGAAATCTATAATTTATTTATGAAGCAAATTATTTTAGTTACTCAATAATTCATAGCAGCTGATAACTAGGTACTGAGTAATTCATTGTAGTACATACTGAATATTTTATATTAGATTCTGAATAATTAATAGCAAATACTGAATATGTTAGCATTTATTAACTATTTCTAAATAATTCATGGTAGATACTGAATAATTCATAGTAGATGCTGAAAAATTCATAATAGATACTGAATAATTCATAGCAGACACTGAATAATTCATGGAAGATGCTGAATAATTCATAGTAGATGCTGAATAATTCATAACAGACACTAATTAACTCATAGTATATGCTGAATAATTCATAGTAGATGCTGAATAATTCATAGCAGACACTAATTAACTCATAGTAGTTACTGAATAGTACTTATGGAATAATTCATAGTGGATACTGAATAATTCATAGTAAATACTGAGATGTCCCTGAATATGTAGTATTTATGCCTCAGCCTTTTGTTGTCAGCTTAATTATTTACTGTGAAACTTAAGTGTGTCCAAAATCATGAGTATTAAAGACGCTAATCCGCCTGAGCAGATGATTCTTTAACGAGCGTTAGTGCCCCCAGTGGCCTTTAAGAGTCAGTGAGCTATTTTGCTTCATAAGCTTGGTACACTGATCCCTACTTTTATCTCCCATCAGGGGGGCTGGGCGTTTTAGAAAGGGGGTTGATGAAGACTTTTTTTAAAGCTTTACTGGACACAATGATACACAGTACTGTCTTGCTTAGTGGTATTAATGGCCCATTTATTGGATAATGTACACACATGATTTTACAGTTTTAAATATTCACTGATTTTTTATATTTAATTTTCATATTATTGATTCTGTTTTATAAACTGCTTGTCAAAAGTTAGGCAACCACTTGTGCTCTTTTGAAATTTGAATTTTTTACTGTTATTACTTGATTAGGTAAGAAAAAATTGGTTTAAAAATAAAAGCAGCTTCATGTTCACTGAAGTGTCTTCCTTGTTATGAGAACCAGGTTTTGTTAAAATAATGATTTGATTGAGAATTTGTGTCTGGAGCTAGAGTTTTAGGATGTGAACGTAACTAAAGTGCGATTGACCAAACTGCAGTGTTATTATTAAATATATGGTATTGTTTTATTGTAAATGACAAATTGACAGACTTTTGTCCCGCATATAACACTGTTATGATTCATCATTTAGAGGTAATGGAACTTATAAGGCTGACTACTAGTTAAGAGCATCATAAATCAGTTTTATGAAAGGTTCTGATACCGTCAAATATATTTTCACCAAGTTTTGTCTGCATAATTCAGGTTGAGATGTAAGCAAATCATAGTGTGGTCATCAGAGTGATTTGATATGAAATGGTTCATTGTAGAGACTATACTATAAACTGACCCCTGGCTCCACTATAAAAAAATCTGAGTAGGTTTCTTTAGAATGAACTGTTTAATATCAAACCAATCTGAATAACTTTTGACATCTCCACCATCTAGCAGCATAGCAAATGAAGTTTGTAAATGCCAAAGATCCAAAGTGAGAGGTATGAGCAACAGTAAAACAGAACAGGAGCTGAACCAACACAACAGAGTGAAACTAAGGGACAAAGTTTCTGGATAATTCAGTGGTTGAGATAGAAACAAAGTCATTCAGAGTGGTTTAGTGTGAAATGCTCAGTTCTAAAGAAACGTATTCAGAATTGTTTACAGTGATGGTGACAGGAACCAGGGGTTGCAATGTAAACACATATGTAACCATTTTATTTACTATACAAAACTACCAGTGAACCTACATGTCTGCTGAGATGATAAAGGTAAAACAGTGAGAAATCTCAAAAAGAGAGTCTTCTTTGCCTCACAATACCCTGTATATACCAACACAAATACATTTTTAAAATGTGCGTTGTAAACCAAAAGCTTATGTCAAAATAAGGCAGCACATTCATAACCATTTCATATAATAACTTTCTGTAAGGGAGCTTTTATAGGTGGAAGTCTGGTTCCTATCACCACTACTGTAAACAGTGTGAGCATTTCACTCTAAACCACTCTGAATGACTTTGTTTATATCTTAAACATTTAATTATACAGAAAAGTAAAAAATCTATTTCTCCTTTAAAGGATCATTTTTATACATATTTTACCACAAATAAATACCAGTGGAGGACGAAGTACAAAAATCCTGTACTTGAGTGAAAGTATAAATATCCTTGATAAATAAATGACTTGAGTGAAAAATAGAAGCAAATATACTGCGAGTTATCACAGGCATTTTAAGGAACCGTTTATTATTAATTCTTTTGTACATTTAAAAAAAAGTGACAGTTGTTGTCTGCAGTTACACAAGCCTACTTGATAGAACCTGTACTTTTGCACTGTATCTGAAGTATAAATATATCGCTGCTGTCGGAACAAAACCTTGTATCTCCTTTTTTGTCGTTTTTCAGTTTTTGGCATAATTTGAAAACTGCCTGTTGCCGTCTACATTGTTTGTAAATTTCATGATGAATGGAGCAAAATAAATGGCTCAAAATGACTTTTTGGCTCAAAAAACTTCTGGTTCCATTGACTTACATTAAAAGTAAAGTATGTTTTTTCTTTCTCCTGTAAAGTTACCATTTTGGAGATACGAGGGTTTGATCCGACAACACCGATATAAATGCAGTAAATCTCTGGCTTATAAGTTCCATGCTTTATAACAGTGTTATAACTGTGATTCTCTATTACTTTAGCTGAAGGCCCCTTACGTCAATACAATGTGATTTACATAAAACATCTTATGTCTTGCAATTACTGGCATATATATTCAAATACTTCTCTAAAATAAGTTATTCAATGTGTGTGCATGTGCTGTGGAGTTCCTATGTAGAATAAATTAAGCGTCAATATGTAAAGTATGTCTCATTCATTTCCATAGGCCTCACCAGTATTGCACTAAATCTTATTCACTAAGCTGACATTGTGATTGCACCATCTGTCCAGTTCTAGCAGCTAACCTGCTAACGAGCCTTCCCTGGGTGAGGCTCCTAAATCCTTGCAGGCCCACTCACTCAGATTTTAAGGTAAATTTAGGTGAGAAAAATTAGCAGTGTCCACACCATCTGCCTGTGTGGGGCCTAAAGCCCACTAAAAGCCACCACTGACCACAGGAGCACCTCAGTCACAGTGGATCACTGATCTTCATTCTGCAAAGTTTGCACTGCAATGCTTTGTTGATGAGTTTCTCAAATGACACCAAGTGATAAATTTGTTTTTTGTATTGTAATAATTGTCATCACAATATGCTTTTCTAAGTATATGGATATGGTCATTACTTAAAAAACACTGAACAAGTGCATGTTTCATTACAAGCAGTGTATGTGTTTTGTGTAGGTGTGGTCTGTCTGTCCTCTCCGCTCTCTACGCTGGGCAGTAGCAGTGTGAAGCTGGCCATTTCTGCCCATGATGGTCAGGGTCTGTCTGCTGTCCGGCCTGCTGACATCACCTTTAACATCCTGCACAGTGACCATGCACCTGCACTCTTCCACAAGTCACACTACAGCTTCTCTATCCCAGAGGATGCGCCTGCAGGCACCTCCGTGGGCACCGTACAGGCCATCAAACCACCCAGTGAGTCTCCACAGCATCTGTCCTTGTACTGTTCCGGATTTATTTACAGTACCAGGGGTGTAAATCTCTGACTTTTCAATTATGAAACGATTAAATTATGAATCTTTAGCAAATGATTCAATGAGTCATAAAATGTCGCATTTCGCCATTCGGAATGGTTCGCTCATTTACTCATTCACAATTCACTGCTGTAGGCCAATTTTCTGGACATGGATTAAGGCTAGTCTTTAACTAAATTGCAGTGCCAATGATGAATAACCATTGGAACTACTGTTTAGTCTAGACTTAGGATTAATCTAGATCTAGAAAACCAGTAAAACCTAGTAAACAGCCTGGATTTATTCTTGCAAATTAACAACGTAAAAGATTTATCATCAACAAATTAACATCACTACAACATGGATGATACATTATATAGTGCACTATGAATTTCACTAATAGGAAGTGCTTCTAAAGGCAACGGATCATTCAGTTATATTCAATTATTTTGGTACAAATAGGAATAAAAAACACTGAATACCTAAATATTACTGGAAGAACTGTTTAGGATTTTATTTTGTTGTTAAGTGTTGTTGAATCACCACCTTCAAATCGATGCATTAAAATGCAACAATGCATTTTTATTCCCCTATACACTACCAAAGGTTTTACTAAAGGTAGACCTTCTCATGAATGGTTTCCATTTGTTTACTTGTAATAATAATGAAGACATCAAAACTAAAAAATAAATCACTTCTTGCTTCCACACTTTTGATATGTAGTGCAATTAACATACAAAACAACCTGTAAAAATAGGCTGTCAAGCGGTCAAAGTCAATAGCTGCTGTATTAAGAAGCAAAGCACCCAGCTAAAGTTAGCTGATCTTAATAGAAAAGTGTTTGGTGTTATTCTGTACTCCAACATATGACAGTAATCTGCTATACTGTTTCTTCATCAGTGGCGCTAATACTCCATCTCGTTCTGCTGCAGGTCAGTGTATTTTGGTTGGGCTGTAGGTGATGCTTCTAACTGGATAAAAACATTACTCATCTCATAAGCATCCTCTGCTCTTCATTTTGCTGCAGTAATGCAAAATGAATGGATTTTCTTTAATAACAGAAAAACAAAGTAAACTATAAACATTGTTTAAAACCACTTGAACGCAAATCAAGTTGAACTTACGACCTCCCAAATTTTATGTAGGAACTTCCGAGGAGGACTTGAGGGCAGCATTTGCATTGTGTGGCCTCTGGACTCCTCTACCTTCAGTAAGAGAGACAAAAAGTTTGGCACAAACTTAAATTTACATAATGTTCACCCCTTATCACAAATGTAGTCGATCAGCCAAGACATGTTCAGTGTCTGAAGTTTGCTTCTTTACTTACTAATGGACAAAAGTACATAGCTAACAAGTAGCAGCTGGAAAAGGAAATCTTGTCTATACTTTTGTCCATATTTGTAGATAAGAGTGTCACATTGTCAAAATTCACATAATCTATTATAGACAAAGTTTATTGGAGACTGCAACTCTATGCGGTTTGAGGCACATATGATGATTTAGGGATTAGCATGATAATTGGCATCTCCTTAAACCGAAGGTTTCTGAGTGTGTTTCTCTACAGTTAATTCAAGATTAGTGCACGTGTATTAGTATTTACGCTTGGTAGACAGTCATCTGAGGTTGTGATTTAGCTGATTAGTTCATTCTTTGTCCCTCCGTATGTTTTGGGGGAGGGAGCAGATCTTTTAATTGTGAGCAGATTTACCTTTGCTAACCTTTTAAACCTGAGATTCCATACAATAGCATGAGACAGTTACACTCAGTACAAAGAGCTGTACAGATAACTGATGCAGTGATAGAATCACTGTAAAAAAAAGATATTTAATTTTACAGTGGAAATCCTGTTGTGCTGTTAGTTACAACACATTGCTGCAAATAGGTTTCATTATAGGTCAGGTTACATTTTTTTTTTCAGGTTTAAGTGTTGGATTGTACGAGATTTAGTGGTTGTCTGAATGCAAAATAACATTAACCTACAAAAACATATTCAAAAAATTTTGAAAAAAGTTATTTAAATTTTTTTAAATAGTCATAACTTTTAATTACAGTGGGGTAATACAACAGTTATATTGTGAACATACAGTTAAGAGCCATACATCACAAAAACAGGGGTGCAGAAAAAAAACAATACACCAAACAGCTGTATTTAGCACAATATTGTCTTTTTATAGTATAGTATGAATACAGTAACCGTTGAAATTGCTGCCAGTAAAATACTGTAATATTACCATTAATTCTTGTTGAACAAAACAGCACAGACCAGCAAGCATTTTATACTGATCGAAGCTAGTC
Organism: Colossoma macropomum; assembly: GCF_904425465.1. Lineage (NCBI taxonomy): Eukaryota > Metazoa > Chordata > Actinopteri > Characiformes > Serrasalmidae > Colossoma > Colossoma macropomum. The sequence continues at coordinate 12,387,978 of NW_023494796.1, read as the reverse complement.
TATGGCTGGTTTAGTCTGGTCAAGTGCTGGTTTAGCTGGTCACCCCAACATGTTAATGCTAGATGACCAGCATACCAATATCAGAACACAACATATGCTGGTTTTCCTGGTGACCGGCTGGTTAGCAGAGGTATATTTACACATATAGCTTTATAATTAGGTTTATACTCTAGATTGTTTTTAAAAAGTGGTTTTAATGAAGTGACCAGTGAGCGATAGTACAAGGTAAGTGTCTCTAATAAAGTGGCCAGGGAGTGGAAGTACAACGTAGGTGTTTCTAATAAAGTGGCCAGTGAGTGGAAGTACAAGGCAGGTGTTTCTGATAAAGTGACATTTTTGATAATATTGATGCATTGATGTTTATTGATAATGGATATAAATATTTTCTCTGCAGATTCAGTGGAGATTCTTTCATATCACATCTCTTCTGGAGACCCCCAGGGTCTGTTCTCTGTGGATTCCCAAACTGGTGTCATCTCCACCAGCCAGGTTTTGGATCATGAGTCTCTGCCCTACTTCATGTTGACCCTGCAGGCCCACACAGGCACCTTACCCATCTACAGCAGCACTCAGGTCAACATAAGCGTCACAGACACCAACGATAACCCACCAGTCTTCCCAAAGACCTCAGACCTAATCACCATATCCTACAATACTCCTCCTGGTACAATACTCTTCCTTGCACATGCTCATGATGCTGACAGTGGCACAAATGGACAGATCCGTTATTCTTTGCGTCCCGAGAGTGAAATATTTGCAATCCATCCTCGGCTAGGGATGCTAACGCTAAATAATGACATCTTGAGAGATGCTAACCGGAGATATAAGCTCATTGTGGTGGCAGAAGATGAGGGAAGTCCTTCGCTAAGTTCGTCGCTCAGCCTGGTGGTGGAGCTTGATTCCTCACCTCCAGCAGAGGAAACCTTAGCGTTTGAGACTTTGGTCTACCAGGTGGAAATCGGAGAAAGCGCCCAGAGGGACACTAGAGTGATTCAAGTACGTGCTCATGCTAGCAAGACCCGGCATGGCTCAGATTTTGCCAGATTAGCTCCAGGTCTCACCTATACTTTGGAGCCTCTCTCCAAACCACCACCATTCCTCCTTCACCCTGACACTGGCTGGCTTTTTGTGGCTCAAAGTCTTGATTACGAGTCAGAACCCAGCTACCGGTTCAATGTTCGCGCCACGGCTCGTGATGAGAGTGCTAATCTGACCGCCACGGCCATGGTGGTGGTCATGGTTCAGGATGAGAATGATAACGCGCCAGTGTTTAGCAGGGACAGGTACTTTTTCAGTGTCCCAGAGGGATCCACCCCACATGGCCTGATTGGGACAGTGAAGGCTACGGACAGAGACTTGAGAAAAAACGGACAGCTGTCCTACATCCTGCTGTCGGACGGGAAACACTTCCGCATCAACTCTAAGACAGGTTTGAGAGAGCTACGTTATTACTCTGTAATTCTGAAAAAATTGGGAATGTCAAGCTTCTCAAAATGTTTTTATTGAAATTTCCGTGTTTTCTTTAGTGGCATTCAGGCCTAAAGATAGGCCCAATAAAGCACTCCTGACTGCTAGTACAGCCACTGATGTAGCTAATAAATACAGACATGATATTTTGTGCCCCTAAGGTCCTCCCACCTTCAAGATACATTAACAGAAAAGGGTTTTCCTAGCCTTTAAACCAGAAAATATCACCCCAGAGACTACTGCAGCATTGCTGTGGGATTTGAGTAGACAATAATTGAAGGAACACCTGATAAAAGCCATACCTCAGTAGTAAATCCAAAGGTCACACTTGTTATGATATACAGTTTATTTACTCCTGTTTGTTTTCTCTTGTCCCTGCTACCCACAAGGATAAGTGGCTTAGAAAATGACTGCATGTGTGTTTTCTCTTGTCCTTCTGTCAATTTTTTTTCTCTTCATGTTTCTCTTTTTCTCTGTTCTCTCTCTCTCTCTCTCTCTGTCTCTCATTCACTCTCTGTCTCTCTGTGTCTCTCTCTTTCTCTCTTGTTTAGGTGAGATCATCAACTGGGTGGCTCTGGATCGTGAGGAACGTTCCTGCTACACTCTGAGAGTTTTGGTGACTGACCATGGTCATCCTCGCCTCAATGCCACCACAACCGTCCACATCCTGGTCTCTGACATCAACGATAACCCTCCTGAGTTCACTCACCTGCCCACAAACAAGGAGCTGAATGTGCAGGTTCCCACCGTTTACTTCATTTCTTCTCTAACAGCAAACAAGAGTGCTAATGTTGCTAACACAGTGACACTGAGCTAACTGGCAGCTGTTAGCTCATATTCACTGTTAAGTATAATGTACTGACCGTGTAACTGAGTTTTGTAGCTGAGTTCTACAAATCCAGAAAGAAGTTTTCAGAGACTGAGTTTTTACTCATACTAGCCACCATTGTTATATATCTACACTGCCCAAAGTAGCTCTGTGAGAATGTTTGATTTGGTCCAAGGAAGAAAGTACCTTAAGCCCGCCCCTACTCAATGAGTGAACAAATATAATTTTATTCTATATATAACTACTTTTAGTAACAAAATATATTGTGATGTTATAAAATACTTTTTAAAAATCTCCCACGTCCTTTTATTTGTTTATTGTTATGTCTGTTTGGCCCTCAGCCCATCACAAACCATGTTACATTGCCTCCCCCAAGACATATAAGTTTGTGCACCCATGTTATATAGAATATACAAAGTATAAATGACTAAAACTAAATATCATATATTTATTCATGAATAAATATTTAAAATGATGAATAATTGTTTTATATAAATACTGCTATGTACATTACTGAAGATATCACTTTACTTTTTTATCTATTTGTAAGATATAATTTGTGTAATTGTATAAGGATAGTTTTTTATAAGATGCTGTCTTTAGTGCAGAGTTTATTTGTCTGCTTATTTGCTGTGTTGGACATATTGGAAAATAATAAAATATAAAATGTGCCATAAATTTTGCACTGGCCACATCTTACATTTACTTAATATTTATTTAAAGTATGTTAAATTCAGCAAATAAAGAAACTGTACATTAAAATGTGTACATAAAAGTGTGTTCTCTGTAGCGGATTATTTTCACTTATTTTCCTTTAAAAAATTAATAAAACATGGAAATTGACCAGGGTGCCCAAACTTTTGCATATGTCTGTACATATTTAGAATGAAATGAATTGGTCTTTAGGATATAAAGCATTTGTGTTCACCAATTATGTGTTGTTGAGAATGACAGCATGTTAACCTTACGGTCCTTAATTTGCACAAATGAGCAGATTTACTAAGGAAATCACTTTCATGTAATGACTGAAAAAGGTTAACACCGTCCTGTCTTCATGTGTGGTCAGGTGTGGTCAGGCCTTGCAGTGGGGTCAGTGGTCGTCAGCATGTTTGCTAAGGATCGAGACGCTGGAGAGAATGGAACTGTTACATTCTCTTTGACTTCAGGTAAACTAAGATATGCATGCTCCTTTAGAAAAACCAGCATACCTGGTCAGCAGCAAAACCAGCACATGGACTTCATCAGTAGGATTTATGTTTATGACATATTTTTCCATCATTATTGTTTGCTAGAGCATTACTCAGTCAAAAAATAAAATTCACATATTTTCAACCCCTGACCCCAAGCGTAGTTGTAGTTTGTTGTCTGAAGTTTGCTTCTTTAGTTTAGCTGGCACTACGAGGCTAATGTAGCTAACCAGTACTGGAAATCTATAAAAATGGGCAAATAGTAACATAGTTACAAACAGTAGCAGATAACTTGAATTTTAGTCCATGTGTATAGATAATAGTGTGTCATACAGTGTCAGAAACCACATAATAAAGTATATTAGTGATTACTGAACAACTACACAGGCAAGTATATGATGATTTAGTCATGCAGTTAGCACTATGCTAATTGCTCCCATTTCTCATTAGCTTCATTTTGCTGGGGGCAAATTGGCAAAAACATAATCACAAAACCATGATAAGCATCACAACATTTAGTTTTTCAGAGGTTTGACATGCTATGAATGTAACGTTGAATGTAACGTTTCAGAGGTTTGACAAACTATGAATGTAACGTTTTTTATTCACACGGCAGGATTATTCTGTGCTCTCTTTTGTAATGAAACATGCAGTTCAGTGTTCTGTTGGTACTGACCATATTAATGATATGCTTAGAAAATTATATTGTGATGTAATTCAACACCATAACCATGCCCAACCCTAGCTACATTGGCCTTGTAGCTCCAGTGCTTAAACTGCATACCTCAAGCAGCAAACAGCACATTTAGAGTAAGAGGGGATTTAGCCTGAAATATTGCTTGAAAACCATTTGTTTTGTGTGTCTGAGGACTTTCTGCACTCCAAAATATGTTCTAATCATATGTATTACATAATAGTGTTGTGTTTATATGTAATGTCGGCTGGTAAAAGTATCTTTTTATCGTTCCCCTTGTAGATGGTGGAAAGGGTCATTTTGAAATTGACCATCAGAGCGGTGACATCAGAGTTACAACAGGATTTCTTTCAGACCCCCACACCAATTACACCCTCACTGTGGTTGCCAAGGACAACGGCCTCACGCCCCTGCAGCAGAGGGCACTAGTACACATCCAGGTGAAGCTTCTGGAGCTCAGTAATGCACTGCCTGATACCAAGACTAGACTGAATATATTGTATGTCTACAAAACCAGGCGGACCCTAGTCATTTTGCCAGTTTTTAAACATTATGGAACATACACGCTGTTGGTCATTTAGCAGGGACAGTACTCGTTAATTAGCATCATTGTTTCATAATGAAGATGTGCCAGAATTATAATTATTAAATATCATGTTTCATCAGTGTCAGCGTCTCATGCTGAGGGAAGATGTAGCATTATCTGTGCTTAGATTGTATTATGTTTGATTTATTTCAGGTACATGCTTCACAAAAACAAAACGGTTTTCTGGGCCTCAGGCATTTCACTGTGAGAGAGAACGCTAAGCTGGGAACTGTGATTGGTTCGCTCCGCTTTTCTGGAACAGTTAACAAACAGCTGCGCTACTCTGTTGCCGAGGGTGATGGGAGTTTACACTTTGGCATTGACTCAGCCAGTGGCGACCTGTATGTGGCGCAGCCTCTGGATTACGAAGCTACGCAGCGCTACTTCTTAGTGATCCGAGCAGAGGCTCCACCCACTATGAATGCCAGTATGCTAGTGGCTGTTAGCGTTGATGATGTCAATGACCACGCCCCTTGGTTCCCTGGCAACGATAACATTGTGGTGTTCGGTGTTCAGGAGGACGTTGCCGTGGGAACTTCAGTGTATGCCTTTAATGCGCGTGATGGGGACGATAGTCTCCAGAACAGTGTGATTCGTTATTCAATGACCTTTGACTCTGGCTCTTCTATAGAGGAGCTGCCATTCAGCATTGACCCTCACACTGGGGTTGTCACGACCACTGCACAGTTGGATCGAGAACGCATCCAAAGTTTTGTGTTTACTGTCACCGCCAGAGACCAGGCCAAAAACCCAGATGACCGGAAACACTCCTCAGTAACAGCTCAAGTTTTCATAATTGACGTCAACGACAACAGCCCTGCTTTTGTTGCCATGGACACAGTTCACGTGTCGGAGGACGTGGAGGTTGGAAGCCTTCTTTTTCACTTGCTGGCCACAGATGAAGACAAGGGGGAAAACAGTCACGTGACCTACAGTCTGATTGGTGGAAACGAAGATGGACACTTTCGTTTGGAGAGAACAGGTACAGCGTACATCAGCAGGGCTGCAACAATTAATAGTTGTCATAGGGATGGGCCATATGGCAAAACTTATATTGCGATACTTTATGACACTTTAATGGTACACAACACATCATGATATTTACTTTTTTGAGATTTGATAAGTTACAACAGAGAAAAAAGAACCTGTAGTGCCACATTTAAAAAAAAAACTTTTTTTAACTTTATTTTTACTCCATTTTTTAAATATTTTTTTCTACATATTTTGAGCACAGCAGCTGTCGTTTACATTGTGTGAGAATTTCATGATGAATGGATCATTTAGAAGTGCTCCAAAATCACTTGGAATAAAATCACTTTACACTAACTTACAGTAAAAGTTAAGAATGTTTTTGTGTTCCACTGTAAATTTCCTATTAAATGGAGATACATGTTTGTTTTTTGGACAGTGACAATTTAAAAAGTGTTCTATAATGCTCTATAATGTTTACATGATCCACACAGTCATTCTGACAGATTGCAATATATAAAAAATACATAATATTATTGTACTAATGGAACTAATGACGGCGGCCGAAAAGAACCGAAGATGGCAGAATAGTTAGTCAATAAATTGAATATTAGGTCAATCAATTATAGAAATCTTAAGTTGCAGTCCTACACAAATGATCAGTAACAACATATACTAACATTAGAAAAGCTGAATCAGGTGCTATGTCTTGTGTACAGCATAGCCTCAAATGTACATATATTGCTCAAGCTTTTCTTGAAACTGCTATTAATGTTTTATACAGTATTCAAGACCTCACAGTCTGTTTGTCAGTCATTGTGATGGACATCATTCACTTCGTCATACATTATTCCCCCAAATAATTTCTCATGCATTCAGTGATATGTCTTCTGTGATAGTGGATCAATTTTTTGTATGTTTATTTCTATCCAGGTCACCTGTATCTGAACTCCTCTCTGAACTACGAATCTCAGCATGCCTTTGGGCTCACTGTGCAGGCCTCAGACAGTGGGCTGCCATCTCTGTCCAGTACTCAGACTCTGACTGTGGTCGTGCTGGATGTGAATGACGAGGCTCCCATGTTTGAACGCCGTGTTTATGTTGCCACCGTTGCAGAGAACCGAGAGCCGGGGCAGCCTGTGGTCAGAGTGAGCGCAGTCGATCTGGACTCAGGTAGACACAACTGACAGAAGCCTACACTGTAAACATTGTAAATAAGTAGAATTGTGTTAAGGTAATCAGTTTCCTTGATATTGTTTTCAGTTCATAAAATAAAAAGTCTGTATGACACAAATAAATTGTTGAGAAAGGTGACAGTTAGTGAAGAAGACAGTTTGCAAGCAAAAAATATTTATTTCCAGACATAGGTGGTATGGCAGAAAATCTATGTCTATACTGTTTTCTGGCAAATTAATTTTATAACTTATTTTCACTTAGAAAAACTTTTGTATTGGACTGTGGCCAACAAGTAAAGCTAAAAATAGAGCAACTAAAGCCCATTTGGTGAGGTATAAGCTTTACTAACTGCATGCATGTATCATCACGCTTGCCACAAATTGTGTGGAGTCATCCAGTAATGTCTAATAGACTTGATTGTGTTTTAGGTTGATAAAAAATTTTAAAAGTGTGTTTCTCTATTTGTCTTTTTTCTCCCACAGAGGAGAATGCGATTGTGATCTACAGCCTCCTGCCTGGTCCTGGTTATGAGTTCTTCACCATTGACTCCCACACCGGCCTGGTCAGCACCTCCACCCAGCTGGACAGAGAGATCCACCAAAGCTTCACTCTAAGAGGTAAAACTCCACATAGGTATAAGAGCTTTTCCATCACCCCTCAACCTCTACAGACCTCCAGGACTCAACACCATTTTTCACCCACACTCTGAGTTCATCATTTAAAAATCACTATATTTGATTACTATCCATCCCTGCACTGAAATTAGCCTAAATCCTCTCTTGACAGCTCCATCCTCACTTAGTACTGCCCTTCATTACTGTCATAAGAAAACCTCCAAATCTCCAAAATAGTAGCTTTACAGAAGAATGACAACATATTATTAATTTTAATGTACAATAATGTAACAACATGTTATTTCCAAGTAATCTTTCACCATTTCTGTTGTTTATTCATCATTTTGACACAGTGTAAAGGGCAGCTGGAGTTTCTGAATGACATATTTTGATACTCCGTATCCTTGAAGTAATTTGCTCCGTACCATAAAAGTTTTGAATTTTGATACCGAGCCTTAATAGCCATGACTTGCAAATTTATACATTAATTTTGGACCAAAGACCAAATTTTTGACGGTCTAATAGACTCAGATCTCAACTTCATTAGCCATGTCAAAATATTCACCAAAGCAGCCTTCTGTCAGCTTAAAAATATAGCCAGAATCAAAGGTTTGGTGTCTCAGCAAGACCTGGAGAAACTCATCCATGCTTTTATCTCCAGAAGGGTGGACTACTGTCATGGTGTCTTAACTGGACTTCCCAAAAACATGTACAGGTCATTCAAAACACTGCTGCAACAATTTTAACCAGAACCAAGAGTACACATTTCTCCAGTTCTTAAATATTTACACTGGGTACTAGTTACTTACAGAATAGATGTTAAGGTGCTGCTACTAGTCTACAAATCAATGAATGGTTTGGACCCAGAATAAATCTCTGATATTTTTAAAGAATATAAACTGAGTAGGTCTCTAGATATACTGCGTACAATTTGAACAAACTCCCATGAGATCCTCTAATATAGCGATTCCAGGTTAAAACTCTCACTGTATCTGATTTGGTTTGATTTGGTTTGCAGTTCAGGCAGAGGACAGTGGGGTTACTCCTCTCTCCAGCACCACCACGGTTCTGTGCTCTGTGCTGGACGAAAACGACAATCCTCCTGAGTTCTCCCAACTGTCTTTCCACATCATTATACCGGAGAACCTCCCTCCAGGAGTCATTCACACTGCCCAGGCCTCCGACCCTGACAACGGCGTCAATGGAACTGTGAAGTTCTCTATACAGAGTGAGTGGACGTTCTCAACATTACTGCTAATATGACTTCACTTATGAGTCAATTATGTCTTTCCTTAGATTAGTTTCCTCAAGATTAGGTTTTATAACTTTGTCCAACATAGTGGGAATTTGTTATTGCTCCTTTTATATGTGTAGCCTACATAACTCAGAGAAACACATATTAAAATCATATGAAATCAGCCAGTAGACGACAAAACACGAAACAGAACTATTACACAAATTGCCGTGCATTTACTTTCCTTAACACTATATTAGAAGTTTATAATAAAAAAGTAATTTATAAACTGTGTTAATTTTGACTCTTCTCTCAGTGATTTCTGTTTTGTACATCGTTGATGAACTACTGACAGTAATTTCTCCTCTGACTAATTAAATCACACAGTTGATCAGCAGAGAGGGTTATTTTCACCTAGGGCTTGTCCGGGCCTTTCATTGATTTCCATGGAAAATATTTAATTAAACTGATTTTAACCCTGTTAATTAAACTGATTTTACCCTATTAGGATGTAAACTGCATCTTAAACACTGAGTTTAACTGTTTACAGAATGACTGAACTGAGCTAAAGATTAACTGGGTGTGAAAACACTAACAAACGTATTTCAGCTTCTTTCATCTTAATACATTCCTAAAGCACAATAAATTATTGGAGGATGTACTTTTTGTGTTAGACAGCAATATTTCATCTAATATATACAACCTCATTTCCAAAAAAATTGGGATGCTTTGCAAAATGTAAATTACAACAAAATCCATTGCTGTGCAAATCATTTAAACCCTGTATTTAATTGAAAGTAGTACAAAGACAACATATCAAATGTTGAAATTGAGAAATGTTATTATTTTTTGAAAAATATATGCGCATTTTGAATTTGATGAAAAAAAATCACCTGGTGGTTAATCGGCAACAGGTCAGTAACATGATTGTGTATAAAAAGCATCCCAGAGAGGCAGAGTCTCAGAAGTTAAGATGAGGAGGGGTTCACCACTCTGTGAAAGACTGCACAAGCAAATAGTGCAACAATTAAAGAATAACGTTTCTCAACATAAAATAGAAAAGAACTTCTGCTTTTCATCATCTACGTAATAACATTAAAGGATTCAGAGAATCTGGAGAAAACTCAAAACCAGCCAAAAACCAGTATTTTCTGGCTGTGATCTTTGGGCCCTCACTGCATTAAAAACAGACATGATTCTGTAGAGGAAATTGCTGCATGGGCTCAGGAACAATTCTGAAAACCACTGTCTGTGAAAACAGTTCAGCGCTGCATCCACAAATGCAAGTTAAAACTCTTAAACACAAAGAAGAAATCATATATAAACAGGATCCAGAGACGCCGTCACCTTCTCTGGGCCTGAGCTCATTTAAAATGGACTGAGGAGAAGTGGAGAAGTGTCTGACAAATCAACATTGGAAATTCTTTTTGGAAATCATGGACGCTGTGTCCCCTGAGCTAAAGATCACTCAGCTTGTTATCAGTGTACAGTTCAAAAGGCAGTATTCATGATGGTATAGGGGTTATGGCATTAGTGCACATGGTGTGGGTGACGTGCACATCTGTGAAGGGACCATTAATGCTGAATGATATATTCATGTTTTGGCGTCATATGCTGTCATCCAGATGACGTCTTTTTCAGGGAAGGCCTTGCTTATTTCAGCAAGACGATGCCATTCATGTGTTACAGCAGCATGGCTCTATAGTAAAAGAGTCTGGGTGATAAACTGACCTGCCTGCAGTCCTGCACTTCATTGCATTCTATTTTTATTTACATTCTGCACAGCATCCCAACTTTTTGGGAAATGGGGTTGTGTGTATATATATATATATCTATATCTATATATATGTATGTATATATATATATATGTGTGTTATAATTAAATCTTTAGGTCAGTTTTAAAATTATTCTTACAAAATTCCCACATTTCCTACAGTTCTATCAAATCTATGATCTAATAATTTCTTCATGTTATATTTGAAGCTACATCGTAACAAAAAACATTTTTTTTGCCTTTTTGACCTGACCTTATTTCTAAAAGGGTCTAATCCTGTCAACTGTCACTCAACAGTTTAGCTCCATACTTTTAATTGAGTAATTGAGCATACTTTCACTTAAGTAAAGTTACTGTGTGCTTTTTAGACATCTGCTGGTCAGCATCTAATTATTCAACTGCAACTCCTCTCACTTCTGTCTATCTTCTCCTCTGCTCATTAGATACAGACGGTCATTTCTCCATAGATGCAGTAACAGGCGCAATCAGCACTGTGAAAGCTTTGGACAGGGAAGAATGTTCTAACTACACCCTCAGCATCACCGCCTGTGACCAGGGTCCATCTCCTCTGACCTCCACCACCCTCCTCTCCATCTCTCTCTCTGACGAAAACGACAACAGCCCTACATTCAGCCGCAAGAGCTACCGTGCCTCTGTTAGCGAAGGCCTCCCAGTCGGTTCCGAACTCCTCCGGCTCAGCGCCAGGGACCCTGACGAGGGTCCGAACGGGGAAGTCACCTTCTCTTTGGCTGAGGACACTGCTGGAATCTTCTCTGTGGATTCTGTGACAGGTGCTGTCTTTCTGACGAAGCCGCTGGACCGAGAGATGCGTTCTCAGCACACTTTCCGTGCCATGGCAACCGACAACTGCAGTCAGGGTCCTCGAAGCTCCATCGCCCTGGTTACCATCCAGGTAGAAGACGTCAATGACAACCCACCTGCATGCGCCAAGGGACCCACCCAGGTGTCAATCACCACCAGAGGTGGGTACAGTCATCGTATTAACAGTAAAAGCATTATTACTGCAGTGAAATAATTGTTCAACTAGAAGTAAAAGTAGCAATAAACAACTAAAAGGGGAACTCCATTGATTACTGAGTCAAAATTGTTCACAGTGGTGGTGATAGGATGCAGATATCTGAAGAGTTTAATGTCTCTAAAAGCTCCCTCACAGAAAGATTATGAATACACTGCCTGGTTCCTAAAACATTGTTTTACAATCATTTAGCTATCATATAGTCCAGAAAAGAAACATTACATATTATATTATCAATATTACATATTGATAATATAATATTACATATTGACCCTGTAAGTTCACTACTGGCTTTGGACAGTAAGTAAAATGGTTAAATACTTCATACTGTAATCTGTATACTGACCCCTGGATCCTATTAAGACCACTGTATAGAAATCTGAATGACTGTGTACATCTCAAAGGTATTAGAATCCAAAACTCCTGGAGTGCTTTTAGAACTGCATTAGAAACTCTTAGTCCATCCAGCATCTATCAACATAGGAACTGAAGTTTGTAAGGCTCTGTTTTTTCTTTTTGGTTTAAAGTGAGATGCTAAAGCTCCAAATCGAGAGGTATAAGCAACAGTTAAACAGAACAGGAGCTGAACAAACACAACAAAATGAAACTAAAGGGCCACAATTTCTTCATAAAAAACAGTTAAGATGTAGACAAAGTCATTTAGAGTGGTTTGATGTGAGATGCTCTGTTCTAGAGAAACTTGCTCTCAGATTTCTTTATAGTGGTGGTGATAGGAACCAGGGGTTGCAATGTTTACAACACAAATGTAGCCATTTACTATTCAAAACCAGCTGTGAACCTACATGTGTCTTCTATTTTTTTTTTGTAACTTTCCACCATGAATAGATTTTAAAAGACTTCTCAAGACTACTGTAAACAATGTGTCAGACATCAGGCAGCATATCGCTGCTGTCAGAAGAAAACTTCGTATCTCCATTTTTTTCGTTTTTCAGTTTTTGACATAATTTGAAAATACCTGTTGCCCTTTACATTGTATGTACATTTTATTAAGAATGGACCAGAAGAAATGGATCAAAATGACTTGGCAACAAGTCTGGTTCCATTGACTTACATTAAAAGCAAAGTAGGTTTTCTACTTCTCCTGTAAAGTTATCATTTTGGAGATTGGAGGTTTTCTTCTGACAACAGCGATATTCATAACCATTTCCGTGAGGGAGCTTTTACAGACATCATTAGACATCATTAAACTCCTCAGACATCTGGTTCCTATCACCACTTCACCACTTCTGTATTTCTGACTCAGCAAGTTTCTCTAGAACAGCGTTTCACACCAAATCACTCTGAATTTATTTCTCAACCTTTTAATTATGCAGAAATGTTTAATTATGTAGAAACACAAAAACTGAATAAAAAGTCATTTACTCCAGTACTCACAGATAGACTAGAGTAGAAGTATAGTTTTCATTTAGAAATATTCAGATATTGACAAAATTCAACACTGTGATCATACTGCTGTACAGTATATAAAAAAAACAAAGTGAATCTTCCATGTGACATGGTTAAAGAATGTAAATGAGTAACTGTGACTATTTCTCTCCTCTACTCATGGCAGGTATTGCATATCCTGGTCAACCCATCACTAAAGTGGTAGCAGATGATCCGGACCATAAGGAGAACGGGAACAGTGACATTCAGTCTGATGGAGGAAGACGGGCTGTTTCAGATCGACCGTTTATCTGGAGGGGTCCGGCTGAAGGCTCCACTGACTGAGGGGGTATCGGGTTCCAGGATGCTGTCGGTGTTGGCTGTAGATCAGGGCACACCTGCCCTCACCTCCACCTGCCTGCTGCTGGTTCAGCTTAATGGAGAAAGGCCGCTGCTGCAGTTCACTGAGCAGCTCTATGAAGTGACCTTACCAGAGAACAGCAAGACAGGTGCAGTTTGCTGTTTTTCCTAATTGAATTGCCAAATCCCTCAAATACAGTGTAGAAGACAGAGACGGAGATCAGCCGCTCCTGATATGTTATAATATAGTCAGAGTAGTTTCATAAGTGAAAAATCATACACTGCATGAATTACTGTACATTTGCTAATAGGTTTCCAACATTATTTACTTAAATTGTGACTTGTGGGGCCACAGCACTGACATGTTACATGTTAGATGTTATGCATCTAATTCAGATGATAGAGGTTTTACTAATTAACTAATGAGCTGGAGAGCAGGGAGAACGCATATCTTTAATAAACATATCATCAGGTGATTTTGTAAAATTGTTTTAAATTGAGAGCCTCTAGGACCGAAACTGATGACCTCTAATAGCATACAGTTATTAAGGTCAGGTTTTATAATGATTTTTAACCAATGGTAGGTTTTATTGGTTTGTACTTTCTAAAATAAAGGCTCCTGGGTGGCAAATGTGGTGGCCCATGACCAGACTGCACCAAGGACCACAATCAAGTACAGTATTTTCAATGGCAATGAGAATGGAGCATTCAGCATCAATCCTAACACAGGTGAGAAAAATAGCTGTAAGGTATTACCATGGTGTCCCTTCTGTACCTAGACTATAATGACAAAGGATGCATATTTTGAAGTTTATCTTCTTTAGTTTAGACTAATGTAGCTAACAAGTAATGGAAGCTTATACCTCACTAATTAGCATGGTGCTAACTGCATGCATAAATTATCACACTTGTGTGTCTCTGTCAAATTCCAAATAATAAGCCCATTGTAACAGCTTATGTTTTCCAACAGGTGATATAACAGTCCGAGAACAGACTCTGCTTGACTTTGAGACAGAGCGCAAGGTTCATTTGGTGGTGCTGGCAGAAAATGGCCACCAGTCGGCCTACGCTCGAGTGATCATCGCTCTGCAGGATGTGAATGACAACGCACCAGTGTTTAAGCAGAGCTATTACAGAACGGCTGTCTGGGAGGGACAAATCCACAACACTTATGTCATGCAGGTACATGTTCCCAGGGTTCCTTCACATCCTCAAAAACCTGGAAATTTAGAGACTAGGTTTCCAGCCATGGAACACACTTGAAAAATGAGCAAACTCCTCAAATGTGCTGGAAATGTAAGTAAGGTCCTGGAAACATGGAAAGTTTAATACTGATGTACTGACATTTAAATGAAGAGCCACAAGCAGAGGAAAGAAAGAAGATGAGAATCTCTGTCTAGATTATGCCCTAATCCATTATCCATATACATAAATTAATTTATTTGACTTAATCTAAGTTTTGTTTACTTCATCAAGAGAAAGTTATTGAGGTAGAATCTCTTTTGCAAAGGAGACATGGTCAAGAGAGTGGCACTCTGTAGTTCACAGAGGTTTTAGTAATTTAAACTTAACTGTCATTTCCTTTTGTTAAAATAAATAGACACAGCCACTGGTCTCTAAAGGTGAGTTGTATGTGAAAGTTTGGGCACCCCTGGTCAATTCCCAAATGCTTACAGGGTGTTGTTAAAAGAAGAGGTAATGAAACACAGTGGTAAACATGCCCCTGACCCAACTTTTTTGGAACGTGTTGTTTGCATCAAATTCAAATCGGGCATATATTTTTCAAAAAAACAATAAGATTTCTCAGTTTCAACATTTGATTTGTTGTCTTTGTACTATTTTCAATGAAATATAGGGTTTTTTTTTGTTACATTTTGCACAGTGTCCCGTTTTTGGAAATGGGGGTTGTAAATGTTATTCTGTATACATCAGACGATGTCTGATGAGATCACAATTGAGATTTCCTTTTGAGACTCTTCCATGTAGATGATGTTTGTGCGATGACACTGCACATTGGGTCAGTGTTTCACTGTTCTCCTGCCAGGCAAATCTTCCTGTAGGTCCTTGCTATTGATGTAGGATTTTGCTTTGCGTAGCTGACCAATCTATGAGAAATTCTATCAGAGTTTTTTCAGTCTTTTTAACGTCCATTTCTTAATGCCATTTTAGAAAATTTTTAGTCTTATCTTGCTTTGTAAGTGTCAATTATCTTTAGTTACTCAGTTACTTATTAGTTACTTATATCAGCCCATGCTGAGTGTAAGCAAAAACTTTACATTAAAGTCAATTAATCAATTCTTTACTGACAAACTCTGCAAACCGTTCCCCAAACAGTTATTGCAAAGTCTAATACTGAACTACATTCAGGTGTGCACAACATTTTGAACACCCCTGGTCAAATTAGACGTTTTTTCAGCAGATGCAAGTCAGCATGACATTCTGTAAGAAACTGCTGTCATGTATGGAGGTCATGGAAAATGTCTTGGAAAAGTCCTGGGAAACAAATTCCTAGCAAGAGTGGGAACCCTACGTGCCTGACATATTCCATTAAGTACACCGATCAGGCATAACATTATGACCACCTCCTTGTTTCTATGCTCATTGCCCATTTTATCAACTTCTTTTACTGTATAGGTGCACTTTGTAGTTCTACAATTACAGACTGTAGTCCATCTGTTTCTCTCCATATTTTGTTACCTCCCTTTCACCCTGTTCTTCAGTGGTCAGGACCCCCATGGACCCCCATGGTACTATTTGGGTGGTGGATCATTCCCAGCACTGCAGTAACACTGATGTGGTGGTGGTGTGTTAGTATGTGTTGTGCTGGTACGAGTGGATCAGACACAGCAGTGCTGCTGGAGTTTTTAAATACTGTGTCCACTCATTGTCCACTCTGTTAGACACTCCTACCTTGTCAGTCCACCTTGTAGAAGTAAAGTCAGAGATGATAGCTCATGTGCTGCTGCACAGTTTGTGTTGGTCATCCTCTAGTCCTTCATCAGTGGTCACAGGACACTGCCCACAGGATGCTGTTGGCTGGATATTTTTGGTTGGTGGACTATTCTCAGTCCAGCAGTGACACTGAGGTGTTTAAAAACTCCAGCAGTGACACAGCTCTGCTGTGTCTGATCCACTCAGACCAGCGCAACACACACTAACACACCCCCACGTCAGTGTTACTGCAGTGCTGAGAATGATCCACCACCCAAATAGTACCTGCTCTGTGAGAGTACCTGCTCCATGGGGGTCCTGACCACAGAAGAACAGGGTAAAAGGGGGCTAACAAAGAATGCAGAGAAACAGATGGTCTACAGTCTGTAATTGTTGAACTACAAAGTGCACCTATATAGTAAGTGGAGCTGATAAAATGGACAATGAGTGTAGAAACAAGGAGGTGGTCATAATGTTATGTCTGATCGGTGTAGATTAGCAGATTAGAGTGCTCAGTATTCTTGTATCAAGTGATTAATATGATCAGTTTGCGTAAAATAACACATTTAAACCCCCATGTATTATAATTGCATTAACTCTTGTTTTTGTAGGTGTTAGCAATGGATTCTGACAGTGGTGTGAACGGCCAGATAGACTACTCCATTGTGGATGGAAACCACAACAATGCTTTCAGTGTTGACTCAGTTCGTGGGATTCTGGCCACCAATGCAGTCCTAGATCGAGAGATCATCTCATCTTACAAGTACGAATGAGCTTTTTAGTACACTACTTTAAAAGCTGTTTAAAAGATGTTTAGATTAAAATATGTTTAGATTCAGGTACACCTAGAGGACAGAAATGACTGTAAATTTGTATTATTACACTAATCTTTCTTTGTTTATTTAAGAAGAACAGACATATACACTTTCTTTTGTGTCCATTTAGTCCTAATTTGACTGAAGAAATGATCAGTTATTTGTATTTGCTGTATGAACTGATTGACAGGTTGGTTCTTGAGGCTAAAGACAGGGGAAGCCCTCCTCTTACAGGGACCTGCACTGTTCGGGTGCAGGTTGTGGATGTCAACGATAACAGCCCAGCAATACCACCAGTGGAGCCCCTACTGGTTACAGAGAGTAAGACATACTTTAGCACAAGCTTCATATATTTATCAAACAACGTTTTTATTGAATGTAGGACAGTGAGCTGTTACTGTATAAATGCAAAGTACCATTCAAAAGTTTGGAATCGTTTGTCATAACTTGTAATAACTAATAGTGTAGATTAAAAGGTTATAAACTACACCCCAAAACATAAACAACAAGAATGTGAAATGGTACAAAATAGCAAATGTTATTAAGTAATACACTGTAATTATCTATTTATAGTCATTTCTTGTTATAAATACAAAGAATAGCAATTTGATCAGCAAGATTTGATCCAAGTGAAGAATTCTGGATATTAATTTTAATCTAAGTTCATTTTCAAAGCTCTACAGTTTTCTCTGTTATTATGGAATCATCTACAGCTCCCTTTTAGCATCAAAATATTCTACATTTTCATAGCTTCCTATACATAGATTAAAGCTATAGAATATTAGCATCATATTGTAATCATTTAGGATAAAATGGGCTTGTTATTTGTTTTGAATGGCAGATTCCATATCTTAATTCCACATCATTAGCAAATCCTATAGCTTAACCATTCCTAACTTAACATCTGTTACTGTAACTTGAAAGATGTGCTTCAACAATCTGTTTGATTATTTGTTATGAAAGATTCACACAATGTAAATGGTCACAGCTATTATAAGCTTAATATTTTATGTTATGTATTTCATAAGAATTCTTCTCTTTTCATTGAACATTCAGATCTTCCAGCTGGTCACATTGTCACCCAAGTTATGGCCAATGATGTGGACCTCAATTCTATAATAACCTACAGCTTAGCAGGAAAAGGAGAAGAAAATGGGAGCTTTGCCATTGACCGCTACTCTGGGGTCATTACCTCAACAAAGATTCTGGACTATGAGGAGCAAGTCCTGCATACGCTGAGAATAGTAGCATCAGACTCTGTACATCAGACAGAGGCAGAGGTTACCGTTCAAGTACTTGATGTGAATGACAATGCACCAGTGTTCTCTCAAGAGTTTTACCAGGTTTGGCACTTTATATGTACTGTTTGTGGTGATTTAAAAAGGGTAAAGTTTTCTTTTATATGTGTATTGTGAAATGTAAAAATTAATGTAACTAGAAATTATCCAGTTCAGTATTTTCTCACCTTCATCATTTTTTCCCCACAACTTTCTTATAGGTAGTGTTGCCTGAGCTGACACCTGCAGATTCATTTGTTGTGGCTGTGACTGCAACCGACAGAGACTCTGGTCTAAATAGCAAGATTTCATACAGGCTGCTCTCTTCCCCAATGAAGGGCTTCTATATTGATGCAGAAAATGGTAATACTTATAAAAACTTTCACACTTTCATTTTAGCTTATAAGGTCAAATAAAGTAACTTTCAACGAAATTGCATAATGATAGTCATAAAACATGGGACCCCTTCATTTTCTTGTTCAGTATTTCAATTATGTGTGCATTCATTAAAAAAGTCAAGATTTAGTATTTATTTGTGCAGCAGAATGGAAAATTGAAAACTGTGGTTGAATGAGATTTAGGACGTACAACTTATGAATTTAAGTACAAAAAAGAACAAAACTGATTAAATTAGGATCACTAACTCTAATGATGTAAATGAATAAAAGCTTTTGTTTCACGTTCCCTCAGAATTTACTAAAACTTCAGCCAGATTAGCTATTATGCTATCATACTTGTGATACAAACTACAGACCAACCACTTCAAGTTGTTTTGCCTCTTTCCCTTAAACACTGCATTTACTGCATGAAGTGTTTCAGCGCTGTCCTTCAGACTGAAGGTTTTTCTTAAAGGAAAGGCTTGTTATTTGAAGACGTGTCAAACCAGTTGTTTACTTTCATAAATTGCAATGTTTATAGCTAATATCCAGACTAAACCAGAACTGAGACACGACTCGCATTGCAGAGACTTGGAGACTCGACTCAAGACTCACAGTTAAGAGACTCAAGACTTTACTTGGACTCACATCTCAGTGACTCAACTCTCGACTTGGACTCTTACCCCAAAAACTCAAGACTTGACTCAGACTTACATCCCAGAGACTCAAGACTTGACTCACGCCTGCATTCCACAGAGTTGAGACTTAGTCTTGCACCCCGGAGACTTAAGACTTGAGGTGGACTGGCATCCCAAAGACTAAAGACTCAACTTAGACACCCCAGAGACTCGAGACTCAATCCTGACTCGCACCCCAGAGACTTGAGCCTCAACACAGACTCATACCTCAGAGACTTGACTTGTGAACATCTCTGGTATATGTAAATGCTACATATGCATATTTGTTGCAAATATTGTTACTACATTATTTATTATGAGACAGCAACGTATTTATTAAAAAACAACAACAATTTGTATAAATAGAATTCTGGTTCTTCTCTGTGTCCAGGTTCTATATACACCAGCAAACCTCTGAAATACGTCACTAGTGGCAACATGATCCGGCTTCTGGTGGAAGCTCAGGACAGTGGTGACCCTACCTTGTCTTGTATCACATCTGTGGATATACAAGTGGCAGACTCCAATGACCACGCACCTTTCTTCCAACACAACACCTACCAGCTGAGCGTTAGTGAGGATGCACCTGTTGGGAGTGTGCTCCTTATCCTGCTGGCTGAAGACCAGGACTACTCAGACAAAAACACCCACCTTGATTATGCCATCACTGGGGGCAATGAGGAGAGGCGATTTTGCCTTGAAGTCATCACTGTGCGGACAGAGGCCCAACAAAGGACTGTGGGTCATGTAGTGCTCTGTGACACCCTGGACAGAGAGACCACAGAGACGTACTTATTGACCATTACTGTCATGGACAGAGGTGTTCCTCCACTCAACAGCTCGACAATAGTATCGGTCACTGTACTTGACGTCAATGACCATGAACCTGTTTTCAACAGCTCGGAGTACTATGCACAAGTCAGTGAGAACAGCCTACTTGGTACTTCCCTGGTTCAGCTGTCTGCTCAAGATCTCGACCTTGGGCCAAATGGCACAGTAAGGTATGATATCATCTCTGGTAACAGAAAGGGTCTCTTTAGGCTGGATTCTCAAACAGGTTCTCTGGAAGTCAACGGCACTCTGGATTACGAAGAAGATACAAAACACATCTTGACTGTTCGAGCATCAGATTGTGGTGGTCCAGGCAACAGGAAGGTATCCTTCGCTGTGATCTTCATCACAGTGCTTGATGAGAATGATAATTCTCCCTTCTTCATGTTCTCTACCATCAAGTGTTCAGTGGCAGAAAATCTGCCAGTGTTTACCCCAGTGTGCATGGTCCATGCTGTTGATCAGGATGCAGGACGGTTTGGCCTGCTAACCTACTCAATCCTGACCTCTTGTTTTATGGACTATGGCAGTGGCAACCCAGACAGAAAAGAGGCCTTTGCCATTGACCCTCTCACTGGAGACATCCATACTAGACAGACATTTGACTATGAGAGAGACAGTGAATACTGTTTTCTCGTAGAGGCCCGGGACAAAGGAGATCAGTCAGCTATGGTGAGGGTTCAGGTTGATATTGAAGGCATGGATGAGTTCAGCCCTATCTTTACCCAGAAGGTGTACCATTTCACTTTGCCAGACAATGCCAGAGTAGGCCAAAGTGTTGGCCACGTGATGGCCATGGACCATGACGGAGGTCTGGATGGCATTGTGGAGTATTCTTTAGCTAACCCGTCACCATTTTTCAATGTCAACAAAAGTACTGGGAGTGTCTATATTTCAAATCCAGTGTACCGACGAAGAGGTAGCATCTCAAGTGAGGAAGTTGAAGACTTGACAGTTCTGGCAAGCAGTCCAAAGCTTGACTCCAGATCGACGGCCTGTCGTGTCATTGTGAACATATCCAATTCGGCAGAGGCACTGACAGGTAGTGCTCTCAGTGCCCAGACTGTCAGCCTTAGTGTTTCCTTGACAGTGTTTCTTCTGCTTTTGATTAGTTTTGTTGCTCTAGTGTTGAGGTACAAGACCAAGGAGAATGCTATTAAGAAGGCTGCCTCATTAGCTGCTAATCTTAACCATGGGACCGGAACTTTTGGAAGATTGGGCAACTGTCAAAATGGTATCAATGCCATAAATCTCCAAGACTTGCATGCACCTTTAGACATGAGAGCAAAGAGGGACATCTCCAACCCCTTGAGGAACTCAGGCTCAAGTGGACGGGGCTCGGCAGAAGGTGAGACTGCTGAGGACCAAGAGATTAAGATGATCAATGAATACCAACGTATCATGCAGCCTGAATCTGTCATGCCTGAACCAGACTCGGGAATCCCCATTGATTCAGATCAGCTCTCCTGCCATTCAGTTACTGGTGCAAATATGGGCACAGGCCATTTGGTGGGAATGGCAAGTGCTGAGAGTCTCCATAACTTCAAGGAAGAAGGAGGCGGTGAAGGGATGTTGCCTCGGGTGGTCAACATGAGGGAGATGGAGGAGGTGCTGAGAGGCTGTATGCCCTTGCCAGACCACCAGGATTCCATTGAGGGATCCCTCACCAATCTGATTTGCCCAGAGGAGCAACTGCGTGGCAGCTATGGCTGGGACCACCTTCTCAATTGGGAACCTCGCTTTCAACCCCTGGCGTCTGTCTTTACTGACATCAGCATGCTCCCTGATGAGGAAGCAAGTGAAAGACCTGTAGGTTCGGAGTTTCACAGTCTTCTGCACCCACCTCCACTTATCACAGGAGTGGCCCAGCCAGGAATTCGTGCAGTACCCCCTAGGATGCCTCAGAGGATGGCATCCCTGGTAAGAAAGCCCTCATACCCCAAGTACGCATACTCACCTTTGGCAAGGAACACAGGACTAACTCCTTCAGCCATGACCCCCAGCTTTTCTCCTTCTCTTTCACTTCTGACTTTGAGGACACCTAATGCTTCTCCTGTGGTCTCAGAAACTGGACTGGGTAGTTTCACCAAAACGGCTCCACTGCCAAGAGATGTCTTGGTGGATGCAGAGATAAAAGTATAATTGGTGTTTAGATGATTTGTGTAATGAATCCAACTCATTCAGAATACATTACCTGGTGTTTTAACCTGTTTATAAAAATTATTGGTTTGGATTCTTTCATGGGAATTCCACCGATTTTTCACAATTTCTGCATAATTCAGTGGTTGAGATGTAAACAGTAATTCTGAGTAGTTTCCTGCAGTGGTGCTAATAGGAACTTGGGGCTGCCATGTGTACCTCTCCACCATGAATGTATTTCAAAGTATGTTTTAGGTCAAAATTTATCATAAAAACAATATCTCAGGCATCAGGCAACATATTCATATCCATCTCATGTAATCATTTTCTGTGAGGGAATTTTCTTGATGTCTGGTTCCCATCTTTACCACTGTAAACAATTCTGTACGTTTCTCTAGAATGGAGCATTTCACATCACTCTAATTGAATTGGTTACATCTTAATCATTTAATTATGCAAAATTTTGCAAAATCCCATTTTAAAGCAAAAAATTTCATTATAAAGAATTACATTCTAACATCCTACATAGACGACTATTTAATATTCTTTATTATTGATCTTCAAGCTTATCAGTTGCATTTTGTGAGAGCTTTCCTTGGACCAAATTACTTGGTGAAATGATGAATAACAGATACAATATGTAAGGGTTCTTGTATGTATCTGACTCAGAAGAGCACTTTATTGTACAGTAATTGATATCTGGAATTGATATCAATATGTTTTATATTGTAATAATATGAAATGTCGGTTGTAGTGGACAAAAAGAGTCTGATAAAAGTCATTGTTAATCACTGCCTAGAATCAACCACATGATATGTGTTTGTGTTTACATGTTTAAAATGATGTAAGCATCAGAATAATTTGGCATAATTTTGCACTATTTCCTGTGTTATTTTTGAAAATGTAACATATTAATAAACGATTTTTATTCAGTATGCAGATGATTCACATGTGGTGTGGAAATAAATAAACAAAATGTTTAGAGAGGACCAAACTTGCCATTTCTGTGTTAGGGCTACAACTAACATTCAATGAATGATGCATTGGTGTTCTCTTAACTAACTACCTACTTCTAAAGTAAAATCAAAGAATTTCATCAGGGAACTGCCACTCAATAATGTCTTGGTCAGATGCTAGATGGCGTTCCTTCCAATAGAGCTTTTGCACAAAAAAGTAATTTGAATATGGTCAATCCTTTTACAGACAAATGCACCAGTTTTCTCATCACAGAATAGGTGTTGAAATCCAGTTATAGACCACTTAAGTCATATTGTACTGGTAGTCAACATGATGTCCTTATTAGGAACTGTGTCTAAGCTGGATGGGAATGGGATTTTTGAAAATCGCTGAGGTAAACAAAAAAGGTAAAGAGAAGGGTTCCAAGGTTTCTTCTTCCCTGTGCTCTGCATGTCTCTGGATCGGCTGAATTGCAATGTTGTAAAAGAATTCCTGCATGAAAGACTTGGTTGAAAAATTACAGTGCAATGTTCAGTTCTACAACATAATAATCAACACAATAAAAAACAAAAATAAATAAATATTTTGATCAAATAAAAGTGGTTGGCAATACTCCTAACTACAGTCCTAACTAAACTATTTTTTCTGGTTAAATTATGGCAGCATATTCCGTACTTTATCCAAATTCAAATGTAAATTTGAAATTGCCAATTTAATTGTGTTTACAATACAGCTGCATTTAATACAATTAATACAATTGCATTTTCAGTGTGAGAGTGCCTTATTTAAAACATAATTCAAATGCAAAATGTGTAATTGCATTAGCATAGCTGTGTATAATGGCCACTGAAGTTAATATGGGAAAGTCTTTTTGACATTTAATTTTCATTGTCTTAATGGTGTGACTCTGACAAAAAAAGGAATGACAATCACCCTTTTGCAATTGCACTGTCACGCTCAACAAGGCTTCCTGTTAATTAATTGTTGTGGGCGGGATGTTGGGAATGACTTTTTGGCGTGGGGCATGTTTTAAGAGGAAGTAACTCTAAACTTTGGCTGTACTGGAGCAGAGCTAGATGCTTGTTAACCACTGATATTGCACTGAAATTATTGCTTCCCTCCATCAGGGTGTTTCCTGCCTTCCCCCAGTGACCGCTGGGACCGGCATCAGCACCCCCTGCGACTCAGGAGGATAGTGACAGTACTTTTGTACTGTGACTAGACAAGAGTGTCCAGTTTCTCCCTAGTTGTTCTCTTTAGTTATTTACCTTTAAGTCAAGCAATAGGAAAGAATCGAGATATTAAACGAACTGAAGTATTTGGTATTGAACAAAAACATGCATTATTTGCTGATGATGTTTGCTAATGATATCAAAATTGCATCAAAATTAATATATTACCTCAATTACTTTTTTCAAACCCCATCAGTACACATTCCAGGACAAATGGATTTCCTGTTTTATTTGGCAGGGGAGGAAAGCTAGAATTTGGTATACCACATTACAGGAGGGAATAGAAAAAGGAGGAATCCCCCTACCCTGCCTCTGTGATTATTTTTACGCTTCTCAGTTAAGGCCTTTACTATGTTGGAGCAATAAGCACTATACAGCAACTTGGAAGGAAACTGAAAATGCATTGGCAATACGCTTTCCATTGCAAGCTATAATGCCTGAGAGAAAGTTAATGATACAGCTTTTGACCAAGAAGAATCCCTGGATCAATCTAACGACGAAAATCTGGTAAAAGTTCACTATTGTAAGTGGGATACGTGATTCTGACTACTGAAGTGGTGTGCTTATGGTAATGAATTCCCCCCCAAATAAGGAAGGTAAGGGATTTAAAATATGGGCAAGGACGGGTCTTACAACATATATTACTTTTTTTACATCATTCCAATATTAAAAAATATAGATTGGAACAGAAGGATCTTTAAACATGATACTGTTTTAGTGAATCATTTAGACAAGTAAACCCACAAGCTTTAGAGAGAGGGCCCCTTAAAATCATTTGGTCAACTGTTGAATCAGGTACTGTGTGGCTCAGCCAATGCAAATCATTTCCACATCTTTTGGGAATGCTCTGTTCTGTCTGGGTGTTGGAAGGCTATCCTTCAGGCTCTCTGTACTTTATTTCAGATGAATATACCCTTTGATTTTGGGTTTCTTTACCTCAGAAATCTCTCCTTAGACGAGTCAAAATGAAAATAATTTGTTAAAGGCCTTGCTAGCTGTAAGTAAGAAAGCAATCACTAGAAGATGGCTGTCTACTGAGCCCCCTCAGTTGCACATTTAGTATGACATTGTACATGAAATGTTTATTATGTAAAAGCCAACTTATTCATTAATTCAGATTGACCAATTTAGGTTTGGTCGAAATGGCTAAAGACCCCAGTGATGAGATTTCATTTTCCCTTTTCTTCTTTCTATGTAAGAGTAATCTTCCCCATTTGTAATGCAAATAAGAATACGAAAAATATAAAAAATAAAAATATTCATTCAGATTTGTATTCAGTTTGTAATGGGATTTCCCCCACCTCCTCCTTTTCTTCCTTGTTTTCATCTCATCTCATCATCTAAGCTGCTTATCCTCCTGGATGGTTGGGGTGGGGGTCTGCCCAGCAGTCATTGAGCAGAAGATAGGAAATACCCTGGATGGGCCGACAGGGCAGACAGACAAAATACACATTCACAACTACGGGCAATCTAGCATCTCCAGTTGGCCTGACTGCATGTCTTTGGACTGTGGGAGGAAACCAGAGCACCTGGAGGAAATTCAGTGAGAAAAGTCACAAATCAGTGAGAAAAGTCTTCGAAGGTTGGTGTGAACTGTGGAACACCACACACTAAACCAAGAAGGTCCTCATGGGTGAAGGCCAAGGAAGACTCCAATGCTGAAAGAAAGACATAAGAAGGCACGACTGATCTTTGCCAATATGTACCTAGACAAATCGCAGTCCTTTTGGGCAAATGTTTTGTGGACTGACGAAACAGAAACAGGGCTCTTTGGAAATGCAGATCGGCAATATGTTTATATGATTTCAAATAAAGCTTAAAAACGAAAGGACACCCTACCTACAGTTAAACATGGTGGCGGATCCATAATGTTTGGGTTGTTGTTTGCTGCCTCAGGTACTGGAGGCCTCAACCAAATTGAAGGAATAATGAAATCAGAAGATTACCAAGGTATTTTAGAGCAAAATGTGTTACCTAGTGTAAGAAAGCTAGGTTTGGGTCCCCCAGCATCATAACGACCCAGAGCACACATCAAAAAGCACAATGGTTGCAAAAGAAGAAGTGGACTTTTTTAAACTGGCCAGCAATGAGTCTTGATCTCAAACCCAGGGAAACTCTTTGGAGACAGCTGAAATCTGTTATATGGAAGAGACACCTTGCAACCATCTAAGAGCAAGAAGGTGCAAGAAGGTTGTACATGGCTACCAACAATATTTGGAGTTATTTGGACTAAAAGGCATGCAAGAAAATATTAGGAAAGGGTGCCATTAATACTGCCCATGCCATAGCGTTGTTTCTTTTCATTAAAATCACTTCCTACAAGTTGAAAAGACATTGTCTTTTGTTCAATAACTTTAGACATCCATGAAAATATTCTAGTGACAAAAAGTTGGTATGTTTCCATTTATTTATGAAGATATTGTAAATTTTATATAAAAAGAAAAGGGTGCACTGCATGTACACACACAAGTATCTAAAATGAAGCCACAGCATATAGAGCATAATGTAATACCAAAGCAGTCACATAGTCATAATTGGTGTGCTAATTAATGTACTGACACAATCAACTCTGATACAATGTGAATTTTGTAACCCTTTTTTCTTTTCAAAAGACTTCCCAATAAAAAGAAAATTACAATTCCCCTAAAATTCTGAATCTTATGTAAATAATGAATTCTAGATTTTTGAGATCTAGCAGCTAAGTTAACAGTAGCATGCTCATTTCATTGATCTATTACATAGGTATTTATTCAATATCATATACTGAAAATACATACCATACATGTAACACTATAAAACCATTTTTTGTTAATATGTATTTTTCTTGGTCAAAGCAAATTTTCATACTTTTTCTTTTGGTTTCAGCACAGACTGCTGGCTAGCTGACTAGCAAACATTATTAATAAGAGGCACCTGAATTATTTGATTGAATAGGCCTGTATATATAGACCTCTGAAGTCAGGCATCATTCTGTTGTCGGCATCATGCCTATATTAGAAACCCTGAGCGGATTTCTCTATGGAAAAAATGAATAGTTATCAGAACAGTCCTGTAGTTTGTTCTCCATACATCCTTAAAAGCCTCATAATTCAAAGGATCAGAGGAAATCAGTTTAGACTCAGAGTTCCTAACGTGGGTATTATGACTAGAGAATGATGCACAACTTCAGAGGACTATTATCTTTGTTTTGTATGCACATAATACATATGATATGTATATCACATGACTGCACAGTCATTGTAGTTTAGCTTTTTTCTTGTGAATAACATGCCAATATAGCTCACTGCATTGAGTGGGAGCTTAAACATTACAGGCAGAATAAAACGTTTTGTACAAAATGTAATTTTTTAGGTGTCACACACTTCTGTGGTTGTGTTGTCCACACTTTCCATTATTTTTTCCTTTGCCTTGTGAAAGATTTTTCCATCTGGCTGCAGCCTCCAGGTCAGTGTGGTGTTCTCTGCCATCCCATTAATTTTCAGCTCCTGCTGGATCTGGAGAACAAACAGAATTTATTACAGAATTCAGCAGATTTTGAAACATGAGATCTTAAACAGAATGAGGAAATCTTTGTCTTATAGTCATCTTATTGTATGTATAGTTAAATGTCTTGCCCTGTTTTATCTTTTTTCACAATGTGCACAGCACAAATAAAGCCATTTTGTTTACTATCCTAAATGCTGATGATGGTAAAACAGTGGCAAAACCTAGAGATAAGTTTTCTGTGGGGCTGTTTAGTCTCATTACACTCTGCATGTACCCCTCCACCATGAATAATTTTTTAGATCAAAATTTTCTTAAAACTGTTGTAAAACAAAGTCTTATGCATCAGGCAGTTTATAAATAACCATTACATATAATAACTTTGTGTGAGGAAGCTTTTAGAGCTGGACGTCTGGTTCCTATCACCACCACTGTGAACAATTATGATTGGTTTTTAATTTATTTTTTTTCCTGATTCCTTGGGTCCAGCCAAACTAATTTGCCATTTGGATCTTTTGGCTCAAAATATTTGCAAAACATGCAAAACCTACTTTTGCAAACTAGTCCTAGTGTTTTTGCCCCTCCTCATGTAACTGGAATCAAAACATTCAGAAGAGCCTGAAACTCAATAATTATCAAAAACATGTTGACTTTTGTAAGCAGTATGGCTGTCATATGCTAATTAACCCTTTTGGAATAATTGGAATAATTTGGAATAACAAAATTTTTACTTGAGACCTGAGACATAGTAGATTGTGAGATAGCCGATGTATATTGTTAGGGGGCATTATAATTGGTAAATAACCATTGCTCAGCATCCATACATCCGATCAAGCTGAAATTTTGCGAACAGCATCTGTTAGACAGACTTGAAACTATCAGGGATTTAGCTTTTAGCAGGCATTTGAAAGGCTCAACATTAAACAATTACCATGAAACTTAAAAGATATATCTATGTAGACGCTTTGTAGCAACCAGTGAAGTTTCAAAAGATTTGGCCTCTAGGGGGCATTATTCAGGAAAATCAAGTATATCTTGTACATATTTTCACTTATGGTCAGACAACTGGTTTTACATCATACAATGCAGTGTTCTAAACAACTTTGCCATCACAGATGTATTTAAAAAGTTTACCTTCTTTTTTTTTGACCATTAACTCTTTGAAAACAGTACTTTTTGAACTAGTCCCTGGATTTTGATCCTTACTTTTCGTAGTTTTTTTTTAACTATGTATAAAGTTTCTGTAGAACAGAGCATTTTAGACCGAACCACTCTGAATGACTTTTTCACATCTTCACCATTTCATTAGGCAAACATTTTGGAAAATTGGGTAGCTCCCCTTCAAATGTGCTAAGTTGCTTCTTGTTTGCTTGTAAACCTTGTTATATGGACATTTCTACTAACCTTGACTGTAAAGCTATATGTGTTATTTGGTAGGGTTTATGACAGAATTAACTTGTATGTTTAAATATAAGATGTTAGTGTGACTTTTAACCAGGGACAACAGATGAAAATTAGCCTTTGAAACCCAAACATTTTGTAGGCCTATACCAAAATAAGCATACAAAAATATAATATGATCAGGTGTTTGCTAGTCTTCTTAGGCTATTTCTGTTGTGTAGCATGCAAAACATTGTCCAACTCACCAAGTCTAAAATGGATGATTCCACTGCAGGATCAGCCACATTCTGATCAGACTTCACATACAGTTGTACTATTTGTTTTTCCCTCACAGGTGGAACTTTGGAAGCCAAAGCATACATGAGAGTTTACATATTATCATGATAAGACAGAAATCCATTTTAAAAATGTTGTCACCATGTAGTAAGAAGTATTTCAATAAACCTGATGAAGTGAAAAAGGAAATAATCTACACAAACTGACCACGTATATCTGAATTTTGGATGGAGTGCTCATTTAAAGGATGAAAATATGACATGTTAAGTAAGTCATTCGAAAAGCCCAAACTCTTAAAAATAAAGGTTCCTAAATGGTTCTTGGCTTGGATGTACAGCATTCCCAGCCTGCTACAGCTCTGAAGCAGTACTAAAAACACAACATCGTGAGTGAAGTGGGGAGAAATGAGTGAAATGGCTCTACATACACAGGTGGTGTTGTAGACCCTGTTTTGTCCACTTACTAAAAATGCTATCTAGCTTTTAAATGGAGATGGCATAAAGAAGGTTCTTATTCACTTTACAGGTGGATCTGCATCCAGGGAATGCTGGTGTGGCTGCTTGAATAAATAAACAAATAGATGACAGGTAGACAAAGCTGGCTTCATAGCTGTTATGCTAGGTCAGCTTTCGCTTGGTGGTTAGCTTTCTCTCTTAAGCTTCTCTGACTCAAACACAGATGTTGTTGGGGAAAACACTTTAGTTAACACTGTGTGGGTGGGACAAACCACATCAGCCTTGTGATTGGTGAGGATACTGCTTATGTAAGCATGACCCAAGTTTTGGCCTGCCCAGTTTATAATGAAAGAGAAGAATTTTTGCGAAATATATCAGCCATGCATTGGTCTTTGGAAAGTTGTACACAGGACATATAACTCTATTTCCAAAAAAGTTGGGACGCTGTGTAAAACGTAAATTTAAATAAAAACAGAATGCAATGATTTGCAGATCTTATAGACCCATATTTTACTCACAATAGAACATAGAACACATATGAGATGCTGAAAGTGAGACATTTTACCAATTGAAAACAACTCATTTAGAACTTGATGGCAGCAGTGCATCTCAAAAAAATTGGGTCAGGGCCATGTCTACCATTGTGTAGCATCCCTTCTTCCTTTAAAAACAATTTGTAAACATCTGGGAAGTGAGGAGACCCAATTGCTGGAGATTTGAGAGAGGAATGTTGTCCCATTCTTGTATGATGTAGGATTCTATCCAGTTCTGGGTGTTCTTTGCCAAATTTTTTATTGCATGATGCGCCAAATGTTTTCTATTGGTAAAAGGTCTGGACTGAAGGCAGGCCAGTCCAGCACCTGGACTCTTCTTCTGCAAAGCCATGCTGTTGTGATGGATGCAGTTTGTAGTTTGGCATTGTCTTGCTGAAATATGCAAGGCCTTCCCTGAAAGAGACGCTGTCTGGAGCATATTTTGTTCTAAAACCTTTATATACTGTTCAGCATTGATAGTGCCTTTCCAGATGTGTGAGCTGCCCATGCCATAGGCACTAATGCAACCCCATACCATCAGAGATGCAGGCTTTTGAACTGTGTGCTGATAACAAGCTGGATGGGCCCTCTCCTCGTCTGTGGTTTACAAAAAGAATTTCACATTTTGATTCATCTGACCACAGAACAGTTTTCCATGTTGCCCCGTCCCAACTTTTTGAGATGTATCAAGCTCTAAATAAGTTAATGTTTTTCACCAAATTGTAAAATCTGATATTTCAACATCTGATATGTGTTCTATGCTCAATTGTGAATAAAATATGGGTCTATGAGATTTGCACATCATTGCATTCAGTTTTTATTTACATGGGTTTACATTTTACACAGCATTCCAACTTTTTTGGAATTGGGGTTACATTCGCATTGTGTGCCCACAAGAGCAAGATTAACTGATTTAGAAAAAATATAATGGATTTAGGTTGCCTAGAACTTTAAGTTGAATGCCTTGGATTAGGTTACAAACCACTGCAAACACTATAAAGAGTTTAATATAGATTATGACAAATCATGACATGCTAATTTGAATTTCCTCTCTTTCTTTCATATCGTCATCTTTTTCACTTGTCAACTAGCCTAGAAAATAATAATATGACAAGCCAAGTGACCAACAACAGGACAATTATTACAGAACACACAGCAAAGAGTATTCATTCATTTTTGGGTTACTAAAATTGTCATTTTAGAAAACTGAATTATGAATTTGAAATTTATGTGGCTGCTAGAAATGTAAGAATCTTATACCAAACCGAAGTGTTGCAAAAAATAAGCTGAAAATGACTGAAAAAGTGAATTGCAAATATGAAAGCTTTCATGTTTTGCTGTAAAAAGTACATTCTATTAACTATATACTATACTATTTATAAATGAGTTGATTTAAATCATGAAAAAATAATGATGAAACAAAATTATAAGTGTATTGGGCTCTGTGTATGGGATATTTTTACTGGATATTTATATTTAAAGTTAATATTTCAGTTCAGTTTGTCAGTAAGAAGTTAAATTCAACATTTACAATGCAATTTAGAACCTAATGCAAACTTAAAAAATCATTACTAAAAGACAAATTGGAGAAGAGCTGTGATAATATTGCATGGCTGCATGAATTAAGCAGGTTTTTCATGGAAATTGTACAACAGGATCCACCAGGCCCTAGGTGAGTTGGCACGTAAGAGCATCTTTTGGTTATTTAAAAGATGTCTGAGCGTGAAGAACCTTTTTAAAGTTCAAAGAACCTCCATGTAATGTAAAGGTTTTAAACACATGTTAGACTCCAGTCCTGGCAGGCCACAGCTCTGCAGAGTTTAGTGCTCTGCATTCAACTCATCAGCTAATTACAAAAGCATTCGTGAAAGAACATTAGACGAGGGAAACCGCTGAACACTGCAGAGCTGCGGCCTGGAAAGAACCAACTTTACTGGTTAATAACAATAAAAGATTTTCAAGTGATAAATCATTTATGACACTTTTTTCTTTAAGAGTACAGTGAAGGAAGAGCTGCTGAACTTACTGGTGTGACAGATGAAAGGAAGAAAGTTGGAGCAGGAGACATCATCAATATAGTCACCATTAACCATCCCACAGTTCTCGCTGCCGCCATTATTATCAGGCGATCCCGAAAATCCAGTTTATGGAGGATGCGTTGCTCTGGTCCGACCATTTCCACGTGTCTCTAAACAGGCCGAACCAGGCACTCCACTGGCCGAACACCATCGACCTCAGTTGGTTGTTATCCGTTTCATTGTCTACAGTGGCCAGGTCTGTGTGATATTGTCGGCAGTAGGCCTGAGCATCAAGCCACGTCATCACAGTGCTGTAGATGCTGACGAATCTGCCGCTGTAGCTTGCTGTCAAAAAAACAATGATATTTGAAATGATATTTGAAGCTTCTAGTATACTGTTAATTAGTTTTGAGAAAACTTGACTGTAGCATCAAATAGACACCAGTGTTTCAGCTTAAACATGTAATTATTTTTTAAAATGTGTCCTCTTCCTTAACACTGAGGTTTAATTTGATATTTTTGTCTTGTTGATATCTTACCAGAGAACAGCTCAAGAAAACATTCTGATGTGTTTTCAAAAAATGTTTAAAAACGAATTAAAAAAAAAAACATGGCTTAGCAACCATTTGGGGTAGCATAGCAATGGCTTAGCAGTAGCTTAGCAACCACCTGGGATTTTATAGCAACAGCTTTGTCAAGCCAACTTTAAGTTTCTTCACAAACTCTTCTAGTTAAGAGTGCAGATGAAAAAAAATTGTAAACAATGGTGAAAGATCCAGCCTCAGTCAGGATATTTTAACAAGACTAAATGTTACTAACCATTGTAGCACAGGAAGGGCTTTAGCTCGAGGCAGTTTAAATCCCACCAGTAGCCATATGTGTCCAGAGCGCCACATGACTCACGTCCAGCCAGGTTGCTAGGCTCTCCATAAGACCACTTCTTTAGCATTAAAGTGGTGTTTTTGAAGGACCATCGCCAGCTATTATAGTCGTTGTACAATCCAACCCAAGCAAGAGCAGAGAAACCATAGCTTTGCTTCTCCTTCTGAAGCTTCGTCCAGTCATCAGTGCTTATAACCGTCGCCAGGTCTTCATATGCATCCCTGCAGTATGTCTGTGCACCTGACCACGTCTTTGGTGTCAGGATCAGATGATATACGTGAGGAACAGAGTGCAGGACAGATAGGGCCACTGGGAAAACACCTGTTGGAAATACTGGACTGTATTAGCTCTCTTGGTAAAGATTCATTTGCTGATTTAAGAGCAGGTTTCTCTTCTTTCTTTGGTTAAATGACAATAAACACAGTGCTGGATTATAAGGTATTAATGTAAAATTACTCACTTTCTTCAGCCGCTGAAATTACCACTTTCACTTCATTTACAGTACAGTACAAAATCTTGTCTTGTGAGTTAGTTTGAAGAACAAAGTTTAGTTCCAGATTTCTCCTGGATGCCATTAGATGGATTTATTCAATTCCATCAGCAGCACCTGATTCATTTAATGAAGTACTGATTAGATAAACCAGGTACTGGATGATAACTACAAATAGAACTGGGCTTACTTGAGAAGAGGGCAGGAAATGGTCAAATGAATATGTTATCATGCATAAAAATCACAAAATAGTATATTAATGTTATTTGTATTTATTGTAATATTAGTGTTTTTCTGTACAAATAAACAGCTTTTTGAGTCTCATTTTGTCAGGTGCCTTTTGCACAGCACTGATCACATCGTTGGTCTTGGAACGTCACATCTCCAAAAAGCTACCTTATAGGTGGAGGAAGAAACGTTCAGAACGTTCTGTTTGTCTTCAAATTTTGTAAAGGACAGCATTTTGAAATCATGTTAAAAATATTATGAAAAGACAAAAACACAGATACATGGATGGTGTTTTTGAAGTAAATTGCCAGTTGGGTAGCAAGTCCAAAATAATAATAAAATAAATAATAAATAATTACTTGTTGATTTTGAAAATAGTTAACACGTCCTCTACAGAGACCACACTTAAACATGACATTTTTCTGTCAATTTTAGTGCACAATTTCTACTTATTCGTGAAGTTTAACATACTGGAAAAAAAAACCATAAAATGTTCCAGAACTTTTTGTACAAGCCACAATTAATGTTCTGTTTTTTCAGTATGTAACATTCAGCAAATAAACAGCAATTGTGCATTAAAATGTAAACTGTAGAAGATGTTTTTGCTTGTTTTCACTTAGAAAATCAACACAACACAGAATTTAATCAAGAGTGCCAGAACTTTTGCATACAAATGCATCAGGTGGCTCTAGAAGACTGGTCAAGTTTTCTTTCTTCCAAAATATGTTATGGAAGATTCAGCATTGCTAAAACAGAGCCTGAAGAAATGTAATTTCTCAAAATTTCAAGCAGTCCCACAATTTAAAGACCAATTAAAGACTGTCTGTCTATATGAATGTACATAAATGACTGCCGAAATTACCAGTTTACCAAAATAAATGTTCTATTAATTCCAGTTCATTTATTTTGTATATAGGTATAGTCAATGAAATAAAATGACATATGAACAGAAAAGTGGTTTATAAACACCCTCACCTGTCAGACAGAGAAGATGAAATAGATTCTGCTCCATAATGAAGTCAGTTGGAGAGTTCAGGCATTTCAGCTCTGAATAAATAAACATCAGGTGTTAAAACAGAAGTTCAGAACCAGACTATTTACAAGATCAGCTCTCAGAATTCTGGAGTTACTACTGTCATTTTGCTACACATTTAGTTTACATCACATCACTACACAAACACATTTATGTAACTGCACAAATAATGACCTAATGAATTCCATTTACATTTCATTTGCATTCTTGAGGCTGCACTTCTGTCTTATTTCTGTTGTTTTCAATGTCAAAAAAGGATGCTTCTTCTTTCTGCAAAACAACACTACACACAACAATAGGTTAAAATCAGAATATTGCCTTGCAAACACAATTGTGGTATACACTGAAAGATTAGGATCTGCACTTCACTCACAATGTCTCCACTTGTTTCAGTGACCTACACAACAAAAATCAGAAACTCAGAAATATAAATTTACAACTTGCTTTTGTCAGCACTGGTGATAACTGTGACTTCTAAGACAGTCTCTTCATGCTTAACAAAAGCTGTTTACACTGACTTTCTGTGCAAATTGCAAGCCATAAAATAGAAATGAAAATATTTTTCTTCAGCTCGTTTCCATAAAACTGACAATAAAAGTGCTTTACAACATGACATCATTACCTGCAAAACACTGTTATTGCAAAAGTTTTGGTTCGTTAATAAAAAAATGTTTTCATGTTATTTCCTGTGTGTCGCAATTTGTGTAGCTTCCCCTTTTGACGTCCCCATAACCTACCCACTTAAAACAATGGTTCCCTATATAGAACTGTTTTCTCCAGTAAAGAAAATGTTTCTATATCGAACCATGAACACTCAAAGAACCCTTAGCAGGATTACACTCTTAAAATGATGGTTCTTCAAGGGATCTTTAGTAAAGAAAATGGTTCTATATAGAACTATGAACACTCAAAGAACCCTTTGCGTGATTAGAGGGTTCTTTGCATGGTGAAAATTTCTTTGAAAAAAGTTCTATATAGCACCAAAAAGGGTCCTTCTGCTGTGACGCTGTCAAGGTTGTAACATATGATGCTATGTAGAACACTTTTCTATATAGAACCATACAAAACACATTTTCCATCAATATAAGGGACCCTTTCACAATGCAAAGAACCCTTTAATCATGCAAAGGGTTCTTTGAGTGTTGATGGTTCTAGAAAGAACCAAAAAGGGTTCTTTTATTGTTACAAACTTGATGTTGTAACAATAGAAGAATGCTTTTGTGCTTAGAACCCTTAAAGAACCATCTTTTTAAGAGTGTAGTGTTTATTACCACATTTGGTCAATGTAAATTTGGATAATTATCATCTGATTGTATTCCCTGATTAAGATGTCACATAAAGACATCATTTATATATATAACGTTATGTCATAGACATCATAAAGACATTGCAAGAGTGCTTGTATCTGAAAGATTACAATTAATTAACATTTAACTCAATAGTTTTAACCTTGTTACCATCTTCTGAATGCATTTATACCACATTCTAAGCTTGCATATAAATAGTATGTATATATTTACAAGGGTATTATTAATTGCTAGTTAATCGTTTAGTCATTGTTAAGCAGCAGATCTTAAAACAAAATGTTACCTCCTTATCTAAAACAATAAAAAGAAACAAATACATGCAACCAAATTTGAAAATTGAAATCAAAATTAGAAAAATGTACTTCACATATGTTGATGATGAGAAACACATGAATAAAATAACAACTGAGACAAAGAGACAAACCATAACAACGCAAGCAAGGAATGTAAAAAGAACAAGCACATACATGTAATCTAAGGTAGGTTGAAGATCAGGCTGCTGTTTCTCCAACCTCTTTGCACGTCTCACTGGTAGTGTCTCACCTTCTAACAAGCTGAACTGACCACTGAGCTCTTATCATACCAAATCTGTTATGCAAAACACTCAATCTTCCTCGGGAATGAAACGGATGAACGCATGGCAAGGATTTACAACAACATGAATGGTGGAGGCTGATTTCCATCCTGCCTCTCCCTAAGACACGTCTCACTTCATTTAAATAGAACCAAAGAGCATGGAAATGATCACTGATCATCCTCACTCAGGTGGTGGGATATCTAAACAGAGTGAAAGAATTAATTCAGTGTAGAATTAGAATGGAAAGAAGTTATTAATCAGTCATATTAAGCAGCTTTCTACTAAGAGACCCAAAGAAACCAACATTTGAATTAGTCATTATTTCATGGCTATGTTAAAGTACTATCTTCAAGTATTTTTTTGTTAAGAAAATAACACAAGCACAAAAATACCATACAAGTACTACAAGTTCCTAAATGGTTTTTGGCTTGATTTTATTTTTTTTGTGTGGAGACCCTTTTAAGGTTCTTCATACTTGCATATCTCATTATTTTCATTTTTCTCTGTACCAATAAAAGGCCATTTCTGTTTAGCTGAATTATGTATTATCCATTTTTGTGGAGAGGAGTGAGCTGATATTACAGCAGGGGTTTCTCACCCCTCCCCTTTCACCCCTCATTGCTCACCAGCAGCTCAACACAGAGACACAAAATTTCACCCCCAGAGAGACAACAGTGTCCTAGATCATCTGATTACAGAGTTACAGAGAAAAAAGATCTGAGTCAATTTCCTTTCTGCTGTTAGAATGCTCACTATGGGGCCTAAAGAAAGAGGCTACAGAACACCCTTTGGGCAGTGGTACTCAGTTCTGGTCCTGATGTACCATTGTCCTGCATATTTTAGAGTTCCCCCTGTTCCCAACACACTTTGTCCAACTAATGAACTAATTAACAATCCCTTCCTGAGGCACTGGGACCCCTAACAACTGTACAAGACCTGGAAGGCCACCAAAACTGTCCCATTTGGATAAACAGAGAGGAGAAAGTCAAGCTCCACTCTTGATTCAGATCTGAAAACATCCACAGGTGTTTCTGTCCATCCTTCCACTGTAACATCCTTCAACACTAAGTCTGAAAGGATGCATAGCTGTCAAGAAGCTCTTACTGAGAAAAGAAAACAGACAAATCAAACAAATATGCTGCTGATGTTCTCAGAACGATGAACTGACCACCCCAGAGTCCAGACCTCATCATCACTGAATGTGTATGGGATTATCTGGATCGTGAGATGCAGAAAATGTAAAGCCAACTTCGAAGAATGAACTTCGGAGGTGTGGAAAAATATTGCTGCAAAAATAACCTGAAAAGAATGGAAGCTGTAATAAAGGGTGGACACTAAAGATTGAAAAATGTGATAGATAGTTAATATATGTAATATATATAATGCCATAATATGTATCACATCTCTGCTATGAATGAAGTATGTGTTGTGATTAAGTATATATTGTCATTGTATATTTTACATCCTTTTTTTTGCAAGAAGCAGTCATGCTAAAAATGCCCAGCTGCAGACATATCCTACAAAACCAGCAGGTATTTAATAGTAAGATGTTTTAAAGTGTTGTTAGAGGCAACTCTGCAATGGTAAATGGTAACCAAACTTGTGAGATAGGATTCGCTATTTGAATAAATTTTCTTAACAAATAAAAAGTAGCACTGTTCTCTGGTGTTGGTTTAAGGAG
The DNA here is from genome assembly GCF_904425465.1 of Colossoma macropomum. Taxonomy (NCBI): domain Eukaryota; kingdom Metazoa; phylum Chordata; class Actinopteri; order Characiformes; family Serrasalmidae; genus Colossoma; species Colossoma macropomum. Next base: position 12,349,066 of record NW_023494796.1, on the reverse strand, counting down.
TAGGACAAATTTTCACAGTAGCCTCTACAACTTTACACACACGCACACAAATACTGTTTTACATAGCAAAGGAAACGCTGCCTCAGACCAGAGTGCAATGTGAAAAATTTAATTATCACAATGCAGTGCAGTGCGATACAGCAGCCTACAAGACTGTATGACTGGTACCAGGGCAACAAGGCACACAAGAAGAGACTTAAATGTACTAAAATTAAAAAAATGTATAAAGAATGCAACAGGAAGTGAATTATGCAGCGGCTATTTCAATGGGTCATCTTACATGAAAAGAGCACATTGCCGTTTCTTTATGGTTGCACTCCTATACCATCATGAATACTAGCGTTTTAACTATATGCTGGTTGTCATGGCTTTTTAGATGGTTAGAAGGGAGTTGCTATGGTATCCAAAGTGGTTTCTAGGGTGTTACGAGGTGGCTGCTGCAGTGTTCCAGGTGGCGGCTAGTAAGCTCTTTTAAGGAAACCTCAAATCAAATGTTGAAACTCAGAGATTTTATTGGTTTTTGAAAAATATGTGCCCATTTTGAATTCGATGCCAACAACACGTTCCAAAAAAGTTGTGACGGGGGCATGTTTACCACTGTGTTTTATCACCACTTCCTTTAACAACACTCTGTAAGCGTTTGGGAACTGAAAAATACTTGTTGCATTTTTCATTTTATAATGTGCCAAATGTTTTCAGTGGTGACAAGTGCAGACAGTCCTGGACTCTTTTAATACGGAGCAATGCTGTTGTAGTACATTCAGAATGTGGTTTTACATTGTCTTGCTGAAATAATCAAGGCCTTCCCTGAAAAAGACGTTGTCTGGATGGCAGCACATGTTGCAAAAACATGTTTATGTCATTCAGCATTAATGGTGCCTTCACAGATGTGCACACCACCCATGCCATGTGCACTAATGCACCCCATACCATCATGAATACTGGCGTTTGACCTGTATGCTGATAACAGGCCGAGTGGTCTTTATCCCGGAGGACACAGCATCCATGATTTCCAAAGAGAATTTCAAATGTTGATTTGTCGGACCACAGGACACTTTTCCACTTCCCCTCAGTCCATTTTAAATGAGCTCGGGCCCAGAGAAGGTGGCAGCATTTCTGGATCCTGTTTATAAATGTTTTTTTCTTTGCGTTTAAGAGTTTTAATTAGCATTTGTGGATGCAGCGCTGAACAGTTTTCACAGACAGTGGTTTTCAGAAATTTTTCTGAGCCCATGTAGTGATTTCTACTACAGAATCATGTCTGTTTTTAATGCAGTGCCGCCTGAGGGTCCAAAGATCACAGCCAGCAAATACTAGTTTTTGGCCTTGTCCTTTGCATACAGAGATTTCTCCAGATTCTCTGAATCTTTTAATGTTATTATGTATCATAGATGATGAAAAGCAAAAGTTCTTTGTTTTTTTATGTTGAGAAACGTTATTCTTGAATTGTTGCACTATTTGCTTGTGTAGTCTTTCACAGAGTGGTGAACCCCTCCTCATCTTAACTTCTGAAAGACTCAGCCTCTCTGGGATGCTTTTTTATACCTAATCATGTTACTGACCTGTTGCCAGTTAACCACCAGGTGTTTTTTTAAGCATTACACAACTTCACCAGCCTTTTGTTGCCTCCGTCCCAACTTTTTTGGAACGTGTTGCTGGCAGCAAATCCAAAAAAGGGCATATATTTCTCAGTTTCAACATTTGATATGTTGTCTTTGAAGCATTTTCAATGAAATATAGGGTTTAAATGATCTGCACATCATCGCATTTTGTTTTTATTTACATTTTTCACAGCATCCCAACTTTTTTGGAAATGGGATTGTATTTGATTTGCTCAAAATGGGCAGATGATTTATCTGTACTGGTCAATAACAATTGATTGCACTCATGGTCAGCCACAAACTACACTGCATATTTGCCAGTGTTAACACTGTCAGTGTTAAATTGAACACTTTCTCAGTGTGTATATACATCCACACCATTTTGACCACTGTCAGTGCTAAAAATCAAAATATTATCAGGGTTTTGGTTACAGAACACAGCTGCTGCACCAAATATTGTACACTGTTCAAAGAACTGGTGAAAATGTGTCACTGCACTGGAGTTACTGTTCCCTGAAATGTTTTTGCCTTTCTATACTGGAATTTAACACACCAGTTATCATCATGCAACAATCACACACACACACACACACACACACACGTACACACACACACACACACACACATTTTCAAAGCTTTTTATCCCTCTGGGTTGCGGGTGAAGCTGGAGTCTTTCCCAGCGGTCACTGGGCAGAAGGCAGAAAACATCCTGAGCATCACTGAAAGAGAGGAAACCCACACCAGCAGAATTGCTCTATTGTATGTCTGCTTTTAATTACAAATTTCATGTATATGAAGGAGAAGTATACATGAAGTAAAAGATTTGTTTAATTAGGTCTAGGCTGAATTTTGAAGTTTGTGAAATAACTGGCTAAAGGCAGTATTAAAAATTTATCCAGAATTAAAATTTTCAAGTCTTAAGTCTTTAGTCAGTCAACATACAACTCTACCCATTTTTATATATAGCAATATATGTAGGAGACCTATAAGAAAACTGGTTGGGCTCCCATAAGCGATCTACATTTAGAGTTTTGATCTGGTAGACCAAAGAATGGGTGAGTGAGAGTATGTGCAGCAGTATGGGTTACATATAACTAGCTGTTTTAGCCTGTCAAATTGCATGTAAATTGAGGAAACAGTTCTATAAGCAAACGCAGAACCCCACAGCACAGGAACGGCACGAATAAACAACATACACATGCAAAGACTCCTGAGAATAATAGTGGGACATGACTGGTGGCTGTCAGTGCTCTGGAAACAAAATTTACACCACCCACCAGCTGGTTTTAAAACAATTAGTTAGACAACACTTGTATTAGACATTATAACGACAAAAGTTATGAAGTGCTGTTAAGTGCACAGTTTGAACCACTTTCACTTTCGGTCACAGCAAGAAGGGCCTGGGTTCAATTCCCTTGCTGAGTGACCAGGGTCCACGGCAGACCACTAAAACTGTCCCCATCAGATAAACAGCACTTAAAGGGTTAATCTTTAAGAGATAGGAGAAAATCATACTCCACTCCACTCGAGAAACATCCACAGATAACCCCACATCAAGTTATTTACTACAACCAGGCTTCACCCCTTAGATGGTTCGCGCACAACCTTCTTAATCTAAGAAAAGCTCAGACAGTTTCTATTGAAATCCATGTAGTTACTGAATAATAAGCCTTAGTATGTATGTAGTAATAGTAGCCTGGGATAAGAAAACATTGGTAAATGTCAGAATGTGGGTTTTAAGAAGAAATTTCCTCTTAACAATGGTTGGTGAATGAGGCCCAATGTTGGGAAACGCAAAATGTTGCAAAACCATCGGGTAACACTTTATTTGGATAGTACACTTTAGATGCTTTGTAGATACTTAACTTACTTAATTAGGTTACATTCAACTAAATATCTACTAAATTCACTATTATCTTTAACTCTAAACCTGGCTCTAACCATAACCTTAATCTCAACCCAAAACCTAAACCCAACCCTTACCCTGCTCCTACCCCTAACGCTGGTCCAAATCCTAACCCTAACCCCACCACTGTTTGGTCAACTGAGCTAGATGGTTTTTAACAATTTAAACATCTGTAGATAATCTGTAGGGGACTGCATTGTAAAGTGAGATCAACCGTTGTGAAGGTAAGCAGTGACTGGACACCTCAGAAATGAAAGAACATTTGAATGAATTTTATTATCAAATAAAACGTAGCACCTTCTCTGGTGTTGGATTAAAGCAGAATCACAGTGTTTACAACCAAACAACACAGACTCAGTTATTGAACAATACAGTAAAAACGCAACTAACTGCACTTGAAATACAAATAAATGCATATATCTACAACTGGACGCTGCTGAAATCCAAATTTATACAAAAGGACACAATAGTACCATAGAAATTATACAGCATAAAAATACTGTATAATGATTTACACCAAGTAAATTAACCAACATTCCCATACTACTACATAGCAAATAAATAAAAAAATAACATTATTGCATTGGAAACTAATTTATAGTTATAGCTCCTTATTCTTTTTCTTCTGAAAGATGTTTCCATCTGGCTGCAGCCTCCAGGTCAGCGTGGTGTTCTCTGCCATCCCATGTTGCTTCAGTTCCTGCAGGATCTGAGGAACCGGGATTATTACAGATTATTACAGAACACTGCAGATAGCTTCACCCTCACTCTATTATGATGTTTCCATAATTAATTTGTTTTTGCAAAGGATTTAGAGCAGTGGTCACCACCGCTGGTCCTGGGGATCTACCTTCCTGCAGAGACTAATTCCAACCAGTCATACCTGCTGTAGCTTCTTCAGAAGTCCATGATTGGCTGGATCAGGTGAATAACTGTTCGGTAAAGGCAGGGGCAGCACGTTAAACACAGGTTGCAACTAAATCTCCAGGAGCAGGACTGGTGACCACTGATAACTATAGGTTCCCAAACATTAGGCTGGGATTTGTTTGACTGTGGCAGTGAGCAGCAGGGAGTTGGTAACTGCTGAAAACCACTGTTTTATTTTTATTATTAATCCAATTAGTATTATTAGTTTATTTGTCATGTAATATGTTGTTGTGCAATATTGCATCCTACAGCATCAGTTTGACAGAATTCATATTATTTTGGCATTTTCTTCCATCAGTACTCAATATGCACTGGCTTTTACACAAATACATCATATAACCAACCACCCTTATTTAAAAAGTTCCTTCCACTTTCTATATGCATCATTCTACTGAACTGGTTCAAAGTCAGTGTTGAAAACATTTCAACTTTTGGCAAAAATCCCTTTGCTTTGAGTAAACCTATATGTTAATTGTGTTTATTTTATTACAACAAATGACTGAACATTCCATTTATTCACTACCAAAACAATCATAACACTACTGAAACCTTACCAAATGTTTCAGTAGTGACTGTTCAGTAGGGACAAATTTAGCTAATTTTGGGCAAAAAATCCAGCCAGTAGATGATTAGTAAACATAGCTTTAAACACTTGCCTGCTCATAAAATCATAATATTTTTCATTAAAACACAAAAAGTTTACTTAATTACAGAAAATGGGTTTACTCTTAATGTTACAAACTGATTTACAGTCTTTGGAACACAATTGCATTAAAACAGTAGGATCCAACTGCTCACCATGTGGCCATGAGGGACAGGGATGCAGGCTCACTTCCTGCAGTAAAATGCAGGGGTGTGGCTAAAATAAGACTCTGAATAAATCTCTTTGACCAGATTCTTAAAACTCAGTGACAGCAGTGCTATGCAATGTCACAGACTACAAAATGACAACACTTCCTCAGCACAGTCTCACCACTCACTGTGTGCCAATAGGAGTGACTCACCATCTCTAAAATGGACTCCTTCACCGCAGGGTCATTTACGTTGTGATCTGACCGCAGCTCTACACTCAGGATCTGTCTCTTACCCGTTATGCTCCCTGCACAATAGCCAAAGCAAACACAAGAGAAGGCAACTTATTGCATGCCTTATGCTGAGTGGAAATCAGAACAGGTTAGCTCTTTGCTAATCAACGTCCACAAAACAAATGCAGTGTTTTTTTGTCTGTTAGCTTTATGTTCAATTAAACAGTGGTAAACTTTGTAAATTATATGATGATAATGTGTCTAAACTCAGAAATATCTTGTAATATCATAAGGCAGTCGTATAAAACATTGAGGTTGACTGAATTTGAGGAAAAGAAGACAATAAAAGGAAACCTGAGATTTAAACATTTGAATTTTGGAAAACTTGACAAAGACTTAAATATCTATTTGTTTTCACATTCAACTTAACTCTTTAACTTCACAAATAATTAATTCAGGAATATATTTTATATTCCACATATATTGATTGTTACTAATATGTCATGTTGTTCTTATAAAAATGAATTCAAAAAATAGCTACTTCTATAAACTTCTTTTACCATTGAAAACAGTTATAAATGTCAGTGTTATTTGTTAATAGTTAACTAACTGAACCCACCTGTCATTTGATCTGCCCCCCTTCAGCATAACACAAAAAGTCTATGTTCATTTTATATACTGAAGATATATTTTAGATTCTGCATAAATGAACTGTATTAATAATGCCCTTGTTGTTGTTGTCATTTTCATAAACATTCTGGTAACACTTTACATTAAGGGTCGCTAATCAATCATTAAATATATAATAATCAACTATTAGTTTCCCATTATTTAGTTATTAGTTAACTCTTCATTAAGCATTAGCTATTACTTAGTAATTGATTAAACACTTATCAATTAGTAATTAAGTACACTGTTAGTTGATAAGTTAGTTTGTCGTTAGTTTGTGGCTTACTTACTCATTATCTGTGTGCTAATTGCTGCTTATTACATTGTTAATTAACTAATTAAGTATTTTTCTTCATATAAAGAAGTAACGTGATAACTTACTAGCACTTATGTGTTAATCCCGCTAATTATCTGTTAATTAACTTTCCATCACCTCCATATATTCAGTTGGCTCACTTTTCTCACTTTGGTTCTTGTTCATTAAAGATGCTTATGGTCACATCTGACCGTAAGATGAGCGCACACAAATTCATGGACGGTTTTGTTATTCATCACGTTCATCTTGGCATATCTGTACTCATATCTGGTAGGAGTGCATGTAAATTTGGGCATAAATGCTGGATATGTGGCTAATTAACCAAAACTATTATCAACATAATCTGTAATTGCAAAAATAAGAACAACAATAGAAAATTTCAATAATACTAATTTGTGTGCATGACAGTCCAGTACAAAAGTGGATGTACTTACTTTACATGCACATTGATATAAACAAGTGCTGCAACTATTTCATGTTCCATTTAAAGACACATTACACTGTGCTTTTGTTTCATACTACTGACTCACAAACACAGCCTCGGTCATACACTGCAATAATACAGCGTTTATTTTAGGGAATTAATTACACTAAACAATCACTCTACTATGTTAACAACACTGAGTATTTTGTTTTATTTCACATTTTATTTTTTCCAGTTTTTATTTTAATACTATTAAGTTTGGTCAGCAGGGGAGGAGTGCACTCACTGCTGGACATCAAACTCCACCCACGAGCACAGCCATTAGCTTCCATGCCAAACACTGCCGTTTTATTGGCTGGCTACTGAAACAACTGCATGAATTAGTGTGTGCTTCATGTAAATGATATGTAAATGAGGTGCTGGTAGGCTGGTTTCATGCACTGAAGCTGATTTATCATTTATGCTCAAATCTCCACTTGTTTCCACATCGTACAAAATTGTTATGAATCAGACGCAGAGCAGTTCATACCTTATAAAAGGCAAAAAAAAAGGTGTTCTTTTTTTACGTAACTTTGATGATTAATGGGTCCCTTTTCACAAGATTCGTGATTACTTCCGGTTTAAGCATTAGCAGGGTAAAACTCACTTCCTCTCCATAAAGCTACTGCAGACGCGATGTCAAAATGTTTAGTAGTGAACTGTAACGCTCAAACACGGAGCTACAACAGCTGTATTGTAGTTTTCCTGCACGGTTGTGACAGTGAGAGTAAGAAGTGAATGGAAGCTCTGATTTAACTGTAAACAGAGCTAAAATGCTGTATGTTGTTTTTACTGCAGTTCTGCTGCAGCTGCTTCACATCAAGCAGCCTCTGTGTCTTTGTACAACACGCCAGCGATTTCGGTAATATTCAGTATTCAGTAGTATTCGGTAGTTTTCAAAAGAAAAAAGAACTTTTATATGTAGCATGAATGTTATAGACTTTGTTTATATTAAGCTAACTATACTGGCTAGAAGCTACTGCTAACCAAACTAGCCCGGCTAACATGAAGCAGCTTTTTCAGATGTTTTTTTCAGCTCGGAGTCGCGTTTTTGACTGAGCAGTGAAAGGTGGATGTTTTCTGAAGTGCTGCTTCAAAAATTGCCATGAAACTATAAGAATAATGATGTTTGGCAGATCGCTAACATAGCTAGCGTTAGAGCTAACTTAGCTTTAAAGTTTGATGCTCATACGAAGCTGGTGCTCCTCAAACTGCTAATGGTAGGCTAGCTAATTAGCGACTGCTAGCCTACTATAAGCTAATACGGTTTAAACGAGGTCTGTAAAATAGACTTTACATGGAAAAGTTTTTGTTTGCGTTTATGTCAGAAGTCTCTGCATCCTGTAGCTAAATGTGTCACAGAACCTGCTCCACGTTAGCCGGCTGGTGGCAGCAGCTAATGAAAGCTAACTAGCTTCCTTATTTTGGGAACACAGCTACAGTTAGAAATGGCTTCTAGCGTTGCTAGCTAGCTACAGCTAAACAACATCTACCAAATTCATACTACACAGAAGAACTTTTATTTCTTTTCAAAACAGAAATATTACAGAAATTGCTGGCATGTTGTTCAACTACAGAGACACTGCTTGATGTGAACAGCTGCAGCAGCAGTAAGCAGGGCTACACCACACACAGCATTTCAGCTGTGTTTACAGTTAAATCAGTGCTTCCATTCACTTCCTATTCTCACTTTTTGTCATGATAGTGCAAACTAACATATGTCTGTTGTAGCTCAGTATTTGAGCATTATAGTTCACTGCTAATGCTTAATCTGGACGTAAACGCGACTCTTTGTGAAAAGGGCCCATGGCCATTAGATCTTTATATTTTGACCATTAATTACTTCTTAAATTCCTTATACTTAACCATTAATTACTGGTTTTGTGTTGTCACTTTACTTGGAGGGACACAAAAGCAGTAATTAATGGATGAGTAAGAGGAATTTAAGAAGTAATTAATGATTAAGTAAGAGGAATTTAAGAAGTAATTAATGGTCAAAGTGTAAAGATCTAATGGCCATTAATCATCAAAGTTACGTAAAAAAAAGCCTTTTATAAGGTATGAACTGCTCTGCGTCTGATTCATAACAATTTTGTACGATGTGGAAACAAGTGGAGATTTGAGCATAAATGATAAATCAGCTTCAGTGCATGAAACCAGCCTACCAGCACCTCATTTACATATCATTTACATGAAGCACACACTAATTCATGCAGTTGTTTCAGTAGCCAGCCAATAAAACGGCAGTGTTTGGCATGGAAGCTAATGGCCGTGCTCGTGGGTGGAGTTTGATGTCCAGCAGTGAGTGCACTCCTCCCCTGCTGACCAAACTTAATAGTATTAAAATGAAAACTAGAAAAAATAAAATGTGAAATAAAACAAAATACTCAGTGTTGTTAACATAGTAGAGTGATTGTTTAGTGTAATTAATTCCCTAAAATAAACGCTGTATTATTGCAGTGTATGACCGAGGCTGTGTGTGTGAGTCAGTAGTATGAAACAAAAGCACAGTGTAATGTGTCTTTAAATGGAACATGAAATAGTTGCAGCACTTGTTTATATCAATGTGCATGTAAAGTAAGTACATCCACTTTTGTACTGGACTGTCATGCACACAAATTAGTATTATTGAAATTTTCTATTGTTGTTCTTATTTTTGCAATTACAGATTATGTTGATAATAGTTTTGGTTAATTAGCCACATATCCAGCATTTATGCCCAAATTTACATGCACTCCTACCAGATATGAGTACAGATATGCCAAGATGAACGTGATGAATAACAAAACCGTCCATGAATTTGTGTGCGCTCATCTTACGGTCAGATGTGACCATAAGCATCTTTAATGAACAAGAACCAAAGTGAGAAAAGTGAGCCAACTGAATATATGGAGGTGATGGAAAGTTAATTAACAGATAATTAGCGGGATTAACACATAAGTGCTAGTAAGTTATCACGTTACTTCTTTATATGAAGAAAAATACTTAATTAGTTAATTAACAATGTAATAAGCAGCAATTAGCACACAGATAATGAGTAAGTAAGCCACAAACTAACGACAAACTAACTTATCAACTAACAGTGTACTTAATTACTAATTGATAAGTGTTTAATCAATTACTAAGTAATAGCTAATGCTTAATGAAGAGTTAACTAATAACTAAATAATGGGAAACTAATAGTTGATTATTATATATTTAATGATTGATTAGCGACCCTTAATGTAAAGTGTTACCAACATTCTTCTTCTTTATCATTCAGCATAATCGGTTTTGGTGTCAGTACCATTAGTTGAACCCACCTGTGGTCTGTTCATCATCTGTATAACAGAGAAAGGGCAGCGTCTCACTGCAGCTCTCCTCAACCCATCTGGATTGCAGGTCTGTGTCTATTAGAGCACAGTTCTTTCCCAGCTTCGTCGGCTCTTCATTCAGCCAGTTTCTGAAGGTGGATTGGCTCTTGTCTGACCACGTCCAGGCGTTTCTGCTCAGGCCGATCCATGCTGTAATTGCTGCAGGTAGATATGCCTGAGCGTCTCTGTTCTCCGTGCTGCTGCTTATGCTGGCCAGGTCCATGTTGTCTCTTCTGCAGTAACTCTGAGCACCGTACCATGTTAGTTTGTCCCATATGAGTAAAAAAACCGTTATGGTTTTCTCTGCATAAAAAAAACAACAACAAAAAACTGTTCTTTAAAACTCCCAGAACTGTTTACTTATCCATCTGTTTGTTGATGTTTTTTTTCTTATGATTTTACAGCTGGTTGATTTTCATTTTTTTCCCCTCTATTGTTCGTTGCCCTGAATGCAGTATGCAGTCTGAATGTTGGTGCTGTTCACTGCTGCATTAAGTAGAACTGTTTCATGTTCCTCCTCAAAAACCATCAGCATTTCAAAGAGCAAATTCCCAGCAGGGAGTAGATGTTCGTTCACTGGAGCTGGGGGTTGTTGAAAACATCTACAGTGGGGCTTGTTCTAACAATTTGTCCTACCCATTAAGTGGTCCCACTGAGCATGCGCATATCATTACTATAACGTAGTAACTTAATATTTCAAACGTTTTATTGTGTTTTCAATGTTAAATCAGTACAAACTCAGCTCAATATTATTACTTTATCCCTGATAGGGTGATTTAGGCGATCAAAAAATCCTAATAATTTTTTTATGCTGGTAACGTTTTCGGATAAGGAGATTTAGACTATCAAAATATCCTACCTACAGTTTCATGTAGAGCGCTACCTAAAAATATGCAGTACAGTAGGACATTTTGACAAGGTAGCACATCAAAACAGGGCTATAACGAGGCAGCCACCCTGCCGGTATGTGTTTACCTTTTTTACCAAATTTTTAGTTTTAACATCTCCAGCTAACATGGCTAATCTATTTTTTAGTTTAAGCTGTTTTAGACATATACATTATTTTATCACTTTGTAGTCGTTAGCTGGCATTATCATACTCTGATAGTCGTGAAAAAAGAATGTACATCATTTATTTAGCTTGGACTCCTACATTGTTGTGTATCTGGTGTTCAACAATTCTGGACACATCCTTAAATTTCAATCTTGGTGACTATAACAAAGTGACATACCTTTCCATGGTAAGCTGAAGTGATATGAATGCCAGTTTTTCTGAGATTAGTAATAGTCTGTAGCCATATAGGCAATAGTGTAATTTGTTTTACCAGCCATTTGCGTACTTTGTTTTCTTGTGAAAAGGGCCTCTTTGCTTTTTAAAGTCATGGACATTTTTTACCTTGTCAGTTCATGTCTTTGGTCATATTAAGCACAATATGTTGTATGTTAAGCACCATAAGTAAATGTTAAGTGTCTTTACATTTAAAAGAAAAATATCTTGTTTCTCTGTGATCTTTGAACAAAGTGTAATGGCGTTTGTAGCCTCTAAATGGCATCAGACGTTTGGTTGCGTCACTGTATTCCAGCAGCAGGGGAAAGTGATACTAACCAATGATAGCTTGCTTTCCCTCCCTCTCCCACCACCCTGACCTCTCACTGAGCATAAACACCCATCATCACATCCACTCACAGATGCATGTATATGTATGTCAGCTGCATGTTTGGTTAGCCTTTCTGCAGATTCTTTCACTTTCGGTTTTTGGACAGTTTGTAAAATAATCACTTATGAGTTGTTTCAGGTCGTTTGCACTGGCAACCTGTATTCACATTAACACAAATGAGGAAGTTCAGTTATCTGGCAGTATATTTGGATTTCCTCTTAACGAACATTACTGGGCAAAACCACTTTAGTAACTTGGTAGATTTCACATTGTAAATTCTTGTTGACTCAAGTATAAAATGCCATTTCTGAGTTGAATTGACTTCAGCCTCGTCTAAATCAGCGTGTCAGAAAATGCTACCAGTATTAAAATTACAGTTTGGATGTGAAGCGAGTGCTGCAGACTTATGCAGCCTTTGGGACCATTGGGACCCAAATCCACCCTTATTACGGCCTCGATCCATAATCTCCTGTGGTGTTTGGCTAAGGGATGTGATTCCCTCAGAATATTAAACATTCTCCAACCATCTTCTATGTAGTTGTTGCAGTTTACAACATAACAACTCTTTGTCACTGTAGCTTTATGTTGCAAAGAGAACTGCTTTCTGTTGCTTTCTTTTTGTTGTCCGTCTGACGAGCACATCCTCACCCCTTAATCTGAGCTCTGCCTTCACAAGGCTTTGGCTTGGTTTAGAAATTTCAGACTCAGTTTGTTTCTACTCTCATAGGTCTACGTTCTCTATACATTTAGCCCAAAAGTTCTCATGGTTGTCTCCAGATGTTCTCTTTACGAGATCACGTCTGGCTCCCTAATGGACTCAGCTTTTAAAGACAATGTGAATGAGAAATCATAATGTATTTTCCCTCATTACATATGAATTATAATGGTACACTTACCCAACAGACTTGTTACTGAGTAGCAGAAAAATGGCTGTGTCTGATTGCAGTCCAAGCTGATCCACTTCCCATTCGTCTTCATTGCAGTACACACTTTTTTTGGATCACTACTGTCCGGTTCATTTGAATCCCAGTTTTTGTATATGGGATTATGCTGACCGCTTGAAGATGACCACCCCCAGTTATTATACAGCCCGATCCACACTCGCACTTGGCCTGATCCGATAGCTTCAGTGGCGTGCTGAATGTCATCGCTGGTGTAAATGGTGGCCAGATCTGTGTACTTGTCTCTGCAGTAACTCTGCGCTTCAGCCCAGGACTTCTCCTCAGATACGTAGAGGTACTGAACAGATGAAGAAGCAGGCAGGACACACAAACCTGTAAAGTTTCAGCCATTAAGAAGGGATGTTATTACAGGAAAGCAGTGTTATTTTGAGGGTGTGAAGAACGTGAGCATTTTCTCACTGACTGATGTGACTGTCAGTTCTCAATGGTCAAATTTATTCAACCCAAATAAATTGTAGAAAAACAGTTAAAAAATATTATTAATTAGCATGATGTGTATGTGAACAGTAGTGACAGGGAGTCAACTCCAAAAGAGTTCAATACACTAATGTTACCCTGCTAGCCTAATCAAGTCATCCTATCTATTCCATACCAAAGCTACTCACCAGCCAATGTAAATGCAAACTCTGATGAAAGATGTCAGCCTGTCAACCAGCCTCTTTTTAAGTCACAGTGATCTTTTCACTCTGATCTGTTACTGCTCTAAAGAGTTAGTCCTCTACATTTTGGATGCTACATCTTTGTATTGGTGGCTCTGGCGCAGTGTAAGCTCAGAAGTTCGGGTACAGGATTAACCATTAATTCTGTATGTTTCTACAACCCCATTCGCAAAAAAGTTGGGATGCTGTGCAAAATGTAAATAAAAACAAAATGCAATGATGTGCAAATAATTTAAACCCTATATTTCATTGAAAACAGTACAAAGACAACATAGTATAGTTTTTTGAAAATATATGCCCATTTTGAATATGATGCCAACAACACATTCCAAAAAAGTTGGGACGGGGCAACAAAAAGCTGGTAAAGTTGTGCAATGCTACAAAAAACACCTGGTGGTTAATTGGCAACAGGTCAGTCACATGACTGGGTATAAAAAGAGCATCTCAGAGAGGCTGAATCTTTCAGAAGTAAAGATGAGGAGGAGTTCACCACTCTGTGAAAGACTACATGAGCAAATAGTGCAACGATTCAAGAATAACATTTCTCAACATAAAATAGCAAATTTTAAACTACAGTACATAATAACATTAAAAGATTCAGAGAATCTGGAGAAATCTCTGTATGTAAAGAACAGGGCCAAAAAACTATATTTGCTGGTTGTGATCTTTGGGCCCTCAAGCGGCACTGCATTAAAAACAGACATGATTCTGTAGTAGAGATCACTGCATGGGCTCAGGAACACTGTCTGTGAAAACAGAATAAGTGTCAGGCTGAGTTTAATTATCCTCGGAGTACATCCAGCGATTTCACATGGAGGCCAACATACATTTAACACCAACAGCGTTAGCCCTGGTAATATGCAACAGACCACACTCAATAGTGTTCAGTGGAAAACAATGGACACGTCAACCTCCAGCAAATTAATGGCACCAGTTGCTTAATGGATGACCACAACACGCAGGCCAATTTACATAGTGGACAAGGGTCTGCACGACATAATTTGGATTGCGTCCAACAACTCAACTTATGAGTTGCCCTCGAGAGCCACAGTCATCTTTGGGAACTTGCCAAAGTTGCACTTACTGATGAGTGAATAAAACTCCCTCACAACTGAAGTTTAATTATATATATATATATATAAAACATATAAAAATTATTTTTCTCTCGTTACAGTTCTTGTAAGTAAATAAGTAAATTTGTGTGAAACATGTTGTGTCCAACTTCAATGCACTTAAAATCTTTGTGTGGTAAAATTTTAACAGATGAAAAAATAAATATGTGATTAATCATGATTAACTACACAAGTCATGATTATATTTTTTAACCACTTGACAACCCTGGTAAAATTATGTTATTTCAAGTACTTTTAGAACAGTTTTATTGGTGCATTCATCATGCAAGTTTGACACAACGGAAAGGGCATTTTATGTCAAATAATAAAAACAAAAACAAAAAGGGAGGTACAAAGCACACACACATACTAACCTAAACATAACAGAAGATAAGGTGTTCCTTGCTGCATGATGTCGAGCTGTGCTGAGACACAATAAAATCTCCAAAAGATGTGTACCTAAAGAGACGGTTCAGTAATTATTATTTTTTAATATTTGTACCTTCTGTTCAGTGGGATTAGATATACTATATTATATATAGGACCACACTCAGTAGAGATTCATGCAGTATATGTATTTGACTGAGTCACTGCAACATTGACATTTATATGCTGTGAACACTGAGTTTATTATAAACATCTGCCAAACGTGCTACAAATGATAAATATTTTAAATATTTTTGTAAAGGTATAACAACAACTATTATGACAACAACAACAATAATAATACAACCCCATTTCCAAAAAAGTTGGGATGCTATGCAAAATGTAAATAAAAACAAAATGCAATGATGTGCAAATAATTTAAACCCTACATTTCACTGAAAATAGAGTAAACACAGCATATCAGATGTTGAAACTGAGAAACTGCATTGTTTTCTTTTTAAATATATGCCCATTTTGAATTTGATGCCAACAACATGTTCAAAAAAAGTTGGGACAGGGACAACAAAAGGCTGGTAATGTTGTGTAATGCTAAAAAAAACACCTGGTGGTTAATTTGCAACAGGTCAGTAACATGATTGAGTTTAAAAAAGCATCTCAGAGAGGCTGAGTCTTTCAGAAGTAAAGGTGAGGAGAGGTTCACCACTCTGTGAAATAGTGCAACAATTCAAGAATAACGTTTCTCAACATAAAATAGTAAAGAAATTTTGCTTTTCATCATCTATAGTACATAATATCCTTAAAAGATTCAGAGAATCCAGAGAAATCTCTGTATGCAAGGGACAAGGCCAAAAACTAGTATTTGCTGGCTGTGATCTTTGGGCTCTCAGATGGCACTGCATTAAAAACAATGGAAATCACTGCATGGGTTCAGAAACTCTTCTGAAAACCACTGTCTGTGAAAACAGTTCGTTGCTGCATCCACAAATGCAAGTTAAAACTTTAAAATGCAAAGAAGAAACCAAATATAAACAGGATCCAGAAATGCTGCCACCTTCTCTGGGCCCGAGCTTATTTAAAATGGACTGAGGGGAAGTGGAAAAGTGTCCTGTGGTCCGACAAATCAACATTTGAAATTCTTTTTGGAAATCAGGGACACTGTGTTCTCCGGGCTAAAGACCACTCAGATTGTTATCAGCGTACAGTTCAAAAGCCAGTATTCATGGTGGTATAGGGGTTATGGCATTAGTGCACATGGCATGGGTGACGTGCACATCTGTGAAGGCACCATTAATGCTGAATGATGTATAAATGTTTTTGCAACATGTGCTGCCATCCAGACAATGTCTTATTCAGAGAAGGCCTTGCTTATTTCAGCAAGACAATGCCAAACCACATTCAGCATGTATTACAACAGCATTGCTCCGTATTAAAAGAGTCTGGGGGCTAAACTGGCCTGCCAGCAGTCCAGACCTGTCACCCACTGAAAATATTTGGCACATTATGAAATGAAAAATATGACAAAGGAGACCCCGAACTGATGAGCAGCCGAAATCCAATATCAAACAAAAATGGGAAAATATTTCACTTTCAAAACTACAGCCATTGGTCTCCTTAGTTCCCAAACGCTTACAGCGTGTTGTTAAACGAAGAGGTGATGAAACACAGTAGTAAACATGCTCCTGTCCCAACTTTTTTGGAACGTGTTGTTGGCATCAAATTCAAAATGGGCAAATATTTTTCAAAAAACAATAAAAATTCTCAGTTTCAACATTTGATATGTTGTCTTTGTAGTGTTTTCCTTTACAGATATGGTTTACATGATTTACACATCAATCCATTCTATTTTTTTTATTTTATGGACTTTGAGCTCAGTACTGAATGCAAATCAGCATTGAGAAACCTGAATTACCAGGCTTCCACTTGCTGAATGTAGTTTTGGGGGCTGTCATGGGCTGGAGGTTAGGGAACCAGCCTTGTGACCTGAAGGTCACCGACTCGATCCCCTGAGCCGACAGGACGTGACTGAGGTGCCCTTGAGCAAGGCTCAACTGCATCCCAGGCGCTGCCCACTGTGTGTGTCTTCACTGGTGTGTATGTGGTGTTTCACTGCATGGATGGGTTAGATTGCGGAGGTGAAATGTCCCCACTGTGGGACTAATAAGGGTCACGTGATCAAATTAATTTACATTCTGCACAGTTACACACTTGTATTTTTTCCCCTAAGTAATGAATGGGCGGAATGTTCAGGGCATTCCAATTAACTGCCACAGGTGATGTCACAATGCACATCTGTCACACAGACACTCATACACAGTACACACAGACTCACGCGCCTACAGCCTAATGCACAGCCATAACAGCACAAATAATGAATTTAAGGTGGAACTGCTTTTAAAGTAGCACTGAATTTGAGATGGCAGAGAATTTAAGGTGGAACTTCATTTAAGATGGCACAGAATTTAAGGTGGAAATTCATTTAAGGTGGCAGAGGATTTGAGGCGGAACTCCATTTAGGGTGGCACAGAATTTAAGGTGGAAACCCATTTAAGGTAGCACTAAAATTAAGGTGGTACTGAATTTAAGGTGGAGCTTCTTTTAAGGTGGCACAGAATTTAAGGTGGAACTCCATTTAAGGTGGAGCTAAAATTAAGGTGGAACTGCAATAAACATAGCACTAAATTTAAGGTGGCACAGAATTTAAGGTGGAACTCCATTTAGGGTAACATTAAAATTAAGGTGGCACAGAATTTAATGTGGAACTTCTTTTAAGGTGGCACAGAATTTATGGTGGAACACCATTTAAGCTAGAACTAAAATTAAGGTGGCACTGAATTTAAGGTGGAACTCCATTTAGGGTAGCACTAAAATTAAGGTGGCACAGAATTTAAGGTAGAACTGCATTTAACATAGCACTAAATTTAAGGTGGCACAGAATTTATGGTGGAACTCCTTTTAAGGTAGCACTAAAATTAAGGTGGAACTGCAATTAACATAGCACTAAATTTAAGGTGGCACAGAATTTAAGGTTGAACTCCATTTAGGGTAGCACTAAAATTAAGGTGGCACAGAATTTAAGGTGGAACTTAAAGTTCTTTCCCTTTGTAGTTATTTCTGATGTTTTTCTCCTCCACCCTTGTTCTCTCTCTCGGTCAGCAAAGTACTCTCCTCTTTACATGTCTATACGTGATGTATGGTTGCATGCAAATTGGAACTATCATTTTCTTTTTGTCTATTTCCAGCTTCATTATTCAAACAGAGGCAAATGACATGAAAATGGACAAAGACGGCACTAATGATTGTAAGACCAAATCCTAGTTTTGAAGTACTGTTGAAATGAGTGGTTTAGGTCATGCAGACTGAACTCATTCTGTGCCACGTTTGTGTTTTTGTGCCAGCAGCGCATCCAAAAACTTTAAGTAATGGAGCTCTCTTTACTGTGGAGGAGCTTGTTGTTGAAATCAGTTGAGCATTAGATGTCTAGAAACCACCCCTTTGGCACCCTTTATTGGTGGAACTGAGTACTGCAGGCATGAGCAATTACCTGCTAAATTGCTAAAGTTTCATTTTTATTATAAATTTGGTTTGGCTCAAAACCTGCTATTCATTCATGAAGGTTGGGGTAAAAAAAAAACACATTTAAGAAATAAAAATTCACTGAGACAAAATCTCTTTAGCAGTATAGATTTCATTAGTAACACATACAGAAGTTGTGCAAGTTAATTAAATTTCCAATGCACTTCATAATTATATGCACCAAACATGCATTAATGTTTGATATTTCACCAAAACAAATCATCAACCCATAACATTACGTGCCTGAACCTTGTTATTTACCCATCCACAAAGTTTAGCATGAGCCCCAATCTAACACACTTGTTTCTAATACTCACACAGTCCTTAACATCATAATTACCTGAATCAGGTAGTAGACACTGTTGGGGGTAACGCGATACAAATTAACAAAGTTAACATGCTGGATTATGAGCAGAAAAATGAGCATATATATTTATTAAGTACTTTTCATGGAATAATTTATGCATAACAGCTTAAATTCTTGTAATCACATTATTACTGACTTATATAGAATAATAAGAAGAAGAATAAGATAGATAATATAATCAGAATTTCATTACTTGAGTTACTTGTCTCAAAGATATTGATTAATGTCTTTGAGGTAGTTGAGTATCTAGAGACATGTAAAACATAAATTTCCACTATATAGATTATTCGTGTCTGTTCTATGATTGTCAAAACAAGCAGCGCAGTGTAAAGCGCTGTAAAGCCGGTGAACAATGTATCTAAGCATCGAATCAGGCTAACATGAAACTGATGGATAAAGAACGCCAGGAAGATGACTGTAGAAGAAAACCTTACCTAAACTGACTCCATGTACATTCAGAAACAGCTCTGTTTCGGCTTGATTTATAGTTTATTCACGATGATTTTATTTACAGGCGGCTATTTCTGACCCTTTTCTACTGAATAGTTTCAAGGTTTTTAAATGGCATATCTGGCTTTGGCTTTTGAGATTGTGTGCAATATACTATCAGATACTATCTGATCATGCTCTGTATTTATCGCTTATTGACAGCAGTATCGTGGCGTGTTGGTGGCAGGCAAACAGTGCTTTCCTGTGCCACCAGCACAGTTCAGGAAAAAAGAGCCGCACATATTGAGATTACAGACTGAGGTACTATGGTAACACTATGTGAAGAAATTTCTTTTTAAAACCCACTTAAGCAGTTTTCATGAAGATTCTGATATTCGACAGTATTTTCTTGTGTGTGATTTGTTCTTAGGTAAGAACAGAATCTGCACACACTCAAGAGCACAAACACCTCTGCGGTTTAAGAACACATCATGAATCTGACGTAAACTTTTTCTTAGGGTCTTTCTCAAGAACTAATTTAAGAAAAAACTTAGGAACATATTGAATGAGGTGAATGAGGCCCTTTGGTTTGCATTGTCAGTGGGCTCAAGCCTAATCTGACTGTGGTCTATTCAAAGCAAGGATAGTGAAATACTTAATATGTTTACTGTAATTAGCTATTCCTTTGTAAATAAAGTACTGAAAGGACTACTGGGTTTCCAGCTGAAACAGATATGTCTAGGATTTTAGAGCAGGGGTGCACAACTCCAATCCTAGATGGCTGGCGTCCAGCACAGTTTGGTAATTTCTCCACTCAAATACACTCACTACACCTGGAAATTAACACATGAGTTGAATCAAGTGTGTTTGAGCAGGTAAATCAACAAACTGTGCCATCCAGAACTGGAGTTGTGCTTTGATTAAGAGAGTATCGTAGAAGTAAAGTAATGAGTAGTAAGATTACTACTTTCCAATGAGTAAAGAATAAAGTACTAAGTACTCCAATTCCATTACTTGAGAGAAGTAATTGGCGATTTGTAATAGATCACATTTTTCTACTACCCCAACAGTGGCAGGAGATCTCCAGAAAGGCTGATTTTCACATACAGTGGCACCAAAACAAGGAAGCAGTGTTAAATAAGACCTTTTCACTGGTTGTAGTTTTTTTTTACTGTGCACAACCCCAAAAAACTGACTAATGTGGCTTTCACAGTCCATAAACAATACATTCCTACAATCAGACTGTCTAAAGGTTCCTTTGATGTACAGCTCTCTAAAAAAATGTTATTGGTATAGAAGTTTGCAAAAGAGAAATGTTAATGCTAAAAACTCAACAAATAACAAAGCTATGAATATAAAATTGAGCCTACCTGGAGTTTTGAGGCCACGTTAGGCCACACTGTTCACCTTCCACGCTCGGTTTCTTTTCGTCAGATTTTTCTGCCTCGTCTCAGTGCCTCTGGAGATCTTTTACAGCCTGTTAGGTTACATCTGACATGCAAAAGATGTCTGTGTTTGATGTCTGTTTCCACAGGCAATTAGCAAGAATTAGCCATTAGCAAAAAAACTGCTTTCCATCATGGCTTCTTCATGGAAATTCTCCCTAAATACATCTAAACTAACCCTGCTTATGAAAACAATGCTCATGTCAAGCTCAGCACCTCAATTTCCCATGATTCCCTGGGCTTCTAAAGACCCAAACAACTTGGCCTACACTGGCTAAGTTCTGTAAACTCCTGTAATACCAGTTTCCACTCACCTAGCATGATTATGATAAATAGGCTCTGTGACCTGTTTAGACTTGTGATATTGGGATTTCTATATGAGAGAATAAGAAGCTTTTTAACAGAGGTGAGTAGTAACTAGTTACGCATAGTTCAACATACTTTGGATGGAAGTTATACTTTCCTTTTTCCTTTTTTTGGTTTAATTTCATTCTGTTGTGTTGTGTCAGCTCCTGGACTACTTTACCATTGCTCACATCTCTCACTTTGAAGCTTTAGCATTTAATTTTAGGCCAAAAGCATCCTTCATTTCCTATGCTGATAGATGCTGGATGGACTAAGAAGTTCCATTATAGATCTAGAAGTTAAGCAGGTTTTTTGTGCTTCTTGTTTTTGGCTTTGATGATTATGTCACTGTTTACTTAAGTTTGGGATACTTTACTGATCTCTGCTCTTTGACCATGCTAGATCCCAACAGGAGCCTGTCTAGCTTTATATGATGTTTAGAATGTCAGTTCAGATCTGTTATCAAAGTAAATGTTTGTTATGTTAGTGATATGTTTATGTTGATAATTACCTTTATTGTATTAGAAACAGATAACATGTGTGGACTTAGCCTAAAACTCAGGTGAAGCAACCTCATGGGACAGAGAACATTTATGGCTGCTCTTTGTCCTTTTGACCACCAGGTGTCACGATTGTCCAACAACGTTACAAGCTTTCCCAATATTATTAAAAGGAGAGCTTCACTGCTTATGAAAGCTTTCTTTTCCCATCACTACCAAATACACATCACTAGTGTATTACCTTCTGATAGTGGAAACAGTTTTTACCTTCTGTATTTTCGAGCTTATGTAGATGTTTTTGTATATTTAATTTAGATACATGTTACTTAGACTTAGGACATTTGATCGCAGGAAGTCTGCTATATTGTAATTCTAATAGCCCCATCAACCATTTGGAGATGTAACATTTGTCCTCACATCACAGTTCCTTGAATCCACATTCACTGTCGAATCATCTAGACGGTCTGGGGTTTGACTCTACACCTAGCCACAATGCCTTTGTTGGATCCATAACTGTATAAAGCCTGTACTTCACATTGCATCAGCAGAGAACCTTCTACTCTGCAGCATCAGGGTCAAATCGTTTCTCTGCGGTGGCCATACGTATTTGCAAATAAACCTCATTTGCATCCATCCAAGAGTTGTCCACATTTACTACAGAGTTCCTGAGAAACTGCCATCTAACACAGAGAAGCCCTTATGTCTAAAATACCTTTAGTCTTCCTCATAAAAATCAGCTGGCTTATTCCATTTTTTTTCTTGTGACCTTACAAGCGTATCGCACATCCTCCAAATGTCACACATATTGCATTATTTCATGTAACTTTTAAAAAAGCTTACCTCTGTGATTAATGTAACATATCCAAAATTGCAAAAACTTGATGGGCACTAGTTGCAACTTACAATTCAAAGCATGAAGAGGCATGTAAAAAAGGCATTTGTACATTTTATAGAATATGTTGTTTATGTGGTATGGAATTATGAATCTTAAACCTGTTTTATGTTGTTTATTTTTGATTAACTTATGTTACAACAAGATCTGTGAAGTACAGACTTTGATGGAGTGCAGTAAACTCAATTGTCTGAAAAAAAGACACTACACAAAACACATTTATTTAAAGGTTAGCAGCCCATCGGTGGGCCCAAACTTTTATTTCATGGTTCTGTTCCAAAAATAACAGTTTGCGCTAAAGTCCCTGTAGTTACTGAAGAACAGGCCTTAGTATGAAATAAGCCTGGAAATTTTAAAGGAGCTTAACTTTTGGTGAATAACATATCCTTATGACTCCCTCTGCTGGACGTAGGTTTAAACATTAATGGCTGAATCCAAATCTTTTGCATTCACAGTAATTTCACAGTAATTTTATTCATGATTTCTACTCATTTCTCTTTCTTCTGGAAGTTCCTGCAGGATGTAAACACTACAGCCTCTCTACGTGCTATGCTGAAAACAGTGCTTTCTGTATCAATTACGGGTTTGGCAATGCAACAGCAGTACAAAAAATCTATACAGGAAAATTAGAATCCTACCAGCTGTAACAATTTAACAAGGCTAGAAAATGAAGAGATAAAGCAGAGATATTTCTTATTGTTCACAAGAATTTAGCTGTTGCCCTCAGGCCATGTTTTGGTTCTTAGAAACATTAGAAAGTTCTGAGAAACGAGACAGACTAATTTTCTTCTGCAAGTTATTACATTTAAACAATTGATTAGGCATCATATGGTGTTGATGTCATGGATTTTTGTCCATATTCCATATTACACCAAGGTGATTGATTGGAAAAATACTCCTCACAGGACACTGGGTTACTGCCACTATTCTGCTACTAGGAGCACCCTCTCATTTTTGGGCTTTTGACGTTGCCACGGTTTTCTCAATCAAATTGGTAACAGTAAGCAGGCCATCATAGACTCTTCAATGATGAATTTTTCACAATGAACCTATTTAATTTATACTGATTTCATTGATCATAACTGACCAGCTTAAATAAAAACATGTAAGTTAAAAACATCCTAATTGCGCACATTTTCTTATACATGTAACCTGAAGACCAGCCTGGTATTTCTCTAATCTCTGTGTGTGTCTTAGATCTTCACTGCTAATTTTACTTTTCCCAAGCTTAACTGACTGTCTTATCAAATCTCTTATGCAAAACGGTTGTTTCACTAGTCAAATGACATGGACAGATGCCAAGAGCAACATGGATGCTGAAGACTGATTTCCATCTTGCCTTTACCAAAGACACGTCTCACTTTATTTAAAAAAGAACCAAAAAGCATGGAAATGATCACTGATCATCCTCACTGAGGTGGGAGGGAATCTAAGCAGTCTCTTCTTATTACATTCTGAGTTAGTCTTGCAAACCAGACTTTTGATGTTAGAGATTGTCTGAGCTTTTCTCAGGCTTTTCTTGCTAAGTATGACCAAGGACTGCCTACCTTCTCTGGCAATTTGACTGACATGCAAAAACAACCCACTACAAACCATTGCTTTTGAGTGACATGTAGGGGCATCCCTTCTAGACCCAAGAGATCCAACTGCAGGGGTTTAGGAGATGACTCAGGACCGAGACTAGTGTTCCTTGTTTTCAACCCTTTTCTGCCAGCAAAATTACTATTCGCTACTAACTGCCTCAAATAAAATTTGAGGATAACTTGCCAAACGTGATTCTGTGAATTCTTCTAATTAAGGGGACTGTATCGTGTTTCGAAAGGCTGACTGTTGACCACCAAGCATTTAGCTTAATAAACAAATCTTGTTTGCCATCACAGTCATTAGAACCCATGTGTATACACGGAATGCAGATAGCCAATCGGAGACTCACTGAAAAAGTTCAGAAAGTTGTGGCCATCGTTGCACATAATGAATATTAGGCAGTCCTGGTCTGTTAAATTCAAAGTGATCCATCACGACTGCTTGCCAGAGTTTACCACTGGTACTTATGACTTTGTCAGACATTTGAGTGCAACTTCCTTGTAGTTAAGTTGAAAAAGTACAAGTTATTGAGAACCATCCAAATGCACCATAATTCTGAATTGACCAAATGCTGATAGATCTAGGTCTCCACTAGTGGAGTAAATTACTTTTGACTATATTCACACTGTTGTAACATCTTTTCTCAGAGTTGTCACTAAGGAGTTCACTCTATAGCCATAGCTGTATTGCACACTGTTAAACCATTTTGTTTTAACTCAAATAAATTAAGTCTGTTGTACACAAGACTGAATGTTTTGATGATTTCATTCACACAAATGGCATTTTTTGAGTTGAATCAACTTATTGTTATTTAATTTAGTCTGTTGCCATGACAGCTTTGAAAGTGCATTGCTGTTGGTTTTAATCGTTTCTCATTCAAATTACTCAATAAATGTGTATTACTGAGTGAAACTCAGTAAGCTGTGTTGTTTAAGTGAAATACAGTGACATGTTTGTTTTATTAACACAATCTTGTTGAGTAAAACTTATTTCTTTCCCATTGTCTTCTGGCTCCATCTATTTGCATATTGGGTGTTTCTTTTCATTCGTTTTACTCACCATCAGCATGTTTTCATTCCACCTTTTCTCAGGTGTATAATTCTCCTGTATGTATTATGTACACTCCTTAGCTTGTGTTGGCTAAAAGGGTGAGTTATTGTTCTCTTTGCTGCTGAGTGTGGGTCTGTATTGGTGGGTCCACACTAAGAATCAACCCTTCAGACTGATCAAAGTGGTCAGTAACACTTAAATAAAAGAGATTATTCTTAATTATCTACTGAGATGTATAATAAATTTAGGTTGTTAGGTTTGGCTAGCTCAAAATTTAAAATAATTTGAATTCATGCATTGCACAAACATGCGTTTATGTTAACCCAACACAAAATTTTTAGTTATTCTAACATGCACCGTTTATGTTATGTACGTTATTGGCCCTACAGGACCCCCTGTTTAGTATCTAAGATACATTCAACTTAAACTTGCTGGCTTATTCACCAGTGCTTAACTTATTTTTTTAGGGCGAGTGGTTACCTCAATTTTTTTTTTAAGTTATGTGAACTCATTTGGGCTTACAGTGCACTGACACTGGTCTCCCCTGTGCATGCACTTGGATGCAAAAATCCCTGCTCCAAATGTCTTCTCATTCACATGGCTTTTCTTCCACAAGGTACAGCTCCAGGAATACAGAGGATTTGTGTCTTAAAAGTCACTTTCAGATGAGGTCAAGCTCATTTTTGCATGAACTGTTTTCATAAAGTTTGCATTGGTGGGACACAAAAGAAAACCTTACGACCAAAATTGGCATGTTCACTCTTCTACCAGCTGCTCCCACTAGGCTCATAAGAACATCTCTGCAAACAATACAGATTGTTAAAATGTTAATCAATTAAACTTCTGTTTTATGAGAAAATAGTGATCTTCCTCTACAGCACACACTAAATATGTATCATAGAACATCATTGTGCCTGTGTGCTCACGTTCCTGATGGTAGGAACTGGTGTTAAATCAGGATTCTGCTTTGCATAGCAGTAGAAATAAGAATCAGAGATGAGAGGGAGAGTTGAGCAGGTGGGTCAAAACACCAGGACAGCTGACAGGTAAGTGCACTTTCATCATTCAGGATTCCTATCTTACAGTATGAATAGGGTTTAGTATTTCCTCCAGCACTGAGAAATCCACCAGGCCCAGTTACCATTTAGCAATCACTTAACTCTTGAGACACAAAGTGAGCACTGTAGGAAAAGATTTATTTGTCCTAAGAACGAAAGAGCTAATGAAGTCACTGGTTTTGTGTTTTGAGGCACAGAGCCATGGAACACAAGATCCTTCTCTTCATGGTTCTCACTGGTACGTACTGTGCATGCAATTATTATTACTATTTTGTTTTGGTCCATTTTTATTATTTAAATACATTTAATTCACAAAAAATACTTTCTTCTAATAGGTTTGTGTGCTTCAACAAGAGCTATAAATCAGTATCTCTTTATACACAAGGCTAAATCTTTTGGCGATGCCCAACTTTACTGCAGAAACACTTACAGTGATTTGGCTACCATTAATAACATGGAAGATATGAAGAACATCCTAGCTACTGTTACAGATGGTTACAGTGGTGCAGCATGGATTGGTCTATACCAACAAAGCACTCCTGGGTGGCACTGGTCCCTGTCCATACCGGGCTTCTACAATAAGGGGGAGACAGAGTACAGAAATTGGCAGGCCGGAGAGCCAGATAACGCTGGAGGGATTGAAGACTGTGGTGTGATGGCTGATAATGGGGAATTTTTGGACTTTCCGTGTAGCTACATAAAGCGCTTCATTTGCTATGATGGTGAGCGGTCTAAAGCAGAGGTATAGTAAACTGCCTGTAAAACAACACTGACACATACATTTCCCATCAAATTTCAGTTTTCAGTCAATGAGCATTTGACAAAACTGACCTTAACATATTAAATAGAAAATCTTGCCACTGTTGTTTGCAGAAACTGCAAAACTGAAGGACTTAGGAGCCTTGTGAATTCTTCCAAACCTTACAGATATAATTCTATGGTTTTGATGTCATTAACGATCACGCCTTAAATATTTTACGTTTTTAAAACACCTTTGGACCGAAACAGTTCCTTTCATCAATAGCTTCGAAAAATGTCACATCATTATTAAGCAAAAATATTATGTAAAAATGTTATTTTAAAGCAAATTGAGGATAAGCACACAGCTATGTTATCTGTAACAAATAACAAACAAAATTAAGAGATAACACTTAATTTTCCAAAGAATCAATTTAATGATTATTCTTATATAAACATGGACACTCTGTGCAGATTAAAACCAACTTTTGAGGCAAGTTATTTCTTTAGCTATGGTGCACTATTCTAGTCCTTTTGCCTACTGCGTTGAGTGTGTTTACAATCCAATCAATCCAATCAACGTGTTTATATTAGTAATCAGATAATGGGGAAACTCAAGGTCTATATGAATCAGACAGTAATCAGATTTCTGCTTTACAACCAGCCAATAGACAGATTAAGACATAACGTAAAGGTAACGGTAACTCAAATCTCATGCCATGGCTTTTTTTTAAAACATTGCGCCACTTTACCTGAAAATATGAACATACATCATCTAGAAAATAAAGACTCAATTCGTCAAGAATGTAATTGGTTTCATCGTCACCCCGAAAGTGTTTTGCTGCCATCTTGCGGCAACGCTGCTTGCTTACTTCTGGTAAGAGTATACGTGCACTGAGAAATCTGATTACTGAGCTAAAACTCAGCTTTTTTTTATCAGATTTCTTAATTGGATTTCTTGATCGGAGTATGGTGTTTACATAACCATTTGAATAATTGGATAACTTCAGAAATCCATTTATGATCACATTATTGAGTGAATGTAAATGCACTCATTGTTTATTTAAGAGGGGAAATACATATTAATCAACATCGTTATTCATAATGTAAAAGTTCCAGATTTAGCCAGATGGCTCATTTTTTATCTGCCCCTTAATAGTTGAATAGTTGCAAATCATTCAGCTTCCTAGCTGAAGCAAGTGTTCTCAAAAAATCGTACGTAAACAAAACAAACTACTAAAATGTTTTCTTCTTGTTCTTGTTATCTCAAAGGATCTTCTCAGTATGTGCATTATTAATTTTACATTCCTTATTTTACAGCTGCAAGCAGTCAGAAATACATCGCCATAAATAACTATAAAACCTGGCGTGAGGCTCAGAGTTACTGCAGACTCTATCACACTGACCTGGTCAGCATCAGGAACCTGAAAGAGAACCTACAGGTTCAACAAGTGATAGGCCCAGACCAGACTCCTTACATTGGCCTGTTTAAAGACAATTTTACATGGTCAGACAGCAGCAGCTCCTCGTTTAGATACTGGGCAAGTGATCAGTCCACAGATGGAGATATGAGTGAGTGCTGTGTTGGTTTGGACATGTCTCGTGGAGAATGGACATGTGTGAATTGCACTTCGACCATACCGTTCTTCTGCTACACTGGTGAGTGTGAATTTGTGTCATTAACTTCATGTGAGTGGTTTAAAATATAAAAAAATACATTATCCTATATTACCATGGTACTGCTGCTTACTCCAGCAGCATGCTACAGATCTCCTGCTAATGAACACAGCTTTTACATCTGTTTACACCTGCAGAGAAAAAGAGACTAATCCTGAAAGTGGAGGTACGCTCCACTCAGAATGTGAATGATCCTACGGTGAAGATGGCCATCTTGGAGAAGGTGAGTGTGAAATTTCTTCTGTCTCACAGAATGATAAGCAAATCCAAGTAACGTTACTTTAAAGCACTTCACCTTTAATTCAAGAAGCAAGAGTTGGTGTTAATGATGAGTACTCCATTAACTCCATTACAGCAAATGGGGATGTCTGGAGTGTTCTATAATAAACCACTGGCCCTGTTCTTCAGATCCAGCAGGAAATGAAGGATCATGGGATGGCAGAGAAGACCAAGCTAACATGGAAGCAGCAGCCAGATGGAAACGTCTTTCACAAGAAGAAACTATCCACCAATGCAGACTGATTTGATTATTAATACACTCTCTGTCTACTTATTTTTAAAACACTTATTTTATCTTTCCATTCTCTGGCCACTTCATGAGTTCACTAACGTTATATATCCACAGTATAAGTGTAAGGATATAAACAGTAGCCCATCTGCTGCTGCATAGTTCACCAGCCTACCGCTACCTCATTCATCATTGGTCAGTTTCTGACACCAGGACCACTGTTTTTATTATTTGGATGGTGGTCCATCAATTATTATCCATAATGGCCAGGGAAATGTATCTTTTTTTCTTTTTGCAACACTTTTTTTTGCAGCTTTTTGCATGCATGAGCTGTAAAACACCTGTGTTTTATATCATAAAACTACCAAAATATCTAGAATTTTGTCTTCATTAATTGCTTTTGAAAATTACTTATCGTCCCAATGCAAATTATGAACTCTATGACTCTTTTACTGTGTATAATTTCTGTGCCAGTTAGTAATTTCACCACTTTCACCAGTGACCTTAAATGTTGTATCAAATGTAATTTCAATGATATATCATAGTATGTAAAACAGTATATAAACCAATGTTTATGAATGAATGCACCACATATTCAAATACTTTCATTGAACACATTTCTTGGGGCAGCTAAATACATGAAGCCCATCCAAGTAGCATAATCACACTTCTACCAGCTGCACGTCTGCCAGGTCTTCTGGACTCACAATAACTTCATTACAAACAATACAAAGATCCATTTTTGTCTGTTTTTTTTATTTAGTTCTCGTTTCATCTTTATTTTTATTACAGTTAACAAGTCCTTTTTTTAAAGTGCTAGTCTTTGTAATAATTTTCATTAATGAGAAAAAATCCTGAACAGAACTCAGGAAGACGAGATAAGCAAATTTAAAGCACTAATAGTTCATCATTAAATTCTCAAAATGTACAGAATGCAGACGTACAAGCACTCAACTTTGCTGTCTAGACCACAGCATTCTACTCTACACCAGGTGTCACCAATGTTATTTGCAAATAGTCAATGTGGTGTCAGGTTTTCATCCCAACCAAGCAAGAGTGCACCACAAAAAAGTGAACAACTGTTTAAAGATCAACTAAATAAACAAGTGGAATCAGATGTGCCTCTACTTGATTGGAATGAAAGCTGCAGTCAAATCGGACCTTTGCAGGTAAGACTGGTGAGCTCTTCTCTGATATAGACTATAAAGGTGGTTCTGAAATAAAGAGAATAAACTATGTATGACTGCCTATCTACACTACTTACTAGTCCTTACTACTGTGAATTTATAGGGCGTTAGATTGGAAGAAGGAGAGGTTTCATACATGTTCCTATGCCAAACTTTAGTTATAACATACCTACATTTAATTACCTGGTAAAAATACATAAAATAACATGTACAACAAAATATATGCTGACCAGCCACTTTGTTTAGTACAACTCCCTATTTTTACACTCACTGTGTGTTTACTATTTATCATTTACCATAATTAATAACTGCTTCATTTACCACTTAGGAGCACTCTGTAGTTTTAGAGCAACACTATCATGTCTAATCCACTCATACCAGTGTAACACACACTAACACGCCACCTCCATGTCAGTGTCACTGAAAATGATCCACCATCCAAATAATACCGGCTCTGTGGTGGTCCTGTGAGGGTCCTGACCATTGAAGAACAGGGTGAAAGGGGGCTAACAAAGCATGCAGGGAATCTGAATGGATTAAAGATGGATTTAAACAGAAACTTTCAATTGTGCAAATACACGCTCTGCACCGGGAGAACAGTATCATAGAGTTGAGTATCATATCTTGTTTGACTGGTAGTCAAATCAAAATGTTTTATGCTTTGGGTCCATAACAATACGATTTATAATGATTTCTTCTCACTCTTCAGCTTTGTATAATTCTTAATCAACTTCTTCTCTTCATCACACACGGAGAAAGCACGAGCTACTCGAGAGTGCTGGCTTTCCCACTTTCAGTCATGTGACCTTGTAAGGGAAGCTCTCTTACACAGTTTTACAGAAAAATTATGTTCCACTTCTTGGTTTTCACAATTATGGACCTGCCAAGGCCTTTCGCCCTATTTAACCATTTGCTTTAACCAACTTGGTCCAGGTGTCATGCTGCTTAAAGTCAAAAAGGTGTGGATCCTCCACTGTGGTGGCAGTGACTCCACAGAAGCAGCTTGGCGAAGTGCTGTTGTGTATTCAGGAGCTCCAGGCTTCCTAGGGCCACTCATCTGGAGGCTTGAGAAAGAAAGACAGACCCAACAAGTCTTGTTTTTTGCATGGTCTTCTGCAGGGTTGCAAGCAGAGTTGATGTAATGCCAGGATTTCAGGTCTATGATCTGCCAAATTGTATTTCATGTTAGGCTGGTTACCTCTCTTACCTCTGCAGTCCTCCCTTTGTCAATTGTCAATTTTGTCTTTTATTTTAAGACAAAATTGTCACTTTTGCTTTAAAATATAGTTTTGCTTCTTATTTTGGTTCACCTGTTTTGCTAATCAATGTACATGTCTGTCTGGCTGCCTTGTGATGGACTGGCGACTTGTCCAGGGTGTATCCTGCCTTCTGCCCAGTGACCGCTGGGATATGCTCCAGCTCCCCCGTGACCCAGAAGGATAAGCGGCTTAGAAGATATGGGTGTGTGTGTGTGTGTGTGTGTGTTTTCATCATTTTGCCAACAGTTATTTTGTTACTACTTGTCTGCTTTTCTGGGTTTAGTTGTATTTCCCTTCCCCATTGAATTGGATGTTTGATGATTTTTTAATTTATGAATTAATTTTTTTTCTTTTTTTTTTGTATATACATTTAGATGGGAAATTCAGGTATATTGGCCATGTAGCATCCTCTTGGGTCTTTTAGCTAGTTGAAAACAGCTTATAGCCGATTCACATTCTTTTTGATTGTTTTCTTCTCTCTCTGACTCTACGTAATTCTATAAATAAGAAAAGGCCATGTTATTGAGGTAAAAACATTGTACATCCATATATTGGATGTTTTAGCTCTAAGACTATCCAGGTATTTGAATCCTGAACTGATAGAGCCGCTATAAACTGTACTGACATGAAACACCAGGTATTTGCAAATCTTTATGGTATAAATGGTATATTGGGTATTTACATCCAAAGATTTTAAATGTACACAGCCTTTGGAAAATAAACTACAAATGTAAAAATCAAAAGAAAAAAATGAATCATTAGGCCCAATGTAAAATGATGATGTAAAATTGAAAATGTTGTTGCTGACACAGTTCTAGATTGGATACAGCTGTAAAACTGGGGTTTACGACGAATTATGCTACTCAGTCAAAATTACATTAGCAGTGCACATTTATAGGTAGCTTCCTACATAAAAATGTAGGTAAAATATTTTGAAAATGCTACCAGCAGCAAAACTACAGATTGGATATTAAGATGAGTCTGTAATCTATATTAGAAACACAGTAAAACATTTAAAAACTTTTAAAAGCATTGAAAACTTACTATTACTGTACTAATGATATGTGCATGCTCAGTAGGACCACTCGATGGGTAGAGTGAATTATTAGAAAACCTGGCTGTATTTATGACATTGCTGTTAAAATTATTTACTAAACTTATTTACAAACGAAAATGAAAGCCATAATGGAAGGAAAAATAAATCAGTTGGACTGTGAGTGCAAAATGAACAATGAAAAGTAGAATACTCTGCTTCACCAACAGAGGGCCGCCCAGAAACGCTGATCAAAAATCCAGTGGGCCGGCCGCTTTCCGGGCCAACAGTGGCCTGCTATCCTCTTGCGATATGGAATCTACTACATCGCAAATACTCCAGCAGCAAATACTTCAATGACACATGACTTCATTCCAATTTTCAACCAAGTTTTGGGTGCTGCTTTTGTACGTACTGTAGCATGTTTAAGAAGTGTTCTGCATGTTTATTCTACATATTGTTCTTCTGTAGTTATTCTTTGGGTTTAATTTGACAAAGACTCTTACCGTGAAGGTAGGGCTAGTTTACCTTTGAGGGGGGAAGTGTGTCAGAGCAGACTGGGTGTCAGTCAAAGCTGGAAGTGAAAGAGTTCAGACGTGGGCAGAGTGTAGTACGAGCTGTTAGCCAAAAGCCGTGCTGTTGTGGCCGTGGCCGACTACAACTGCTTAATAAAGCACAACTACTTATGCACAAGCTTTGTGTAACAGCTTTAATAGCAGCAAACACCACAATACATATATGCTACTAAATTTTGCTGGTAGTTGTTTTCAAATGGTCTAAGCTGGTCTTTGGTGGTCTATGTGATTGACAAGCTGGACATCCAATGGCTGGCAGATCAACTTGGCTTGTGGGCCAACATAGGGTATGTTTTCATTTGAGTTTGAAGGTTTAGCTGGGCTGCCGGCAAGACCAACTTGTGCAAGCTTGTCAACCAAGCTTGGTCATGCTGGTTGACTAGCTTTGTTATGCTCATTGACTAGCTTGGTGATGTTGGTCATGCTGGTTGACAGGCTTAGTTATTCTGGTCAACAGGCTTGGTTATGCTGGTTGACCATCTTGGTTATGCCGGTCATGTTGGTTGATTAGCTTGATTATGCTGGTCTTGTTGGATGATTAGCTTGATTATACTGGCTGACTACTTTGGTTTTGCAGGTTGACCAGCTCAGTTATGCTGGTCATGCTGGTTGATTAGCTTGGTCATGCTGGTTGACCAGATTGCTTATGTTGTTTGACCAACTTGCTTATGCTGGTCATACTGGTTGACTAGCTTGCTTATGCTGGTTGAGCAGCTTGGTTTTGCTGGTCATGCTGGTTGATTAGCTTGATTATGCTGGTCTTGTTGCCTGATTAGCTTGATTATACTGGCTGACTACCTTGGTTATGCAGGTTGACCAGCTCAGTTATGCTGGTCATGCTGGTTGATTAGCTTGATTATGTTGGTTGACCAGATTGCTTATGGTGGTTGACCAACTTGCTTATGCTGGTCATACTGGTTGACTACCTTGGTTATGCAGGTTGACCAGCTCAGTTATGCTGGTCATGCTGGTTGATTAG
The DNA here is from genome assembly GCF_904425465.1 of Colossoma macropomum. Lineage (NCBI taxonomy): Eukaryota > Metazoa > Chordata > Actinopteri > Characiformes > Serrasalmidae > Colossoma > Colossoma macropomum. The sequence goes on along the minus strand of NW_023494796.1, from coordinate 12,314,829 downwards.
CTTGGTTATGCTGGTTGCTTAACTTGGTCATGCTGTTTGACCACATTGCTTATGTTGTTTGACCAACTTGCTTATGCTGGTCATACTGGTTGACTAGCTTGGTTATGCTGGTTGACCAGCTTGCTTTTGCTGTATAAAAGAGCCACAACAGAAAACTGTCATTTAAGTAAATAATCCAGGGCATTAGGCAGAACTGAGACCACCCTAGACCAGAACTTAATGCTTTCCAGACCACAGGATCTTTTTTACTTTTTTTAATTGGCCTTTTCATAATGTGGAGCCTTTTACAAATGTTATCAAATTTGTACACGTAGTAAACTTTAATTATCTAAGGTAAACAGTCTAATTTAAACAACCTTGACTTCTTGAGGCTATTACTGCTTGCTTGACTAAACTAAATCTATTATTTCCATAGACTCGCTTTCTCATAGAAATCTGCAGGGATATTTTTCCACACCTCCAAAGTTCAGTCTTAGACATTTGTTGCACTTTCTTCATCTTTGTCTTCTTCTATAGTACAACTATAGACTCATCAGACAATAAAACCTTTTTACACATCTCAGACGTCCAGCTTTGGTGTTGTGGTTCACACGTGTCAGGATCCAGTCCTCACGGGCCAAAACACTGCAGATTTCAACACGCTGCCTCATTAAACACAACTGATTCCCTGATTCCGCTCATCAGCTTATTGGCAAGGCCTTCTTGAACTGAATTCAGTGTTAGATGAGGGTAAATGCTAAGCTCCTCAGTACTCCGGCCCGGAAGGTCCCCAGTTTGACACGCCTTTTCTAGTCCCAAGATCCTCCTTTATGTATATATCCTTTTTCAATAAGAGTTTCTTGACAGCTGAACATGTTTTCAGACTCATAGTGTTGAGTTGTCTTCTCACAGTGGAAGGATGAACAGGATTATTTCAGGTCTGAATCAAGAGTGGAGGTTGATTTTCTCCTCTCTCTCAAAGACAAAGACTTTAAGTACTGTTTATCTGATGGAGACAGTTTAGGTGGTCTTGTCTTATATTTAATATCCTCCTGAAAAATCAATAACTCGTACTTAATGGCTATTTTGGCTGGAAAGGTTGTTCTCTGAATGAATAATTAGTACACACTGTTTGTCATTGACGTGAATGTCCTGAGCTTTGATCTGGTCACACTGACTCGCACGTTTCTGCATCTAATCTGCTCACATTTAGCCAGATAATCACCTCTTAGTCTTCTGATGGAGGGAGGGATGACAGAAGAGGAGAGGAGGAGAGACAAAAGAAAGGCTGTACGTCGAAAGATCTGGACAAGTTATTTACATTCGGGTAGTGCTTGGTGGAGTGGTGGAGGAAGAGGAGTGCGCATCCACTTGTTTATCCCTCATCCCTCTCTTCTGAGGCCTGTTCTATTGACTGAAGGTAGGATATGGTGGGGCAGCTGGGGGGAGTTAGAGGTTGTTTTGCTTGTTATTAGTTTATTGGGTGAATTCCACTGTAATGTATTCAGTCTAGTGATGATAGAAACCAGGGTTCACAATGTCTACAACACAAATATAGCCATTTTATTTACTATCCAAAACCGCCAGTATCTTCTGAGTGTCTTCTCCTACACATCTTCAGAGTTTTTATATGTAATGTTGATGATTGTAAAATAATGCTCAGTGTGAAAGTTTTCTTTGGGGACTATTTTGCCTCACAGCAGACTGCATGCACCCCTCCACCATGAACAGATTGTAAACAGTTTCGGCCAAAATATTCTACTATCATAAGACAATGTGTCAGACATCAGGCAGTGAATTCATAACCATTTCATGGAATAACATTCTGTGAGGGAGATTTTAGAGGTGGGCGTCTGGTTCCTATCACCAGCGCAACAATTCAGACTCTGGAAGTTTCTCTAGAACAAAGCATTCCACACCAAACCACTCTGAAAGACTGAATTATAAGCAAATTTCAAAAAATCTGTTTGTTACCAGGCCTCTACTTGATTGCTTTTTCTTTTTTTGGATACACAAACAGTGATTGCATGCTTGAATAATTAAAGATAAACATGAATGATTTTCTTGATTTAGATTGATTTTTAACAACATTTTCCAATGTTAGTGACCAAATTCTCATCACTGCAACACTGTTAGATTTGCTAACAAAGCAAATTATTTTAAAAATATACAATACTAAATATGTCATTTTACAATTTCTCAGATTGATACTTTTACTTTTTACCAGGGCTGTTTTGGTGTTTTGGGTCACTTTCTTAGAGTTTACAATAAACACATTAAAGTTATTCAACAGTTAACAGTAATGCAAAACTTTAAAATAGAAAAATGAATAGTTCAGCTTTTTGCTGTACCACACAGAGATCAACTGATCTACAAAATTATGTGAATATTGTTTATCCGTGTGATGATTATGACTCTTAAATATATATAGACATAGATTGAGACAGTTTCCTGAGATTCTTTGTATTACATTATATTTTAATGGAAGATTATGGAGAAACAAGAATGAAGAAGCATGCTTAATACGCTTAATATAGCTTTCAGGCTGACTTTAATCTTGGCTCTGCATTGAATACATAAAGGTTAACTATAAGCACATGGGTCAAAGAGATGGAAAAAGGATAACAAATAATTTTCCCACCAAAAATGCCCACAAAAGAAGAAATCCTTTTTTTTCAATTCTTGTGGATTTTTCTTTATTTCTGCTTGTTGTATGTAGCGAACAGTTCAACTTACATGTTGTTAGCTTGTTATACTGCTTGTGTTGTCAGGAAGTGTATATATAAATATAAATATCCATATATATCTGCTACAAATGTCATCCATATTTTGTCCATTTAGAAACAACAATGATAGTTGTAGCTCTCTGCTCTACAAACCAGCAAGCTTGCAGAAATGTTAACTAATATTGTAGTACTTTTATTCATAGTTATGTAGCACTGGGCAATATGACAATATTTATTGTTATTGTGATAAATCATGTCACAGTCTGTTATAGTATGCTTTTCTGAGCGTATTGTGGGTATCGCCAGTATTTAAAAACACTTCCCAACTGCTTATTTAATGATAAGCAGAGCATTATTAATCCTGTTTAAATGGATTTTGTGGAGCATAGTATTTGAAATGCTATATACAAATGATTGGATTCATAGTTTTTGATAGCATTTTTATATTATGGCACTACTTTGTCAATTCCAACATATCAGATGTCAGAAAAAAGAAATATTATAACATATTGTGTATCATGAAAATTTCTTAAAGTATTGTGATAATACATTTTTCCCACATCGCCCACCTCTGTAGTCAAGCAACAAAATTAAATATGTTGGTCTTGGTCCTTTATAATTGGATTTAGTTTGTGGCACTACTTCGTCTGTTCCAACTTATCAGGTGTATCATGAAAATGTCTTGCAGTATTGTGATAGTACATTATTGCCATATCACCCACGTTTACCTAAAAGTGCTGTTATTATTATTAGTAACAGTAGTAGTATGATTCTTTTTCTTATTCATGTTCATTGTTGTCTCGTCTACAGTGACAGCTCACATGTATAACTGCATGAAACTTTGACCTCTGTATCTGCAACTTTAGCACTTTATCTTCAAAAGCAGCTCTAAAGTGACTCTCTGTTTATTTCCTGTAGAATGGCGCAGAAGGCAGAGAGAACGCCCTCTACTGACAGGTAAAGGAACTGCTGTGTTATTCATAGAGAAAGCAACATTCCATTTTTAATTAACCAATCAAAAAAAACTTTTTCAGTGAGTCAAAATAAACCTGTGCTGTGGTGAACCTGTATGCTAGTCTAGTGCGGTAGCATGTGACCTGCTACTAGAATAGTGCAGGCCCTGTGAGAGGCAGCATGAGGCCAGCATCTGAACCATGGGAAGTGGCATGAACGACTCCCTAGCAAGGCCTTCCAAGCTGAGCATTACGCCTACCGGAGCAACTACCAGGGTCCTGGCTTCATGCTGCTTCCCGTGGCTCTTGTTGCCATCTGGCATATCCGCTCATCAGCATATTTTAGTATATTGTACCATAATAGGTTCAAGCTCATTCATGACGTACAAACTGAGCTGGCAAAATTTCATCACTTTAGACCAGGGGTCACCAATCTTATCCACAAAGAGGAGTTCATCTCGTATAACTGATGAACTGATAGAGGGTCAACTGAGTAAACAGGTGGAAACTTTTTCTTGTTTTGTTTGGAATGAAAGCCTGCAGAAACACCCCAAAGATTGGTGACCATGCTTAAACCAGTCAGAACAAGTGCTGTGGGATTAGTCCTTTAAATTTTGGACAAAAATGGGTTAAACATTGACTTTTTTTTGGTTCTTTTAACAGTGTGCTAGCAGACTGCTTTATTTACGCCATAAAGAGTAGTAACCATTTCACTTTAATTAATGTTCAGTTCTAGACATTTATTTATTTACTTACTTACTTACATAATCAATTCATTTTATACTTAATTTTTTTTATAGTCTTGCCCATGTCACCCCACTTTCTTTATTTCCTCTCTCTCCTTCCCAGTGCCAAAACCGCCCAAGCAGCTGACGGAGCTGCTCTTAAGCCTGCCCTCCGGAAAACAGCAGGAGAAACACCAAAGAAATCAAAAAGCAAGAAGTCCAATGAAGAAGTATACACAAACCTGCTCAACAGTGTTTTTGGACAGGTACACACAAACACACACACACACACACTGTGCTGTGCAAAAGTCAGAGACCAACTTTTATTTATTTACCTTTATTTCCAGTCAAAACAGCATTTAAGTACAAGTTATTCATTTTCTCAGCATCAGAAAAAAAACAGTTTAACAGAAAATTACCCAGAAGCTTTAACCACTAAATATAAAATCTGATTTTTCAGTATTCACTGTGTGCGCCCTCTTTATTACAGCTTCTATTCTTTTCAGGAGACTCACTTTCAATCTTTCAAACTTTAAAGCATATTCTGTTTTTCATGATTCTAAGTAATCCTTATTAAAATATCATCTGTCTATAAAACCTTATTCTACATCGAGTTCCAGTTTCCGTGTTCTAGTGCAAATGTTCCTTTTTTTTAAACCATTTCAAAACTCAGTAAGTCAGAATTTTTATATTTAGTTGTATATTTAGATCACATGACCTCCAATCTCCCTCACATGACTCTACACTGGTCTGCCTCGACTCAAGGAGTCCTGACTGTTTTAAGAATAAAGCTCATGGAACTCCCTCACATGTTGATTTTGCAGGCTAGAAATTCTCCACAAGGGGCACCATTAGCAGTCAAATATGTGCTTGCACTTCTGATGTGACTAGCTGTTAGTGTTTCATCATCTTTATTTGGCACAATACTGAACAGTGCTTTTGCATTTTTTGTATTTATTTCAATGAGAAATTCTCTGTTTACATCAAAAACAAAGGTATGTTGCAGCACGTCCAGTCAGAGGCACTATTTTAATAATAATTTATTGCTTCTCATATCATTATAATGGTATCCAACAGCTTTATCGAACATCATATTTTATGTCCATATCGTGCAGTGCTGTTAGGTTATCAGGAGCTTTGAGAAACAGAAATGATGCTGATGTGTGGTGTTGCTATAGTTTTGTATCTGATCTCTGTGTGAAAGCATATATGTGTGTGCTTATGTAACATCTTGTACACAGAATAGAGAGAGTAATCTGATGTAAACCCCTTTCAGACTACAGCAATAGCTCATTAGTGGCTCAGTGTCTTTGTTAATAAGACTCAACAGGGCTTACAGGGGGATGGAGCAGGACGCAGGGAGAACAGTTCAGATGCTCTTTAACCTCAGTTAGCTGGTTCATGACCTACTGACTTTGAGGGTGGAACGTGAACACTGTGTGAAGGCAAATATCTGGAGAATATTGTCATTGGCAGAAAAAACTGCTTTATAAAGGTAACTTTACAGGAGAACAAAAAAAGAACAAGATTTCTTCCTAGTCATTTTGGAGCATTTCTGTTGGTCTGTTCATCATGAAAAACAGCATGAGTTTTCAAACTGTGTCAAAAAATAGAAAACAATAGTAGAGATACAAGATTTTGTCCCGACAGCCACAATATGTTGATGTAAGTGAGAACTGCTTTGTGTGTGTGTGTGTGTGTTTGTTTCTCATACATTTTAATGACAAAAAATGTTCTAACTTTGTTGACAAAGCAGAGACAAATACTCTTGATGCCAGCCTTACTCCAAACAGCTTCAAGCAATTTCACTGTCACAGAGAAATTTCCAGTGTCTGAATAAAATCATGAGAGTCTTGCTAGAGTTGCGAGCATGTGCACACGGTGCGCAAGACAGAGTGAGTGAGAGAGAGAGAGAGAGCGAGAGAGAGAGAAAGAGAGAGAGAGAGAGAGAGAGAGAGAGAGAGAGAGAGAGAGAGAGAATGCATGTGAGTGCCTGAAATCTCTCCTAAAAAGGCAAATCTGCTCCACTTTAAAACAATAATAGTATAGACCTAAAAATGTAAACTGGCTGTTTTAATAGTTCAAGTTCACTGAGTGTAACAGTAATATAAGGAAATGTGCAGAGGACTTTAAGAATGGCTTTATTAGAGAAGCATCAAAATTTTTGTTCTTTTTTTTTTACTTTCAGTGGTTCCTTATTTTATTAATTTGTTATGGATAGTTTAGTTTATAACACCCAATCAACACTGCTGAATCGCTGCATGTTTTGTTTATGTATTAATCTTTATATTAAATAAAAAAGTAGCTGCTCATTTTACAGGTTAATTAAAAAACTGGATGGTAATCTGCCAGAATATACAATTCCACAGTGAACTGGGGTGAGCATTCCCAGATCTCTACAGGCCTAGCCAGCGTATTTTCACATTAGTACCACTACCGGGCAGAGAAGGAAAAGGTTTCTCTGCTTGTAAATTTCCACCAGGTGCATGATGGGGAATAATCTCAAAAATCTAGTTGCAGTGTTGCTAACAGTTACCCTGTGAGATCTGTGACTAAAAACTCTGTGACATTGTCTTTAGATGTGAGAAGGTGTCAGACTTTAATCTTTTAAAAGTGTTCTAGTGTTTAGTAAGCATTACATATAGGACATTTTATTACTACAGATATACTTTTTTTGAGACGTTTTTGGGGGGTCCCATGTTGGCTAGCTGCTAACTCATTTGCCATACTAGCTCTAATGCTAGCTTCAGTGGCAGAAAAATGTTTGATTTAATAGTTCAGGTTAGTTAAATATTTTTTTCTGAAAATGCCCTTTTCTAGACTGGACACTTGGTAAATTGGGCAGGTTTTCCCATGTGCAATGTGCAGCGGTACATTGCAAAGCTTTTCAGTTTGCAGCAGTAACTAAACTAAAAACAACAAAAGTGAAGATACAATGTTTTGCTCTAACAGCAACATAACATAGAGATACGCTCATATAGCTTGAAGGTGATAGTATGTGCAGGTCCACCAGGGTGTCACATGACCTGTGCAGGAGACAGCAAAGAGAGACAATTGATTAATTGTGTGATTAATAGCAAAAGAAAATAGACGTTTGTCCTATCACCTCGATTAACAAAGCTGAAACTACGTGAGCTTTAATGTCCCATGACGCCACATACAGAGGAAACCTGGATAGGGTGTAATTGAATCAGGAAGAGTTTCTGACTGCCCTTAATCCAACTCTTCCTTGGTTTGACCAGCAAATTTAGTCTGACCTACACCTTCCCTAATCTGGAAACTCACATAGTGAACGTCAGTTGAACTTCTGATCAGTCTTTGCTGACTCTTCACCTATTTTTCTCCAAAACATTGGCCTTTGCTTAATAATAAAAGTAATAAAAGTTTTATTTATATAACATCTTTCATAATCACAAGGTTGCCCTACAATACAGTACAATGGTCTTAACAAACAACAACAGACGATGACAGAAGTATGAGAGGTAGGGGATGGGGGGGTGAATTAAACTGAGAAGGGGGATTCATTCTTTCTGTCTGTCCTTCTCTCTATTTCTTCTTCAGGAGAGAGAGCTGTCCCAACCAGAACTGGATGGTGAGTACCTGTAATTCAGATGATATTAGAGATGACTTGACTGAACTAATAGCACAATTCATCCTGTTGCGGTAATAAAACTACAATGATAATAATAATAATAATAATAAATTAAGTTCTGCACAGACAAATATAATGCTGTTCATTTGGTTGGAAACTAAAATATCTTCAAACTGACTCTTCTTCTGGACGAGCTTGTGTGTGTGTGTGCATAAGTGCATATGCATATGCATGTAAGTGCAGTCAAGGCAAATCTTTACTGCTTTTTTTAACCTTCCACTACTCATGGTTACTGTAGTTTACCAAATCACCAATGGTACTTTTTACAACAATAAAACTAGGGATGCATGATGATATTGGAATCATATCAGTGTTGGCAGATAATTGCTTTAAAAAAACCATTTGGCATCTGACAGATGTTTAGATTTTACTGATATTTTTAACCGATATTTGAAGATGTATTTATTGTAGAAAGTTTAGGAAACACACTAAAATATCTGCATTTTATTCATTTTACTGCATTTGTAATCCTACAGAATTAAACTACATTATATTTGTCCATAATGCTAATCCAGGTAGGCATCTACATTTTATATTGTAAAAGATTCAGTGACTGAATCACTCACTGTGATTGGGACATCCACAAAGTGTTGTCACATTCATAATATGTTTTGTGATAGTGATATCTATTTTATTTTATTTTATTATCCATGATATATTATAGGGACCCTATGGTCGACCAGGGTCATTTCTGTGTGGAGTTTGCATGTTCTCCCCGTGTCTGTGTGGGTTTCCTCCGGGTACTCCGGTTTCCTCCCACAGTCCAAAAGCATGCAGTTAGGCCAATTGGACGTGCTAAATTGCCCCTAGGTGTGAATGTCTGTCTGTCTGCCCTGCGATGGACTGGCGACCTGTCCAGGGTGTATCCTGCCTTCTGCCCAATGACAGCTGGGATAGGCTCCAGCACCCCACCGCGACCCAGAAGGATAAGCGGTTTAGATGATGGATGGATGGATGATATATTATAAACTTTTGCTGAAGTCTTCTAGCTGCTGTTACATGGAGTGGTCAGTAGGCGTGCTGGGGTATTGGGTTCCGGTTAGCATCTGCAAACTTTGTTTCTCATCTCTTTCACCCTGTTTGCAGGTTAAATAATCTGGTTACACTGGCCCTGAGGTTGGGGAGTGTAACATGATGTTTTTAGAAATTCAGAATAAAATGTTGAAATTGTGCAGAGGCGGAGACATCTTTGTGTGTTTTTTCAGAGTTGGCGGAGGCCTTTAAGGAGTTTGACTATGATCAGGATGGCTACCTGAACTATAAGGACCTGGCCGAGTGCATGAGGACTATGGGCTACATGCCCACGGAGATGGAGCTGCTAGAGATCATTCAGCAGATTAAGATGAGGTGTGAGTGTCCAGGATGTGTGTGAGACAAGCTTTATTGTGTCATAACTGCCCTTATTCTTTCTTAACAAATGTTATTCTGCCATGACAAGCCTTATTCTCTCGTAACACACTTCAGTCTGTCATAACAAGACTCAATTCTGTTGTAACAAGCCTGGTTCTAAGGTAACAAGCAACATTCTGTCATAACAAACTTCATTCTGACATAGCAACAAACTTTATTTTGTCATAACAAAACTTACTCTGTCGCAACAAACTAACAGAGCCCATTGTGTCATAGTAATCCTTATTCTATCATAGCAAACCTTATTCTATTATAACAATCTTTATTCTGTTGTAACAAAGCTTTTCCTAGCTTAACAAACCATATTCTGTTGTAACAGGCTGTCATAATAAATCTCATTCTCTCTTAACAAAACGTAATTCTATTGTAACCAATTTCACTCTGTTGTAACAAACTTCATTCTTTAATAACAAAACTCATTCAGTCATAACAAGCCATATTATGTCATAAAAACCCTTATTTTCTTGTAAAAAGCCTTATTTTAAGGTAACAAGCATTATTTGTTCATAGTAAACTTCATTCTATTCTAACAAAACTCATTCTTTCATAGTAAGCCTTATACTATCATAGCAAACCTTATTCTGTTGTAACAAGCTTTATCCTCCCCTAACAAACCTTATTCTGTTGTAACAGGCCTAATACTGTCATTACAAACCTTAATTCTGTTGCAACAAACTTCATTCTGTCATAACAGACATTATTCTGTCTTCACAAAACTCTTTCTGTTGTAACAAGACTTATTCTCTTGTAACAAGCCTTATTCTGCCAAAACAAACTTTATTCCATTGTAACAAACTTCATTCTGCTGTAACAAAGCTCATTCTGTCGAAGTATGCCTTACTCCATCTTAGCAAACTCTATTCTGTCGTAACAAGCCTCATTCAAACTTAATTTTCTCTTAACCAACTTCATTCTGTCGTAACAAAACTTACGCAGTCGCAACAAACTTGACCCTGTCGTAACAAGCCTTGTTCTATCTTAAAAAGCCTTATGCCTTATTCTGTCATAACAAGCATTATGTCATAACAAACCATACTCTGTTGTTACAGTACTTATTCTGTTGTAATAAGCCTTGTTCCTTATTTTATTGATCGTCTGTTTATATGTGTGGGTATGCAGTGGGCGGTCTGATGGATTTCGATGATTTCTGTGAGCTGATGGGGCCGAGGATGATGGTGGAAACGGCTCATATGCTTGGACTGAAAGAACTAAAGTCCTCCTTTAAACAGGTAATCTACTCCACACACACTAGGGCTGAACGATATGGACAATGCAATGTTCAGTAAAACCTTTTCATATCATGCTAATGAAATGACCAATGAGATATTATGAATGGAACACCTCTGACAGGGTGTGCAGCAAGAACAGACCCAGATTTTTCTGCAACAGTCTTTGAAACACTGAAACCTTTTTCTCTGTGTATCTGTTAGTTTGATACAGATGGTGATGGGAAGATCACTCTGGATGAGATGAAAGAGGCAGCAAAGACTTTATTGGGAGAGAAACTGAAGAAAGGAGAGCTAGAGGAGATTCTGAAGGAGATGGACCTCAACGGAGACGGCACTGTGGATTTTGATGGTAGTTACCACACCTACGCACACAGTGAACAAGCAGTTTTTAAATAAACTTTTTAATTGCTTAATTTATTTTTTTACTTATATTCTATGGACAATGCACCAAACGTATATAAAATATAATTGTGTGAGTGTTAGAAAACTGGCTAGTTTTCAGCTGTAGGCCCTGAAGCCATCTCTGGCATCAGGTAGTAGACAGTACATAGCACATAAGAAGAGTCGCAGAAAAGTGTCGATAGACATCAAACTCAAGCTCATTATACACTACACTCATCTAGATTTAATGGAATAAAACTTGCTAGTTTCTTGGAAGTTTGAGGTTTATTTGTTCTTCAGGCCACCAAAAGTGGCATCTCTTAAAGAATCCTTCACAACACCATTTAGTGAATTTATGAGGTTTGGTTTCAAGCTAACTAACTCTTCACGAACTTCCATTTTTCCAGCTAAAATGTACAAGGTGAAATGCGATGTGCTTAGGCTAATAACATTAGCGAAGGTGAAAACAGGCAATTAGAATTTGTCTGTTTATCTTAAAGGAATAGTTTGCTGAAAAAAATCAAATTTACTGTGCTTCTACTTTAGAACTGAAACTACGAGGCTGATGTTGCAAACACTGGAAGTCAACAGTCACCCAAACTGTTTCCGTAAAATACATCCCCAGAACTTCTCTCAACCCACTCAAACTGCATCCAGGTCTTAATACAGTAAAACATAAACAGCGCTTGCCCCGGTGTAACTTCTTTTAGATATCATCTGTGAAAAAGTACTTGGTACAGCAGGAGATTTTATTATATCCCACTAGAGACCTTCCTTGTAAATGCCAGATGAAAAATGATCACCACATAAAGGTAACTTTGCTGAATGTCCTCCATGCTAGTTTGAGGTTTATTGGCTCTTCAGGCAACCAAAAGGGGCATGGCTTAAAGAACCTTTCATAAGCATCCTTTACAAATAAAGCAGACATGTGCACTACACTGAAAAAAACTGGTATCTTGAATTGACTTAAATGTTAATCAGTTGAACATGAATAAATGTATTACAATAACACAAGTCTTGCCAAAAAACAGCAGTATGTAAAGCAGTGATAATTTAACAAGTATGTTTCATGTACAATGTCTTTTTCTTTGCAGAGTTTGTTATGATGCTGTCAGTGCAGTAGCCATCACTATAGTGTCATTTAGGGACTCTCAACGAGGGCTAATTATTCAACCTCAGCCAGCACACCTGCTACAACGACTCCAGCTACAGCTACACCTGCTACAACCATACCTGCTACAACTACTCCAGCTACAGCTACACCTGCTACAACCATACCTGCTACAACTACTCCAGCTACAGCTACTCCAGTGATTATCACACCACCTACAACTACACCTGCCACAGCCACATCTATTGCAACTACACCTGCCATAGACACACCTCCTTTTACAATGACACCTGTCACAGCCACATCTGCTGCAACTACACCTGTCACAGCCACACCTGCTACACCTGCCATATGCACACTTGCTACAACTACACCTGTCATAGGAACACAAATACACCTGCAATGAGTACACCTGCTGCAACTACACCTGGTACAACTACAATCATCAGAGTTTCTTCCATTTACATTTACATTTACATCATTTAGCAGACGCTCTTATCCAGAGCGACTTACAAAAAGTGCTTTGTCTATCCAGAGAAAGAATCTTCGCTAGCTTCCCATTGTGTTTGTGTGAGGGTTGCTTCTAGATCATAGTTTCCACTTATATCTGATTTGGAATGTGAATTTTTGTGAATTTTCAGATATTTTGTGAATTTAGCCTCTATTTTTTGACAAAATTATGAATAAGCTTGTGACATTCCGCTGGTTGGTTGTCGCAAATGTACAAAGTTGAAAACTTCTTTCTTATCGTACTAATAAAATAACTGCGTCATTTTATACAGGGCACCCTGGGGGTTTGTTACATTGAGGTCTGGCTGACATCAGTTATTTGGTTTGAAAGATAACAGAGCCAGAATGTCAACGAGTGCGACAATCAACCTCGTATTCCTCCTTCTTTGCTGCTTTAAACATTTGCATTCTTACACTGTCTCTGCTCTGGAGGCTACTGTTAACTGAAAATTACTCTTCACTGAAGGCTCCTCAAAGAATTCAAATACACCCACCAACATTCTTGTTTGTCCCAGGTTACATACACATACATTTGTACAGATTAGAGGACAGATGGCCCAGTGTAAACTATGTGTACTTATGTAAAGACTTTGGAATAAGTGTATTTGTAAATGTATCGTCTGTCATGTATATGCTGTAGGATATTTTGTAATTTTGCTAATAAAGAAATAAATTATGAAACAAAACTTTCTCAACTGCCTTTGTAAAATAAATATTTCAGTTTAAACATAACAGAAAAATAAAAATAGTGTAATGGTAGTGATGAACCGTGACTATTAGTTCAGGCCATAAATGTCAAAATGTCAAAAATGGTAGTTAATCTAACGTGTAAGGCCTTCGGTCCAGCTCCTGAAGTCCTAACCAGTGAGAGAGCTCACTTGGCTCTAATCTACCTAGACACCATAGAAAAAAACAATCCCTATTGGATAATATTGTATTGGGCATAAAATTTAACCCTGTGTTTCCAACTATTTAATTACTACAGTACTTGCAGATAAATACAACAAGCATGGTTATTCTATCAAATAAAAATAAACTAAACACTGAAGACATGTATTTTTAATTTCAATCATAAGGCCTAGAAGGCCCTGAGGGTTTCCATGTGGTGATTATCTCAGAAGCTTTCCTTTGCTTGGAACCCCAAGTTCAGAACATCGATATGACATTGTCAAAAATTTCTATTAAACATTATAACAAAAATGGCACACATTAGCCCATTTCAAATGTTTTTTGTTTATTTTGTCTTTAAATATATTGCATATCAGGAGAGCCCATAAGGTTTTCTCAAATGCCATTAGGATGCAAACCTCATGAAAACGGCTCATGCTAAATGATTAGATTACCATCATCTGAAGCTGACTTTAATACTCAAGTACAATGAACAACTTAGAAAATGGCCTGAAGAAACATGATTAAATTACAAAAACATATAAAAAGACAGATAAAAAAGATGATAAAAGAAGATATAAAGCTATACGACCCCATTTCCAAAAGCGCTGTGCAAAATGTAAATGAAAACAATACAATGATGTGCAAATCATTTAAGCTCTATATTGAATTGAAAATAATACAAAGACAACATATCATATGTTGAAACTGAGAAATTTTATTGTTTTTTTTTTTATATAAGCTCATTTTGAATTTGATCCCATCAACATGTTTCAAAAAAGTTGGGACGGGGACAACAAAAGGCTGGTAAGTTGTGTAATGATAAAAAACACCTAGCGGTTAATGGTCAACAGGTCAGTAAAATAAATTGTGTATAAAAAGAGCATCTCGGAAAGGCTGAGTCTTTCAGAAGTAAAAGATGATGAGGGGTTCAATACTACAATACAAGAATAACATGTATAAGTTAATACCATGTTCTACCATGCAAAAAAGAAACCATATAAAAATAGGATCCAGAAATGCTGCCACCTTCTCTGAGCCCACGCTCATTTAAAATGGACTGAGGAGAAGTGGAAAAGTGTCCTGTGTTCTGATGAATCAAAATATGAAATTCTTTTTGGAAATCATGGACACTGTGTCTTCCAGACCATTTAGCTTGTTATCAGTGCACAGTTTAAAAGCCAACATCTGTGATGGTATGCAGGTGCATTAGTGCACATGGCATGAGTGACTTGCACATCTGTGAAGTCACCATTAATGCTGAATGACATATACAGTTTCTGGCAACATATGCTGCCATCCAGATGACATCTTTTTCAGAGAAGACCTTGCTTATTTCAGCAAGACCACACCAAACCACATTCTGCATATATTACAGCATGGCTTTGTACTTAAAGAGTTCAGGTGCAAAACTGGCCTGCCTGCAGTCCAGACCTGTCACCCATTGAAGATTTTTGACACATTATGAAACAAAGAACATGACAAAGGAGACCCTGAACCTTTGAGCAGGTGAAATCCTGTATCAAGCAGGAATGGAAAAACATTTTACTTCTGAAGCTACAGTAATTGGTCTCCTCAGTTCCCAAACACTTACTGAGTGTTGTTAAAACAGGAGGTGATGCAACACAGTAGTAAACATGCCCCTGTCCTAACTTTTTTGAATTGTGTTGCTGGCATCAAATTCAAAATGGGCATATATTTACCAAAAAACAATAAAAATTCCAAATTTCAACAAATGACATGTTATTGTACAACAAATGAAATAAATCATGATTCATGATTTATATGCCATTGCACAGCGTTCCTACTTTTTTGGAAACTGGGTTGTAGAACAAAGCTTTGAGTTAGGTGGATCTTGAAAAGTGGCCCATGAACAGTAGGATGAAGTAAGTGTTTCTCATAAAGTGGACAGTGCGTGTATAAATGAGTTATATTTCAGCCACAGTTATTGGTATATATGGAGAATTTCTTCTTGTGAAAGATGTTTCCATCTGGCTTCAGTCTCCAGGTCAGTGTGGTTCTCTCTGCCATCCAATGATCCTTCACTTTCTGCTGGATCTGAAAAACAGAGCCAGTGGTTGATTACAGAATACAGTACAGCAGGCTCTTGAAAGTATTAAGAAAACAAACGAAGTTTCTGTTAATTGAATTAACCCATTTCTGAAATATACTTAAAGTATTACTGTTGAAAGAACGTAATTATCCCACACATCTAGACACTCAATTCAAATAAAGGAGAATGAATGATGCTTTTCTCAGTCTCACAGGATTTTCACCTACTAT
Organism: Colossoma macropomum; assembly: GCF_904425465.1. Lineage (NCBI taxonomy): Eukaryota > Metazoa > Chordata > Actinopteri > Characiformes > Serrasalmidae > Colossoma > Colossoma macropomum. The sequence goes on along the minus strand of NW_023494796.1, from coordinate 12,298,982 downwards.
CATGAGACGCAAACAAAAATAAATGAAATTAGAATATATTTAGACTTAGGGGAACAACTTCTTTGAGTATTTCTTGTATTCAAAGACATTACTGGCTCTGTGCTGTCTTCCTACTGCTCTATTATTTAGCCTGTGTGCTTGTCTAATACAGTAATTATATTTTATTTGATGGTCCTTCATATATTAAACACCACTACGTCATTCACCAGAGAAAAAAAAATCAAGCCTATTGTATTTGGGTCCACAGTCTTCCTAAAATGAAATCTATAGATAGCTTTGGGCAATTAGAACTACAGAAGTAGCCCAACCTTACAAAAAACTCACTAATCACATCTAGCAAGGTACATAATGTGGCTAAAAGTAATGTTCAACCTTACATTTGCTCTCTAGTTTCATCTGCCCTAATTTTTGACTGGTTACGGCATGAAAAGAGACACATGATGAGTGGAGCTTTGCTGCTGAAGTTACGATCAAAATGGAAAAAAACCCATTCTTGTGCAGAATGAGCGGAGCCAGTGGAATATACATCCTGCCATAAAATGAAGTTTTGGGCAGAATACACTCTGCCATCGGAACACAGCCTAACACAACCAAGGCGCCCAAAGTAAACAATCAGAGAAGTATATAATATAATATATAAACATTCAAAGCAGTTGAATTTCAATAAGATTCATGTAATGTAAGTAAACTAATTATCACTCAGATACTAACATTTCCAAACATTAATTTGCCACATTCGACACAGCCTCTTTTCACAAATTTGATGCCAGCAACACATTTCAAAAAAGGTGGGACAGGGGCATGTTTACCAACCACTGTTTTGCATCACCTTTTCTTTTAACAACACTCTGTAAGTGTTATGGAACTGAGGAGACCAATTACTGTATTTTTGAACGTGAAATGTTTTCCTATTCTGGCTTAATTCGGGATTGCAGCTACTCAGCAGTTCAAGGTCCCCTTTGTCATATTTTTCATTTCATAATGCGCCAAATGTTTTCAATGGGTGACAGATCTGGACTGCAGATTAGTGCCCAGACTCTTTTACTACAGAGCCATGCTATTGTAATACATGCAGAATGTGGTTTGGTGTTGTCTTGCTGAAATAAGCAAGGTCTTCCCTGAAAAAGACGTTGTCTGGATTGCAGCATATTTAATTAATGATGCCTTCACAGATGTGCAAGTCACCCATGCCATGTGCACTAATGCAGCCCCATACCATCATGGATACTGGCTTTTGAACTGAGCACTAATAATAAGCTGGGTGGTCCCTCTCCTTTTTAGCCTGGCGGATGCTGCATTCATAATTTTGATTTGTTGGACCACAGGACACCTTTCCTTTTCGCTTCAGTCCATCTTAACTGAGCTCGGGCCCAGAGAAGGCAGCAGCATTTCTGGATCCTGTATATATATGGTTTCTTCTTTGTGTTTTAGAGTTTTAACTTGCATTTGTGGATGCAGCATTGAACTGCATTCAAAGACAGTGGTTCTTGGAAGTGTTCCTTAGCCCATGCAGTGATTTCCACGACAGAATGGTGTCTATTTTTAATGCAGTGCCACCCAAAGATCACAGCCAACCAATACTGGTTTTCGGCCTTGTCTCTGATTCTCTGAATCTTTTTATGATATTGTGCATGATGATGATGAAATCTCCAGGTTCTTTGCTATTTTACTTTGAGAAATGTTATTTTTGAATTATTGCACTATTATACTTTCACAGAGTGGTGAACCCCTCCCCATCTTTACTTCTGAAAGACTCAGCCTCTCTGGGATGCTCTTTTTATACCCAATCATGTTACTAATCTGTTGCCAAATAACCTAATTAATTGTGAGATGTTCCACCAGGTGTTTTTTTTTTTTTGAATTACACAACTTTACCTGTGTGACGATTCAACAGAATTCAGACGCTCGCGGATAAAAGGAGCAACAGTTGTTTTATTATCGTCAGGCAAAGCCGTGGTCAGAAAACAGGCGTGGGTCAAATCCAAAAAAGCCAGCCAGATCACAATCATTATAATAATACCAGGCAGTCAAGATCAAAGGGATAAAGCAAAAATCGTGGTCAATGAACAAGCCAAAACGTCAAAAACACAGATCCACAAACAGCAGGCAGAAGTACCAAGGGGTTAGGCAAAAAACAAGGTCAGGGAAACAAAGCACAGGTCATAACAGGCAAAGACAATCAGAAATATAACACTCAGTAAGTTCTTGGAATAAACAATACCTCGCAATGTCTACATCTAAAGCCCGGGCTTAAATACTGAACTAATACGGTCATATGACAAGATACAAAGGTGCACCACATTAGTATTCAGGCAATCGGGAGCGCTGATAGGTGCGTGTGCTATTGTCTGATGTCATGTGAACTCCTGAAGGATTGTGGGCAATGGAGTCTGTTTCGGTTTGACATGTGATCTCCACATGCATGCTGGGAAATGAAGTCCGAATCTTCCCGATGCGTGACAACCTGTTTTATGTTGCCCTGTCCCAACTTTTTTGAAACATGTTGCTGGCATTAAATTCAAAATGGGCATAGATTTATAGATTTTTAAAAAACAATGAACTTTCTTAGTTTCAACATTCTTTTTTTTTACTGCATTTTGCACATTGTCCCAACTTTTTAGGAGTTGTACATATACATACATGTGGTTCAAATAGCATAGAATGCATTAAAATAATTGTGTTTGCATGTATTTACCAGACACTTTTGGTGACTATCAAAACTAGCCTTATTTAAATAGTAGTGTTGTAGTCAAGACTACTAGAGTTGAGTCCAAGACCGGGGCCGAGACGCATTGAGTTCGATTCAAGACTAAGACTTTGTAGTAGTCAATCAAGACCAGGAGAGGTCAAGACTGAATTAAGTTTTTTTCAGAATATAAAAATAAAAAGAAAAAAGGGGGAAAAAATGTAATTTGTTTGTGGTTTATTGTAAATTCATTATCATTAATTATACTTTATGTGTATTAACAAACATTTTTATGCTATATTTTGTAAAGTAAAACATTAACTATAACACCTAAAAATCTGATTAATAATTATATATAATTATTATAGTCTTAGCAACTTTATACTGCAACTTGGTGAAGTTATTCTCACCTCACTTGTCACCACCTAAAGTCATCATCATCATCATCATCATCATCGTTAACCGCTTAGTCCAGATAGGGTCGTGGTAGCAGTTGGGAGAGCAGAGAATCCCAGATGACGCTGTCCCCCGCAACTTCCTCCAGCTCATTCCCGGGGACCCCAAGCTGCTCCCAGGCCAACTTGGAGATATAATCCCTCCAGCGGGTCCTAGGACGACCCCGGGGTCTTATTCCGGTAGGCCGTGCCTGGTACACCCCCACCGGGAGGTGTCCAGGGGGCATCCGGATCAGATGCCTGAACCACCTCAGCTGGCTCCTCTCAATGCGGAGGAGTAGCGGCTCTACTCCGAGCTTCTCCCGGATGGCCGAGCTCCTCACCCTATCAAATAGAGTGTAGCCCGCCACCCTGCGAAGAAAGCTCATTTCTGCCGCTTGTATTCGCGATCTCATTCTTTCGGTCATTACCCACAGCTCGTGACCATAGGTGAGGGTTGGGATGTAGACCGATCGGTAAACAGAGAGCTTCGCCTTACGGCTCAGCTCCCTCTTCACCACTACAGTCCGGTACAGCAACCGCATTACTGCTGCCGCTTGTCCCAGCCTGCGGTCGATCTCACGATCCTTCTTCCCATCACTCGTGAACAAGACCCCGAGATACTTAAACTCCTCCACCTGGGGCAAGTCCTTTCCCCTTACCTGGAGTGGGTATACCATCCTTTTCCGGGCTAAGACCATGGACTCAGACTTGGAGGTGCTGATCCGCATACCGACCGCTTCACACTCAGCTGCAAACCGCTCCAGTGCGCGCTGGAGGCATCCATGTGATCCAGCCAAAAGAACAACACCATCTGCAAATAGCAGAGACGCCACCCTCCGGCCTCCACACATAATGCCCTCCTGACCCCGGCTACGCCTTGACACCCTGTCCATGAATATCACAAACAGGAGTGGAGACAGGGCACAACCCTGGCGGAGTCCAACTAACACTGAAAGAGTCCGACTTAATGCCGAGTATACGAACACAGCTCTCACTCCGGGCGTACAGAGATTGAATGGCCCGGAGTAGTAACCCCGGCACCCCATACTCCCGGAGGACCTCCCACAAGATATCTCAGGGAACACGGTCGTAAGCCTTCTCCAAATCCACAAAACACATGTAGACTGGGTTGGCAAACTCCCATGCCCCCTCAACAATCCGTGAGAGGGTGAAAAGCTGGTCCATTGTTCCACGGCCAGGACGGAATGCGCATTGTTGCTCCTCAATCTGAAGTTCAACTATCGGTCGAAGGCTCCTTTCCAGCACCTTGGCATAGACTTTCCCAGGGAGGCTGAGCAGTGTGATACCCCGATAGTTGGCACACACCCTCCGGTCCCCTTTCTTGAAAATAGGGACCACCACCCCGGTCTGCCAGTCCAAGGGTACTGTTCCCGTGGTCCATGCACTATTGCAGAGGCGTGTCAGCCACGACAGCCCCACAATATCCAGAGCCTTAAGCATCTCCGGACGAATCTCATCCACCCCCGGTGCCTTGCCACTGAAAAGCTTGTCAACTACCTCAGTGAGGGAGGCATGTCTCCCGTATTAAGGAGTTCCTCATAGTGCTCTTTCCACCGACCGACAATATCCTCATTTGAAGTCAGAGTTTCTCCACCCCTGCTGAATACAGCCTGGGCGCAGCCACCCCGACCACTCCTGAGTCGCCGGACAGTTGTCCAGAACCTCCTCAAGGCTGACCGAAAGTCTTTTTCCATGGCCCCAACAAACTCGTCCCGTGCCCTGGATTTTGCTTCTGCCACCTTTTTTGCCGGTCGGTACCTATCTGCTGAGTCGGGAGTCCTCCGGGCCATCCAGTCCCTAAAGGCCTCTTTCTTCAGCTTGACGGCCTCCCTCACCACCGGTGTCCACCAGGTGGTTCTTGGGTTACCGCCCTGACAGGCACCCACAAGCTTTTGGCCACAGCCATGCCTGGCAGCTTCCACAATGGAGGTTTTGAACAGGGTCCATTCAGACTCCATGTCTCCTACCTCCTGCCGGACATGAGAGAGCTCTCCCGGAGGTGGGAGTTTAAATCATTCCGAACAGGGGCCTCCGGCAGTCATTCCCAGCACACCCTCGCTATTCGCTTGGGCCTACCGGGTCTGACCATTAGTCTTCCCTGCCATCTGATCCAACTCACCACCAGGTGGTGATCAGTCGACAGCTCAGCACCCCTCTTCACCCGAGTGTCCAGAACATACGGTCCCGAGTAGATGAAACGACAACAAAGTCGATCATTGACCTTTCAGCCAAGGAGCTCTGGTACCACGTACACTTATGAACATCCTTGGGTTGGAACTTGGTGTTCGTTATGGACCATCCATGCCTAGCACACAAGTCCAATAACAACTCACCATTCGGGTTTAGATGGGGCAGGCCGTTCTTCCCAATCACACCTCTCCAGGTCTCCCAGTCATTGCCAAAATGAGCATTGAAGTCTCCCAGTAAGACTACGGAGTCTGTAGGCGGGACCCTTTCCAGAACCCCGCCCACTTGCTCCAAGAAGGCCGAATACTCCGACCTGTTGTTTGGTGCATAAGCACACACAACAGTCAGTGTTTTCCTCTCTGCGATTTTAATACGCATTGAAGCAACCCTCTCGTCCACCGGGACAAACTCCAACTGCACTGCCGCCAGCCGGGGACTCGTGAGTATCCCCACACCCGCCCGGCGCCTCTCACCTTGTGCAACCCCGGAGTAGGAGAGGGACCAACCCCTATCCAGGAGTTTGGTTCCAGAGCACGATACTGTGGGTGTAGGTGAGCCCAACTATATCTAGTTGGTACCTCTCAACCTCCCGCACAAGCTCCAGCTCCTTCCCCCCCCAGTGAGGTTACATTCCACGTACCAAGAGCTTCTGCCGCAGGGGCCTAGGCCACCAAGGGCCCCCGTGCAATCTCCCACTGCCTGTACGGCACTGCACCACTCCCCCATGCTGGACCTTGTGGGTGGTGGGCCCACATGTTCCCCCCACGTTGCCTCTTCGGGCTGAGCCCGGCCGGGTTACGTGGGCTGCCCAGCCACGGGTAGATTTAGGTAGATTTCTAAATCTACCTAAACTTTCAATTGAGCCAGAGCTCTGTTTGCAGCTTTCCTCTCCTGACGTCCAGCACGTGTAATTGGCCAAACGCTGTCAAACAAGTTCAGGTATCTCATTAAGTGAATCAGAAAAAAAAATCTGATGGGTTAAATCTTCTTTTGGGCCATGGAAGCTTTTGTTGTTATTTGTGTAGGCTGCGAAGGATTGTGAACCCTTGATGTAGATAAAACCTATTTTATTCTGTTTGAAGTTGTTTTTAATGTAAAAAATGATGGAAAAAAGTTAAAAAAATTTCCAGTTCCCTCAGGCTGAGGCATCACACTCGGCTGGTCTCGAAAAACTCCACTTTAACTTGAGACCGAAACAAGACTAAGGTCAAATGATGCCGAGACTGAGACAAGACCAAACTATTAATTTATGGTCTCGAGACCAAGACCAGACTTGAGAACTACAACACTATCATACAGAGCATAGGGCATAGACTCACCTTCTCCAGGATAGCCGCCTTCACAGCAGGGTCATTGATGTTCTGACCTGACTGCACCTCCAGTCGCAGTATCTGCTTCTTTTTTTCTAAAATGTAAAAAGATTGGAAAACTATATGTTAATTAGCAGATTTGAAGCAAATCATAAGATCACCCCCCACCAAAGCAACAACCGTTTATATAAACCATTAAAACTTCTCACTTACTAGTATAGCAGAAGAACGGTATCGCCAAAGTGCACTTCCCACACACCCAGTTCCCCCGTGTCACGTACAAACCAACGCAGCAGTCACTCGGACTGACTTTCATTGGATGACCACTTGCCCAGTATCTGAATGAGAGACTGCTGTTGTCTGACCACGTAAAATTATCCTTAAACAGACCTATGAAAGCTCTATCATTTGCCATCAAGAGTTTTTGAATCTGCAGGTTCTCCTCTAGGTTTCTGACGCTGACCAGGTCAGTGTGATTGAGTCTGCAGTAGCTTTGAGCCCCAAGCCAGGTCTTTGCACTTTTTATCATAATGTACTTCTGAGCGCTTTGAGCTGTAAAACAGAAATGAAAACTATAATGTACACTAACTTAATATGCAAGGTCAGGATGTGGGGTGATACATAAAGAGGGGTGACGAGTTGAAGGAAAAACCAGCATAAAGTCAATTAGAAAGTTGCTGGGAAACTGTACTAGAGGGAACTGTGGATGGGATAGTGGGTGAGATAAAGGTGGTCACAATAACTTTGTACTAATTCGTTTGGACAAAGGGGACCCAAACTGCCAGAACAATGCAAAAATGAGTTATAGCTACATATTTATGTTTGATGGGTTAATCAGTGTTGATGTGATGTCAATACTGCTAATGGTCTGCCATTAACTGCATTCATACCTAAAGCACATGAGATCTAGACATAAATCATTAGGTCACATAAGTCAATCATCAATCAGTGTCAACTGTCAATTGTGAACAATTTTCAACACTTGAAAATGATCAAAAGTACAGAATGCATCTTTCACCAACTGTCTACCTGTGAGAGCAGACTTTGGTAAAAGGAAATGGATAAAAAGTTTTTCATGTTCTTGCTATCCAAAGATTTCTCCACGTCAGCTTCTCTCCAACTCACAACATCAGACAGCTGGAATGTTATGCAAGCTTGTGCTATTTTTGCTGTGTGTAAAATGGTCCCCTAATCACTATCCCCTACATTTCAAAAACAGGATCACTACATAAAGCACCATTATAGGGAACAGAATTTGCGATGGTAGTAAACAATTTCAGTCACTAACATTACATACCATACATACAGGTTTGCTAATTACTTACAGACAAACCAGTGCATTATGGGTTCACCCTACCATAGGTTGCACACTACCCACTGTGGTGCACTGTGGCATTGTCTGAGTGCACTGGGTGTTCTGCACTGTGGAAAAAATAGCAGAACCCAAAAATAGTACACTATATAGCGAAATATGGCACAGTTTCTGACACAGCTTTTGTTTTTCTGCTGCTGGTGTTACAACAGCTGTGAACCATGCAACACACAATGGCTGTATTTTATCTATCAGGATGCTTTGCTAGTTAACGGTGTACAAACTTTGGCTCTATGAGTGTGATGTCAACATGTCTTATACTGGTGATGTTTAGAATTAATTTAATACCTGTATTTATCAACTAGCACAGTTTAACACAGTTTCAAATAGACATCAAGTAAATTTAGGGGAGCATGGGATGGAAAATTTATTTCACACACCCCTGCATTTTAGAGCAGGAAGTGAGACTGCATCACTGTCCCTCATAGCCACATGGCAAGCAGTTAGATCCCACTGTTTTTAAGTAAATGTGTCCTAAAGTCTGAAAATCAGTGTGCAACATTAAGAATTGTCACTACAGAAACACATATTTTCTGCAATTAAGTAAACTTTTTTTTATGCATTTTAAGGTACCAAAACATTTCGTTAGTGTTATGATTGTTTTAATAGTGACCAAATAGGGTGTCTAAAGTCCAAGTCAGTTAAAAGTCCAAAATGGTTTTTGACTTTAATTCCATTCAGTACCATGATGTATATATTTTGGAGCAATTTTTTAACTTCAGCATGTACAGTAAATCTAACTTGTATATTAGTATGGGCCCTAGGTGTTTCTTAGGGTTTTTTAGTAAAAGCAATATTTCTTTGTAGAACCATGATCTCTCAAAGAACAATTTAATGCATAAACGGTTCTTTGTATGGTCAACTGGTTCTTTTCTATGATGTAAAACCACTTGCATATGGTTCTTTCTAGAGTGTATACTCTTTAAAAAAATGGATCTTCAAGGCAAAGGTTCTGACAAAGGACCATGAACACTTAAAGAACAATTTTGCATGCATAAATGGTTCTTTGCATGGTCAAATGATTCTTCGGTACAGTTTTTATGAATCTTTAAAAACTCTTTTAAAAATGGTTTTATACAGCACCAACAAGGGATTTCACTATTGTTACAAGTCAAAAAACCCTTTTCAGTACTATATAGAACGCTTTTTGCTAAGAGTGTACCTTTGCCTAGTGCTAAGGCCACCCCTGGTAAATGTATCCACTTACTCACTCAAGTGTTTTCTTTAATGTATCACCTGTTTGTGTGTACCATTTGTATTATACATATATGTATTTATATCATAATGATGATAATAATAATGCCAACCAAATATCTCAGTTTTTTCTTTCAACAGTGTTAAATTTTCTAAGCTAAACTAGGAAGATTGAAAAACAGTAAAACGTTGTAGAAAACAATTCAGAGAAAAATCAGCAATAAATTGCTTCAAATTCAAAGATGATATTGTTTAAATGGCAATATACAAAAGGGCTGGAACAGAGGGGCATGTTTCATGGGTCTTTAACACACACAAACTGAATATTTCATATTTGTACCAGAATATTCTTCATTGATTCTTCATTGTACTCATTTTCAGTGTATAAAACTTACCGTCATAGCAGATGAAAGGCCTTAACAATGTGCAGGGAATATCCAGAAATTGGCTATTAGCATCCATCACACCACAGTCTTCAATCCCTCCAGAGTTATTTGGCTCTCCAGGCCACCAGTTTCTGTACTTTATCTCCCCCTCATCGTAAAAGTCTGGCATGGCCAGGGACCAGTGCCAGTCAGGAGTGTTTTGTTGGTATAGACCTATCCATGCTGCACCAGTGTAACCATCTGTAACAGTAGCTAGGAGGTTCTTCATGTCTTCCATGCTATTAATTGTAGCCAAATCGCTGTAAGTGTTTCTGCAGTAAAGCTGAGCACTGGCAAAAGATTTAGCGTTGTTTATGAAGTGATACTGATTAGTGCCACCTGTTGAGTCGCATGGACCTGTTAAAAGAAAGTCTTTTTGGTAATTTGGATTTGTTTTAAAAATAAGAAGGAGAAAAAGGACACACACAAAGTACCTACCAATCAGAACCATGATAAGAAGAATTCTGTGGTCCATAGCTTTATTATAATGCAACACTGCTGACTTTATAATCTGATTCTCCTAAAGACAGAGAAATGATTTGTTTACATTTTATCCCAAAACTTGAACAAAACTGCACAGAATTATTCTAAACTGCACTGAATGATTTTAAATCATCAGAGTAGCTCATCACTTTCTCCATAAACGATAAATTTTGTTAAAACAATGTGTATGTAATATCAGAAAGACATCATGAATAAGTGCCCTTACCTGCAGAATCAAGTGTCCTTATTTTTACTGACATGAAAAGCAGAATCCTTTGGTGGGAGTGTGATCATGCCAACTTTATGGGCTCCAAGTGTGTCTTGTCCCTGGAATGCAAACTTCATGAAAAATAGCTTTATGCAAAATGACGAGCTTGATATCTGAAGGTGACCTGTAATGCCCAAATACACTGCATGTCTGAATGAAGAAAGTTGGCCAGGTTAGTCACCCTCCACCCCCACAACAACCCCCCCCAACACCCACCCCCAAATGGCCAATGAATGGCCATTGAGACCCTAGTGTGAAGCATGTCCACACTTCCAACCACCCCAGTTAGGCAAAGTGATTTACAGCCCTGTTTTCCCAGTTGCCTACGTTTCCAGGGTCTTATATTTCCTTAGCTCTTTATATGATACATCATACCTACCATACCTTGCGATAAGGTCATAGCTAGGGTCATGGGGTCATACAGAAGACAATAAATAGTAACTGCACTTAAAAACCATTAACATTAAGTTTAAAACCTGAAACCTTATTTCAAGTGGACCTATGATCTTACAGCAATACTTTGGTAATACTCTTTTACCAAAGTTTAGCAAAAGGAAGTTCCTGGTCATCCATCCTTTTATGTCTAAAATCTTCCATTATGTGTAACTATGACATTGAGTATGGCTGGCTTGACATGTATCATCAGTATAAAATTAACTTTGTGTTTATGGATTATTTGTCCAAGAGGCTGTAAATAAAGTGATAACAGTAAGGGCCCTAAAATAGAGCCCTGTGGCACACCTTATGGCAACTGTCTATGTTCAGAAAACTCCTTATTTACACTGACAAGTTGGAAGCTGCCTGTAAAACCTAAACCAGGAAACAACTTGTCTCTCCGAACCAACTACATTTTTAAGTTAGTCAATTAGGACCAATTGTATCAAAAGCTGAATTTAAACCTAGCAGTACCAGAAGAGAGTTTTCTGCATGATATTTTTTAAAGACAGAATAAAAAAATATGCTTATCATGCTTAATCAAAGACAACATTACTTTCTTCTAAATCTTAACTTTAAATCTTAAATTTAATCCTAAATCTAGTCAACAAATGTTGGAAATAGAACAATACTTAGAGATGAGTTGAATGTTGAGCAATGGCTTGACAAGAGTTATTTTAAAGAACTTAGAGATATGACTCAGGTTAAGTTATGAGTAAAAATGATAGGAGTAACCCACAGTGGCACTGTGGTGTCAGGCACTGGCTCACTGGCTTTCTCCAGACCACTGTGTGGCAATGCAGGGTCAGGCGCTGGCTTGCTTTCTGTGCAATTGGCTTCAGTGCAGTTCACGAAGGTGTGTTTCTCATTTGGGCACCACTTGCTCCACCTGAGTTCTGTTAGGTCCTGGTGGCCGTAAATCAGCCTAACCAGTAAGCAGCTCTGAACTAAACTGAACTAACCCAAAAACATCCATGACAGAGCTGCAGTGCATTGCTGAGACTACTTGGCTCTCAGACAAGCAGGCCAAGGGGATGTGCCCGCATTCTCCACTAATTCTGGCATCAGTCTTGCTGGGAAAAAAACATGAACCAAGAACGTATGCACTACCTTTGTGTGATGGTGACAACAACAACAACAACAATAATGACACATTAACTGAATAAATTCCATGTTTCTACTAGAATATAGTTCAGCGATTGTTGTTTTTCACCTTAAAACCTACACATAAAAAATTTACCATCATAGCAGATGAAGTGTCTTGTCAGTATATAGTGAATATCCAAAAACTGCCCATTAACATCAATGGTGTTACAATCTTCACTCCATCCAGCATTATCCGGTTCTCCGGGCTGCCAGTTTCCGTACTCTGTCTAACCCTCAGCATAGAATCCAGGAGTGGACAGGGACCAGTACCACCCAGGAATGTTCTGTTTGTACAAACCTATCCAGACTAGACCAGTGTTACTGTCAGTAACTGTATAGTTTCTTCATGTCTTCTTTGTTATTAATGGTAAGTGTCTCTGTAGTAAAGTTGGGCATCTGCAAAAGATTTAGCCTTGTTTATGAAGTGATACTGATTAGTATCTGTTGAGCTGCTTGAACCTGTTTAAAGAAAGTCTTTATACAATGTAGGTAGAAGAGAAAGAAAAAGAATTGTTTTTTTTCATTCAAATTTGCTTCTTTATGTACCAATCAGAACCATGATGAGCAGGATCCTGTGGTACATGACTCTATCATAGCACAACACTGCTGATTTTATAATCCAGTTTTCACTAAAAACGTTGTTATGGTGCAGTGCTTATGTTAGCATGCCAAAACTTGATCGAAACTGCACAGAAGGATTCTACACAGATCAGGCATAACATTATGACCACCTCCTTGTTTCTACACTCATTGTCCATTTTATCAGCTCCACTTACTATATAGGTGCACTTTGTAGTTCTACAATCCATCTGTTTCTCTGCATACTTTGTTAGCCCCCTTTTACCCTGTTCTTCAGGGGTCAGGACCCCCATGGATCCTCACAGAGCAGGTACTATTTGGGTGGTGGATCATTCTCACTGCAGTAACACTGACGTGGTGGTGGTGTGTTAGTGTGTGTTGTGCTGGTACGAGTGGATCAGACACAACAGTGCTGCTGGAGTTTTTAAACACCTCAGTGTCACTGCTGGACTGAGAATAGTCCACCAACCAAAAATATCCAGCCAACAGCATCCTGTGGGCAGCGCCCTATGACCACTGATAAAGGACTAGAGGATGACCAACAAAACTGTGCAGCAGCATGAGCTATCGTCTCTGACTTTATAGCTACAAGGTGGACTGACAAGGTAGGTTGTCTAATAGAGTCCACTCACAGAACTACAAAGTGCACCTATATAGTAAGTGGAGCTGATAAAATGGACAATGAGCATAGAAACAAGGAGGTGGTCATAATGTTATGCCTGATCGGTGTATATTACACAGAATAATTGTAACAGGTTAGAGTACCTCTTCACTTTCCCAGTACCAGATTAACTGATTTCTAAAACTAACATGAATTTTTAATATAGTAAAGGCATTATGAGTAATGGATGTGAGTGCACTTACGTTGAATCAGGTATCCTGGTGTTTTGACCTGCTCTACTTTCCTGCCGATCTCTGATTCATATTTTTACCGACATGAAAAGCAGAATCTTCTTATAAAAATGTTGTTATGTCAATTTGATGCTCTGCATGTTGTAAGGTTTTCTTGGTATGCAAAGCTTATGAAAACAGCTCATGCAAAATGATGAGCTTGGTGTCATCTGAAGGTGACTTTCTATACACAAATAGGGGAGAGCAGGGTTGGATGGCACACTCTAACACATGGTTCCACAGTAAGAAAGACACTGGGCAAAAATGGCATCCATGGGAGAGCTGTAAGGCACAAAACACTGCTGAACAAAAAGAACACAAAGGCTCATCTTGCATTTGCCAAAAATGATGACCCCCAAGACTTTTGGGATAATATTCTGTTGAATAATGACTCAAAGGTAGAACTTTCAGGAAGACATGGGTCCAGTTACATCTGGCTTAAAGCTAACACCGCTTTCCACCACGAGAACATTACAACAACAGTCAAACATGGTGGTGGTAGTGTGATGGTCTGGGGCTGCTTTGCTTCTCCAGGACCTGGACAACTGGTTATAATTTATGGAACCATGAATTCTGCTCTGTACCAGAAAATCCTGAAGGAGAATGTCCGCCTGTCAGATTGTGACCTAAAGCTCAAGCGCAGTTGAGTTATGCAGCAGGACAATGATAAAAAGCACACAAGCAAGTCTGAGCCACTGAGTGGCTCAAAAGAAGCAAAATTAAGATTTTGGAGATGGGCAGTTCATGCAATTCATGCTCGAAAACTCTCCAACGTAACCGAATTCAAACAAAGAAAGACTGGGCTAAAGTTTCTCCACTGTGATGTAACACACTCGTCACAAGTTATCGCAAACGTTTGGATTGCAGTTGTTACTGCCAAGGATGGCACAACAAGTTATTAGGTTTAGGGGCAATTATTTTTTCATATGGGTGATATAGGTTTTGTAAAAATCTTTATCTTCAAAAAATGTAATGGTCATATAAAAGCTGCATTGTGTGTTTACTTTTGTTGTCTTTATCTTATATTACAAATAGTTGGATGATCTGAAACATTCAAATGTGACAAATTAGTAAAATAAGAAGAAATTGGTGATGGATAAATACTTTTTCCCAGCACTGTATATCCAAGCGCCTGGATTCAGTTATTCAAATTCAGTATATCAAGCTATGAAACGTGAACAACTTTAAAATACAATTACTGCAATTTAGTCATGGAGGCTGCAGTTTTTCCAGAGATTTTTAGACACCTATCAGTTCTTTTTTAATAATCCAATTACACTGTCATGGTCCGATCACGTTACATTCACTCAGCTGAACGAATCAGAGTCAACATTACATGACCGCTACAGGGAGATGGACGTGATGCATGCCCACAGTGATGTGCACCCAGACCCAGAGTGGGATATCGGGCTTACGCTGCCTATAATCAGGGTTGGGATAGCTACTGAAAAATTAGTAGTTAGCTACTTTTTAGCCACTTTCCCAAAATGTATAGCTAGCTACAATTTAGCTACTTTTCCAGAAAAAGTAGTGTCTACTTTTTAGCTAGTTTTTGAAAAGTAGTGCACTACTTTTTGGCTCCTTTCAAAGCGTGATTGTCAGAATGTTTGTGAATCTCCACCTGACACACCAAACAAGCCCAACTCATACTGTGAACAACACACTGCATTTAATCATGTGCCAGATTAGTGCCAAAAAAACATACAATTGAAAAGCTGCAAATATACAAAAAGATCACCAAAAAGTAAGTTTAAGTGTAACCAACAATCAAACTTACACAACCAAAGGTGTGATAACCAACAAAAAATTTGATTAAGCAAAGGCAAAGTCAATCCTTCCAGGTTTTTCCTAACAAAAATCAACAAAAATAACGTATACTAACCAAACACTTTAGCCTCAAAATTCTCATCAGTGACCCAGGCTCTGCACAGTACTATTAGTAATAGTTTATTACAAACATGTTTTTTCTGCTTTAGCTAAGCCAGGGGTCGGCAACACGCGGCTCATTAACTGCCCTGTTGCGGTTCCACAGCAGAACTCGATTTTTATGTAAAATAACATAATCCTCCTTTGCTGCAAAATAAAGCTCTGCTGATCGTTATAACACACAGTTCTAACACAGTTTTCACAATAAATGGTCTTAAATGCTGGAGTTAATGCATAACTGCTAATTCACCAATCTTTAACGCTGAAGATTGACGCGCAGACTGCTGGCCACACAGTAATGCAGACAACCTTGCCTAGCTAGTAGATGACAAAACGGCGAGAAAGATGTAAGATGAGCATTGATAATTTAGAGACTAACGGATGTATTTACATTTATAATTACTCTAGCTGATTTCCTGATACATTCAGTCTGCAAAGAGAAGTCGCGAAGCCATAGTCAGCTTCTCTTTTGCCAGCTACTCGTCCGAACTGTTCCACTTTAAATGGTGCAGCAGTTACATTCTGGCGCCGCAGGCACCATTTAAGGTGGAACGGGACACTTCAAACATGAAGCTGGAGAATGAGAAGTGACTTCAGCCTCATAAAAAGTCGAATATTGAGAGACATTTTACAAGAAACTCTATCTAAACTCTAAATTTCTGACTGAGATGCGAGAAAAGCGGCTACAACTGAGCTAAAAGTTAAAGCAGAGCAAAGTAAGTTTGCATTTTCATTTATATTATATTTTTTGCCTGAACTACTACATCAGCACATACTGAGACATATATACAGCCAAGATGGTAAAACGGACATAAAATTTTGTGGCTTTCAAGGTGGTTTCATTTTTGATGAAAGGACAAAATGGCTCTTTTTAACATTTTGGTTGCCGACCTGAGCTAAGCCTACTAGTAATGGGTGATCAGCGTGAGACCATTTGCTCGAGCTGTCCGCGGCTCAGTCAGAATTGCACAGCTGCTAGCCCAGTTAACGACCGCAGTCTGTGGTTCAGATTTTGCGCGGATTGCCTGAAGCCAGTAGCGAAATTGTAGCGAAAATTATCGCTATAGCTACACAAAAATTTGTAGGTGCTACAGCTATTAGCTACATTTCATAAAACTGTAGCAGCTACAGCTATTAGCTACAAAAAGTAGTGCGCTACTTAGCTACTCCCCCATCCCTGAATAGCGGGAATGTGTAAGACTTTACAGACGCCTTAATGACACAATTTTCCTGTGTGTAGTTGATATTGCTGTTTGTAGGAGCTGCCCAGCAACAATTTGTGAAGGTGTTGAAGGAATATCAATCATCACAACCATTCAGCGCGACACTACACCAAAGCCAGTTTATGGAGAGCCTGGCCACTTCAACAAGACTGCAAAACAGCAGAGGGTGCCTGTGAGTGAGTCCTCAATGAATAGGAGGAAATGGCGCTCAACGGCTAAAAACAAAAAGTTAAAATAGTTTCTAATCACTTTCCCAGAACTTTTCTTTCATTTTAGAAAGTAGAAGGATGTATTTCACCTAAAAAGTAAAGTAAACTTACCTGTATGTTTCATTTTGTCTACAGCAAACATGTTTTGGGCAGCAGAACGCTAATATTACTGCTACTGAGTGCTGATTGGTTGGTGAGCAGAGCAGCTCACTGGCTGAACTGACGTCATGAAGCTACACAAGGTGCTGTTTTAAACTCCTACAACTCGAGTTTAAATGCTCTTAAAAAAATATAACATTGGTGTTAGATGTTTTGTGCTGTTCAATGTTCAGGAAATAAATGCATTTTTCTTATAAATATGAAATGAAAATTAAATAAAAATGTTTAATCATTTATAAACTATGATTTTGCTCAAATACTCCATCTTAACCCATTCATTGTGGACACCCAGGAGCAAGCGTCTCTAGCGGCTGAGAAGCCCAGAAGATATTACAGAGCGGTAATTCTCCTCTACAAGTTCTCTGACTACACTTTCATACAATGAATTTGAGATATTACTTCCTAATATCCTGCGCTGGGACAGGTTTCAGCCCCCGCCCCCCAGGAAGATAAGAGGCTTAGATGTATATGTGTGTGTGTGTGTGTGTGTGTGTGTGTGTGTCCTTCCTAATACTAAACATTGTAAAATAATTTAGAAAATGATTAAATAACAACAACATCAATAAAAACAAAAGGATTTAAGACCTTGCATTATTATTATTATTGTTATTATTATTCAATCAAAACGTGCATAAAAACAAAAGATTCATAAAAACAAAGGTTATAAAATTGTCTTTATGAATTTATGCACTGTGATTGCCAGTCTCCATTGTTTTTGGTGCACCAAACAACTTCAAACATTGCATTTTGATCAAATTAACATTGCTAAGAATGACCATTTACCATGTCTTCTTCTTCTTCTTATTATTATTATTATACACTAAACCCACTCCATGCTTTATATTGTTGAGGAGCATCTACTTTAAACATTACAGCGCAGTGTTTTGAGTCGCAGTTTCATCATATAATTTTCTGTACGATCACAAAGATGTGTTTATTTTAAAGCTATGAAATGATGGACAGCTCGCTGTAATGCTAGCTTTCCCCTTCCTACTTCACGTTACTTCAAGCTTGCCTCAAAGTAACTCGCTGCAGTAAAAACCAGCTAAAGTGACCGGATATTACTCTAGAGCAGTTAAGTCAGCCCAGCCAGGGCCGTATAGACAGAGAGCAGCGTCAACGGAAGTTCAAAATGCTTGATGGTCACGTGATTCACGTAGACTTCAGATAGTTCCAGGAAGTTCTTTGCGGGCAATTTAAACCCATAAACACTCAGCGACAGAACTGCGTCTTTCGGTACTTTAAAGTCAATAAATGCACCGATTTACAATATTTACATAGAAACCCAACGTGTGTGTGTAGTTACAACAGTCTGATATATTTAAAAGTCAAATTCGCTACTATTTGAGGATTAAGCAGCTGTCGTTACCTGCCTTTCTGACATGTTAGGTTAATGTGAACATGGTGTCAAAGTGTGCTTTGACTTTTCAGTATTATAGATATTATGTTCTTAAACTTGTATGGTAGTTAGCATCAGTCATATCCTAATGTTTATTGATATACTTAGAGGGAGGGAAAGGGATGTTTCAAAATTGAGATCAGATTAATTTTCAACATAAATAAATATAATTAACATAAATACATCTTTAACTAATGGTTGTTTCAGTAATCCCAAGGCCTAGATCATTTTAATGACTTTCCGAAAAGGACAGAAGGAGAAGGAGCCAAAGAAATTTGTTTGGCTTGCATATGAAAAAATCTGTATTAACAAGTGAACATTAAAATACATCAGATCCAGACAGGACAGGACATAATAAACACATCTATTTATATTTGTTTGTACACATATAAACACATTTCATATATCTTGTCTTTTTACTATGCACGTATTTACTGCGATGGATTCATTAAATAAAGCTATAACAAACTCAAACATGAATAGCCTGGCAGGCAGTTTGTCTGTGCCCTTTTCTCCATGTTGTCCTTGCATACAGTCCCCACCATGGTTTGCTCTGCTGCATGGAGATGCTTCAGTCGCTCGGAGAAAGGAGTGAAATGTTTGGTTTCTCCACTGACACAGAGGGAAGAAACAACTGCTGGCTCAAGTCAGCAGGAGCAATTACTAAATTACTTACCATCACTAAAGATTACAACAATGTGACACTGCATACGTTTCACAAACAAAAGCCACACCACTGGGAAGCTTAACGTTTTATTTATTAAACATAAGGAACAGGTAAAGAATCGCAAAACCCAGGGAGCTGAGACTCAGAGTGCAGGGTGGGGGTGCTGTCTTATTGTAGGGAGTCTTTAGGCTGAGTTGAATCCCCCCATGGTTCTTGCCGTTAATCCAAAAACAACTGAACTGCAACATAATGTACAGATAACAGTCAACAGAATCACAAAGCCTGCAAACACAATCTCAATCCATAAGTCTTATATTTGTTTACTCTTTAAAGTCTCCAATAGGTGCTCTAAATCCACATCAGTAGTGACGTATCACGAAAATAGCTCTTTCTTTTTATTGTGTAACTTACGTTAGCTCGTACTCCAAAATGGATAATGATATTCTCATTTTAACTCCCCCACCTCCTCCACTCTACAAACTCTGCCCCAGTGATGTATTTAACTATTATCTCCCACCCACCCCTTGCAAAATCACGTTTAGAAGCCTTTTCTAAGATTCAACAACGGTGGATGAAACGACATTAAGAGCAGGGATTTTACCATCACCAGGCTGTTTATGATATAATGTTAACATCATGGGTTCCTAACTTCACTCAGTACCCTAGCCTGATCAGTTATCTGTTAATGTTCCCTAAATCTACTAATTTAGTCGGGGATAATCCACTGACATACTTTAATATACATGTTCGTTTGATTCAGATGTGCTTATTATATACAATCTGATTCTTTAATAGTTTTACCCTTTTAAAGTGAATCACAGCCAGTCTATTCTGCTGCAGCTCGGTATAGCAATATTATCGCAAATCACGATTTCTTAACTAGAAGTTATCATGCTAATTATTTTTAGATATCGTCCAGGCCTACTTGGCAGTACTTAGATGGTCAGGCTAAATTTCAACTAGAAACAAAAAACAATTTCAACACTGTAAATCTGTAGTTCTCGGGTAAACAAAACTTACAGACTAAAACTTACCAAGGCAGTTGTTTCCAGGATTTATTTTGCTGGCTTGGCACTTTAAATGTTTGTGATGTTTGGGTAGTGGCGCAGTATCTTCTAAAATGCTGACAATTAGCAGGCAGTTTTCTTTTTTGGGAGAGAGCTTTTCAGCTTGTTTGCAAGACTGCGTACAGTTTTTCTCACAGTAAGCACTGAGCAGAGGCAAAACCAACAATGCTTGGTTCATCTTGTGCCACTGTCGAAAAATAAAATGCAGTTATCCTCATTGGAAAAAAGAAAGGCACAGTCTGTGTCATCATCCACTGTGTCTGTTCTCTTCCAGGCCTTCCTGAGTTTCATTCAACAGAGCATCCCTGACTAATGTCACGTATGGACTGTTGGTGTACTTGAGGCTCAAAACGTCCCGTGAGTTTTCAGAATGGTTAGAAATGGCAAAAAGATATTTGCAGGGTAGAAATGTAGACTTGAAGGAGACACACTCACAAACTGGAACTCCCTGCTGCTCCCATTCAATCTAAAGGCATCCTTTCCATAGGTCACACACTTTCTGCTCCATACGAAGAGACAGCCTCTATAGCTTTAAGACTGTGCTTAATAAAACCTCTGGGGCGGTTCCTCAAGAACTTTTGGATAAGTCTGCTGTATGCTATGTACTCTAGGCTATAGGAATAGTTTAATTTTACATAAGATAGGAGCTGTTCTGACACAAATTCCACACACAATTTTTTCAGCCAGTAAGGAAACTGTACCAGAACTTACGAGCTTCAGATTAAAACTCTTCAATGAGTTGTGAAAAGAAAAAAGGAGGGAAAAACAAAAAGATAACACATCTTAAAAACTGAAAATACATTCTGTGTAATCTGTATATAGATGGCAGAATAAAGGAATACTTACATCATATTAAATGTACGTTCATGGTGCAATGACACTTAATATATGAATGCAACTGCAATTTTAAATTCAAACTCACTTGTCTCGTGAGTAATACGTTTCTGAACTTCTTTTACATTCACATGGACTTAAACTACTCACTTCTCTAAATATGAAGATAAAACACTTTGGATGAACACCAGAAAGGACCATCACCTAGCTAACACTGTGATACCAGTCCTACAGACGATCCCCACCAACTTAATAACACTCAAATTCTAAATGTGCGTTTTGTGTAGTATTTTGACAGATCACTTCGTCAACAGGCCAAATATTACAGAAAGAGGACACTTAAAGGGTTCCCTCTGCCACGACACTACTGCTGGTGAAATGAGAAAAGCAAAAATATAAGAATGAATAAATGAAAAAAAAGAAAAGAAATGCAGACTATTAGCTGAAAGAACAGGCAGAGAACATTACTACATCACATTCCAGCTGTTTGGCTAAGATGAGGGAGAATATGGTGCTTCAACCAAGTACAGATGAGGTGGAAACACTCACTCTACATAACCCTCTATATAAGAAAAGAAACCACTTTATTTAGTTACAAACCTTGTACACCCATATATTAGACGTTTAAACTCTAAGACACTCCAGATATTTGGATCCTGAACTGATAAAGCCACTATAAGCCGCACTGACGTGAAACACCAGGTGTACAGTAATGTCGGGTATTTACATCAAAAATACAAAAAGACCAACGCAGCCTACAGCACGAAATATCAGGCAGGAGAAACAAGTAATTTGATCCTGTAAACGTACCAAACCGGTTCCCAGTATCGCAGCATGATAAACTAGTATAAACCCTGACACCACATCAACTTCAGGACATGAAACCTTAACCTGTATTGTTTCTGACCGAGTCGAGTCGCATTCAGCTAAATGCTAATCTCTTCATCTTCGTGCGCGTTGACCTGCCCAAAGCCACGCCTCCAGGACAACGCCTTACGGTGTATGCCACAGAGTTACATACCTAGATGCCACGTTGTCAGTTGTTCTCTATCTGTGGCGATACGTCTGCGCGTACGCCATGTTGGAGCGGTCAAAATCCGCTTGTGAAGAAATTCACTTGTACTGAGAGATTAAATCTGCCACAACCTTCTTATTACTATTTGTTTTGTTATAATGTTCAGACATAGATTAATCTGGGTTGCACGGACTGCTTTCGGTAGCTTTTATTTCTTTAATAACTTATCATGATTGGCCGTCCACCCAGAAGGATAAGCAGTGTAGATGGTGTGTGTGTGTGTGTGTGCCGTCCGGACCAGCAGAGAAGTATTCAGTCTGAATCTGACGTTAAAACCGAGTTTAGCGCGAGCTTCGGTAGAAACTTTAAATCACACATCAGCAAATACATCAATGTGTGAATCACTTCTAATCTTAATAAACATAAAAATAAAATAAACCCCCGAAACACAGTAAGAAGGACGAAACTAAAGTTGACCTCCTATATAACAACTACAATAAGTTAAGATCCCCTAAATGACATAAGCTTAATATAACACCGGAGGAAAACGATCACATGACCAGGTGCTGTGCCTCACCAACCACTCGGCCATATATCTACACATATACATCACACAAACAATTCGCATCACACAAACATGTGGATCGCTGCGTTCCTTCCGTTATATAATCCTATCTATCTTTATCCTACCTATAATCCCACTTTCTGAGTGCAATATTCTTGAAATAGTATAATTCTGGACAGTAACTTTTTTAAACTGCCGCTCTGTAATGGTACTGAATGCTGTCCCGCAGCGGTGTTAACCGCCCCAAAATGGCGGCGCCGTTGACGTGACTGGCTGGACCCAACACGGCATCTAGGTATTTATATCTATGGCCAGAGCATATATACAAAATCTCTGGCGGCAGTTCTCCTCTCCACAGGTTCTGTGTATGTGCTCGCTATCGGGGTCGATCCGCTAGCATTACATTATAGAGTCACATCAGTGGCAGCAAAAACGCTGACATACATTAAAAAATAGGATTCGTGACTGGACGAAAATCTGAGCAGGAATAAAAAGCACCACCAGCTCTTTTCCCTCCAGTGCTGCACCAGACCGCCCCATAAGCCATATTCTTACAGCTCGCTTAAATAAGCCCCGCTTCCACAACAACAGCTACAGAGTCTCACATTATTAGCCTGTTATTTCACACAGTCCCAGGCCCTACGACGGCGTTTTAGGGCCGCTGTTAATAACAATAAAATAGTAGACTTCGAGAATAAAGTCGTAATATTTCGAGAAAAAAATCGCAATATTTCTAGAAAAAAGTCGTAATATTTCGAGGATAAACTGGGATAACTGTAGGGGGGCTGCCATAAGGCGCCGGGGTCTCGGTTGCTGTACTGACGCGCTGTTCTTTGTCTCTTTGTGGATCGACCATTTTGATTATCGTTCTCATTGTCTGTGAAACTTCATGCCCTCTTCGAATGGCACGGAGATGTAGCCACCGATAGCCGTGTAGACGACCCTGCCTGCGATTCTCCTTCAACAAAACAGACAGACAGTTTCCCCCGAGACTGGTTCTTTATTCTGAATAAACTGTTTCCTGCTCAGCTGTTTCTTACACTGATAACAGGCTGGTGCTGATGTGCAGGAGAGACAGGGAGACTGAGTATTTCTTTATGGGTGAAATCGACATAAGAGTGTACCTCCACCTCCTCACCGCCCTCATTTTAACTCAAGGCGGTGCTGCCTTCCCTTTGCAAAGCCTTTGGCCACAATATTGCGACCTTTCCTGGTATTAACGCCACTTTGTCGTAATTCTACGACGTTATTCTCGAAATACCGTACGACATTTTTTCCCTCGAAATATTACGACTTTTTTCTAGAAGAACTACGACTTTTTCTCGACATATTATGACGTTATTCTTGAAATACCGTACGACTTTTTTTCTCGAAATATTACGACTTGTATCTCGAAATATTACGACTTTTATCTCGAAATATCACAACTTCTCGAAATATTACGACTTTTCTTCTCGTAGCACTACGACTTTTTCTCGACTTTGACTTATCTATCGTACGCTTTTTTTCGACATTACGACTTATCTTGAAATACCGTACGACTTTTTTTCTCGAAATATTACGACTTGTATCTCGAAATATTACGACTTTTATCTCGAAATATTACGACTTTTCTTCTCGTAGCACTACGATTTCTTTCGAAATATTACGACGTTATTCTTGAAATACCGTACGACTTTTTTTCTCGAAACATTACGACTTTTTTTCCTCGAAATATTACTTTTCTTCTCGAAATGTTGTGACTTTTATCTCGAAATATTACGACTTTACTCCCGAAGTCTACTTTTTATTAACGGTGTCCCTAAAACGCCGTCGTACCCGGGCAGATCACGAAACCCTGGAACCCTTTGTTTGAACGCAGGCGCATCCACCTATCCCCCACTACTGCGTCACGACCGAAAGTGAAAGTATTCCTGCTTTCTTAAATCGGGATCTGGGAATTCTGGGAATAACCACGACAGATCTGTGCGAGATTTGGGGTTATACTTTATAGAACCGTGTCTGAGACCTACATAAGAAACTTAGGATCAAGACTGGAGAGGCTGCGGTCACTGATCTGAGCACAAATCACGGGTAAATGGGATTAATGGACGGTATGCACGCACTTTCCAGTGTTGTACGGTTAAAGCAGATCTGTAGAAGGCCTCAGTAGTCAGCTAGATCTTACTTACAGGGCGATCGCCTTTACTGCATTAATGTTTTAATGGGTCAGTATTCACTGTGTGGCTCCTTTTGGTTTTGCAGAAATGCTGATGTTTTTGATCATCGTGTTGCTCTGGCCTCAGCTCACTCAGGGCTCAGGTAAGAGAGAATTTCTGCTAGCCCACGAATGGGCCTCCATTTTTGTGTCCCTCTGATATTACATTTGTGTTAAGTAAAGGTAAACATGGGTGAAGTGAAGCTGATGAAATAGACAAGGAGTGTAGATATAAGCAGATATAAGCAGGTATATTTAATAAAGTGGACAGTCAGTGTACAAATATCTATATATGTATGTGTGTGTGTGTGTGTGTGTGTGTGTGTGTGGTTGGGTGGGTGGAGTGGCTGGGGAAAGCAGATTTTTTTGTTTGGGAAAATGTAAAGTTAGACTTTTGGGGTAAGAACACCCCCTACTCTCCTAATCACGGGGCAAAAGACGCCAGTCTGATCTGAACAAGGATCATTTACACTAAATAATTCAGTGTTGTTGCTTTATTGAAGTCACTATTGTTGTTATTTGACTGTAATAATTTGTTTTGTTGTCATAGTTTATTACAATGAAGTGGAGACATTTAGACATGTACATTGGTATACATCTCAATTTCATTTTAAAATATAATATTTTAGTGTTATTTGTAATCTGTAGAACATCTGTAGAATGTAGATGACAGACTGATGGGAGATTCACCAGGTGTGCTTCTTTAAAGATGTTCTTTTTTGGGCTACAGAAACAGAGCTGTCTGCTGTTTCAGTTTATGACCTCTTACTGTGTACAGGTTTATTCATCATCACTTAGCTTTACAGCATTACAGGGCTTTTTCTCCTATAATGAACTGGTTCTTTCTCCTTCTACATCCTTTTCTCTCTTTATCTCTTTTTCAGATTCTCTCCCTGTAAAAGTTGCTAACACTGCGGTCATAGGGAGGCTTGGTTCCTCTGTGGTTCTTCCCTGTTGGCTCAATCCTTCATTGGACGTTAGAACCATGGAAATTCGTTGGTACCGTCCACACAAGTTCAACATCCCTGTCTTGTTCTACCGTGAGCAGAAGATCATGACGGACCCCCAGGAGGAGAGCTACAGGAACCGGAGCTCTCTGGCCCTGCGTGAACCTCAGTCGGATGGGCTGAAAGGAGGAGACTTGTCCCTGAGGCTGGATAACCTGAACATAGATGATGAAGGGACTTTTCACTGCTACGTGAGTGGGGACAAAGGATATGGCTCTGCTGATGTGACTCTCAGTATAACTGGTGAGTAGAAATGAACCTCAGTGTCTCTGTCCTGCATCGTGACTGAAAATGGTTATTAAATGGTATAACTCGAAATGCTATTTTATCATTTGCTTGTTCACATAATGTTAATCTCTCTCTCTCTCTCTGTCTCTTTCTCTGTCTCTCAGCTCAAGGCTCTTCTCCTGTCCTTTTGGTGCAGCCCAAGGATGACTTGATGAATGTTAGCTGTAGCTCCTGCGGGTGGCACCCACAACCCCGTGTTGAGTGGAAGTCTAACAGGACTACTTCCTTTCGTCCTGTAGCTCTCGTCTACAGTCAAGGGGAAAATAAACTGACCTGTGTCCAGAGCTGGGCCCTCCTCTCCCCTTCTGACTTTCACCAGGTCTCTTGCTCTCTCTTTATTTCTGAAGGAGATGAGAGGGAAAGCACTGTGGCCATTCAGACCATTTCTCGCTTAATGGGTAAGCAGTTATTCTCGGAAAAATGTAATTAATTCAACATGTTCTGTATTTTTAGTGCTTAATGATGTAGTTCAAGTCTAAGAGAAGACCCCAATGGAAACTGGTGTTGATCTATTTTCATGTCAGGTTCACTTTCTTACAAATCACTTTTTCACCAAAGCTCATTGTAAGGGTAGTAACAAAAGCCTTTCTCTTGATAATGAAATTATCTGCACATTTTACATTTAGATGCAGTTTACCTGTTCAAGCCTTTATACATCATCAGTAAATGAATTTAAACGTGTGTAACTGACGGCATCTTGCACACCAAACGTGACTTTTCAAACAGCAAACATTATTTTATTCAACCTCTGTTTCAACATGCCAGTGTGAACACACTGAAGATGACTGATCTGCAACTAGAGCTTTCAATAAATGTCAAAAGGATTAGTATGTCTTCTGCTTTGTCACAGTTGGTGTTTGTAAGCAGCAGAAACACGGCTCCAAACTGTGTTAAAGCATAAGTACCAACTACCCGTTATCCTTTCGCTTTTCAACAATAGAAAGAAGGCTGTCCAGTGTCACGCTTTCCCCATTTTGTGAGTAGTGCTCAACCAATATAGGATTGTTAAAGCCAAACTGGTTTATTTGCAACTACCTCCTGTTGGTCAATAATAGTGGCACGCTGATTTATCAGTCTGTCTCTATTTGTGAGGATATCTTTTCCAACTGGAGACATTTTGCCCATTTGTTTATGCTGAAAAAGTAGTTTAGCAATTCTCCAGACTGAAAAAAGGAAAAGGTCAGTAATAAGTAATGTAGTCCTTGGAATTCCCACTTGGTGTGACATTGAAATGGTGTGGCTGTCACTCGCACCAACAAAGCATTAATTCCTTTATTATAGATTCGGAATAAGACTGTTTGTTTCATGGAAAATGAATTTAGCATTTAGTGCTTTCTTGTACCTCATCCTAGGTCGTCTTTACTTGCCTTGTGCTTTATCGTATCAAGCACTGCCTCTCAAAACTACTACTCGTATCAGCAGGCTGTGCTGTAGTCATGACACAATGTAGTCAACTGCATCCTGCACCCTCCCCGTCCTCACTTCTAGCCTTGGAGAGTCTAATGTCAGTTAAGTCTTTTGTATTGTGGGACTTCACTTACATGGGTGTCCATAAGACAGACTGCTGAAGGAAAGCCGTAGCTTTTAGCTTCCGAACATAAAATAGACAAAAGATCTTGGTTTTTTGAAGACAGTAGGATGTTTGTGTAGTGTGATTATTAACAATTTTAAATGCTGTATTATGTATTGTAGTGTATGATCTGTGTTTTGTAGTGTTTACTCTTTAGGTGTCAGTAGTATATAGCAAAAGCATAGTGTAATATGTCTTTAAACAGAACATGGAATCATTTTAGGATTTGTTTATTGATAGTCTTATGATTGTATTATAGATGAAATTGCTACTAGTTTTGGTTAGTTAACGGAATGCTCAAATTTACATGTACTCCTACCAGATGTGAGTTTATTTGTTAGATGTGCCAAAGATGCAACTGACAAAGAACAAACTGTTGGTGAAACCTTGGTGCACTCATTTTACAGTCAGATTTGATGATACACAACTTTGAGTCCTAATCTTCACTTATGAATTGCCTGGTTAACCTAAGTCGTGCAGCTGGGTTCTCTTTTGAGACTCTGGTATGTATGGCAAATTTTCGTAATGTTGGGGTCTCGGAGACGTCCTACATAATATTTCAGTCAACACTCGAGCTGAATTTGATGGCCTGCATTGGAAAGACTGCCAACGATTTGAAGTTTTCTCCTTTTGCAAGCTATCTTTCGAACAGCAGAGTGATTGCTTATTAAATGGCTTTAAAACCCTTTTAAGACCTACAGACTTCAGCGGTCTTTATTGTCATGGCTTCAGAGAGCTCATTTGATCTTGGGATGATGTGGCCACACACTTTAGTTGCTAAAATCGAGCTATATCACAGCTTTCTAATGCTAACATAAGGCAATGACCTCCCTCAGGTTGCTCTAATTTTCTAATTATTTGCACCTGTTTTGGTGCACATTGTTCTAATTTTAGGCATTTGGTGCAATAAATGTTCATTTTAAATAATAACTCACTCACAGAGTATGACATATTAAAATGTACTGATATAAGTGTACTCACACTCAAATTATGGCTCACTGAGCAAACA
This sequence comes from Colossoma macropomum, assembly GCF_904425465.1. Lineage (NCBI taxonomy): Eukaryota > Metazoa > Chordata > Actinopteri > Characiformes > Serrasalmidae > Colossoma > Colossoma macropomum. The sequence continues at coordinate 12,270,413 of NW_023494796.1, read as the reverse complement.
AATCTTGAATGAATGCGATTTCTGTTAAGAGGCAGAGGACGCTGTTTTGACGAAATTTGGGTTCCCTTCATCTGATATTTTAAGACTGATATCTTAAGGTGGAAGTGGTGAAAGAGCCCCTCCTTTTCACTTTGTTCAAAGTGTGGCATGTTCTAGTGCAAACAAAATCTGGGGACAGTAACATTCATGTCAATATTCCTGTGTACTATAATTCCCCTATGAAACTTTTTTCCAATAAAAAGTTTAAACAATTAGTGTGTTTAAAGCACTAGTTGGTGTACTAAATAAATGACAGTAATATTATCTTATAAAAGTGTTTTTAACACTGTTAAAATCTATTCCATCTGCCAGATTCTGCGGAAGATGGTGCTGCATCCTGGAAGGCCCTGTTTGCTGTGGCACTGTTAGTGGCATTGGCCATGATTGGCGTCAGTGTCTTCCTCTACAGAAAATATAAATCAGGTAAGATGTAATTTCAAAGGTTGTTTCAAAATTTGAACATTTAAAATTTATGCACCACATGGTGTAATTTTGTTCTATTTTTGAGATCGTTTATGTTAGTGTTTCTGTGTTGCAGGATACATGCGGGCTAAAGCAGGTAGGGGGCGACATCACCTGGACTTCTTTGGTTTGTGCTCAGCTTTTCAACCCCTGTGGAATTATTAACTAAACTTTTAATTTGCTTTATACTTTCAGATGAAGAGCAACTTACAGGTTTGATGTACTTTATTTATTACTGGTCCTTGGTACAGTTTAAGTTATTTAAACCAAGAAATAAAACTTAACTGAAGTTATTCAGAAAATGTGTCAAATGTGTATATGAAGGCCACTCTAATTTAGTCATTTACATCATTTAATTGATTTTTAGTTTGCAGTAACCCAAACATGGAGGACTTGAGAAAACATGCAGGTATGATTTTGTGTTTCCTTAATGTTTTTAGTAAATGTTGTTATAAATCTTTAGCAGGGAATTCCACCCATTTTTCAATATGTCTGCATAATTCAGTGGTTGAGATGTAAACAGTCATTCAGAGTGGTTTGGTGTGAAGTGGTTCATTGTAGAGACTCAGATGTCTTTACAATGGTGGTGATGGGAACCAGGGATCACAATGTCTACAACTCAAATGTAGCCATTTTATTTACTATCCAAAACCACCAGTGGACCTACATGTGTCTTCTGAGGTTTTATATGTAATGTTGATGATGGTAAAATAGTGAAAACCTGAAAATAATAAGTGCTTTGTGGACGTCTCCACCATGAATATATTGTAGAAAAATGTTTAATGCCAAAACCTTCTCAAAACTATCATGAAGCAATGTATCAGACATCAGACAGTGTATTCCTAACTATTTCATGTAATAACTTTCTGTAAGGGAACTTTTAGTGGTGGACGTCTGGTTCCTATCACCACCACAGTGAACAATTCTGACTTGCTAAGTTTCTTTAGAATGGAGTATCACAATATGGCTTTGTATCTTAACTGTTTAATTGTGCAAAAATGTTGAGAAAATGGTGGAGTTTCCCTTTAATTATTAAATTGTTTTTAATATTTTCATTATTTTCATCCCTACAGTGAGCATCACTTTAGATTCTACAAACATCTGCCCAGATCTAGTCATTATTCCTAATCGCAACATGGTAAGAGATCGTGCCAGTGCTGCAGACAACCACAAAGGACCTGGTTTTCCATACTATTTATCTGTATGTGGAATCAAGGGACTCAGCTCAGGTTGTGCATATTGGGAGGTGAAATTGACAGCAGCTCAAATAAAGCCCAAACAGTCGTGGCTCATTGGAGTTACTAAAGCTGCACATTACTTAAGTAATGATAAGAGTGATCTTACCCCTTCAAAAGGTTTTTGGTTTCTTTGCTCAGATGAACAAACTGGTCTCCATATCAATACAGAACCTGAAATTTCACTCCCAGTAAATTCAAGGCTTGAGGTTGTTGGAGTTTTACTACACTATGAGAAAGGCGAGCTTTCATTTTACAACGCTAAAGAGGGTGTACATCTCTTCACTATGAAAACCAAATTCCAGGGAGAGATTGTGCCTCTCTTTAACCCAGGAATAGGAGATGAAGCTCCACTTACTATCATTAACCTCCCTGAATCCAGCACACAGAGGAATGGGGCCAGTGAATCTGCAGAGAGTGCTAGTCCTCAAGCTAACGTCGCATAGGCCAAAATTAAATTTTGGGTATCCCTGTGAAAAAGAGGGTAGGCCACCAAGGTAGGTTTCAAACACATATTCCCACAATGTCATAACATCTACCTACAGCCTATTACTGACAGCACTGTAATCGTCTGGCCCAATCCATATGGTGCTACAAACAATAGCAAGACTGTGTACACATCAACAAGACTACATTTACATAAACCCAACACTGCAGCACCCTTCACTGGAAAGTTCGTGTCTGCTCACCACATGCATTTTTGCTCAGTGAAGATAACCGAGTACACATAAGATGACTAAGCAAGGAAACATATAACTCTGTTAACATTCAGTATTCAACTCTTGACAACTCAACTCTTCACAACCTCTCAAAATGATCTAGCAATGAAGCAATGCATTTGTGAATAGATTTTGGTGTACTGGATACCGTCAAACTTGCGTCTGGAGTGCCTGTAAATTTGGGTATAATAGTTTTATCAACCTGATAAAAATGCTTGATTTGTAGTTAACTAAACAAAACTATTACGAATATCATCTATAAGGATGAATAAAAATAGAAAATTAAAAATATACTATTTATTTGTGCACATGCCAGTCCAGTACAACATTGGAAGTACTTATTTAACAAGCACATTAATATAAACCAGGGGTCACCAACCCTGGTCTTCGAGATCTACCTTTCTGCGGAGTCTGGTTCCAACTCTAATCCATCACACCAGCTCCAGCTAATTAACCCGTTCAAAAGTCCTCAGTTGAACCAATGTGGATTACCATGGTCTTAAACCAGTACCAGACACTTACATATCTTGATCTAGATGTCATAAATGAAGCCCACACCTTGACTGTGAAAGAATATGTGAAACACTATGGCGAGGCTATATGTAAATAAGGTTGTGCATTAGTTTGTTTTGAGCCTCTAAGCCCCAATGTCATGCTTTAGAAACCAATGACATGCTTGTTTGTTGTTGGTTTTGTATCAGAATACTAACCAGTTGTTTTTATGTTTTTATATTTCTGTATTTCATCAACTAATTTTAGCATATTATCCAGAGCTCATTTGAGGTTAGCTATAAAGATTCAGACTCCAGGACAGTAAATTTACACGTTTAAGCCTCCCCTGCGGAAAATAGACCACTTTGCTCTTTTTAGCTGGTTTCTGAATGGTGAGTAAAAAGTGCAAGACGGAGAACAAACTGTCTAAATGTCATTTTAGAGCTCTAATTACATTTTGCAGCTAAGTAAATGTTGGAGACCTTATAAAGGGTAGATCACGGACATATTGTGTCTGATATTTGAACGCTCGGCACTAACATTATAGCAAACTGCTGGACTGTAGCTAATGTGACACTAAGCTAACATAAGCTAACATTAAATTTTGCATTAAAGTTTGCTTGAATTAAACTGAGATTTTCATGGAAATTGTGGAGTGGAATGACCCACTTGGTAAAGTGTTTCTCTCAGCATGTAAATGTGATTTTTGTTGAAAACTGAATTCATTCTTTTCTCTATTGCTGATATGTGTTTAATTATAATCCAGTTTTTGTATCAGGTTTTCATATTGAGTGGTTTGTAATCTGTAATCAGTAATTACACTACATTTATACTAAGCTATAACGCATTACTTTATATAGCTTTATATATCTGAACAGTCAGATTTAAGGTTTATTTCACTACAATTAGTTCAACAATTTAAAAACACTGTGTGATGAATTTTGTAAACATTTTGCTGCAGTTGTAATTTTTTTGTATATGCACTCATATTTGTGAACTTTGCTTACATTAGAATCTCTGACAGAATAAACTCACATTTGTTGAATATAGTGTGAAAAATAAAGTGTGAAATGTAGCCTTTGAATAAATACACTACACCAATAAATAATTGTGGAATAAACTGTTGAAGTGCTAAATGATCATTCATTGTGTCGTGATAGTATTTCTTCCAACACTACACATTCATGCAAATTATAAAACGAATGAATGTGTACAACTTCTTGTACTTCTTTGATTTGACTGCAGAGCAAAAGAGATTGAGATAGATGTTGAGATGTCATTCAGAGTGGTTTGGTGGGAAATGGTTCACTGTAGAGACTCAGATGTCTTTACAGTGGTGGTGATAGGAACCAGGGGTCACAATGTTTACAACACAAATATAGCCATTTTATTTACTATCCAAAACCACCAGTGAACCTACATGCGATGATGGTAAAATAGCGAAAAGATTTGATAAAACAAGTTTTCTTTGGGGACTATTTTGCCTCACTGCACTCATGTACACCGCCTCCATGAAGGAATTCATAAAAAATACATTTAAACCAAAAGCTTCTCAAAACTATCAGAAAACAGTGTCTTTTAGAGGAATTGAGCTCATCAGGTTCCTATCACCACCACTGTGAACAGCTCTGACTCACATCAAACCACTCTGAGTGACTTTGCTTATGTCTTAAGCACAAACTTCGAAAAATCTGTGGAATTTTCTCTTTGAAACGATTAGTTATGTAAGGGCTCCCCCTATTGGCATAAAACACATTTCCAGGCCACAAGTGCAGTTGCCAGGTCAAATACAATATCACCATATTCTGGTGATTTATGTAACAATGGGAAATAAAGGGTGTGACACAAACTAAAAATGCAAATAAAAGTGTGTTATTTCTTGCAGTGTGACATACATTAATCTCTGTGTTTCTCTAAACAGCTTTCTTCTAAAATCAGATAGATCTTTACAATGCCATTTAAGAAAACAAAACAAAATGTAGCACTTTTATATAAGTAGGTATTTACAGAATGTACAACTTCACACAATGGAAAGACACGATACCCACTTCTGCTAGCATGAGCTCACTGGTTTCTGCTATAGGATATCAATAAACACGCAGGAAGGCTGCAAAACAGACAAACATCCAACATGAAACAAAACTCAGGTTCAAATGTGCATGAACTTGAAGCTGAGAAGGGCTTTACAAAAATTAAAAAAACAGACTGGAGGCCAGTGGCTTTAGCTTATCTAAAATACTGTGAATGTTTATAAAACAGTTTGTAACTGGTTAGGGAGCTTGTGGTAAGCCAATCACAAGCCAAGTTGAATAGAAGTAAGTAGGAATGAAGTGAAATTCATAAATGAAAGGCTGGTCTCAGTATAAAAAGAATCAACACTGGGATAAGAAAAGGCTTAATCTAGGTACTTTACAAAAGGCCCCCCCCCAAAAAAAGGTCCTTGGCTAGGGTAATTTAACATTTTCCACTGAATGTTTACTGTTCTTTGCAGCAAATAAACAATCAAGACAGTCAATCAAGTGTGAATACAAAGGACGACATATAGCTTAGTTTCAGATATAAAACTTAAGTGGAGACTCCACTGAATTTTCAAACTTTCTGCCTAATTCAGTGGTTGAGATGTAAACAGTCATTCAGAGTACTTTGGTGTAAAATGGTTAATTGTAGAGACTTAGATGTCTTTACAGTGGTGGTGATAGGAACCAGGAGTCACAATGTCTACAACACAAATACAGCCATTTTATTTACTATCCAAAACCACCAGTGAACCTACATGTGTTCTGAGTTTTAGACGTAACGTTGATGATGGTATATAGTGGTCGATAGCTTTACAACGCCTTTGATGTGCATCTCCACCATGATTTAAACATCAAAACCTTCTCAAACTATCGTAAAACATTGTCTCAGACATTACACAGCGTATTCATAACCATTTCATGTAATAACTTCCTGAGGGGGCTTTTATAGGTGGATGTCTGGTTCCTATCACCACCACTGTGAACAATTCAGACTCCTGAAAAGTTTTGAATTTTGAGCGCAGAATTATAAGAATCGAAGAACAGTACATTTCAAACAAATGTCAGTGTCTGAATGCAGTTTGAGTCAGCTGACTGTGTGACTCTGATTGCTTTTAAAGGCAGATGTCTGGTTCCTATCACCACCACTGTGAACAATTCTGAGTTTCAGAGCATTTTACATCAAACTCTGAATGACTTTGTTTTGATCTTAACCATTTAATTATGCAAAGATTTTGAAATTCCCCTTTAAAACTTTTACCTCCCTTAATGGGTTTAATACTGTAGGTCTCAGTCTCAGTCCTGAGGACGCCATGGATTGTTCTTGTGTTTCTAATGCTTTAAAACAACCGACTCGGCTCATGAAATACCAAATGAGCTAAAACAGGTACAGCACCAGTCAAAGGTTTGCAGTTCTCATACACTTACACATTCAGATCTAAAGGCTTATGCATAAATGCTTTGAAATGTCTCTTTGTGAATTTATTTCCAAGTGTAATTTTGAATGTAAAACATATAGTACCAAACAAAAGGTTCTGTTTGCTATCAGTAGCAGAACCCTTTTTGCCGTTTTAATAAGGTTCTTTAAAGAACCGTATAGAACAGATTTGCCATCATACTGAAAACCTTAACAGTTCTTTACTGAAGAATCACAATCTTTACTGAAGAACCCCTTTTAAAGGATGTAAGTCTAACTAAAAAAAAATCTTAGATGGTGATTCTCCACTTGCGCTGCCATTTAGTCGAAGACTGGGCTTCATCAATATCTGGGAAACCCTACATGTCCTACATGAAGGTTACTTAAACTTCTTTAGGGAACCAATTGTGGTTCTTCACTGGCATTGATCAAATAACCCGTTTATGGCCCCTTATTTTTAAGGCTGCATTTTGTATCTGAACCAGTGTGGTATGTACACATGTGCATCTCAGGGGTTCTCCATCTGAGTTGTGGGGAGTTAACACATTTCTCTGCTTTTCCCTGATGTAGCACACCTGATCACATCGTTAACTAATTAATAAGCTCCTGGTGCGCTCGGGTCTGGTGTGGTAGAGCTGGGAAAACAAAAATGGGCTTTGAGACTTCGAGAATCTCTGGTGCAGAACTTAAAATAGAAGATGGTTTGGATTTAACACTACACAGGATTGTTTTTTCATAGTTTGATATCTTCACTGTTATTCTAAAAAATTAAACATGTTAAAAATAATAAAATAAATAAATTAAAAAAAAAAGCCTTCTATCAGTAAGTGTGTCCAAACATTTGACTGGAACTGTACCGGAGCATAAAAAGCTTGTCTTGCGTGATGTGATCTCCTAATGAGGAAGTCTGAGGGACAACCATGAGAAATTTTGGGTTAAATGTGGACTTATTAGGACCTAAATTAACTTTGTAAACCAATCCAACAACTAGTGAACAACTCTAGACATTAGAGGAGTCTGAGGGCAGGATTTAGAGGGGCGTACCAGAGACGATCTAGTGAGGGGAATTGCCACTCAATACTGGCTTCCAGATTTGTCAGACACTAGGGAACGCTCCCGAGAGAGTCCAAATGAATGGGTTCCTATGAAGCTTTCGTGCATAATTGTAATTTATAAAAGCTTATGTAAATTCATGATGTCAGCCAATCAGCTCTCAGTAGCAGTAAAGTTTCCTACTGTCCAAAACCTAGTTACGGTAGAAAGACGGAAAGATACAGGTACGTTTTTTTAACAAGACTACATCTTTATATTTTGCAAAATTAACAGAACGTCTTGCATAAATGTGTAAAAACGTTTAATTGTTTTGTGTTTAGCCGTTTAGCTTTATTCACTCCTATTCTTTTAGGATTCAGGTGCCCTCTAGTGTTTTGCATTCAATGTTTGATCTAATGGGGGAAACAATATGCTGACAGGCTCCTCTTAAACAGCCTCTGGCACAAACCTATGTTAGTTATGTAATCCAGCACCAAAAGTTTAACAAGCTATCCCCAGATGAGATCACATCTGAGACTAAGAAAAAGCAACACTGATTGCATACGTTCACCAGGAAATAAGACTGAAAACCACCAGCTGTAGAAACGTTTAACAAGCCAACACAGCAAAACGTGCTTAATTAACTTCCCAGCAGAACTCAGGGATGATGTGGTCCCACAAAACAAAACACTAATTTATACACCACCCCTCCCCACCCCCACCACCACTGATGAGCATAAAAATCTCAGGTCTTTATATATAAATTTATCACAATCAGTCCAACAGCAAGACTCCACTGGACAAATAATGTTGTTAGCATAGAAAAGGAAAAACAAACGTTCATAGAGAAATAGGTGGGTCATCTGAATCAAATCTGCATTGTTTGCTTCGGTTCGTCGAGCTGCATTGTTGGGTTTGGGGAAATCTCCCTCATCCACCCATCTCACACACACTCACACACACACTCACAAAAACTCACTCCAGTCTGCTTGAATATCAGTGATCAGAAATTAGAGGTATTCAGTTTAGAGGGCTGTGTGAAGTTGTCCGTAAAAGGGGAATTTCAGCAATTTTCGAAACTTCTGTATAATTAAATAGTTGAGATGTAATGACTGACAGCTCACTCAGAGTGGTTTAGTGTGAAATGCTTCATTCTAGAGAAACTTGCTGTGTCAAAATTTTTTACAGTGGTGGTGACAGGAACCAGACGTCTGAAAGGTTTAATATAGAAGGCCATTTTCGCCAGAAGAAAAAAAACAATCGTGTTTCGATTCTGTCAATATTTTCACTTCTCGAAATAATGACTTATTTTCCTAAAAAAATGACTTTTTTGAATAAGACATTACTTTGACACAGTAAGTCATTATTTCAAAATACTGAGCCACAATTTCAAGAAAATAAGTTGTTTTGACAAAGTAATTATTTTGAGGTGCTTTGTCAACATTTTGAGAAAATTAATTATTTCAAAATACTAATACATGAAAATTTCTCAAAAATTTCAGAAACAGTGAGGGAGGTGGGGGAAAACCTTATTTCTCTTGTAGCTGAAGGTATTTGGCTTTTACAGTTAAATACCTCTAAAACATCTCTCATTGAAATGTATTACATGAAATGTTTATGAATACGCTGCCTGATGGCATTAAATGTTTTTTTTTTAAATCCTCTCATGGTGAAGAGGTGCAGGGCATTTCACTGTGAGGCAAAACAGTCCCCAGAGAAAACTTATTTTATCAGATTATTCACTATTTTACAATCACCAATATTACATATAAACTCAAAAAACCTGTGTATGTTCACTGGTGGTTTTGGATAGTAAATAAAATGTCTATATTTGTGTTGTAGACCTCACGACCCCTGGTTCCTTTCAAGACAATGGTAAAGAAATATGAGTCTCTAGAATGAACCATTTCACATTAAACCGCTCTGAACAACTTTGTTTACATCTCAACCACTGAATTAGATAGAAATATTGTAAACACTGGTGCAATTCCCCTTCAACATGAACATTCTGTATAGAAGCATGTGTGTGTCTGTCTGTAGTTATCCGATGATCCTTACGCACTGTGTCTGTATTTGTGTGGGTGTAGTTAACGGATACACTGATAAACGGCTACCCTCAATGTACATGGATGCATAAGTGAGTGTGCAGTCTGTCACTTATTCGATCCAACATTCTAATAGTGAGAGTCTCCGTGTATGTATGTGTAAAGAGTCCTTCCCGCTGTAGTTAACAGACGGCTGCTCCGTTGCTCTCCCTCCGTCCCTGTTTCTTGAGTAGCTGAATGCGGTTGTGGCAGTAGAACTTAATGGCCCTCCAGTCACGCTGGTTGGTGACCAGCAGGGGGCAGTGCTGCAGGCATCGCTCACAGTCTGCCTTTGCAGGCACACGCAGCTCCACGATGTTGCGCTTCAGGTGCGTCTCCACGGCGACGCGTTCGGCTTCGGACCACGGCCGCTTTAACACCCCACGTTTGCCTGAAAGATGTCGGGTGTTAGTTAAAGGAGAGTATTGTGCAAAACATCTGCCTAGTGAAACTGTTCAGATGTAAACAAACTAAAACGGAGTGGTTTGATGTGAAATACTTCATTGTAGAGACACTTACTAACCAGATGTCCACCTCTAAAAGCTCCCTTACAGAAAGCTATTACATGCAACAGTTATGAATAAACAGCCTGATGCTTGAGAGTTTTAGTGTTCGCTCAAAGAATAGCCACCAAAAAAACTGTAGACATTGTTTCTTGTTTCATTGGACATTGGTTCTTATCACCACCACTGTAAAGAAATCTGAGTCTCTACAATGAACCATTTCACACCAAACCACTCTGAATGACTTTGTTTACATTTTAACCACTCAATCATGCAGAAATTTAGAAACAGTAAAAATTTCTCTTTAAAATTATAGTTTTCCTCCTTACCCTAAATATAGTTGAACAGCCAAGATGTGTTTGGGGTGTGAAGTTTGCTTCTTTATTTACAGCTCTGAAGCTGGTAATGTCGCTAAAATGGACAAAACAGCAACAGCTGTCTGGAATCCTGAATTTTGTGGCATACTTTAGTCCATGTTTATGGGTAACAGTAGGGGTGGGAATCTCTAGGCACCTCACGATTCGATTACGATTCAGAGGGCTGCGATGCGATTATAAAACGATTATCGATGCATCTTGATGCATCTTTTTTTTCTATACTGAATTTCTTTTTTCTCACTGTGTCAGGACTTAGTACTTTTAAAGCAAAGTATTTGTAATGATCCATAACGAATTTACTTCCAATATCTTTTATTAATAAAACAAATGGAAGTGATGTGGCAAGAGAACTAGAAGGCTCTCATTCACTGCTCTTGTTTGGAGCACATGAGACGCTGCTGCTACTCATCTGCGATAAAATGCGCAGTTACAGTGAAGTAAGATCCAGTGGCAATGGGTGTCCACGCAGCACGTTACAGCTGTCCTAACCATTGTCTTTAGTGATTTTATAATTTCGGTTTTGGTCTCGTTGTAGAGAGTGTGGGGGATCGCTGTGTCAGTAAAATATCTTCGAGACGAGGCGTATGCAATATAGCGCGAAAGCCCTGGTTCTCAACGACTGAGAACTGGCATGCAGACTGCAGGTCACAGAGCAACAAAGTCTCGCCTGGCTAGTAGCTAACGAAAAGGCAAAGAGAAAGATTTAAGATGAACATTTGGAGACGAAATTGACTTATTTGCATTTATAAGCAGCACAGTTGGTTTCCTGGAACGTTAAACCTGCAGTGAGAGACTGTCAAACACTAAAATGTTGCGAAGATGAAGTCAGCTTCTCTTTCGAATTTTCCCGTTCCACCTTAAATGATGCTGCGTTTACATTCTGGTGCCTCAGGCACAATTTAAGGTGTAATGGGAAAATTCGAACAAAAAGCTGACGAATGAGAAGCGATTTCAGCTTCATAAAACAGTCGAACGTTGAGAGACATTTTACAAGAAACTCTTCTACTTTTGAGGAAAAGTTTTCTGGAGATGGGAGGAAAGCGGCTAAAGCTAAAGCTTAAAGCAGAGCAAAGTAGCCAAGTCTGCGTTTTCTTTTATATTTTTAGCCTATACTAGGACATTAACACATACTGAGACATAAAATGTTGTGGCTCCCAAGGTGGTTTGATTTATGTTAAAGGACAAAATGTCTCTTCTTATCATTTGTGTTGTGACTCCTGACCTAACCTGGCTTTTAATGCAGAGGGAGCCGGTCGGATTTCTCGCTCATCCAGTCGTGCTTTTGTTATGTGCCGCCACAGACTGTCTGGGTGCTGCACTTCCCCACTTCCAAGTTGCGCCTTTTGCGTTCCGTCAACATTGTGTTATAAATTAAAATGTAGAAAATCTATTTTGACATTTGTGAATCGATTCTAGAATCGTTCACGTCCGCATCGCGATGTATCTAAGAATCGATTTTTCCCCTCCAACCCTAGGTAACAGTATGTCATACAATGTCAAAAAACCACACAAGCAAGTCTGTAAGGGACTGCTTAATCAACTCCACATGGTTTGAGGCAAGTGATGATTTAGACATGCAGTTAGCACCATGCTAATTGCGGGGGTATAATTTGCCTCATAGCTCAGTTGGAAAACTAAAGAAACAAACTTAAGTCTTAGTGTATATAGAAATGTGCACGTTTCCGCCAGATAAGGTCACTGCGCTGGTGTAAACTCAGCAATGTGGGTGAAGTCCAGTGTTACCTGACTTGATCTGTGAGCTCCTCCTCTTATGGCCACCTGATGGGGAGGGCGTAGTGGGCGAGAGCTGAGGGCTGAAGCTCTTCTTAGGTCGCGGCCCTCGGCCGTTCACTCCTGTCTTCTTCCCCCCATCCAACCTCTCCTTACCCTTCTCTCCATCTCCGTCTGACTCTTCTGAGAAAGAGTCCCCAGAGTTTCCTGACATTACTGAGAGAGACAGAAAGGGCAAAATAAATCAATGAAATAAATGCTATTTCCATTAGCATCTCTAGCGCCAAGCTAACTGGGGTTCATCCAAACAATTTATGGCAGCTGTAGCTAAAACACTGTCAACAGATGACTGCAAAGACATTCAGTGAACATTTGAGTAACGTTAAATCTGATCCTTTCAGTAAAAATTAAAACAAAGTTTGTGACTGAATTCTTCTGTAGGGGCCTAGTTGCCCTATTAGCTATTAGCAGGTCAGCCTACTATAATGTCCAATTTTGTTCATAAAATAAATAGTGCAACATTTGTAATACATAGCCTGTACTATTATTATCATGTTAAATATAGTGTTCTATTATTTTGTATGTAATACAGGTAGTTACAGTAGCAAACATTCTTGCTAGACCAAAGCCCTTTTTGTTATGTCTTTTTTTTTGTCACGTGTGAAAAATAAAAATATAATACTTTTTCCAGGTGAAGAGGAAATGAGATCACATGCAGCTTTTGTCTTCCTTTTTAAAACTTTCTAAAAGTCGATCTGGATATATGATGCAATTTCCAGTCAGGGAATAAGTGAACAATGCTCACTGGTTTTAACGGTGCATAGTGGGAACTTTCAGGGAACGATTTTGACAAAGACAAACCCTAGAAAATGGCTGATTCCTTCAGCAGTATCCCTAACTACTGAACAAGGGAGCTGTTTGAGACACCCAAAATAGGATCAGTAACCAGCAAGGTCTGAGCTTTAATAGTATAAATTAATGTAGGCTCACTATTTGGCAAGCAACAGGTCACTGTTTCTCTTTATATTTAAAACTGCTTATTAAATGTTTTATGAGGGGTTTACGACCCAATAACCACTAACAAAACTAATCTTCAACCCTTTATGATGGCAGTCTTACTGTGATACCTATTTTTTTACTGCTAAAATACAACTTAAAAACAAAAATAATAACGTAAAAAGTTATATACAGCACTAATATGTCTGTTGGGTGAGGGGATGGGGTCAGGGTAACCTTCTGATGAGTCAAATATCCTTGTGGGCAACTTTGGGTGGCCCTACACCACAGTAAATGTTCATAACAACGCTATCACTCTCAACAAAAAGAAACAGCACCATCTTGTGGATGAAGTCAGAAACACATATTGGTTATCTTTTAGTCTAAGGATGAGTTTTATGCATGTTAAAAACATCAATACTTACATTATAGATTGTCTGTTCTTGGGCCTTTGTGCATTATTACTATATTTAAACCCTAAATGTTATAATACCATCTTTTAACAGTAACATGGGTTATGCATGTTTTAACTCCTTTATTTTGGCTTTTTTCGCATACATTCCACCCACCGTCCAGCTCGAGGCAGATGTGCTGGAGACTCATCCCTCTGAATAGCACCCCGTCTCTTTCTCCATAAAGCACCACCCGGCCCACTCGCCCCATCAGCGCCGGGTCCTGGCTGATCCGGGCACAGCTCTGCGTCACGTGGTACTCCTTCTGGAGGAAGTCCTCCAGGCGTTTGGCGGTGGCGCCCTGGGGCCTTTCCCCTTCCTCCAGCAGGAGAAGCTGCGTAAGGATGGCCACCTGCCTGCGGGCACGCGGCGCCGTCAGCGCTGCCGGGTTTTTAGCTCCACTGGAGCGAGCCAGACCCCGCAAAAGGTCCGTGCCGCGTAGAGGGGTGGCTGGGGAGTGGTATGGCCGGGAAAAAACGTATGGGCTTTGGGGGTCCACTCCTACGTCAGACGAAGTTTTCAGGAGCAAGTCCAGGCAGGCTTCGGAATGTGGCGGGAGAATTAGCGGCTGGATGCGCCCGCGCTTTCCTAAAACGCCCCACACGGGGGCGATGACACAGCACGTGGCGCTCGAAAGGGGAAAGGGAGGCCTCTAAAGGAGAAATGGGGGGATTAGCAGGGACTCCAGTGCCGGAGGATGAGGAAGATGAAGGTGTAACACGGTTGCGGTAGTCGTGCACGGTCAGTTTGGCCACTTCACACTCACGGTGCCGGTTGTAGAGTATCAACAGCGCCAGGCTGGAGTGGCACAGCAGCCGCCACGCCTCAGCTGAGCTGCTGGAGCGAGAAAGGGAGAGGAAGGAAGAGTGCTGCTGCCGCCGCAGGTACAGAACCAGCGTGGACAGAGAGGAGAGGAGGGGGGGCATGTGAGAGCGGTGAGAACTTGGAGGGGAAAGAGAGAGAAGGGATGGAAAGAGGAGGGATAGAGAGAGAAGAAAAGGACAAGACAGTTAATAATAGGGACTGTTTTTGCAGTTAAAAGAAATAAAGATGTATTGATATGGGAATTATGGGCCGATGCTGATATCTAGATGTGGGCAATATGGCAAAATCATGATGCTTAAGGAAAATAACATTAAAAAACTTAAAATCTGTTTTTTTCTATTTTCAGCTTGTATGTTTCTTTCTGTTTTGAAAACTCGAAAACTTTTCCATCTCTTGTTTTGGCAATTTTGGCAAACATAGACATCCGTAACTTTGCTAGTGTGGGCTTATGACGACTTGCACACCCTGCTGGAGAAACTCCAGACTAAATGTGCCCCACTCTATTAAATGGAATTTCAAGCTATATCCAAGCATAAAAGGTGTTGTTATAGCTCTGGCGCTCTGGAATTCAGCTATAGATGTCTGCGAGAAACCAAAAAGTATTATATTTTAATAATTTTACAGCTCACCTAAAGCACTGGTATGACACTCGGAACATCCAGCAGAGGAAGTCAAGAATTTACTCTTTTTACTCTTTTAACTCTTTCACAGCTTACTAACGCACCATAATAATCCACTGTTTTAACAGTAAAAGGGAAAAAAAAAAACATTACATGCACACATGACTTAATATTATTTACGCTGTTTAAAGTTAAATTAGTCCACTCCAGTTCTGTCAGTTCTCTTCCCCGGCACAGGGATTATCACCTTCGATCACATTATTACTCAGGCCTAGTAGGAGTCACCAACAGATGTAAACCACAAAAGTTACAGTTGGCTAGGTATTACTGTAACAAGAACTCACATTCACTTGCTCAACCCCTTTTAAACTCGTTCAATATAAACAGTGCATCCGCAACCATCCACTAACAGACCTCCTTCAAACTCCTTCGAACCAGCAGTCTTACCAACCACCACAATACAGGACCACCCACAGTAGTAGTTGGAGTTTAAAACTGCAGAGTCTATGCATTTACATTTTTCAAAGAAAACGGCAGTTGCATGTGTGTGCATGGCAGTATTTCTTCTTGTACTATTGTTGCTATCGTCTCTCATATCACTTCCACTGTCGGTGAGTCTGTGAGGTTAGGTTCTGAATGAAAAAAAAAAAAAAATTTACCTCAGAGTATTTCAGCTTACTGCGGAGACTTAGTAATGGTGTCAAGCAAGCTCCCTTTCCAGCAGCTCAACAGTGACAGACAGCCTATCACAGCTCAGGTTTTCTGTTTCTGCCTTGTGTCCACTAAAATACTTTTACATTCTGGATTTGATGCTGATCAAAAGTCTGAACATTTAATCCTTCTTATAATCTTCTGGCTTTAATCATTTTGAACTCCAACGTTTCTCACAAAAGCAGCTCAGGTTATAGCAGTCAATTTTTAACTGTTACCACATTCACAGTCTTTTTTCAGACAACTTTTATGGACGTCAGTCAACACAACTCGGCATACTGATGGACTCAGAGTTTGTTAATTTCACAGAAATCGTAGATCTTTACGAAGCTGCAACACTAAACAACCTGCAACAGACTCAAGAGCCTTTAAACCTCGATTCCTACATTCCCCAGAGTTCACTTCGACTGTTACAGCTGGTGGGGGTGTGACTATATCAGCATTGCACAATCAACAATCCAAATAAACCCCAGGGAATGTAGAAATCAAGCTTTCTCAAATAAAAAGGCTCAATATCTTTGCAAGTATGCCACAAAATTGTATGATTTTTGTAATAAAAACTGATCAAAGCTATTTGACAGCATGCCTGGTCTGCTTTAAGTACATCCTAAAAATATAATAATGAAGTTTGACTAGGGTATCAATTGGTAGGCTAGCATATCTTACCTAAATTGTGTTGCTGTGTTGTCTATGAAAACAAAGATAGTAGTTTAATCAGCAAAAATACTGGATCCCTAGTAACAAACTAAATGAATAAACACATACCTTTCCAAATCGCCATTCTTCTCTTCTCCACTGTCATTTTCTCTCGATTCGTTCATCTCCAGCTCCTCATCATCATCTTCCTCCTCCTCTTCTTCCACGTCTTCCTCCTCGTCTCGTCCTGGAGTGGGCGGAGGCTCCTCCTTCGCCCTTTCCATCTCCTCCTGTTTCCTTTGCTGCTCTTCCTTCTCTTTTTTGGGCCGGCGCCCCCTCCTGGACGGAGGGGTGACGCTGGGCGTTACGGGGGAGGTTTTGACCGCTGCTGCTGTAACGGGCGTTGCAGTCTTCCTAGGAGGGGTGGAGAGGGAGGCAGGGTTTTTTTTGGAGGCATTTGAGGCTGCAGACGCTGGAGGTGGAGAAAGGGAAAGGGAAAAGGACATGGCTCCGGAATTGGACGTTGACTGCGAGTCCCGTTCGCTGCGAGAAAATAGCGACGGACCGGCAGCAGCGGAGGAGGAAGAGGAGGAAGAGGGCTGCAGGGGTGAGGAGAATGAGTGTGAGCTGGAGCCTGTGGAGTGTGTGTTGGATGCTGTGTGCGAGGAATGAGTGTGGAGGTGCGCAAGTTCCATAGCGGCCCGGATTTCCGGCTGCTGGTCGTGATGTTTTTCCAAATGTCTGGCCAAAGAGCGGAAATTCCGTCCACAGTACGGACAGTGCTGTCGCCTGCTGACCGTGCTACTGGCACCACGACCGATGTTTATGTTTATGTTGTTGTTTATGTTTGTGGTGGGAGGAGCCAGAGGCGCCTGGAAGGGGGACGAGGAGGAAGGGGCAGGGTGAGCGAAGGAAAGTGGGCGGGGTTGAGCCCTCTGGGTCTTTTTCTTGGAGCTGGGTGCCGTTTTTCGCTTCTTTCGTCGACGCATCATTCGGCCCCTCAGTTCCTCCAGCTCTTCTTCGTCCTCGTCGTCATCGTCATCTTCCTCCTCTTCGTCTTCCTCGCGGTCTGAGTCGCTGGGCTCGGAGTGTGAGAGCGGAGAGGAGGAGGGGGAGAGGGACCATGAGGGAGTGAGGTAGTCTGAAACGGTGAGAGAGAGAGGGAGGGGGCCTGCCTCCTCCTCCTACAGAGATGGAGAGAGAAATAAGGACAATTACATTTAAAAGGTGCTGTATTTTATGGTTTCACACCACAACAGGAAAACAAATGGGAAAAAATCCAGAAATGGAGACAAGAACCTGTAAATACAGAATGTACATGTAATTTACTATGGGAATAGGCCTGTTACGTTCATGATATTTTAGCTAACAATTTATTGCCATGTAAATAATTATGGTTAACAATTTAAATGGGGAATTCCAATTTTTTTCAAAATGTTCTGGAAAATTAAATCTTCTGATGTCTGAGACATTATTGTACGATAGTTTTGACAAGATTTTGGTTTAAAATATACTTTAAAAATCCATGGTGGAGAGATACAGGTGAGGCAAAATAATAAACAAAAAATTTTTCACAATTTTTCACAATTTCACCATCAACAGTAGGTTTTCACTGGTGGTTTTAGACAGTAAATAAAATGGCTATATTTTTGTTGTCGACATCGCAACAATCTGTCATCTATACATATATATACATATATATCTGTAGAGAAGCTAAGAATGTTTTTGCTTAAACTATGTGGAAGACTGCACTCTGTGTTAACAGACATTTTATCACTTTTCCCATGGGAATATAATAAAGTCTATCCCTATAAAGTCTAGATTTTTGTTTTTTGTCTACATACTCACAGATCACTGCAGAAATGTGCAGTATTACTGCTTTCCCCATTCCCGTGCAGCTTTCTAGTATGTATAGTGCCATTAACAATTCACTAATCATAAGAAAATGTTTTTCAAAATAGAAAATGTTACAGCTCATAATCTGAAGTAACAGTAACATTAACTAGCTAGCTAGCTAACTAATTCACCTAGTCTTCACCATCCAGAGCCTCTTATTCAGAAGCTCCAGCATAACTGCTGTGTCCCAAGCCAGACAAGGTCAGCTTTGCAAACGTGGCAGTTTGCAACCTTTTTGGCTGAATTAGAGTGAAGTACTCCCCCTGACTTTGGCAGATTTTGGTCATGAAGGTGATGCCACTGCACGGTTGTTCACCTCGCTCATAAGCAGCAATGCTTACATGTCAGTGCATTCTGAGTCAGCATGATAAACACGATGATATCACCAACTCATTGACAATTAAATTTGTTGACAACTAATTTGGACATCGATTTTAGTCGACTTTTTCCCCTTTTATTGTCTTTTTTTGTATATAAAAAAGTACAAGGGTAAGTGGCCAAATGAGATGTTCAGCTATCTTTCTTCTTGCTATTGATACTTAGTAGCCCCTAAATGACAGTTGTGAGAGAGAAAATCCAGGATTAGACGAAACTAAGATTAAAATCAGCTGGCTAAGATGTTTTGTTTAGGAATAGGAATCTAATAAATAAGTTAAATGTTTAACTGTGTGCTGTACGCATCCGGACCAATCGAGGCTGAGTTTCTGTGGCTGTCTGGATGAATCAGGGTATTCAAGTTATCCAATAAAAGTAAATAACTTTGGTAAAAAATAATACAGGCCAGTCTTTAATCACAACAAAGACAAATTATTGTGTTTTAATATAGCAAAAGGTATACTCGTATGGAAAAACTTAACTTTACAGGAGAAGGAAATGTCACTTTTAACTTTCAATGTAAGATAATGTAATAAGGTTTTATTTTTTGTAATTTGTAACCATTTTTCGTTTGGTCTGTTCATCAAGAAACCTTCACGGGGTGTAAAGGGCAGCTGATACTTTCACATTAAGTCAAAAAAAGACAAAAATAGACATGCAAGGTTTTGTTTTGGCAGTAATGATATGCTGTTTCACAAAAGGAGGCAAGCAAATTCATACTGAAAGCTCTAAAAACTGAATTAAGAATATAAACAGAACAGATAGTTTTATAATTAAATTATGTATAATGGATGTGTTAAGTACAATGTATATGTTAATGAATTTAAACGTGTGTGCATTTCTGTCACGGAAAATCTAAAAAAGTTCAGCTTACCTTCTTGATATTGTTGTCTGGATTGAAGCCGCATTCAAAGCCACGTGGCGATACGGATCGATGGAAACCCTGGATTAACCACAACAAAAACAATGAAACTGTGTCTACAAGTTGGGACAGTAGGTAAAATGCAAATAAAAACTGAAAGCCGTGATTTGTCTTTTACAGGTATGTTGCTGGAAACATCATGAAGAAGAAATATTTAGTGTTGTTTCTTACTAATTTTATTGATTTTTTTTAATAAACGCTAATTCTAAATTTGATGCCTGCAACACATTACAAAAAAGTTGAGACAGGAGCAATGTAAGACTGGGAAATTTGTGGAATGATAAACACTTTTTGGAACTTTTCACATGTAAGCAAGTGAATTACCTAACAGGTGATGCTATAAAGACCTCAGTCATCACTTTGCAAAAAACTGTGTGAGTGAACAGTCCAACAGTTTAAGAACATTTCTTAATGCACAACTGCTATTAATTTAGGAAAGTTCACCCTCTACAGTCCACAGCATCATTAAAAGATTCAGACAATTCGAAAAAATCTCTGTGCATAAACAGCAAGGCCAATACTGAACGCCTGTGACCTTCAAACCCTCAGGTGACACTGTATTAAAGACATGCTTCTGTAATGAATACAACCACATGGGTTTGGGAATACTTTGAAAAACTCTTGCCAGTACCACCACAAATTGTCGCTGTATCTACAAATGTAGTGGTAGAAACGCCACTGTCCCACCTTTTTGGAACATGATTCGGACTAAGCAAATATTTACAGAAAAATAGACAAAACGTGAAATATCTTATGTTTGTACTGTTTTCAATATAATACAGATAAAAAAAACAAAAAAAAACAAAACAAAAAAAAAAACAATAATCATAGCTGTCTGTTTCTATTTACATTTTACCTACTGTCCCAACTTTTCTGGAATTTGGTTTGAAATTTGGTTCGTTTCTAATAAATAAATCTAAGTATATTACATGTGAGGGCTTTGATTACCATGGCGTTTTCTCCCCAGTCGGTCAGGCTGTAGTCAACTGTTATTTCCTCTCCTTTGGCAATGTCTCTAATCGCTATGACGACCAGCCGCACCTGGCTCCCACAGTGCACCTCTCTGATCCTGCAGTTGGGCGGGGGATGGAAGAGCACAGGGCCGCGGACCCCGCTGGCGCCCTCCTCACCGAGCTCCGATACACTGCAGCACATTCAACACACATTTAATCCCAGAAACACATCTGTGATAAACATAGACAGTGCTGTGTAAACGGCTTATATGCCTCTAAGACACCTTATGGCCCAAATAAACTGCTTTGAATATAGTAATTAATTAATTGCCATTAATATGTTGATTGAACTTTCACAGCTAGGTTATGTAAAGATTTCTGTCTCGATATAAATATGATGAGTGAAAAGTTACAAATTTATTTTTGGCTACAAAGTAGAGGAGCAAATACTAGCATACTATGTAGTTTATTTACAGGGCACCTATAGCATGTCTCTGATGAATTTGTGAATACAAATTGAAATGTTCTGAGTGTATATGGGGGTATATGGAATTCTCTGACTGTTTACTTTTGGAGGTGTTAGTAGTAACAGTGTGCTCCCCATGTGAAGGATGTACTTTAGCATGGCTAAAACATCTGCTTCTAAACATTGCTATATTACAGCCACTATGAAGGAGATTAAAATAATACAGGAGTGAATTCTGTGACTCAGTAATCAAACACTTACGATGAAAAAAAGACACTTTTATGGTACAAAAACAGTCTTAAGCATGAATCTGGTTAAATATCTGTCTGATGGCTGTCCAAATTCACGGATGATGGGAAGCTTTGGGAACACGAGATGATGACCAAAAGCACATTCTACTGCAACTTGTTTAACTACATAAAATATTAATTTCATAAACATTTTAACTCATGTTAGGTTGTGCCCTGCTTTCTCCTATTATCTATCTATTTATTATACTATTTTGCATTGTGGTTTACAGTTATATATATATATATATATATATATATATATATATATATATATATACACACACACACACACACATACACACACACACACACATACATATAGCTCTCAAACACAATCAGTGATGTTTACTGTGTGCTGTGATCATCCTGACCAATCACAGATCCATATGAGTTTCTGTGGGTGATCTGATCAATCAAGGTTATTACGTATTCCAAAAAAAAGGAAATTATTTTGATCAAAATAATGCAGACCAGTCTGTAACTATTTGAACTTATTCATTCACTGATGTGATTTTAATAAACTGCAAGGAATATTGCAATCGCAATACAGGGTAATATAAATGCAAAAGTAGTATTTGGCTCACATGGTACTCTCTTATTGTTTTGTAGAATGCAGAATAAATGCTCACCAAAGCTGAGTGGGGTCAGTGAGGTAGTAGGGGCTGCCAGGTGGCGGGAGCCGGTCCTCCACTCCGTCTGGATACTGCCCATCACCTGAAATGTAGTGAGACATTATAAAGACTTAACAATCAGTTATCTGAAAAACTACATTTATGGTAAATGAGGTCTTCAGCTGCATCAGGACATTGACTTTTACAGAAAGTGCTACGTTAATAAAATTTAGCCAAACATAAGAACTCTGTCATGCCGTTTTGGCTACGTTCACATTACCAGGTTGAAGTGGCACAAATCTGATTTTTTTGCCCTAATATGACTCAGATCTGATGTTTTAAGGGCTGTGTGGACACACAAATCTGATCTTTTCAAATCCAACCTGAGCCAGTTTCATATGTGGTCCTAGACAGAATACGCATCCGATTCGCGGCCATGCGACCTTAACGTGAACACTCAGATCTGAATTCATGTGCTTTTTTCCCCACTGTGCTTGCGCCATCATTCAGCGTTACCATGGCAGCAGCGCCAAACAAAAGTTAAAGACTGTAAATGGTGGACAAGCAACACATCTCACCTTTTCTGCCTTCCTCTTGCTCTAATAATGAACAGCTGAGAGCTGATCAGAGTTAATTATCTTCACAGCGAAGGCTCGTTCTGCTCATTAGTTCATTTGATGATGATGCATGTGACGCACGTGATTCATTCACATGACGTTACTGAGTAGGATGTGCGCACGCGGGTCATTTCAGGAGGCTGGTTCATTTACATTAATGAAAGATTTAAATCGCTTACCTAAACGGGTGTGAACCATCGTGTCAGAGAGGTCGGATTTGAGCAAAAAATCTGAATTTCAGCAATGAGGCTTGTAATGTGAACGTAGCCTATGATGCAAAAAATATGAACATCATACTTGGAGAGCCTACAGAAGGTTCTTGTTTGAACTATTTGTTTGTTTTTGTGCCCTGCATATATTGACAAACATGTATAGTGTTTATGTCCAAATAATCCCTGTATTGCTGTGCCATGTCCTAACAGCAAGTGAGCCCTCAAATGTAGTATAACATCACATTGCAAAGCCTTCAGGATGTCCAGACAGGAAACATCAAGTCAAAATCTAAACCAACAGAGCGATCAGAAAATAACTTCATAGTTCAAAATAGGTTTCTCCTCATCCATTTTGAGGCAGAATGGCAGTGCAACGCAAAAATAGAAATGGGGCTTCCATCAACAATGGCATGTTGGCATCACGCTCTGCCACTTGCAGCTGGTGTAGACAGCTTCATTGATTATAATGGAAGAGGTCTGGTTTTGCCCTTGTTGATCTCTCACGTTGCTTG
Source organism: Colossoma macropomum (assembly GCF_904425465.1). Classification (NCBI taxonomy): domain Eukaryota; kingdom Metazoa; phylum Chordata; class Actinopteri; order Characiformes; family Serrasalmidae; genus Colossoma; species Colossoma macropomum. Next base: position 12,247,213 of record NW_023494796.1, on the reverse strand, counting down.
CCGTTAGGACAAAGTGTGACCCCTTAAACTCTAAGGGTCTGTATGAGGGTCCACTTCAGAGATTTAAGAGATACTAAATCATTCACAGGGGTGAATAATTTATGGTTGTTACCGAAAAATTCCTAATAGTTACAGAACAAATTATTGGAGTAACTGAATCATTCAAAGTAGTTAAAGAAAAATTCTTTGGAGTAACCAAATAATTCAAATATTCAGGAGACTTAACAATTCATAGTACATACTGAACAAATCACAATAGTTACTGCATAATTTATAGTAGTTACCAAATAAAGCAAAGCAAATACTGTATATTTTTAGCAGATATTAAAAACTTCATGATAATTATCGAGTAATTCATAATAGATATTGAACAAGTGACAGAAATTCATAACAGATACTGAATTGTGCATAGGAGTAACAAAATAATATACAGGGGATAATTCAAAGTAGATACTGAATATTTAATGGTAGATACTGATTAATGTATTGTAGTTACAGGACAATGTACGGTAGACATACATACAGTATTGACTGTATAAAAATGTAATAAGTTGATCATGTTAATCATAAGATTAATACCTAAAAAAACTGGCCTGTGGTTCACAGAATTAACATGCAAAATGTTATATTTTTACGTTTCTGCCTGATTATTATGTGTGCATGCATGTTTGCTATGTAGACCTGCTGAAGATAAACTGCAGTAAAAAAGAGACTCACTGTGGTAGTTTTCATCACTGATAAATAGAGGAAATGATGTCAGGATGTGGTTTCAAAGCCCATCTTCTCAACGCAAACAGGTACTAAATACTTTTTAGTCGAGGTTTTGTAATTTCAAAGCAGCATCAAGAACATAAGGTTGTGCAAAACTGTCACTCTGATTAAATGATCACATCTGAATAAAAAGAGATGCAAATAGAAACAGATTGCAACAGCCTGTTGTTGCTATTTGCGTCTGAGTCAAACATTAAAACAGATTCCCTCTAGTTCAAACAGAGCAGTATATCCTGTGCTGGGTGAGCGTGTGTACCTGGGCTGTAGCTGTGCTCAGACAGACTTTCCTCTTCATCTTCCGTCACATAGGCTCGGTCACATACTTTCACTGGAGTACCCTTCCTTTTTCTCCCACATACACGCCTGCAAGACAAATGTAATACAATCATGTATACATGACATATAATAATGTTGCTGTATAAATGCATTTAAAGGGGACAGAATGAAAAATGTAACTAGATTAGCAGTGCACAAACATTTTGTCTTGGAGGGCCAAAGTACAATGCTTGTAGTGGGCTGAGGGCCACAAAGACAAAACAGTACAAAACAGTTTGTATGAACATCGTTTTTTTTTTTTGCTAAAATACTTAAAAAATACAATTTAAAAGGGAATTAGAAGGTCTTAGGTAACATATAGTATTACAATTTGGATTGCTTTGGATAGCCCTGGTGCGGAGCGAGGTATTCCAGTTGAAAGACTACTTCTGATGATGCATCTTGAAGGTGGGCAGAGCTTTGGGGCAAATACTGGCTAGCTGACTGATGCAGAAAGAAGCCAGGTAGCTAACGTTACTGCTAGGAAGCCAAATATCACATCTGAATATGCTAGCCTCCACATGAGCAGCTTTCTTTATTGCTGTGGGGGGATTCCCTAACGTATCTGCATAATGCATGCTGGGTATCACTGATTGAGAAAAACACAGAAAGGATACAAAATCGTGAATTATATCCAGACAGTGAGGCTGAGGGCTGCAATACTGTGCTACATAATATTACATAATATGACAAACAAATCTACCAAATGCTAGTTTTTGGTTGGAATTCCCCTTTAATTTGTGCATCATGCATGGGCCACCAAAACAGAGCATCTATGGTGAAGTTTCCCCCCAAAACAGAAGTTTCTCGCTTAACCAACAGAATTGCACATCAGAACAATGAAATATATCATGGAAGACGCCATGCAGATTAATAAACACATCATGATTATCATTAACATCATCCAAAGATGGCTAAATAAAGCAGTCCTATGAGTTTCTTACAATTAAGATGGAATACAGAAAACAGCATTTTAATCCTGTGTGGTGCCTGTTATGAATGACACATGTCTCTCTCCACACCTACAAGCCTGCATAATTTCCCCAGGCCAGCTTTAGCTTAGCTAACGTTAACCCCCTAACAGCCCATTCAAAGCTTTTCTCTCTCTACATTTCCCTCCACCTTTACTGCTAATGACACCTGAAGGGCCCAAATCTCGGTGTGACCCTGAAGCACATGTTGTTACTGCTTATACAAGTAATAATGAGCACGGCTAGCTCCTGCCCTCATCATGCTGCATGCAAGCAGGGACAACAAGAGAGAAACTAAGACAGGGGAGATCCTGCTGCTGCAGCTCGCCGCCGCCGCTGCTGTGCTGCCCAGCTCAGACTCAGCCGTAAACAGAGCAGCTGGACGGGCCTGCAGGCCTCCAGGTTCACGTTCCGGCTTGGTTCTGGCCCGGACAGCTCGGTACTGACCCGCGGGATGTCGCAGGCTTGCTGCCGTCTCCATCGCTGTCGAGGGTCGGGGGCTCTCGGTAGTCGAAAGGCGACCGCACGTTCTCCGCCATTACGGCTTTGCTACGGACTAGCGATGCCCGACTCATGAATGAATCGTTTTTTTGAGTCGACTCATTTGAATCGCTTGCTCTCTACAAGCTGCTCGAACCGATTCGCAAGTTGAAATGGAGTAGAAGTGAAAATTTTACGTGCGTGTTATATAATCGGAACTTTTCTAATATAAAATACTGCTTCTAACAAGGTACAACAGCATCGAACATCGGTGATAACAATATTATCAACAAACAACAATAATAATTTTTATTTTACAGCTATACAGACAGGTGATAAATTACAGTAATAAAAGAAATTACAGTAATTACTAGTGATTTTCTTTTGTTACTGGTTGGTAACAGCAATTAAAAAATGAATAAATGAGTATTAATTGTATAGGGTCAATGCAAACTGTGCTTTGTTAAAGACTTCTAATAAAAAGTGTTTAACAGCTACATTTTACAATAATAAAACTTAAATCCACTTTGCAATGCGCATGCGTATGACGAGGGCCTCACCAGGCATGCGCGGAGTTTCAGCTGGATAAAATATGGGTTAAAAAGGTAGGTTTTGCCTTTTTTCTGCTAATTGATCTTTATTAATCTTTCCTGTATGTTTATTCTATCTGTAAACGTTTTGTGGAGCTCTTTCAGCTGCATTTCTGTGTGCTACACAAATAAAGTGTCTGTGTTTGAGCTTCGTGCTAATGAGAAAGGCGCTTTATGGCTGAAAACATTTAATTATTATTATTCATAGCCGTCGAGTGGTATTGTCTGCCACTGTAACGTGTCTGTCCGTCTGAATGAAAGTGAATCGGTGAATCGGATGTTGAGATACAGTTCGAACGAATTGGTTCGATCAAGTGAATCGAACTTTACACCGCTGCTTCAGGGGGAATCCGGGGCGCGTGCGCACGATGAGTGTTCAACTGCGCACGCGCAACGTTTGAGGTCGGTAAGATGGGGGTAAAACATGAATAAATAAAATAAATAGACAACAATAAAAGAAACATAGACAAACACTGCTGCACTGAAGACCCCCAGAACTGAACACACAGTATAGTACTTGGGTGTATGAGTCATTTTTTCATATTACGCTACCAATACTTATTGAAATATTTATTTATTCATATTTATTGAAGGGATTTTTAGTAAAAACAGAGTTGTTAAGAAATAAATACAACCGTTTGCATGCAACAGTTTGCTATGATACTGCAGATTAGGTTTTCACAGCATCTATTTTTCATATTTAGGTGTTAGTACCTATTCTGGTACCAATACACATATATTTATTTAAAGAACTTAAAAAATGCAACAGAGAAAACAAAGGCAACATTTTGCTACAATACACTGCAACAATAAGTGCAACAATTATGATTAAATAATATGTAATTAAGAACTAAATAAGAAAGAAAACAGTATAATTTCCCCCTCCCCTCCCATGGCATTAAAGGGGAATTCCACAGAATTTTCAAAATTTCTGTATCATTAATTCATTGAGATGTAAATAAAGTCATTCAGAGTGGTTTGGTGTGAAATGCTCTAATCTAGAGAAACTTACTGAGTCAGAATTGTTCACAATGGTGGTGATAGGAACCAGGCGTCCATCTCTAAAAGCTTCCTCACAGAAAGTTATTACATGAAATGGATCATGAACACACTGCCTGATGTCTGAGACACTGTTTTAGTTTTGAAAAGATTTGGGGCTAAAACTTTGGTTTTGGATACTGGATACCATCACTGTAAAAAAAAATCAGAGTCTCTACAATGAACCATTTCACTCCAAACCCCTCTGAATGACTTTGTTTACAACTCAACCACTAAAACTTTTAAAAATCAGTGGAATTCCCCTTTAACATTCAAACGGCTTCACTATTCAATAACATGGTATGTTTCATAGTCACAGTAATGAACAGATGCTACACAGAGAAAGTTAGTGCAATGCAGCCTGTTAGCACCTATAAGCTCTAAAGCTTTAGTGTTTAATGGATAGGCTCCTGTGTAGTGCACTAAGTAGGTAGTCTGGAGCCATTCGAGATCCAAAGGCTGGCAGCGTGAAGGCAATCTGCATGTTTTGAATAAACTGAAATGAATGATTCACTTTTTTTTTCTTCATCATTTATTCATCGGCGGTCATCAACGTATCATACTCTCATAAATAAAAATACAAAAAAAAACAAAAGCAAACATTCCAAAAATAACAGTCTCGCCTACATTCTCAAGTCCTCACATTTCTCCAACAAAGCGTTGTTAGTTGATCTGAAATGAGCATGATTCACGGTGAGCAAAACAGTTTTTGGCGACAGACATGCAACAGTTTGCCACGATGCATTGCAGAAAACCGTGCAACAGTTACGATTAGATTTTTCACAGCATCTATTTTCATATTTAGTCGTTAGTACCTATTCTGGTACCAATAAATCACATATTCTTTTAAAAGATTTTAGTATAAACAAAGTATTTAAGAAATAAATAAATAAGAAAGAAAGAAAGAAAGAAAGAAACTTCATTTTTTGAACTGTCACTAGTTTGTCTTCCATGGCATTAATGCTAATGTCAACACTATTCACTAAAGTATGTATTACAGTCACAGTAATGGAGTAATAGAGAAACGCTACACACAAGCTGTTAGTGCAGTGCGGTGTTAGCAGCTATATCTTCTAAAGCTTTAGTGTTTAATGGCTAGGCTCTTCTGCACAGAGGGCACTTGTACATTGTTTAAGATTTGTATGTTAATTTCTTTAAATATATTTTGAACACTCTACCATTTAAAAGTTTGGAATCACTTGCCATCTTAATTCTTCTTACTTTATAAACAGTAATTTGGACAATGTGAATTTAAATATTAGAAACTATTGACTAAGCTATTTTTAATCTTATTCAAAAGTTAATCTTGTTCAAAAGGTATTTATGGTGGTTATTAGGGTGTGGCCATGCAGTAACTATGTTATTTTAGATGGGTTGCTAGGGTGTTGCTATGGAGTTCATATGGTATTCCAGGTGGTTGCTGGGGTATTGGTATGTGGTTACTACAGCATCTGTCATGGTTGCTGGGGTGTTGCTGTGTGGTTACTACGATACTGGAGGTGATTGCAAGGGTATTCAAACTTTTGAATGGTAGTGTATAATAACAATATTAGCTGGTGTGAAGCTTCAACTTGAGATGGACATTGATGGCCCAAATCTCACTGAAGTACATAAACTTCTGAAGGATTGTAAACTTTGAGCTTGATTAACAAGTTTGCGGTCGAGGCCATAAGACATGGCAAATTTCTCATGAAGTAGGAGGCAGTTTAACTTCAAACAGCACAACAAAACTCTAATGAGTTTTTCTCCTTCAACTGTTTGAGATTCAAACGTGTAACTGAAGCGCCTGTGCAAACCTATTGACACTGATGGTCGAATTACACTGGAGAGAGATTCGTGAGTGCGATGAGGTTCAGGGCTCGTCCCTGACCCTGGAGGCCGGCCAGAAGTACTGTGATGATACATTTCACAAAAGAGACCTAGCCATTACAGTCCAGTGAAGCGCTACCAATGAACTCTCTGTAGTAGGAACATTGTTGTTAGAGGTTGCATTGTTAAGAGTTTTGTTTCAACTTGACACATGAGACCTTGGAATTGCTGAGATCTGCCTTTGGTCAAGAAAAGGGCAAGTAACTTACTCTTAGTCATTTATATGGAAGGCTGGGGCTGCAGGATACGGACAGAATACCATAGTATTATTCTACTACTGCACATTGCAATTGCAATATGCACTGCAGTATAATAAAACACTTTAAAGACTGGCCTGCACAGAATGATCTACCTGATCCAAAAGCTAATATTTTTCAGGATAGCAAATAAAGATTTCTTTGTGATTTACTAAAGACTTCATCACATTTTAGTGATATCATGTCAAAATTGTGATACTGATTAACAAACAAAATATTTTGTGCAGCCCCCCTCAATAAATAAAAACAGTGTAATATGTTCCAGAAAAGTGAGCTTTTGAAAAGATTAGGACAAACATGAATAGGCCCAAAACATTATAACATGGACCTTCAGATATTTGACACTTTTTGAGAGGGTGATCTCGCTGAAATCAGCTTAGACTTAGTCTTGGTCCTGGCCCCAAACCTAGCTGTATATGTATGGCTCATTTCACACAAACTGGTCCAGGCCCCGTCATGGATTTCCATAAAAAGGAAACCAGGCAAAATCTTAAATATTAGCAAAATTTTAAAGCTATGTTCCAAGTAGTTGTTTCAGCTATAATTTTTTAAACTTTGCCCCATTGCAATCAGACATAACTGTCTTTAGGACATAAGATCAGTGCCTTGTGGAAAATTTTTTTTCTTTTTTTATGTCATGTTCAACTCATAGTGGATTCAGAAATTAGTAATTCATAGATATTCTATATCTATACATAGATATAGAAATGTAAGAATCCTACATAAAATGTACATTTTGATGAAATATTGCACAATTTGACCTATAAATCAGCTGTTAGCTGATATAAAGTAAAATATTAGTCTTAGTGGTGCATTTATACACAGGTAATATTTCAATATTTTAAAATTCATAGCTAAAAATCTACTTGAAGCACAGCTTCGAATTTCAGCATGAATCTTTGAAAGATTTGCTTAAATTTTTTTCAGGGAAATCCATGACATGACCAGATAGGGCCTAGCTGAAAGGCCATATCATATTCAATTAATTCAATATAAGAAATTTGAATTTACTGCTGTCTTATGTTGTACGAATTGCAGACTAGTTGTTTTAGTCAGACAGAGCTCTGTAATTCCAGGGACTTTCTGCATGTGTCTGTATGTAGTGATCTATCTCAGCACTCAGTGTTTGTATATACAGGGCATTTATAGTTCCTGTTCCCGGTGCTCCGCCTCTCTCTCAGAGTGCAGCACGTGAAGGGCCTGAGTAGCCGAATCTGTCCAGTGGATCAGCTCCAGCAGAACCCTGTAGGTCCACTGCTTGTTGGCAAAGCTGCCTGAACCTTCCACCTCATCCAGACCCTGGAAGGAAAAAAGGAGACAAACAAGAAGCGTTTAAAGCAATAGTTTGGTGAAAAATAAATTATTTATGCTTTACCCCAAATATAGTCAATCAGCCAAGACTTATCTAGGGTCCTAAATTTGCTTCTTAAGCTACAAGACTAATGTAGCTAACAAATAATGTAAGCTTATACCCACCATTTAGCATCTGCTGGGAGCCTAAAAACGTATGGAGTTGTTAATCTATGACAAACTTAATTATGTGGTTTCTGGTTTCTTTAACTTTACAGCATATTGCGGTCTTATTAAAATATATGTTAAAGTAAACAGTGTTGAGTTTTTCCCAAGACAGCCAAAAATTTCAGCATTACTGCATCAGCAAGGATTTGAACCCTCTCCAGCCTTATCCTCTATGCCATCTAATTACTATGAGCTAGTGAGTTATACCTCGGTTTCAGAGCTCCACAGAGCCCGGCTTAAATTACTCATATTACAATAACAGAAACTTGGCCTGCAAGTTGTAGCACCCCTTAATGCCGACATTGTGTTTGGTTGTTCAAAATAACCATATTATGGAATATGACACTTTCTCAAAGAGATATAATGACTGTTTATCCAGCACAGTGATGATGTACAATGAAGAACAAACACATAAGACAGTTATTATTACACATCAACATTTAATTCGGAGGGCAATAGGGAAGAGAGTCAACTGGACTCTGGGTTGGTCAGACCATTATTCTGAGAACACCAGCATCTTCTTTGTTTGATTTGTCTGTTTCTTTTTCTCAGTAAGAGCCTCTTGTCAGCTACACATCCATTCAGACTCATAGCGGTGATTTGTCTTTTCACAGAGGAAGGATGGACAGAAACACCTGTGGATTTTTCAGATCTGACTTGATTTTCTTCTCTCTCTCAAAGATGAAAGCTTTAATTACTATTTATCTGATGGGGACAGCTTTGGTGGTCTACCAGGTCTTGCAGGTAGTTGTTAGTGAGTCCCATTTTCCCTGTAGCTGTTAAACATTTTTTTGAACTCCACATTATTTTCAACTTTTCTTATATATCCCTGTACGTAATAGCTGTTTTGTCTGGAAATTAAATAACTGAAGGGTAGTCTCAGACTTTTGAAGCATGATTTTTTACTACCAATTTTTTAAAGAAGCACAGACACCAAAAAATGCCCTGGCTGATTGACCACATTGGGTTAAGGATTGAACAGATGGCTCTCGGTTGTTTGCCAAGAGCACACATCGCTTTTTTAGGGATTGTTTGTGAGCATGTGAGTGGACAGTTAGGTTAAATAAGGCCAGGGAATGTAGGAGTATACAGAGTGCGTGGGAGAGGAAGGATGTCCGGCAGATAAAATGCAGAGTTCCACACATCTACTTTGTGGTCAATACATAGGCGTTGTGGAGCATGAAAATAGAGTAAACAACACATCCAACACCAACACGGGAGGAAATGGCACTCTTATCATGAGTCAGACTTGCTCTTAGACAGCAGCATCACGCTCACCCTCAAGGCCTCCCCTGTGTTTACCTCCACATCACATGCCACCATGTCACCCGTTTTAACAGTGTCTGGCCGCCACGTGGTGGGGGAGACGTGTTGGCAGCGGATGTATGGGATTTGGAGGAGTGCGTGACGGGGGAGCTGCTTTACCGTAAAGAGGGATTTACTGACAGGCCTTGGCAAAGCGCCAACCCGGAGTTCAAATGCTCAATGAAGTCACTCCTGTGCAACACACAGACACCAATAACGCAAACAATACTTCACCGCTGTTAAAAAAAGTGTTTTGTGGTAAAGACAACTCCACAAACCATTTGCATTATTAAATGGTTCTTCTCCATGATGGAGAACCTGTTGAATATCATCACTGTACCTCCCAAATAGTAACTTTAGGAGTTCTTAACTTTTGCTGTGAACATTCTTAACTTTTAAAGCAAGTAAATGTATGGAGATTTCATTTGAAATCATTTTGGAGCATTTCTAATGCTCCATTCATCATGAAATGTGCACACAGCAGCTGTAGAAAAGCAAAATTGGAGATTTTGGACAGAGTTAACATTTCACACATAAAGAGACAACAGCGTTCATCTGATAACAGATCATATTTGTTAAACATATCCACAGCAACTTCAATTGCCCTGGCAAAATGGGCTTGCAGAAAGAAGTTACAGGCTCCCTGATTTATCTTTTTTAGTGAAGTATTCTAAAATTAAGTTCATTCATCATTCTGTCTTTTTCCAAAAAAAAAACAAAAAAAAAACCTAATTAATCAAATCAACAAAATAATTGGTAGATGACTAATATAACTGATAGTGACAGCCTCAAAAACTAGTAGCCCTCCTCATAGAATAGCGGCAGAACTTCATAGGCTGGCTTTACACAATGAAACCTACACGCAACTTGCTTGAAAAATACATGAAACTATATTTCACTTGAAAAGCATAATGTGCATTGTGCTGCAACTCACTTGAAACGAAACAAGCTTCATAGTGTTGAACATCATTTCAAATGATTTTTGCTGGATCAATGAACAATTGCTATTTATACATTAATTTTCAATGACTTAACATATACAGAAACAGATTAAAACTAAAATACTTAATAAATGCCAGAAGATACTTTAAAAAAATGTAAATGTAAAAAACACGTCGCAAATGGCTTTACATAGCCAGAATGATAAAAAATACGAGCTGCTAATACAGGAGTAATCGAGTGTATAGCATGCAACTTTGTTTTTGAATTGCTTCATGTAACAGTAACTGTTAGCTCAACCGGCAGCTCAACACATACAAGTAGTTGCATGAAAGTTTCACCATATAGAGCCAGCCTTAGTCCATCCAGCATCTATCAGCATAGTAACAAACATGTGTATGGCTCTATTCTTCTCTTTCTGGTGTAAAAAAAATGCTCCAAAGTGAGAGGTGTGGGCAAAAGTAGAACAGGAGCTGAACCAACACAACAGAATAAAAAATGGAACTAAATAAAAAGCTGATTTGTTTTGCTCACTCATATACTTCAACAAAAGTAAAAGTATTACTCATTTATTACTCAGAAATTTTTGCTTAACCACATGCAACTTACCAAATGTAACTGCCTCCTCTGCTCTTCAGGAACAATAAATAGGGCTGAAAACATTTCCTTCAGTACAATGCCCTTCTAGCTCAAGCTCCTGATTCAATATGGAGGTGGTTAGTCTAGTTAAGATGGATTTTGGAAGCAAAACAATGCTGCTCACAAGGGAACTTCCGATCTGTTGTTGCCACAGTGCTTTAGGGAAAAGCCAGACTGGATCTGGATGTGATACTGGATCCTGTTTACACACCTATATTGAACAAATGTTACTTCAAAGCCAGAGTGAATGTGAAATCATAACTCATTCTCCTTCCGTAGTGTGATGTATTTGTGGGCGAAACACGGTATTGGTCCACTCAAGTAGAGGCTTAAGAAATACGTGATATTTGGCTGCCTAGCAGAGCCAGCTACCTTTCAAAACAGCCTGCCCTTAAGTATCCACCCTACAGCAGTTGTAGTTTTACAAAGGTTTCTGCCACCTTCAAAATACATCATCAGAAGGTGGTTTTCCTGCTCTTAACTGGTACTAGAGGCTGGAGGTGGGTGATGCAGCAAAAATGTAAAATCACATTAATTCAATTAAGTTTTACGAGATGCAATATGCCATGTTTTTTTTCTGAGCAGTGCCACATTTAAAGATACAGGGTAATTCAAAAAGATTCATGTGAGGCACCTAGGAACCAATCACATACCAATTGAAGAGAGGGTCATAGAGTTTCTGACTGTCAGTATGGCAGTGAACCTCCAACAGCTCAGAGCATTCGTCGTCGGTACCAGCAGTTCCAAGAAAAAGGTCACCAGCCTCACCAGATCTCATGCCATGTGACTTTTTTTGTGGGGGTACGTTAAGGATTCTCTTTATGTGCCACCACTCCCAACAATACTGGATGATCTCCAAAATCACATCGAAAGAGCCGTAAGTACAGAGACAGTTGAGTGTGGGAGTCACATTGGTGTTGTTATATTGAGCATTTGTAAAATTACATCATAAACTTTGTGCTCACTTAAACCATTTACAATTTACTGCATTGTTCTGTAATGATTTACAAGTGAAATAAATCATTTTGAAATCGGATTAATCTTTTTGAATCACCCTGTACTATCAAAAACTGTAAATGTGAATGCAGTGATATGTATTCAAAATGTCACATTCTTATTGAGCTCTTATTGTTTTATAAGCACTGACAACATCCCTAATATGCTCAGAAACACATATTGTGAAGTAATTTATCACAATAATTATAAATATTGTCAAACTACCCAGCCCTAGTAGAGGCTATGTTCACATTAGTGGACTAATTGGCCTGAATTGTTTTTTTCTTTGCCTAAAATGTGCATAGATGTGACTTTTTCAGTGCAGTGTGAACACTTCCTTTGTAATTAGATTTGAATCACATTTACGTGTGCCCCTAGATGGACTATATAGCTCAAACATGGCCATGGTGACCACAATGAGAATGGTTCACACCAAAACATCTCTAGCTTTTGTGCTTCACTGCACATTTCATATCACTGGTCATCATCCATTGTGGTCAGTAGGTCAGCAACGGCTGTGACTTGATAAAATGGGCTCATGTTTCAGGCTGCAAGTGTGTTCACACTAATAACCGATATGGGTCACTTGCACAGAGGAATGTGAAAATTGGATCTGTGCAAAAAGTAAATGAAGTTTGGAATGTAAGGAGTTCAATTCTACTTTCTTTTTCTGTCTGCTTTAGGAGAGAGAGGGTCACAAACTAACTCAGGGTAAAATGTAACATGGATATTTTAAGTAGTTAAACATTTTCAAGTAGAACGTGTTTAGTCATGTTTTCATGTTCCCATAGCAATTTCATCTGTGAATGTTCACAGCAACCTGACAGATGTTTCTAGGTTTACCCTAAAGACTTTTTTATACTATAAAAGTAAGTTCTTCATCATAAGTATTTTGGATTACTGAGTCACAGAACTCGCTCCTGTATTATTTTAATCTCCTTCCTAGAGGCTGTAATATAGCAATGTTTAGAAGCAGATAAACAGCTGAGAACCAGCCAGGCTAAAGTACAGCCTCCAAACAGGTTAGTTTAACACATTGTTACAACTAAGACCCCCAAAGTAAACAATCAGAGAACTCTAAATCCTCCGTACACACTCAAAACAGTCATTTTTTTTAAAAAGATGTTTTATGTACAGTCACTTAGTCACTTTTTTCTAATTTTATTTTTATTTCTTATTGATCTTATTTATTTTGTGCAGGCTGTGTAATAATCTTGCTCAAATTCCTTTTAAATTATTACACAAAAAACAAAAGATTTTAGGTGTTAGGTTGTACCCTGCTTCCCTCCTGTATGATTTTACTTGATCAGAGGCTGGGTTCACAAAAGCATCTTAAGAAAGAAAATCTTCTTAACATCAAAGTTAAGAAAAAAAAAGATAAATTATTATTCAAACATTTTTAACGAGATTTCTTCACTTTTTTATTTTCTCTTAAGAATAATTGTAAGAGGAAGTGGTATCCTTGAAAAAGAGATGTTCCTAAACAGTTTTCTAACCTTGCACTTACAATCTTACACTTCTCTTCTAAAACTGTAATGAGTTTTACGAAACATAACCTTTGCTGTAAGCTGTAAAATGTAATATGATATTGATAGCCTATTGCTAGCACAAGAAAATAATTTTTTAATTTCGTTAATTTCTTACGAGATCAATTGACAAGATTTTTCCCTCAGGGTAAACGTCTGTGAACCTGTCTGCTAGTAGTCACTTGGATCCACATACTAGTCAGCTCCGCCTGTATACTTAGGTATCTAGTAAGGGCATGGAATATAGATCCATCAAAATCCTGTACCCACCTGGATGCACTGAAATTCAGGCGAAGGTGCGCAGACGCCCTCCCCGTTCTCCAGCAGTGCCCCCGTGCTGTGCAGCAGGTGTCCCAGGCGATCCTTCACCGTCTTCCTTACCGTCTCATATTCTCCCTCCAGCTCCCCACCCATCTCCTCCACCTCTCGCACAATCAGGCACTCCAGCAGCTCCAGGCAGCGTTGCAGGGCTGAGCGCACATGGCCCACCTGATCCACCGTGGTGGGGGTGTCCGTACAGAGGTCAGGCGTTACCAAGCGGCCTCCTTCAGGGGATGTGCTGAGAGAGAAAACTCTCTCGCTCTTGCTGCAAAAGAGAACAGCAGAGCACATGCTGAAGTTAGCTTGGATATATAGTCGCTGTACATCTATCATTTTAAAAAAAGCCAAATTTTTTGGGGAAAAAAATATTGTTCCATTAACGCCCATTTAAAGTTAAGAACCTTTTTCCCTTTCTCCTCCATGTGTATACACATACACACACCCCCCCCCAGTACTATTCAAGCCTTGTAAACACATTTAAAACCACTTATTTTTGCAATAAGTGTATTTTCCTTGTGAAACAGCACATATATCTTTAGAATAAACGCAAATAAACATAAAAACAGTAAAAAGTAACATACATTTCTTATTTTGAAAAAATGATCTTGTGAACTGGTTAGATGTTTGGTTCCAGATTTCTCCTGGATGCGTCCAGCAATCGCACAGATATATTAAATTCCTTCAGCAGCACGTGATTTAATTTAATGAAGTACTGATTTGACAAACCAGGTATTGGATGAAAATTACAAATGATACTGGGCTACCTTGAGGAGAGGTTTGTACATAATTAATGAATAAATTAATGAATGAATAAATAAAGCAAACACACTGATATACATATCACCACAGGCATGGGTACATATTTTTAGTACTTGCCACTACCAAGTCCGATATCATACTGACAAACCTACTTAGAATAAAGTAGTTGTTTGTGTAAATGAGTGCAATGTACCTTAAAAATTTAATAATTAAAATCTAGCAATTGTATACAGTCAAACAGAGTAAAGTAGGTGAAATCTGGTCTGAAATGTTGACTTTTCTTTCATCTCTGTTTACTTGACCTGCCTTTCTGCACCCGTATTGGGGAAGCAGTTGTGATTGTATTTGTGTATTTAAAACAGGCTAAAAAGTTTAAACCGCTTTGTGTCCAAGTCAGTAACTCTGCCTCTTTGACTGTGTTTGTTCATTAGCATGGCATCATACACATGGACATCAGAATGATTGTATTGGCAAATTTTTATGAGTACGAGTAAATGAGCACGGTATTGGATACAAAAGATACCGGTATCGGTACTGATGCATCCCTCATACATATATTTATATATACACGGGTGTATATATAAATACATACTTAGGGGGGTGGGCTTTATACATACAAGAAACTTTAATGCTATATTAATGATTATTTCTATTATGACTAAAAGGCCAGCTGATTAACAAAATCATTTTTCACTGCAATTTTAGCTTACACTGAGGTTAGTGTGTATTTTTTCAGTATGATTTATTCTGTGTTAATGTTATCTCCTTGAAAAGTTCTATTCATGTAATATTTTCAGTTTAAGATCAAGGTGATACACATTTTATTGCCTTTTTCCTTTGTTTCCACCTATACTGAAGTTAGCATACATTTAAACAATATATAAAGTTAGCATATACTGTTTTAATATATGCTAACTTCAGTATAAGCATAATGATAATATAACTTCAGTATAAGTTTTAATAAATGAACACCCTTCACTTGTTTAATTTCCAGTCAAAACAGCCATTAACTACAAGTCACACTATAGCAGGGATATTATTCCACACCAACTCCTTCAGTCTTGGTTTTACATTTTCTGCTTCTCACAATCCAACAAATACCAAACACATTTAGTGATATTGAGGTCTGGACTCTGGGGTGGTCAGCCCATTGTTCAGAGAACACCAGCAGCTTCTTTGTTTGATTTATTGATTTCTTTTTCTCAGTAAGAGCTTCCTGACAGCTACACATCCTTTCAGACTCATAGTGGAAGGATGGACAGAAACACCTGTGGATGTTTTCAGATCTTCGACCTTCTCCTTCCTTATGCAAGTGGATTATGTTACAAACATATAATCTCTTCCGAAATATCGCCTGAAAAATGAATAACTCACACTTAAAGGCTGCTTTGACTGGAAATTTAATAAATGAAGTGTGGTCTCTGACTGTTGCACAGTACTGCACAACAGGATCCTTAATGTCTATTTATGCACCTTAAAAGGGTAACATTCTCTTTCTCCAGAGGAAAGTGGCATATTTGTACCTTTTGCTAATCTTAACTTTTTTAAACATAAAAATAACATTAAAAAATAGTCTAGAGTCAAGACAGGGTGTACGGAGTCTATAGGTACTTAAATGACAACGTCTAAAAATATCTGCATAATTAAATAATTAAGTTATAAACAAAGTCAGAGTGGTTTGGTGTGAAATGCCCCGTTCTAGTCAGAACTGTTCACAGTGGTGGTAATAGGAACCAGACGTCCACCTCTTACAGCTGACTCTGACGTCCACGCTCCCTTACAGAAAGTTATTACATGAAATGGTTGTGAATACACTGCCTGACAACAGAAGATTTTGGCCAAAAACATGTGTTTTTTTAATCCATTCATGGTGGAGGGGTACATGAGGGACATTGTGAGGTACAATAGTCCCCAAAGAAACCTTATTTTTCCACCAGATTGCCAGATTTTTTTCCCCTATTACCACCACTGTAATGACATCTGAGTCTCTACAATTTCACATCAAACCACCCAGAACGGCTTTATTTACATTTCAACCACTGACTTATGCAGAAATTTTTAAAAATGGGTGGAGTTCCCCTTTAAGATATTTTAGAGGGTTCTGTGCCCTGAAATATACAGTTTAGTGCCTTTTTTTCTGAGCCTGTCTCCGGCTTTGGCTAATATTGGAAGCATCAGACACCCAACACTCAATCCACTTGAGTGCCCCCCTGGATGGGAGGAAGATGAATGTTGCCCCGAGTTAATTCAATAAGGACACAGTACGCAATGGCAAGCAAGGACATCAGTATTACTGCCTAAGGAATGACTAGCATGGATGCTACCGCTAAAAACGAGTTTACAGCGCACACTGCTGTTACTAGCGTCATTTTCACTATTATTATTGTTATTGACAGGTGCAGGAACATGGCTGGCACGCGATTTATGACAGGAATGTGGCGAGCTGACATACAAAGATAACGGTACACGCGGGAAAACAGTCCGAAGCCTCTAAAACGCGGGTTTTTTTTGTGGTTAGAAAAATAAACACGACATACTTACATATAACTGCAGTAACTGTTTGCAGTCCTGGTGCAGTAAGTCAGCCAGAGCGACCGCGCGACTGGTGGCTGAGCGGCCCGGGGCAGGCGCGTCTGAGCCCGGCTGTCCCTCCATACGCGCACGCGGGGGCTGGATTTATAGAAATGGGTCTGGAGAGTCGATATGTAGAGGCTGTGCTCACGAAGAAGCACCGACCGAGACGATTTCGTACTAATGTGTGCTGCGCTGGAGTGCTGCACTGCTGTGTTTCATTCCCGGACTGAGCGGACGCTCAATGCTCTTGTTGATCAGGCAGCAGGCTCTGTCTGTGGGGGCGTGGCCAATGGAATGGCTTCACTGCTACGTCATCGGAGCGGACCCGATCCCGCGGCTTGGTCCTGAGAGTGGGTTTAGTCTGGTTTAAAGGGGAATTCCGCCCATTTTTTAAAATTTCTGCATAATTAAACACATTCAATCAGAGTGTAAATTTCTTTACAGTGGTAGTGATAGGAGCCATGGGTCACAATGTCTACAACACAAATATAGTTATGTTATTTACTATCTAAAACCACCAGTGAGCCTAAAATGGTATAAAATCTGAAAAAAAAAAAAAAACAAATAAATAAATACTTTCTTTGGGGACTATTTTGCCTTGCAATGTCCTGCATGTATTCACTATAGATGGATTCAAATAAATGAATAAAGATATTTTAGGCCAAAGCTTGATCTCAAAACTATCATAAAACAATCAGGCAGTGTATTCATTCTGTAAATTTCTGTGAGGGATGTCTGGTTCCTATCACCACTATTGTAATACTGCAGGGTAAGTTTCTCTAGAACAGAGCATTTCACACCAAACCACTATGAATGACTTTGTTTAACCATTTAATTATGTAGAAGTTTTGAAAAATTGGTGGAGCTTCCCTTTAAGCCTTGTACTAACATTCATACAACAACAACAACAAAAACAATAACAACAACAACAACAACAACAACAACAATAATAATAATAATAATAATAATAATAATAATAAAAGACCAACCTTGTGTTTTATAGGGGAATTCAAATTTTCTAAATCTGCACAGTTTAATGGCTTAAATGTAAATAGAGGCTTTCAGAGTGGTTTGATGTGATGCATTCTACAGGCCAATTTGAATAGAAGTAGGAATGAAGAGAAATATATAAATAAAAGGCTTGTCTCAGTATAATAGGAATCAACACTGGGATAAAAAAGCTTAATCTAGGTACATATTTAAAAAAAAAAGCTCTGCAAAAAAAAGAGAAGGTCCTTGGTTAGGGTAATTTAACATTTTGCACTGAATGTTTACTGTTCTTTGCAGCAATTAAGCAAACAAGACAATCAGTCAATCAAGTCTGAATACAAAGGACAACATATAGCTATATAAAAACTTTATCTGAAATTTTTCAAAAATTCTTGCATAATTCAGTGGTTCAGATGTAAACAAAATCATTCAGAGCGGTTTGGTGTGAAATGGTTCATTGTAGAGACTCTTTCTTTACAGTGGTGGTGATAGGAACCGGGGTTGTGATGTGTACAACACAAATATAGCCATTTTATTTACTATCCAAAACCACCAGTGAACCTACACATGTCTTGTGAGTTTGTACATGCAGTGTTGTTCATGGTAAAAAAGTTTTCTTTGGCCAAAAGCTTCTCAAGACTATTGGAAAATGACAAAATAACTTTCTGTGTTTCTGTGAGGGAGCTTTTAGAGATAGACATCTGGTACCAATCACCATCACTGTGAACAATTCTGACTGATTTCTCCAGAACAGAGTGTTTCACACCAAACTATTTTGCATGAATTCCCCTTCCGGCCTCCCACCATTGAAATGTAATTGGATATTCGAATCGTTGGATGTATGGGTGGACATTGCTGCTTTGGTGTTTGATGAACATGACATCATGTGACCAACCATCCTGGAACAATACAGCCTGATAGGAATAGGTGAGTGTTAATGCTAATCCCAGTGCATGTTTCATGACATCCATCTGGGAGGGTTCAAATGGAGGTATTGTGCCACTTCTAGAGACTGCAGCAAGATACTTACATTTGGTCATTCAGCTAATGTAATTGTCCATGGAAATGTGCATTAGCCTTTTACAGGGCAGTCCCTGTGGAGCCATTCAGGATTGAGTGTCTTACTTAAGGGCATATTAGTAGCAGACACCATCTGGGAGCGAAGGGCAAAACTGTTGAACATATGGACAGTCCGGGAATATCATCTGCAGCATGATGATGTACTTTGCATGTTAATACTTCAAACATGGTCATAATAACAAAACAGTAAAATTACTTATTTGCACTTTGTTATGCTTACAGTCACTGACAGATCTTAAATTGGAATATAACACATTATTTAAATATAATGGATTATTTGGATAACTTGTAATGTGCAAAAAACAAATGATTCTTGCTACCGTTAGTATGGTGCTATCTGTGTAATAGCGAAGTTGGGGGTCAAGTTGGTTAGGGCCTTCACTGAAGACCTAATGATTTATGTGTAATAATATTAACAATAATAACAAACATGCCAGGCTTTATATAATACAATTAGCGTGCTTCAGAACCATCCCAAATTGATGTCATGCTTGTTTTATTCAGGGATTGTACTCTAATTTCATTGTTATGTTTTGGTTGGAAACAAAAGGGTTAAATGGAATAGCCAATGGAAAATTGTACACTCAGGATTGCTTTCTCTGTGATAACTAGGTTCATACAGCCAAGCAAGGAATTGAACTGAAGGCCTTACACGTTAGTTTAACTACCAACACAATCAGGATTCTAATTAGGACTGCAATTACAGTGGGTGGGAACCATTTCCTGAGAAAAACATCTCTCAAGGTCTTCTGAATACTAGGTTTAAGTCAGTTGTTAGAAATGGAAAACAGCAGCAATAGCCCTATGTCAGGACTTGTCACCATAAAATGGATACATACAGGCTCAAACATATGTTAATTATAAGCTTCAAATAAAATGCATGGGATGTTTTCACAAGCTTCAATTGTCTGTCTTTAATCTAGAATGTGAATCCCATAGAGGGCTAGCAAGTATTAGCATTATCATAGATGTGGGTTGACTTTTTTTGACATTTATAGACTGAATTAAGTTAAGTTGCCTTTTATTAATTCCACAATGGGGAAATTCACCTCTGTATTTAACCCATCTGTGCAGTGAAACACCCACATACACACTAGTGAAAGCACACACACTAGGGGTCAGTGAGCACACTTGCTCAGAGCGGAGGGCAGCGGCATCCACAGCACCCGGGGAGCAGTTGGGGGTTAGGTGCCTTGCACATACTGTCGGCTCAGGGGATTGAACCAGCAGCCTTCGGGTCACAAGGCTGGTTCCCTAACCTCCAGCCCAAGACTGCCCCCAATTGAAGGCCTATCTCTAACAGTAACAGTCCACCACTGAAAAAAAAATCCATTTATGCATGATCTAAGTAAAGGCAAACAGTAGATTTTGCTGCTCTAATTAATGCTCTTGGTTCTTCAGACCTGAAAGAGACCCATGGCCACCATGAATGTGTCTTGGTCAAATACCCTTCAAACCCTTCCTTTCTGGGAGTGTCCTGCAAAAGCATTTAAATTTTACACTTTGATTTCTGCATTTCAGAAACTTCATAATGTATAAAAATCCATAAATGATGAACTAACAGCAATGTAACTTCAGTCAGCCCCAAAGGCTCTAAAATGTCATTCTGAGGGGGTGCTACCTTCTCCAAACGAGCCTAACGTTTAGATGCAATAGAGTGCCATCTAGTGGACTGCTTCGACAATGAACACAGCATGATTTTCCTCTACTGAGCAAGTCTCTTAGATGGCTTCATGCAGCAGAGCAGTGTTGCCATGTTGATCTATCCACCTCAAAGACAGCCATTCTTGTATGGATAAACCACAATTAAACTCAAAGCTAGCAAACCATGTAAGCCTGCTTTGTAGTACACCCCAGAAAGAAAAAAGAGCAACAACAATAAAATATATATCTAATATAAATTAGAAAAAATGACAGGAAACAGGCAGTTTCTCACATGTATTTAAATATATATAGCTTCACATATATTGCTTTATTTATATATTTTATGTGTAATAAAGTATATGAGTTCATGAGCACTCATTTTTAATAAATTTAACAGACACAGTTTGAAGCTTGTCATTTTAGTCAGCTCAGCTTCTCGGTTCATGCAAAAGTATATGTTTGCCTAGCACCCTAGCCATCTAGCCAACCTGGCTTTGTAGCTGTGCCAGTTAAGAAACCCTTTTCTTTGTAGCTGTTTTTGGCCAAGTTCTGACCAAGCTTTTTTTGGCTGATTGTTAGAGAGCTAGCATAAAAATTACAGAGTGGTAGCAGTGCTAGCTAAATTCTCTGACTACATTTTCTGAGAGGTTTGATTAGCTATTAATCTGACATAATATCAATATATACAAACATAAATGTGTAACACATATATTAAACAATATGTGCTAAAAACAGACATTTCTTTATGGATGACATTTATTACTCATATGCTGGCTTCATATGTTTTTTATTTCTCCCACATACTTCCTAATGAAGCGATATGGTATAACAGCTACATAGCCAAACTCTAAAACATGTAATAAAACAATCAACACATGAAATAAATGAAAATATTGTTCACTGACACGTAAACAATTAAATGGTCAAAAACCAAAGAGTTAACATGGTAACAATTAGAAACATACTGGGATGCATTCAACCATGTATCAGACTTATATGTATGATCGATGTATTTTGAATATATGTCCAACATTTCATACATACATTTATGTAAATGACATATGTAAATATATTCAGAAATATGTGCATGACACTTTGATATGTGTGCATATATGGGCATACTTATGGGTATCCATGAGAATGTCATGTCTCAGGGCTAAAGTACTGACCTTTAATTGTTTTTTTTTTTTCTGTATTTTTAAAAACATTGAGTCCAAAAGTGCAGAGGAATGTTTAGAACAGTTGGGCCTGTTTTCAGTCTGCTGATGTTTAAAAGCATTCAGCTTGGTGAACTTGGTCCACTTTAGCATGGAATGCGGAAAAATAGCACCAGTGATTTGAAGCCTTAAAATGCAATCTGCAATATCAAACACAATGGTTTCCTACTGCATTCAACCATAAATACAATATCATTTCCAAAAAAGTTGGGACGCTGTGCAAATTGTAAATAAAAACAAAATGCAACAAAAAATGCAATGATGTGCAAATCATTTAAACCCTATATTTAACTTAAAACAGTACAAAGATATCAGAGGCTGCAACTGAGAAATGATATTGTTTTTGGGAAAATAGATGCCCATTTTGAATTTGATGCCAACAGCACGTTCTAAAAAAGTTGAGACAGGGGCAACAAAAGGCTGGCAAAGTTGTGTAATGCTAAAAAATAAACACGTGGTGGTTGATTGGCAACAGGCCAATGACATGATTGGGTATAAAAGTGCATCCCAGAGAGGCTGAGTCTTTCAGAAGTAAAGATGAGGAGGGGTTCACCACTCTGTGAAAGACTGTACAATCAAATAGCGATTCAAAAATAAGAATCGCTATTCAAGAATAACGTTTCTCAATGTAAAATGGCAAAGAACTTTTGCTTTTCATCATCTACGGTACATAATATCATTAAAAGATTCAGAGAATCTGGAGAAATCTCTGTATGCAAGGGACAAGGCCGAAAACCAGTATTTGCTGGCCGTGATCTTTGAGCCCTCAAGCAGCACTGCATTAAAAACAGACATGATTCTGTAGTGGAAAAAATCACTGCATGGACTGAAAAAAAAAGACCTTCTGAAAACCACTGTCTGTGAAAACAGTTTGTCACTGCATCCACAAATGCAAGTTAAAACTCTAAAACACAAAGAAAAACCTTCTCTGGGCCCGAGCTCATTTAAAAGGGACTGAGGGGAAGTGGAAAAGTGTCCTGTGGTCAACATCAGAAAATGGTTGTATATAATCTCTTCCCATCTATTAAGACATTGTGTTTGTTTAAACATTTTGCTTAGCTTTACATTTCCCAGGCCCTGCCATGATTTCAGTCTGATTTGCCCTGGTTGACCCAGGCAGACTGCAATAGCCAGAGCAAATAAACATCTACAAAACAAGAAACAAGCAGGCAAGGGCCAAACCAGAGAATATGGAAAACACCAGAGACTAGACAACAGGAGCACAAAGAACAAGGAAAACTAGGAGCATAGAACAGCTTAGTCAACATCAACAACAACCAACAAAGAGGTACTGCCACCACTGGTGCCATACATACACAAAGACACTGATGACGCTGAACAAGACACAGGGGCAGACAGTAATGAGGGGGCAGTGCCAGAACATTCTATTTTCTTTGATCATTAATGGGTGTTTCTGCAACTACAGACCCAGATGTAAATTTTTGCAGATTTGTTAATATTTTTCATGAAGCACAGAAAACATTTTAATACTGTCATCAGTCATGCTAGTTCATGCAAGTTCATGCAGTTTAGCATTTAAGAAAAACTTGTTCATGTCTGACAGTTTAAGCTTCAGATGCATAATTAGTCATTATGAAATGACAAAATGTAATTAATTAATTGATGGTATTTGGCACAAATGTTAAACAGGAACTAAATATTTCAATAAATACTGCTGTTGATCAGTCATGTTTTTTTCCTGCAGTTATGTCTGTCCTCCAAAAAAGGTTTTTTCAAAGCCAAATGACCTTATTATTAGATGGAAAAACAAGTTAGCCAATGAGCACATGGACAAAAGTGTGGGAAACCTAAATTGGGAGTGACTGGATTTACAGAAAAGCGAAGTATTTTCTGTAAAAAATTAACAACCCTAACCCTAACCCAATTATTATGGCTCATGCAGCTATTAGATAACTACTCAAGTCTAGTATAATATTTTAAGCTTGCAAATAGGGTTTATCTAGGCAGTTTTTGAGGGTATAACACTAAGTTTTCTGTATATTGCATTCCACCTTTGGCCCTCAGAGTAAGACTATTTTTGTTCTATTCATAATTGTCCACTGTTTCATTTTGAATTAATGAAAGGTTGTGTACCCGTCAACCACACGCGACATTCACTGTCAAAGTGCTTTTGAAACTGCAAATAAGATGAATGGAAGTGTCCGCTTATGGGATGTCCTTGCATAGAAGATCCCCTTAAAAACATAGATAGCAATACAAGAACAGAAAACAGATGGCTGGGAGTGCTGCATGAGTACATGTTCATATATACTGTAATAATTTAAGAATGCAGGCCTTCTTGGAATGTTTCGTCTTCCAGATACAAATCAACCCCTTAAACCCATAAAACACAAGTTCTGTCTTGTTGTTTTGGAGCTCCCACAGTTGAGCTATGCAATATGTTTTCTTCAGTAATGCTGATGGAATATGTTATCATGGAAATATGTATGATTAACAAAAAATTTAAGTGGGAAACAATCCAACATTTCTAAAAGAGTTTTTTATTGTGTTAAATGTTGTTTTTTTATTGTGTCATTTGTACAGAATTGGATGTTAAGAAATCTGCAGTTGTCCATTTTATCTCAGCACAGCCGTCTTTGTGCAGAAATGTGAACTGTTTTCACAGCAGGGGGTTCTCACCCCTCCCCTTTCACCCCTCATTGCTTTCTAGCAGCTCAACACAGAGTCACAACATTTCAAACATAGAGAGATATCAGTGTCCTAGTTAATCTGATAACACATAACAGGAAAAGTATTTTATTTGATTATATTGAGTTGACTTTCACTTCGCCAGTAGAATGGACACTATTGGGTCTGCAGAAAGAGGTTAGCTAAATGTACTAGAGATCATTGTGTTTCTAAATCAAGGTTTATGTATCATCTTTATTTTAAAACCTGGATATTTTTAAGAAAACTCAGATATCATCTATGACGGATAAGTATTCAGTGTATTGATTAAGGAAAAAAGATATGTTTAGCTTCAAAAGTGCTGTTTTTCATTTGAACCTAACTACTTTATTAAAACTTCACTTAAAACCTTGAATAAGAACAACAGCAGTCAGAAATCAAATACATTATATGATTTATTTATAATACCGTCATTATTTGTGATTATTTGTGAACAAATGTGATATGTGTAAACATCACCAACCTTGCCTTCTTTTTTACCATTTTTTATCCAGCTTAAAATAAGTTGGCCTGACATTACACAATGTACCTAAACATTATTTCCCTTTAGTTTTATCTTTAAAAAGTAAGTTACATAGAAGACTTTGGATTTAATTGAACAAATAGTAGGTTAACTGAATAAAAATCTATGTCAACATTTTGTTAATTTTCTGTTTTTTTGTTCAATGATAATGTCACAGCCACTTGTGGCCAAGAGTCCAAGAAGGCAAAGCACTGCCAGTCCCCCATTCCCAAAGCCAGAACTCTGCAAGGTGCAAAGTTGCCCATTGATCTTACATAGATGGATAATTTTTCACTGTGTAAATGTATCCAGCAGGGGTCACTGTTGGATCTAAACTGCCCAATTCAGGTGCAGGGCACACGTTATACAGCTCAGTTACATATATTGAATACTCCACAGACAAGAGGCTGCATCTGCTAAACAAAGGTCAAAGAGTAATGAAAAGAGCTTACAAATTCACACGTTGGTGGAAAAGTTTAGGTAAATCTGACTGAAGTTCAAAAGCAATTATGTCATATATGATCTTATCTTATATTATATTATATTATATTATGGGCTCATGATCAAAATCACTACATTTCTGCCAGTTAATTGTTTGATTCTGGTCAATCTGTGCAATCTGTGTATCATTATTGTGATAAATTATGTCACAATACACCTCTCTGAGCATATCATGAATATCATTAGTACTTAAAGAACGCTGACTAACCACATGTTTCGTTACAAAGTGGGAATAATTAGGCTTGTTTAACTGGATTTTGTGTGGTGCAGTTTGTAAAATATCAAATAAACGTCTTTGTAGTTTGTAGGTTTTTTGTTGTTATTATTAGTATAGTCTTTTTATATGTGGCACGACAGATCCTATTTAGTCTGTTCCAGCTTATTAAACCTTAGAAAACGTAAATATTGTAATGCATATTGTGTACCGTGAAATTGTCCTGAAGTATTGTGATATAATATTGTATTCAGGAAATACTTTTGCATGTTGTTTTAGGTTATTTGCTCTCTAGCATTCATTCACTGGGCTTATTTTGCTAGGGACTAGGCTTATTAGGCTGAGATTTTAGCTCGGTAGCAAATGAGCTGTTAGTAAAGGGAGAACTCTGCTCTATCCAAAACAGCTGAGAATAAAGCACCACGACTTGTGCGAAAGCTATGACTCTTTTAATAGTGGCAATTGCCAGATCTCTTTCTAGCTGAAAAGAAATCTAAATCTGCCATAAAAATTATATTATATTATATTATATTATATTATTCTCTGCGCTGTTAATGTAAGAGAAGCAGAAAAAATGGATAGTGTGTAAAAACTAGAAATTCAATAGGTATACATAATTACAGCAAGTTGTTAAACTCTATATTTACTCTGATTATGGCTTATGCAGTTTTTCCTGCAGTGACACACCTAATTCATCATTCAGTTATTACCTCAAATCAGGCATCTTAGAGCATGGAAAACATGGACTTGAAGAGATCTGCTTAATCTGAGTTGACAGTACGGCGTTTATTTCACAGTGCAGGAGAACTACATCACCAATAGAGGGCAGCACCATGATACAGTAAAAACAGAAGGGAGGGCTGCATTTGTAAAGTGTACTTAAATATGATAGTACATTTGTTCTTACACTTATTTACAATTGCAAACAGGCATTTTCAGCACTCTTCACACAACAACACACTTTTTAGACCAAACCAAACCTTTGTCCTTGTTTAAATACATAAGATAGTTAGTGAACACAATCATTTCACTGCTGTTCCGAAGAGCTCAAAGTGAAAATGATGTTACAAAACTGACACACTGAACTCCAAAGCCTGAAAATAAACTTTGTATCAGTTTGCTTAGTCACAAATACTATGTTGGACAACAATCAAAGCCCAAAAAATAAAGGTCATAGAGACGAATTGCTGATTGTGTGTCTATACAAGGCCAGTCACAACTAATTTCTTTTTGAGCAAAAATCTGGATATGGATTTGAATATAAAATTTTAATATAAAATGACAAGATTTCTTGTCATTTCCTGTACAAGAAAAACATTAAAGTAAAGAGATTCAACAGTTAAACGTAGTATGATGCTTTCTTTCCAATAAAAATGAAAAATTGATAAATATCGGTAGTGGAAACACATGGGCATGTGTTGTGATAATGAGAATTGGTGTAACAAATGGCAGAATACTTTTAAAATAGAACAATGAGCTCCACAAACCTTTTCTTTAGCATATAAAGATCTAAGTGACCTACTTAATCATATGAATATTGTTGATCTGCGTAATGTGACATTGAAATAATAATGGACATGTTTTGAGGCAGTTTTCTTGAGAATGACCCACCAGTTAGATTTATTTCTTTTTTATGTAAAGTATTGGACAGTATTTGTTCATTCATATTTTTCATATTTAGTCAATCATTCTGTTTTGCAATATTTTTTATCTACTGTAATGAGTTTTGGGGGGAAAAAAATCTGTACATTGTTTACATGATCAACCAAAAAAAAAAAATAGAATATGAATGAAACTAAAGAACTACAACCCTTCACATAGATTTATATAAATGAATAAAGTTACCTTAATGCCAACAGTTATTAGTGTTTCTGAGGTGATTCTGCTGTGATTGATAAAGTATATCTTATTGTAAGAACACTAGTGTTGCTGTTTTGCTGGATTGTGTTGCTGTTTTCAGAGCCTGGACTATTAGTTGCTGTATGTTGCCATAGTAAACGCCCAGGAACGCAAGGCGGATTCTGGTTTGTGTAGACAAAATGACGCAAAGAGAGAGTGAAAGTGTGCAGCTACCACAGTGCTAATGAACCTTGAGTTGATCTTCAGCTGCCAGTGTTGCTTAGCAGATCATTGTCTGGAGTTCGTTATCAGTGCCATTGTTGTACCGAGATCTACCTGTAGGAATGTTCAAGCCTTACTACCAAAGCTGCCTCTAGACATTTGAGGGCGCTAAATGACAGCCTGCTTGGGGCTCATACTTTTTTTTTTACATTGGAAAATGCCATTTTGTTATGCAAATGAGACATTACCTGCTAAATTTCATCTAAAATTCATATAAACATAAAACATAAAAAACTCAAACATCTAGCCTTTGAATGATATCAGAATAAAAAAATGATTTTATTGTGAAGGCAAATTCTAGAGAAAGGATTTTACAGAACAGACTGTTGGAATCTCATTGTTTTATTGCTTAATCAAGAAAACTCTATGTATTGTTATTATGAAACATTTTTCAGGTCATTTTGTATTATATAAGCTGCCATAAATCCAGCTGTGAGCAGCACATTAGGAAAGCCTTCTGTGAAGTCTTTCTGAATAGGGCTGGGAATGAACATAAAATGTCATGAAGGTATTCTAGAGTCTATAATTGGTTGTGAATGTAGGGAAAATGCTTTTAAGGATAAACAAAGGCCTCAGAACTGCATTAGCCAGCAAAGATCTCAGAAAACATGCAGCATTTGTGCGAATGTTGTTGTGGCTGTAAAGAAAATAGACATATTTGGAAATTCTACAGAAAATGCATCTTGGCAAGTCTTTGGAACTGTACTGGAGTGATGGAACACTGTTCTTTCAGAAGATATTCTCCACATCAGTGTTTTGATAAATTTGGTGTTTACCCAGGTGGAGACCTGGTGACTCTGAAGGCCACAGCATACAAAGGCATAGCTTCAAAGATTGGGCCTCCCTCCTATAAGGGTTAAACTGCTTATGGATATGTTAGCTGCTGGGCTGAGGCTAACTTTGTTGCATTGTGAATGTAGCCCCACCTGTTTTCAGGAAGGAATACTTTAGAAGTTGCCAGATCCTTTTCTGTGTTCTCTACCCATATGGAAAAAATATATGGACTTGTATATGTAAAATATATTCAAAATACAATGCCAAAAATACTTTCTAAACACTAAAATGTGAACCAGAAGTGTTCAGAAATGTACTATACAAAATAAGTGTACATAAATGTATATATATTTGAAAATATATGAAAATAAGCAAAATACTTTTCTAATGCACATTGTTGTTTGGAATACCTTTTGAAATGAATTTGTATTCAAGTATTTTAACATGAACATAAACTTTACATGGCAACGCCTTTAACATGGCAAAACCAACTGTTGTAGGTATTGAAACATAGAGAAAAGTTTGATAATTTGCTAACTTGTTTATAATTTATATTTTTTTAAGAGCACTGATTTACCATTTAACATACATACACTACGTAGTTATATTTAGTCAGTACTATTTGGTTACATCTGTAACTTTTGTTAAAACTACACACAATTGAACAAATATTTTAAAAATATATTCAACAAATATATTTTTTAGCCATTTTCATGCATTGCAAAAATATATTTAATAAATACATTTGGAATATACACTGTAAATGGCTTGTCAGTTCAACCTAAAAAAATGACCTCATAAAGTAACTAGTTCTATTCAACCTAAATACATACTTTAACTGAACGATTCTTTCAATCAAAGTAATAATTTGAGTTGAATAAAACTAGTTCAATTGCTTGTTACCCCATGAAGTATTTTTTTTAGGTTGAACTGAGGAGCCACTTTTTACAGTGTATTTTTTTTCATATGGGTCTGCTCCTTTCGTTTCTGAATCTTAATTTTGGTTTAATTTTAATAGACGCAGATTTGGCAGACAGCCACTAACTGCTCTCCTTTGCCAACAACGTACAAGTTACATGAATGAAGAAAACAACAGGCAGATACGCAGAACTTATTATGGAAGATGCAGTTTCATATTGTTTATTTATATACATATAACACAGAAATATATATTTTTTTCATTATAGAGTGTGT
The DNA here is from genome assembly GCF_904425465.1 of Colossoma macropomum. NCBI lineage: Eukaryota > Metazoa > Chordata > Actinopteri > Characiformes > Serrasalmidae > Colossoma > Colossoma macropomum. The sequence goes on along the minus strand of NW_023494796.1, from coordinate 12,217,420 downwards.
CCACTCTTTGTCTTTATTACAGCTTCTGTTCTTTTCAGGAGACTCACTTTCAGTGTCTCTAAGAAATCTGCAGGGATATTTTTACCTCCAAAGTTCAGTCTTAGGAGTTGGTTTAACATTTTATGCTAATGCATCTATGCTAAACACATTCAGTGATGTTGGGGTCTGGATTCTGGGGTGGTCAGTCCATTGTTCTGAGAACAGCAGCAGCTTCTTTGTTTGATTTGGCTGTTTGCTTTTTACGGTAAGGGCTTCTTGTCAGCTACACGTCCTTTCAGACTCATAGCGCTGAGTTGTCTTCTCACGGATGGACAGAAACACCTGTGGATGTTTTCAGATCTGAATCAAGTGGAGCTTGATTTTCTCCTCTCCCTCAAAGATGAGAGCTTTAAGTCTGTCTATGTGATGGGGACAGTTTTGGTGGTCTGCAAGGTTTTTTTTGAACTTCTGTTCTTTTCCCCTTATTTTCTTTTGACTGTCTTTTTTCTTATGCAAGTATCTTGACCTCAGTTCATACAAAACTACATGAACACAAAGCATTATGTTTTCACAGATCTTGCCGGACCACCAGAACAAAACCTTCACTATAATTCACTACATTAATTAAACAACGCTTCTAAACTTGTTCCACTGGTGAGAAAAAAAAAAAAAACTGTCAGAAATGTAATGAAGAGTCATTGTTTTGCAATCAGATGTCCTTTGGTGTATAAAGGGCAAGGAAGTTTTGGGGCAAGGCCTAGAAAAACATAAAGAGCTTATCACAGTTATCTTGTGACGTGCATGTTTCTTGCAGTGCTGGTAAAACAAGGAAATACTTGTAAGTGATTGACACAAGGGTCGAGATTAATGTTTGTGAGAATAAATTTGCATCTCATGAATTTATTTGACACATTTCATAAGTGAGCAGAACTCAATAACTATGACCAATAACTAAGTAACTATGTCACTATTAAGTTTTGATAAAATCAAGAGTCAGACGTTCGTAGGGGTTATATTTACACTATTGTGCAAAAATGATCTGTAAAGCTGTTAATCTGGACAGTAAATGTTTAAACAGCAAGTAAAACACAAATATTACAATAAAAATAAATAACATTAATGTCATTAAACCACATTTTCAAATCTCTCTTCAAGGAAGTCCAGTATTTACAGTTACCATCCAAAATCTGGTTTATCTTATCAATCTTTCATTAAATGAAAGCAGGTAGAGGAATTGAACAAATCAGTGTGATGGCTGGAGCGAAGCAAAGGTCAGGAACCAAACTTGTGCTCTTCTGTCTGTATTCTTCTGAACTACATCCTCATAACTTTACTCAAAACAACACATTCCGACTACTGACCACTGTATTTACATTTATTTTTGTTTTATAGTTTTTTATATGCAAATGTGCACTTACTGTCAAGACAAGCAGTTTTGAAAGGTTCTCACATCTAGTAGTAGTAGTAGTAGTACTAGTAGTATTAAACTAAGAAATAAAGGAAGACTCTGTTCTTTTTATGACCGCTTTAAGTGGTTAGTTCAACTGTTGAGCCTTCATTCTGTTCAACTATTACATAAACATAGTCAATATCAGTCATAATGTAATACTTTTAGCATTTTTATGTCTATAAACATGCCCAGTGCAGTAATTGGACAGTGACACGATTTCTGTTGTTTTGGCTGTGATTCCTATATGTTTCATTCTATATCACCTGGAATTAAATGGGAATTCCATTGATTGCTCAAAATATCTGCATAATTAAATGGTTGAGATGTAAACAAAGTCATTCAGAGTGGTTTGTCCACCTCTAAAAGCTCCCTCATAGAAAGTTATTATATAAAATGGTAATGAAAACACTGCCTGATGTCTGACATTGTTTTTTGGTTGTTTTTGGCCTTAAACGTATTTTTAATACATTCATAGTGTAATAGAGTCCCCAAAGTAAACACATTTTTTCAGTTGTGCCACCCTCATCAGCATTACATATAAAAACTTAGAAGACTCATGTAGGTTCACTGGTGGTTTTGGACATAAATATAATGTCTACATTTGTGCTGTAGACATGGTGACCCCTGGTTCCTATCACCACCACTGTAAAGAAATTTGAGTCTCAATGAACTATTTCACACCAAACCACTCTGAATGACTTCTTATCTTACTGAATTATGAATTCTGCATAAATGTTGGAGGGATTCTTGTAAAGCAGACACTCCACATTGCATTTGGTTTCATTTCCAATGCAGTGTGCTGCAGTACAGACACAAAACAACAGTGTCACTGTCAGACTACGTCCAGACCACATGATAACAATCTGCATGACAGTGAAAGCATGTGCTGTGTTCATGTGTGCAAGTATGTGCATGTGTGGGCGGGCAGGTGAAACAAAATAATCACATGGAAAGATCACATCAAGCATGAGCCATGGACAGACACCTGTAGCAGAGACCCACCCTGTAGAAGAATGAAGAACACTGTGGTTGAGAGGAGGAAAAAATAATCTTCTAGGTGGAGTCCATGGTAGGGCAAGTGCTAGATATGCAACCGTGAACGTAACAGAAACAGCAGGAAACTTGTTTCTCTTATCTAATCCAATGAAACAAAAGAGTCTTGGTCCCCAGCAATGAAAAAAGAAACTTACAAAAGAAGACGAAATGAAAAATGAAAGACATGCTTTGAACTACATGAAGAGTCCAGCTGGTCTCATGTGGGTTGATGCTGGTCTTGTCTTGTGCCGATCAGTGAGCATCTTGCCTGTTATGCTTGTGGAGGTTATAATTAGACCCTAGATTCCCCTTGAACTAATTTTCATGATTAAAGAAAAACATAACATGACAGTGCAAACATTAGGACACACCCTGGATTACAAGAAAGCAAACAAAGTGTGCACCAAAAAATAAACATTGAGCAGAAAGACAAGAATATTACGTAAATGAAACAATGGAAAATGTTTCTGCAACTTGCTGAAAAATAAAAATCCAAATGTCCTTTGATGCCAATGAAAATAATAAGTAATAATAAGTAATTGTAGAAATGTAGTAATAAGTAATAATATGTTTTAAATTACAGGACTGTCCACCTTAACCCTTTTTCATAGTAGCCATAAAGTGCAGTTTCAAGGTTCCTCAATTTAGATTTCAGTCTTAATATTTTGAATTACATCAAAAGTTTAACAAATATTTAAATTGATTTCCTATAACATTTTGATTTAAGTTCTTTTTAAGGACAAATAAAACAAATAAAAACAAATAAAAGTGACCATTACGCTCTCCTTTGATCATCATCGACTTTCGGTGCTTACACAGCAGCCAGTCCTGTAGCATTTTGTCCCTGTTTACCCACTTTGTAAGATGAGCAATGATGTTTTTTCAATGGAAACATACAAAACCAGCTCTAGGTTTCTGCAGATTGTGGGTACCTAGCATAGCTGCTACTTATCTAGCTGGTGCTATCTGCATTCCTGATGCAAAAAAGACATCTACTCGTAGTGGAAATGTTGATTTCCCTTTAATTAGATAATATAATTAATTACCAAATTCTATTGCAAATTTATATACTTTTAAACTGTATTGATTCCATATTCTCTATTGTGACTCCCGACTTTTTATTGTCTTTTTCGAAACATTAGGTTATAAAGAGGTTTAAACGTATCCCTTTCCTCTGGGAAAGTAAAAGTAGTGCATCTTTAAAACCCATTTAGGGTAGACAATTGAGCCTTAAAACCATTACTGATGAATTTTCGTTCATCAGGGCACAAACAATGTAAATGTCCCCAGAAAGGTACAACAGTGGTTTCAACGTCCAAATGTGTACCTTAAATAAGTTTTTCCCAGTGTAAAAATACATATTTGTATCTTTTCATAACCTAATGTTTTAAAACAGAACATTAAGATAAAAAGCCTGGAGACGAGACGGGGTGTGTGGAGTCAATACAATCTAAAAAATATAATTCCAATGGATTATGGTACAATTATGTTCCCTGACTAAAGGTACTGAGATGTAGCCTTGAGGGAACCACCCCAGTGGCAAGAGGGGTCCTGCTCCAGTGACAATTTAGAACCTTTATTTTTGAGAGTGTATAATTGCATAGTTATACTTACATTATAGAGTTGACAAGGAACATGTAGTGCACGTTAATTTATTTAAAAATGTTAAATTCAGCAAATAAACAGTGATTGTGCATTAAAATGTGCAATGCTAAAGTGTGTTCTCTGTAGAGGATGTGTTCACTTATTTTCACTTAAAAAATCAACACATTTGACCAGGGGCACCCAAACCTTTGCACATGGCTACATAAGAGTTGCATTTACTGCTACTTCCGTATATCAGTGGTAATTTGATTCTATATTTAATCTAACATCCTTGTGTTTTCTCACATAGTTGAATTTTTGACGTATGAAGGGAAGAGCACACCTGGAATTCCTCCCTCTTATCTATGAATTCCATCTCGACCTTTCCCATGACGAGGATCCCCTTCCCCATTCCTCACTTCTGCCTCTCAGTTTTTAAATTACGTAACAGAAACTCCAAACTCCAGCCCAAGTTGTCTCTCACATGTAGTGTCTACTCATGCTACAAGCATTTTATCACTGTCAGAACAAAATCTTCAAAACTGTAACTTCACAGGAGAAGGAAAAAACCTTCTTAACTTTTAATGAAAACTTTTTCATTATCAACAAGTTATTTTGGTCCGTTTCTATTGGTCCACTCATTATGAAATTTTCGGAATAGTGATGCCCATGCTTTGTTGGTTTTGCATTCTCGGCAGGGGACTTACATATGGCATCACTGTGTGACTTTTCTACACAGTTTCTATGTATTTCTTCCGTTTGACATACTGGAAAAATATAAAGTGCAAAATGTGCCATAACTTTTGCACATGCCACATTTTATGTTCTTTTGTTCCCAATATATTAAATTTAGCAACGGACAGCATTAAAATGAGCAGTGTTCTCTGTAGAGAATGTGTTTACTTATTTTCACTTAGAAAATCAACAAACACACGGAATTTGACCAGTGAACCCCAACTTTTGCATGTAAAAAAGTAAAAAAGGCCAAAAAATGAGGCACTATGACGACAACAACAACAGTGATGATATGCTGAATTTGTGACCTGAAGTAGTGGCAACAGGATGTCCTATTATTAGGTGTTTTATTGCATCCATGCGTCTCAGCAATGATTTGTATTCTGATCTCAGCGAGCTCTTCTTACTAACAGAAACAAACAGAACTTTGTGTCTGATAGGCAAAGAAATTGCAAAGCAGTTTCTCTGAGCGCCATTTCTTGTTCAGCAGGTTCCACCTTATGACTGACAGGCTTTACTGCCTTATGGCATCTGTGCATGAAGATTGAGGACGACGATTACAAATCCATCTCTAAACAAAACAGTATAAGGATATTTTATAATTTATCCAATATAGATAGAGTTTACATTATAGATTTACAGGAATACTGAACTACTCCACTTCAGTTCTTTGAGAGATGGACTAGAGGAGTAAGACTAAAGATTCTCTCACCCTTAGCATTAGCATCTGAGGGCGGCACGGTAAAGTCAGGCTTAAAAGGTGAGTGAACTTTGTTCTCATGTTCTCTTACATGGATCAAGAGACTGAAAGTTTCTAAAACTGTTAATTCATGTAATTCTACCATCTCACAATTCTGAATTCGTATCCGTATCTGAGGTTTATTTTTGGTCAGGGATCAGGATGTGCATATTTTGGTTGTGGCGATGAGTCAGTGTAGGAATGTGTTTGCAGAAACAAGTTTGTTTGCATTGTGCAGATGTTGACTGTAGATGATATAAGTCTTTGTGAGTGGCATTTCCACACAAAACAGTACAAGTGTGTTTTTCTTGGATCGGTCCCTTTCAAAACTAATATCTAAACTATGAATTGATCCATTAATAGTTCCTGCTTTGTTGGCTCTGTTTTTGTGTTCTAAAAGGTGAGCAAAGTATGTTACCACTGATGAAAGATGACAGGGTAGAGAAAACAAGAAACACAATAACGATTGCAGTCAACTTCTAACATGCAGCTACATTTTTCCACAGGACTCTGACCACAATTCCTTTATCACGTCACGCTTTGCCTTGTGCAGACAACCAGGAAGCACTGACGCAGCTATGAAATGTGACATTTTATTCCTGGTGTTGAGTGGTGAGTTGTGACATGCACATGTCACCTGGAATTCTACAATTTTTGTTATTTAGGTTTTATTTCCTGATCTGTTTCCTGATACTGATGTTTATATGAATGATTCTACCCTACTGGTTCAAAATCAAAAACCCTTTCGAACTTTTAACTAACTTGGACAATAGGCTAAAATCCTTTTGCTGTGAATGGCCCCATATCTTAATTTTGTTTATTTTATTAAAATAAATGATTGAGTATTCCATTGAGTCACTATCAATGCAATCAAAACATTACTGAACACTTTCCAAATGTTTCAATAGTGACAATTTCAGCAAATTTTGAGCTCAAAAATACTTCTCAGTACATGACTAGCAAGCACAGCTTTGAACAGTGGTGCACATAAAAATAAAATAAAAATATGATAAGTTTTTATTTAATTGCAAAAAATATCTACTTCGGTAGTGACAATTCTTAATGTTACACACTGATTTTCAGACTTTAAGACACATTTACATCAAAACAGTGGGATCTAACTGCTTACCATGTGGCCATGAGAGACAGGGATGCAGTCTCACTTCCTGCTCTAAAATGAGAATAAAACTCTTTGCGTTTTGGTAATGACGTGAAAACAGCATGTTTTAAATAACTTTAAAAAAAAAGGAAATGAATGAATGATAAATCTAAATCTTTCAGCTCCACTTCAAAACAAATCAAAAAGATTAAAAAAAACAAAACAGAAAAAACCTAAGCATTATTTTCACAAGTTGAAATTTAGGGGTTAGAGTTATGACAGATGCCCCCCCAGTTGAACATACCCTATAAATGATGATTTTGTATATATTTAGCATATTTAGCTTACTATTATATTTAACTTATCACTTTCTTTATCAATGCCAAAGTTTTAAAGAGATCATAACATAATCCTTGGTCTGAAAGCTTGTACATATACGGTCTAAATGGTCCATATACAGTAGCTTTGGAACACCTCTATCATTATTTATTTTGTAGAATTATTATATTTGTCAATGTATTATTGGATCAGACATGGCAGTGCTGCTGGAGCTTTTAAACACTGGTGTCCACTCACTGTCCACTCTATTAAACACTCCTACCTTGTTGGCCCTCTTTGTAGATGTAGTCAGAGACAGTAGCTCATCTGTTTCAGCACAGGTTCTGTTAGTCATTTTCTAGCCCTTCATCAGTGTTCACTTTCTGACCTCAGGATGCTACTGGCTGGACGTTTTTGGTTGGTGGAGTATTCTCAGTCCATCAGTGATACTGAGTTATTTAAAACATCTGTGCTGTGGGGGTCCTGATTAATGATGAATAGGGTAAAGAGGGACTAACAAATAATACAGACAGACAGACAATGAGTGTAAATACAAAATAAAATAAAGTAGTCAGTTAGTGTATGTTCTCTCACTGTCAAGAATGGTCAACAAGGTTCCAGTATATAACCTTTGCATTATGTGGAGGTTCTTTACACTTTAAAATGTTCTTCAGAGTTGCACATTTTGTGTTCTTTAAAATGATCCTGTAAAGCAGTGGTTCTCAAACCTGTTCTCAAGAACTTCTAGATGGTCCACATTTGTGCTCTATTTGTATGTGTTGCAAGTTAGGTTGGAACAAAAATGTGGACCATCTGGGGATCCATGAGGACCTGTTTGAGAACCACTGCTTTAAAGATCCCAGGGTGACCATACATCCTCTTTTTCTAGGACATGTATGCTTTTCTGGACATAAACAAACTTCAGGCATGCATTTCTAAATTGCAAAATTTAGATTTGGCTTTTGCTTTCTACAGTCTGCCTCATGCTGCCCTCCTGCCCCCAGTGTACACATTTTTGAAAACTAAAATATGGTCACCCTAAAAAACCATCAACTGAAAAGTTTTTAGGGGAGCAAAAGTTGTTCTGCTATGGCATGGTTATGCTAGCTATGGTTATGTAAACATTTGGCAGTTTTTTTGATAACTTTGAAAGCTTTATTGTTAAAACATTTTTGTTGTTACACATGACTTCAGTAAATGCCTTACTGAAGTTGTGTGATCCCTAATAACCGTTGTTTGAAGTGATCTGTGCAACAATACATATCAATCTTTCCTTAATCTCAAGTAACCTGTAACTTTTATTTTTTCAGCTATGTGGCAATCATCTTGCTTACTTGCTGACACCACTACAGTAAATGAAACAGCATCCATGTCTAGCACTAACCAAACATCCCCAGTTGTTTCCATGGACAATGTGACTGTGAGTATAGACATATCTAGCTCTTCTCAGACAGAAGCTATGTCTGAAACGTCAAGAATCACTGACACATCTCAGATGTCAACCAGCGCTACAGATCCAGAACCGCACACTGCCATAACCACCTCCAGTATCATGACATCCCAGATATTTAAACGTATGGATACATCAGCAGTCCAGGACACACAAACAGACAATTCCCTGATGACAGCTGTCCTCAGTACAAAAGAAAGAACTTTGAAGACGGAAAATCCTTCATCTCCAACTATGTTAAGCTCAAATTTATCTTCCACAAGCTTTGCTATAACCAGAGATCATGGCACTTTATCAAAAAACACAACTGAGATCCAGACCCTGGTTCCAGTAAATGTAACCACAAGCTTAGACTCCACCATCTCAAATCCTCTTTCGTCTTTAGGTGACAACCTTGACAATGCTACAACTGGGATGGAATCCAACTATTCAACAACTGATGTAGCCATAGTTACTTCCTCAGTTTCTATCAGACCAGGTGGACCCAGTACAAACACTCCAAACATACCAACAATAAAGTCAGTTACAACCAACAACATTACTAGTCAACATACATCTTCCCAAAAGCTAGACACAACAAAAACTAGAAACCCAAACTTAACAGATACTCCTTATGTTGAGGCTTCTCCCGTCCAGACAGTTTTCCAGACACCAACAGCCAGTTCAACAAGCAGGATGACAGATTCTTCCTCAGCAGCATCAGGAGAACTCCAAACATCGTATCAAGAGACTTCATCTGTAACTGTTGAATTAGCATCATTCCTAACTTCTGGAACTTCAGAATCCATGGCATCCACACAAAGCAATGATGCAATGTCACCAAACTCAAACCAGGCTACCACGTACACCGCAATGACCATCAAAACAACAGCCTCTGAAAATATAACAGAGAACATCTCAGCATCTTCTGTCTTATCCACAATTTCACCTTCATCCACGACTGCCAAATCTTCAAAGTCGATTCCTCAAGATCACACGAGTCATGGGGTAACTGCACCCTCCACTACACCAGTAACCACTGATATGCTTGGGTCTGCAACCATGACTTCAAAATCTCCATCAGTAACACAATTTCAACAGGTGAACAGGCAACCAACAAATCAGACACTGGAATCAGACCACTCCCCTGTGCCCACTACTCTAGAGGAAACGCTCAGCAGCACTTCCAGAGATTCAACAACATCTATTTCTCTGGGACACAAAAACTCAATTGTTTCAACCAGTCAATCCATAGCACCTGACACCAGTATCTCTCTGTCTGCTCAATTACTGCAAACAACTTCAGTCCCAATTGACAGTGTAAGCTTTACTTCAAATTCAGGCAATAATTCTATTTCATCAAGTACGGCAGCTGCAACTCCAACTCTAACACCCACAGATTCTAGCAGCTCTGCACATTTTGAATCAAAAGACAATAGTTCTGTCACATTACAATCAGTCATTGTGACATCTCAATCAATCAGTATTCCAACTGATTCCAGCACTGAACTATCAAAGTTTACATCTACAGAAACATCTACAGAGTCATTGGTTGGTGGCCAAACAGCCAACAGATCTGTGATTCAAGATTCTGAGACAAGCACAGGACCTGCAACATTTGCTTTGTCATCATCTGAATCATTGCCTACCACCACTCATGCACCTGCTACAATAAGTGCAGCAGATACTCCAACAGTGTCTGCAAGTGCAAGTTTAATTTCGTCAAATACAATCATTAGCACAAACTTTGATTACTCAAGTGAATCTGGCTACATTACTAACAAAGTGACTGTCACAGCTACATCCATTTCAGAAGACACTGGACATTTTTCTGGAGTAAACTCTCATGGAATATTAGAGACCACAACTGGCAATGTCTTACCAAATTTTAATTTAGCAGTTGACTCTTTTACAACAAATCCTGTTTCTCTCACCAACAGTACTGTAACTGCTCAGTCAGTGCAAAATATTTCAGGCCGAAATCAGACTGTAACCCAGAATCCAAATGTCAGCACAATTGTTGCGGCATCATCAACTCAAACAGCACCAATCCCTATAGATTTCAGCACCACCCCAACCCCATCACTTAACCAGGGCACTGAAGTAATGTTGTCTAAACCCACAGAAGTAAGTGGTCAGTCAAGAAGCAGCACCAATACCATGGAGACTACCAAAAGGACAAGATACTCAACCCCTGAGAGTCTTGAAGCATCCTCTTTGTCACCAACAACTTCACCATTTATTACCTCTCATAAACCTCCTCCCACAACAACAACAGATCCTCTTATTAGTCCAGTTTCACTGTCATCAAACACTGGCATTACACCCAATGTAGAGCAAAAAACTGTTGCTGAAGCTTATGAAACTTCAGGCATGGTTTTAACATCACCGGTCACTTCTTCTTCAACTTCTTCCACAGGCTCCAACTTATCCATTTACAATGCAACAGCACTATCAAAGCCCACAACTACTTTAATCATTTCAGATCCAGTTTCAGAGGTAATCACAGGCAATAGACCTCCCACAAATGATTCAGTAACCAAAGTTCCATACATATCCACAGTATCAGCTAATGAACTAATGCTTTCGTCAACGATTGTCAACACAAACACTGCACAATCAATGATACCTAACCACAACAAGGGTGGGACTCAGTCCGACACTTTAAACTCTAATTCAACTATTGCTACTGATACAGAGACAGGCTCAACAGTCCAGACATCCTCACCTAAGTCACTGCAAACAAGCACAGTTATGTCACCTAATACAACAAATGGTGTCCCTCTCCAAACCACTGCCCCCACAACCCATGAAACTTCAACCATGTCTGTGATATTAAAGATTACTTCAGCTTCTTCCTCTGCCTCTAGTTTAAACTCACTAATTTCAAACCAAGCATTGTTGATTACCTCAGGCCTCAAACCTACCAGGAATAATTCAGTAACTAATGTCTCTGAAGTGAAAACCTCATCAATTAATGAAATATCACTGGGCCATACTACACAACCTCTACCCTCAGTGATAACAAAGACAAATGCAGAAACAACAAATATGGTGTCCTCCATAAATGAAGAAGCCCCAACAATATCCATTAAAACATCTGCTATGTCCATGCAACTTTTGACTGACAAAAAATACCTAAATTCTGTAAATGGTACTGGCAACATAATTAACAACATAACTGTCACAACTACATCAGAAGACATGTTTTCTACAATCACTGGTGCTTCCACATCCCTGGACCAAAGAGTGACATTGTCAGAGAGCACTGGAACACTGGCACCTAATCCCAACCATCTTTTGACCAGCAATAAAGACCTAAATTCTGTAAACAGTACTGGCATTATTATTAACAATATATCTGTCACAACATCTACATCAGAAGACATGTTTTCTACAATCACCGGTGTCACCTCATCAAATGAACAAATAGTGAAGTCATCAGAGAGTACTGGTACAAAGGTACCTGACCCCAACTATGGTGGCATTCCATCAGACATAAGTACCAGTACCATAGGAGCCATCCAAATGACAAATGCAGGAGCTATCACACATGGAAACCCTGAGAGCACAGTTGAGAATGTTTCACCAACTTCTACCTTATCATTTACCTCATTTTCCACTATTTCACCTTTGACCACAACTGTTTTATCTACATCCACATCTTTTACACCAAATTCAAAATCACCCATTTCAACACCCATGGCTAAAATTTCTGTAGAATCTGATACTCCAAATGTGGCAATTTCTGAATTCAATGGACTGGCAGTGACTGACCAATCACAAACAAGATCAACACTTACATCTAATTCTTTTGAAGATGGATTCACAGCTTATTCCAGCAGTCAGTCCTCAGTCTCTCCCACAAGTACTGCAACAACTGCAACTACTGAATCAGTCAAAACAGAATCAATGCAAATGTCTTCCTTTTCTCACCTTTTTAATACAGACAGTACTAAAGTGAGTACATCAAATATGACACCGACAACAACTCAAACATCATTCAGGGATAATATTTCTTCTACCCTATCATTACCCCATATACAGTCATTAACTGATCCAACTGCATCATCGCTACAACCCCTTACCCTTAATACACAAAACTTTAGTGACTTTGCACCAACTAAGCACCAATTGACATCCTCACAGAGCACTGCTGCACAGTTGCCTGATATAAACCTGACAAGTGAAACTTCCATTCCAGTCAACCCATCTGACATGACATCCAGAAGACCAGCACAATATTCTCCAGTGCTTACAATGGTCCAAACATCCTCAGCAAATAATGCCCCTCTCCAAACAACTTCACCCATCCCTATCGCATTTTCAACTACACCCCTGGGTAATACACCTTCAGCAGTTCCAGTAAGGATAACACCTTCATCTACACTCCAAAGTGCAACAGATTCGGTTACACCCAAAAGTACTGACAGTTTTATGCCTTCAGTTCTATCAGAAGGAACTACTTCTTTAGCTGGAACAATAAACAGTGGTACATCATCAATAACATTGCTAACTACAGCTCAAAGTACACAAACAACCACTGCATTCTCAGTTACACCAACAGATACTATGCCTTCCATCACTGCTTCAGGTACATCTCAAGGATCCACAATTTCAGATAACACAGGGACAGGTGGATCGGTAGACACTACACCTTTAGGTACACCAATGAACACATTTTCAAATGCACCGATAGGTACTGCGCCATCATTCACACAATTCCATAGCACACCCTCAGCTACACCACAAACTAGTAGCCAAGACAGTGAAATTACACCAGTTTCCACGGTCACATCAGTCTCAACATTGTCATGGAATCCGCCAATACATGCCACCTCCCAGACAGATAATATATCTCTGACACCACCAATTTCCTCTTCTCTTGGTATAAACACTGCAAGCCCTCCAACTGAACATTCTGAAAACTTCCCCACCACATCAGGAAATACTTCTGCAGAAGAGACTGTATCACCAGCATTTGCAACATCTCAAACTAACATAAAAGAGACAACCAACCCAACAATGGATGTTCTGACTGCCACTATAAAAAGTACCCTCCAACAGTTAAATATGGCAACTTCAGTTTTACCAGAAGTGACTGGACCAAGGACCAGTGTGTTGTCAGATATACCCCGAATGGAAACATCTGTACTTACTGCTTCAGTTGAAACAGATGTTTCAACACAAATGATACCTTCAGAAAACACATCAGTTACTCCTATCACTTCAGAAAACCTGACTGTATCTGTCAAATCAAGAAACACCTATTCAGATCAGACAACTAATGAAGCATCAACCTCAGATCTACTTTCTACCTCTGCACTATCAAATGCAACAACTAAAATTGTTAATTCATTAGCATTTACAAGCTCTGTAAGCACTTCACTAGACACAAGCAGACTTGGGTCATCCCCAACAAACAGACAGTCCACAAGTTCACTTATGAATGCAACCTCGAAGCGAACACTTGCTCTAGATTCAGCATCGACAAACTCTTCGCATTCCATATTCAACACCCAAGATATGATGCTGGCAGGACAGACAACTTCTTTAACATCAATAAACAACATTACTGTAGAATACTCCACTTCTTCTTCCCAAAGGCCATCATCCCATTTCTCGAGGCCAACTGAATCTTCTTCTCCAATGTCAAATCACACACTATCTATCATGACAGAATCTAAGGATACATATAGATCTCAAACAAACAAGAACACAGACACCACTGTCTTAAATACTTCCCCGAATCCTTTTCCAAACAGTACTGAACAGAAAACACAACCAACACCAGATCCACTGAGCAGAGGCTCTATTGTGTTCTTCACTGAAAATGCCAAAGTGCCACTGTTTAAAGCTATCACTTTTCATCATCCTGTTATGCACAGTGGCACTTTCATGGCTAAAAAGTTTCACAATCAGACAACAAACTGAACCAGCACTTACATGGACCACACAGGAAATGTATGATACAGCCAAGCAGCCAAAAGCCAAAGAAAAACACTAGTTGAAACCACAGATTTTGGACAATGAACATAAAACGAACAAAAACTGTTTTAATGCCCGAGTGACGCTTGGCTGGGGAGTAGGGATTGGGGCACTGAGGAAGTTCTTGTCATTCCTAAAGCATTCAAACTATTCACTCAGCACTAAGATGGTGTGCAAGACAGAGAATTTCCTAAAGTGTCTAAAAAGTAAGTAAAGTTTACTAAACTAAACAGTTTTTTGTGTACATTACTGTATTTTACCTTAGTTGACTTAATATGTATATTCATATAATAAACGGGGGTGAAATGTATTTATATTGTCTTGAACATCAATGCAGAGTGTACAATTGATGTAGACACTTCTACAACAAATATATGATATGCTTTTTTATGCTACTACTTGTAACTTGTAAAAATTATTTTGCTCAGAAAATGAAACGTATGTTGCCATATGCATTGGCCGCTGCACCCATTTCTAACATGTGAATATAAATAAATGAATAAAATTCAGGAAATAATCAAATGTTTTTTTTAATTACTACTGGGCATTCTGTTGCTTTGCAAGCTTAGAATTATTATCCTACAGAACCTTTATGCAAGTTCACATATAATGAAGCTGCACTATGTAAGATTTTTTAAAAAATAAGTAAGGAGAAAAAATGTAGATGGATCTGATGAAGATAATGTGAGAATAGTAGATAGTTATTTTTCATTCTCAGAAGACACATTCATTATCAAGTTTTTGTTACTTTTTCAATGTGCTCATATCAGATTCATCCACTCAGTGAAGGGGTCCAAAGCGCAACTGTTACGTATTTACTACGTAGCAATTACATATTCACTAGAGAAGTCTCCAAATCCCTAAGTCTTACAAAGTATAGCTTATCTAAATAGTTAGCTCAATTACTTGACATGAATGACAGAATGTTACATGAACACATTAAGTAAGAGTCACGTTTCACTCCAGCAATCCAACTTACAAAATTATGGAAGAAGTAGAAGAGCTTAACTTAAATGACTTTTGTATGTACTTATTGTAATTTATGCTGTATATTTGTTTCGTTTTTCAAAATCTTTAGTTATTACTATTATTATTATTATTTAGTTATTTAGTTATTAAGTTATTACTTTGAAAGTTTTTACAGATACCTTGACCACTCATGCTAATATGGTTAACAATAAATTGAAACCTGTCTTAAACTCTAAGATCTCAAAACACTTTTGCCTCTACAAAAAAGTGCTCTTCTTTACAGCCTCTTTAATCATATTTCATTAAGTTTTATATTCTTCCATTTGTTTAAGATCACATGGCAATTTAACATTGAATAAAAATAGTGTGAGCTTAACAATAGAAAAAATGTCAGCAATGACAGACAACACCCTGTTTAATGCCTTCAAAGATGAACTGATAAAGAAATGAACAGAGAATGTGGCTGCTAGATAATTTGATAAATACATGACTACTGTCATAACGAAACCTCATATGTCAAAAAAAGTAAAAAGAAGGAAATATAGTCACTTTTTTATTGTAGGTAATTTTGGAACAGTTCTATTTGTCTATTCATCATGATATTTTCACACAATGTAAAGAGCAGCAGGCATTTTATATGTAAAAAAAAAAGAAAGAAAAAGAATGAAAAAAAACACAGAAAGGTAACCTTTAATTTCAACAGTTTATTTTCAAAACTTAAATGATGTGAGAAATCCTAATAGCCAGGTAAACTTTTCTTTCAGACTTAATTTACAAATAAGATGAGGTGTTCTAAGATTTCCTGATGAACATATTGTCGCTGTCCAAAGAAAAATCTCCAAAATGGTCACTTTACAGGAAAGGCCAAAACCATTCTTACTTTCAATGTAAGTCAATGTGAATATATTTTATTGCAAGTAATTTTAAAGCATTGCTATCAGTCCATTTTTCATGAAATTTCCACATGATGTAAAGGAGAGCCACTGTGTCCAAATGATGCAGAAAATTAAAAATCAACAAAATGAAGATACATGTTTTTCTTTGGACAGCGACAATATGTTTTAGATTTTCACTTGTGAGTTCACACAATCTAAGTTCTTATTGGGTTTGACATGAGACTTGGATGACAATGAAATGCTATTGTGCAATTGCAACATACCCCACAGCTATATTTTTAGACATTACTTCTTTCAGTTGTACAAGATGGAATGCGTCATCAATTCACCTGCCAAAAATGCCTTTCAACTGAAACAAAGGACAATGCAAAAAATGTGGCTAGACTCTGCATGACAGTAGATGACTGAAGAATATGAATGGCCAGTATTGAGAAATATGTCAAAGAGACCATACTCAGACACGTCACTTTCATCAGGACTTATAAGTAAGCCCACACAAGCATTGCTTTACACATTTGCATTACGGGACTATTGGGCTACCCTGCTGTAGAGGACTATGATTTGACAGACATCATACAAACACACTACATCACAATTCAGCTACTTCACAAATAGTGATCGAAGCTGACTTCACGAAGGAATTTGGTAAGTTTGATAACTGAATTTGAGAGTTTGTTAGTAATAATTAATTAGTATTTTATAAATAATAAATAAGTAATGAGTAGTAAGTTATAAGTAATAAATTCAAGTCTGTAAGAATGAGAGATTTTATTTCCTGGTATTAGGTGACATCTGATAATCTCAAAATTAGAATTTTACTAAACCATGTTATTCAAGTCATTAATCCCCTAAACTAATTACAATTGAAAATAATACTAATACTAATAACTAATTCATAAAATAAAGGCAAGTTCTTACAATGAAACAAATGAAGGCAACATGAAAGAGAACATTTTTCTCTCATTTATTATTTAATCGTCTTTCTCAGTCATTACTTCTAATAAGTTTTATCTACCAAGGACCATTTCAACAGGACCATTTCTTTTTAAAGGGTTTTTAAACCTTTAAATAAAAGGGCTGAGGTACTGAAAGACAGTCTTATATTTTATCACTTGCATTCCTAATCTGTAAATATCACATATTTTCCTTCTAATCAGATCTTTTATCTTCCATCAGTAAGGAATTGTTGGCGTTTTAAAAACAATTACACAGAGCGCTCAAGAAGACTTACACCATGTGGAATTAATGCTAAATCAGTTTGTTGTGACACAAATTAAGCTCAGGAAAGTTTTATTTTAACCAGGTGGGGAATCCCTACCACTTCAATTAACAATAACTAATGGTGTTAAATAATGGTAAAATGAAATTACAATACAAAATGTATAAAAGCTTTGGCTGGTTTTTATCTGTATTTCTTTCCTAAATAAACAGATTTATCAATCAGATTATATACCTAAATATTTATATTAGGGGTGGGAATCTCTAGGCACCTCACGATTCGATTAGATTATGATTCAGAGGACTGCGATGCAATTATAAAATGATTAACGATGCATCTTGATTTCTACAGAATTTCTGTTTTCTCACTGTGTGAAGACTTGGAACTTTTAAAGCAAAGTGTAATAGTCCATAATGAATTTACTTCCAATATCTTTTATTAATAAACCAAACAGAAGCGATGTGGCAAGTCAACTAGAAGGCTCTCATTCACTGCGCTTGTTTGGAGCACATGAGACGCTGGCTGTCACTCATCTGTGATAAAATGCGCAGTTACGGTGAAATAAAATCCTGTGACAATGGGTGTCCACACAGCAGATTACAGATATTCTACCCGTTTTCTTTAGTGATTTTATAACTCCGGTTTTGGTCTCTTTGTAGAGTGTGGGGGGGTCACTGTGTCAGTAAAATATCTTTGAGACCGGACGCTGTATCTCGGCTCCAAAGTGTACAACATAACGCAAAAGCCCTGGTTCTCAACGACTCAGAATGGACGCAAATCCTTGACAATAAAAGTTGTGATAGAGTTTGTAGTTTGCTTCGTTCTTTGGGTTGGGTGGAAGTTTTGACATCGTTTGCTTGATGGTCCTCTGGTTGGCAACAAGTACAACCGGACGAAAAATGGGTGGAAACATGTAATATGGTTTTCCCCCTCAACTGCTTAGAAGCCAAAGAGCTTCCATACACTAGCTCAAGGGTCGGCAACCTGCGGCTCTTTTACTGGCCGAATGCAGCTCCACAGCAGAATTCGATTTGTAGGTAAAAATAAAATGATCCTCCTTTGCAGTAAAATAAAGCTCTGCTAATCATTCAAACACAGTTTTAACAATAAATGATCTTAAACGCTGGAGTTAATATAGCCTATAACCGCTAGTTCACCTAGCTAGTAGCTAATGAAAAGGCAAAGAGAAAGATTTAAGACGAACATCAATAATTTGGAGATGAATAGATGTTTATAATCACTCTAGCTGGTTTCCTGATATGTTTAATCTACAATGAGAAACTGTTAAACACCAAAAAAGTGAAGCCGAAGTCAGCGTCTCATTCACCAGCCTCTTGTTTGAATTTGCGTGTTTCACCTTAAATGGTGCAGCAGTTACATTCTGGCGCCTCAGGCACTATTTAAGGTGGAATGGGAAAGTTGAACGAGAAGCTGTAGAACGAGAAGCGGCTTCAGCCTCATAAAAAGTAGAACATTGAGAGACATTTTACAAGGAACTGTTCTACTTTTGTGGAAAAGTTTTCAGTTGGTGATGCAAGAAAAGCGGCTACAGCTAAGCTAAAGCTTAAAGCAGAGTAAAGTAGCTAAGTCTGCATTTTTGTTTGTATTATAGCCTTTTAGCACGTACTGAGACACATGTAGAGCCAAGATGGTAAAATGGACTTAAAATGTTATGGCTCCAAAGGGGGGTTTGATTTTTGTTGAAAGGACAAAATGACTCTTATTAACATTTGGGTTGCGACCCCTGCACTAGCTTTTAATGTAGTGTGCCGCCACAGACTGTCCAGGCACTGCACTTCTGCACTTTGCAAAGTTCCGCCTTTTGCATTCCGTCAACATTGCGTTATCAATTAAAATTTAGAAAATCGTTTTTTGATATTTGTAAATTAATTCAGAATTGCCCACGTCCGCATCGCAATCCATCTAAGAATCGATTTTTTCCCCACCCCTAATTTATATACAGTATGTCCATTAACAACCATCTCACATGTATCCAGAGATACTGTTGCAGAAGCTGAAATGGTTTAAAATAAGAGATCAAAACAAATGATTAAACAAAGGAAAATGTAATGAATAATAGCTATTATAGACCTGTATATATTTGAGTTATATCTAAACCTAATTTATTATATTATATTATATTATATTATATTGTGATTACAGTTATAAGTGATGCCTAGAATATTACATGCTAACACACAATCTCCTAAAGGTGTTATTTGAAACAATCAAGATGAATGGAAAAACATTGACTGCAGTGTGCATGTTAATGGGTAAGTGTAAAAACAAATTACCATCTTCACCAAAAGTTTACTTATAGTAAGTTTTTCATTTGAACTGGTTAAAACTATTCTCCAAAATAACATTGCTCTCGAATGTGCTTCCCTTAAAACAGCCACAATAAACTGTGTTATAACACAAGACAACACAACTACAGCTAACACAGAATCAGTAACAAATGTCACAAATTTCAATGAGGAATCAACTACAGCTTTAGCAGGGTCTACAACAGATTATATAATGGAGTCAAATACTACTGCAAATACTGAATCAATTACAACAGTAACAACAGAATCAGCTGGTACAGCTGTTGAATCAACTACAGCTTTTACAACAGAATCAACAGCAGTTTATATTGTGGAAACAAGTACTACTGCAAGTGTTACCTCAATAACAGAACCCAGCACAGAACCTACAACAGTTCTTACCATGGAAACAAGTAATGCTGCAACTGTTGAAACTACAGAACCTAACACAGAATCAAGCACAGAACCTACAACAGTTACCACAATGGAATCAAGTCCTGGAACGGTTGAATCAACTACAGAACCTACAACAGAATCAACCACAGAACCTATGACAGTTACAACCATGCAATCAAGTACTGCTGTAACTGTTGAATCAACTACAGAACCTAGCACAGAATCAGCTACAGAACCTACAACAGAATCAACAGCAGAACTCACAACAGTTACAACAATGGAATCAAGTACTGCTGTACCTGTTGAATCAACTACAGAACCAACAACAGTTATCACCTTGGAAACAAGTAATGTTGTAACTGTTGAATCAACTACAGAACCTAGCACAGAATCAACTACAGAACTTGCAACAGTTACAACAATAGAATCAAGTACTGCTGTGCCTGTTGAATCAACTACAGAACCTACAACAGAATCAACAGCAGAACCCACAACAGTTACAACAATGGAATCAAGTACTGCTGTACCTGTTGAATCAACTATAGAAACCACAACAGTTATCACCATGGAAGCAAGTACTGTTGCAACTGTCGAATCAACTACAGAACCTAGCACAGAATCAACTACAGAACTTGCAACAGTTACAACAATGGAATCAAGTACTGCTGTGCCTGTTGAATCAACTACAGAACCTACAACAGAATCAACAGCAGAACCCACAACAGTTACAACAATGGAATCAAGTACTGCTGTACCTGTTGAATCAACTACAGAACCCACAACAGTTATCACCATGGAAAGAAGTACTGTTGCAACTGTTGAATCAACGTCAGAAACTATAACAGAATCAACCACAGAACCTACAACAGTGAACTCCATGGAAACAAGTACTGCTGTAACTGTTGAATCAACTACAGAACCTAGCACTGAATCAACTACAGAACCTACAACAGTTACAACAATGGAAACAAGCACTGCTGCACCTATTGAATCAACTACAGAATCGACAACAGTTACAACAATGGAATCAAGCACTGCTGCACCTACTGAATCAAGTACAGAACCTACGACAGAACAAACCACTGAAACTACAACAGTTACAACCATGGAATCAAGTACTGCTGTACCTACTGAATCAACTACAGAACCTACAACAGTTATCACCTTGGAATCGAGTACTGCTGTACCTGTTGAATCAACTACAGAACCTACAACAGTTATCACCTTGGAAACAAGTACTGTTGTAACTGTTGAATCAACTACAGAACCTAACACAGAATCATCTACAGATCTTGCAACAGTTACAACAATGGAATCAAGTACTGCTGTGCCTGTTGAATCAACTACAGAACCTACAACAGTTACAACCATGGAGTCAAGCACTGCTGCACCTATTGAATCAACTACAGAACCTACGACAGAACAAACCACTGAAACTACAACAGTTACAACAGTGGAATCAAGTACTGGTTTACCTGTTGAATCAACTACAGAACCTACAACAGTTATCACCTTGGAAACAAGTACTGCTGTAACTGTTGAATCAACTACAGAACCTAGCACTGAATCAACTACAGATCTTACAACAGTTACAACCATGGAATCAAGCACTGCTGCACCTATTGAATCAACCACAGAACCTACAACAGTTACAACCATGGAATCAAGCACTGCTGCACCTACTGAATCGAGTACAGAACATATGACAGAACAAACCACTGAAACTACAACAGTTTCCACAATAGAATCAAGTACTGGTGTACCTACTGAATCAACTACAGAACCTACAACAGTTACAACCATGGAATCAAGCACTGCTGTAACTTTTGAATCAACTACAGAACCTACAACAGTTACAACCATGGAATCAAGCACTGCTGCACCTACTGAATCAACTACAGAACCTTCGACAGAACAAACATCTGAAACTACAACCGTTACAATAATGGAATCAAGTACTGCTCTACCTGTTGAATCAACTACAGAAACTACAACAGTTACAACCATGGAATCAAGCACTGCTGCACCTACTGAATCAACTACAGAGCCTGGCACTGAATCAACTACAGATGTTACAACAGTTATGACGCCGGAATCAAGTACTGCTGTGCCTATTGAATCAACTACAGAACCTACAACAGTTACAACCATGGAATCAAGCACTGCTGCACCTACTGAATCAACTACAGAACCTATGACAGTTACAACCATGGAATCAAGCACTGCTGCACCTACTGAATCAACTACAGAACCTACGACAGAACAAACCACTGAAACTACAACAGTTACAACAATGGGATCTACAAGAGTTACAACCATGGAATCAAGCACCGCTGCACCTACTGAATCAAGTACAGAACCTATGACACAACAAACTACAGAACAAACCACTGAATCTACAGCAGTTACCACAATGGGATCAAGTACTGCTGTAACTGTTGAATCAACTATAGAACCTATAACAGTTACAACCATGGAATCAAGCACTGCTGTACCTGTTGAATCAACTACAGAACCTACAACAGTTACAACCATGGAATCAAGCACTGCTGCACCTACTGAATCAACTGCAGAACCTACAACAGTTACAACCATGGAATCAAGCACTGCTGCACCTACTGAATCAAGTACAGAACCTACGACAGAACCAACCACAGAAACTACAACAATTACAACAATGGAATCAAGTACTGCTGTACCGGTTGAATCAACAACAGAACCTACAACAGTTACAACCATGGAATCAAGTACTGCTGTACCTTTTGAATCAACTACAGAACCTACAACAGAATTAACAGCAGAACCAACAACAGTTACAACAATAGAATCAAGTACTGCTGTACCGGTTGAATCAACTACAGAACCCACAACAGTTATCACCATGGAAACAAGTACTGTTGCAACTGTTGAATCAACTTCAGAAACTAGAACAGAATCAACTACAGAACCTACAACAGTTACAACCATGGAATCAAGCACTGCTGCACCTACTGAATCAACTACAGAACCTTCGACAGAACAAACATCTGAAACTACAACAGTTACAACCATGGAATCAAGTACTGCTCTACCTGTTGAATCAACTACAGAAACTACAACATTTACAACCATGGAATCAAGCACTGCTGCACCTATTGAATCAACTACAGAACCTACAACAGTTACAATCATGGAATCAAGCACTGCTGCACCTATTGAATCAACTACAGAACCTACAAGAGTTACAACCATGGAATCAAGCACTGCTGTACCTGTTGAATCAACTACAGAACCTACAACAGTTACATCCATGGAATCAAGCACCGCTGCACCTACTGAATCAAGTACAGAACCTATGACAGAACAAACTACAGAACAAACCACTGAATCTACAACAGTTACCACAATGGGATCAAGTACTGCTGTACCTGTTGAATCAACTACAGAACCTATAACAGTTACAACCATGGAATCAAGCACTGCTGTACCTGTTGAATCAACTACAGAACCTACAACAGTTACAACCATAGAATCAAGCACTGCTGCACCTACTGAATCAACTGCAGAACCTACAACAGTTACAACCATGGAATCAAGCACTGCTGCACCTACTGAATCAAGTACAGAACCTACGACAGAACCAACCACAGAAACTACAACAATTACAACAATGGAATCAAGTACTGCTGTACCTGTTGAATCAACAACAGAACCTACAACAGTTACAACAATGGAATCAAGTACTGCTGTACCTTTTGAATCAACTACAGAACCTACAACAGAATTAACAGCAGACCCAACAACAGTTACAACAATAGAATCAAGTACTGCTGTACCTGTTGAATCAACTACAGAACCCACAACAGTTATCACCATGGAAACAAGTACTGTTGCAACTGTTGAATCAACTTCAGAAACTAGAACAGAATCAACTACAGAACCTACAACAGTTACAACCATGGAATCAAGCACTGCTGTAACTTTTGAATCAACTACAGAACCTACAACAGTTACAACCATGGAATCAAGCACTGCTGCACCTACTGAATCAACTACAGAACCTTCGACAGAACAAACATCTGAAACTACAACCGTTACAATAATGGAATCAAGTACTGCTCTACCTGTTGAATCAACTACAGAAACTACAACAGTTACAACCATGGAATCAAGCACTGCTGCACCTACTGAATCAACTACAGAGCCTGGCACTGAATCAACTACAGATGTTACAACAGTTATGACGCCGGAATCAAGTACTGCTGTGCCTATTGAATCAACTACAGAACCTACAACAGTTACAACCATGGAATCAAGCACTGCTGCACCTACTGAATCAACTACAGAACCTATGACAGTTACAACCATGGAATCAAGCACTGCTGCACCTACTGAATCAACTACAGAACCTACGACAGAACAAACCACTGAAACTACAACAGTTACAACAATGGGATCTACAAGAGTTACAACCATGGAATCAAGCACCGCTGTACCTACTGAATCAACTACAGAACCTATGACACAACAAACTACAGAACAAACCACTGAATCTACAGCAGTTACCACAATGGGATCAAGTACTGCTGTAACTGTTGAATCAACTATAGAACCTATAACAGTTACAACCATGGAATCAAGTACTGCTGTACCTGTTGAATCAACTACAGAACCTACAACAGTTACAACCATGGAATCAAGCACTGCTGCACCTACTGAATCAACTGCAGAACCTACAACAGTTACAACCATGGAATCAAGCACTGCTGCACCTACTGAATCAAGTACAGAACCTACGACAGAACCAACCACAGAAACTACAACAATTACAACAATGGAATCAAGTACTGCTGTACCGGTTGAATCAACAACAGAACCTACAACAGTTACAACCATGGAATCAAGTACTGCTGTACCTTTTGAATCAACTACAGAACCTACAACAGAATTAACAGCAGAACCAACAACAGTTACAACAATAGAATCAAGTACTGCTGTACCGGTTGAATCAACTACAGAACCCACAACAGTTATCACCATGGAAACAAGTACTGTTGCAACTGTTGAATCAACTTCAGAAACTAGAACAGAATCAACTACAGAACCTACAACAGTTACAACCATGGAATCAAGCACTGCTGCACCTACTGAATCAACTACAGAACCTTCGACAGAACAAACATCTGAAACTACAACAGTTACAACCATGGAATCAAGTACTGCTCTACCTGTTGAATCAACTACAGAAACTACAACAGTTACAACCATGGAATCAAGCACTGCTGCACCTATTGAATCAACTACAGAACCTACAACAGTTACAATCATGGAATCAAGCACTGCTGCACCTATTGAATCAACTACAGAACCTACAAGAGTTACAACCATGGAATCAAGCACTGCTGTACCTGTTGAATCAACTACAGAACCTACAACAGTTACATCCATGGAATCAAGCACCGCTGCACCTACTGAATCAAGTACAGAACCTATGACAGAACAAACTACAGAACAAACCACTGAATCTACAACAGTTACCACAATGGGATCAAGTACTGCTGTACCTGTTGAATCAACTACAGAACCTATAACAGTTACAACCATGGAATCAAGCACTGCTGTACCTGTTGAATCAACTACAGAACCTACAACAGTTACAACCATAGAATCAAGCACTGCTGCACCTACTGAATCAACTGCAGAACCTACAACAGTTACAACCATGGAATCAAGCACTGCTGCACCTACTGAATCAAGTACAGAACCTACGACAGAACCAACCACAGAAACTACAACAATTACAACAATGGAATCAAGTACTGCTGTACCTGTTGAATCAACAACAGAACCTACAACAGTTACAACAATGGAATCAAGTACTGCTGTACCTTTTGAATCAACTACAGAACCTACAACAGAATTAACAGCAGAACCAACAACAGTTACAACAATAGAATCAAGTACTGCTGTACCTGTTGAATCAACTACAGAACCCACAACAGTTATCACCATGGAAACAAGTACTGTTGCAACTGTTGAATCAACTTCAGAAACTAGAACAGAATCAACTACAGAACCTACAACAGTTACAACCATGGAATCAAGCACTGCTGTAACTTTTGAATCAACTACAGAACCTACAACAGTTACAACCATGGAATCAAGCACTGCTGCACCTACTGAATCAACTACAGAACCTTCGACAGAACAAACATCTGAAACTACAACCGTTACAATAATGGAATCAAGTACTGCTGTACCTGTTGAATCAACTACAGAAACTACAACAGTTACAACCATGGAATCAAGCACTGCTGCACCTATTGAATCAACAACAGAACCTACAACAGTTACAATCATGGAATCAAGCACTGCTACACCTATTGAATCAACTACAGAACCTACAAGAGTTACAACCATGGAATCAAGCACTGCTGTACCTGTTGAATCAACTACAGAACCTACAACAGTTACATCCATGGAATCAAGCACCGCTGCACCTACTGAATCAAGTACAGAACCTATGACAGAACAAACTACAGAACAAACCACTGAATCTACAACAGTTACCACAATGGGATCAAGTACTGCTGTACCTGTTGAATCAACTACAGAACCTATAACAGTTACAACCATGGAATCAAGCACTGCTGTACCTGTTGAATCAACTACAGAACCTACAACAGTTACAACCATGGAATCAAGCACTGCTGCACCTACTGAATCAACTACAGAACCTACAATAGTTACAACCATGGAATCAAGCACTGCTGCACCTACTGAATCAAGTACAGAACCTACGACAGAACCAACCACAGAAACTACAACAATTACAACAATGGAATCAAGTACTGCTGTACCTGTTGAATCAACAACAGAACCTACAACAGTTACAACCATGGAATCAAGTACTGCTGTACCTTTTGAATCAACTACAGAACCTACAACAGAATTAACAGCAGAACCAACAACAGTTACAACAATAGAATCAAGTACTGCTGTACTGGTTGAATCAACTACAGAACCCACAACAGTTATCACCATGGAAACAAGTACTGTTGCAACTGTTGAATCAACTTCAGAAACTAGAACAGAATCAACTACAGAACCTATGACACTTACGACAATGGAATCAAGTACTGCTGTACCTGTTGAACCAACCACAGAACCTACAACAGTTACAACCATGGAATCAAGCACTGCTGCACCTACTGAATCAAGTACAGAACCTACAACAGTTACAACCATGGAATCAAGCACTGCTGCACCTACTGAATCAACTACAGAACCTACGACAGAACAAACCACTGAAACTACAACAGTTACAACCATGGAATCAAGTACTGCTGTACCTACTGAATCAACTACAGAACCTACAACAGTTATCACCTTGGAATCGAGTACTGCTGTAACTGTTGAATCAACTACAGAACTTACAACAGTTACAACCATGGAATCAAGCACTGCTGTAACTTTTGAATCAACTACAGAACCTACAACAGTTACAACCATGGAATCAAGCACTGCTGTATCTGTTGAATCAACTACAAAACCTTCAACAGTTACAACCATGGAATCAAGCACTGCTGCACCTATTGAATCAACTACAGAACCTACAACAGTTACATCCATGGAATCAAGCACTGCTGCACCTACTGAATCAAGTACAGAACGTATGACACAACAAACTACAGAACAAACCACTGAATCTACAGCAGTTACCACAATGGGATCAAGTACTGCTGTACGTGTTGAATCAACTACAGAACCTATAACAGTTACAACCATGGAATCAAGCACTGCTGTACCTGTTGAATCAACTACAGAACCTACAACAGTTACAACCATGGAATCAAGCACTGCTGCACCTACTGAATCAACTGCAGAACCTACAACAGTTACAACCATGGAATCAAGCACAGCTGCACCTACTGAAGCAAGTACAGAACCTACGACAGAACCAACCACAGAAACTACAACAATTACAACAATGGAATCAAGTACTGCTGTACCTGTTGAATCAACAACAGAACCTACAACAGTTACAACCATGGAATCAAGTACTGCTGTACCTTTTGAATCAACTACAGAACGTACAACAGAATTAACAGCAGAACCAACAACAGTTACAACAATAGAATCAAGTACTGCTGTACCGGTTGAATCAACTACAGAACCCACAACAGTTATCACCATGGAAACAAGTACTGTTGCAACTGTTGAATCAACTTCAGAAACTAGAACAGAATCAACTACAGAACCTATGACACTTACGACAATGGAATCAAGTACTGCTGTACCTGTTGAATCAACCACAGAACCTACAACAGTTATCACCATGGAATCAAGCACTGCTGCACCTACTGAATCAAGTACAGAACCTACGATAAGCATTTTCTACCCTTATTCGACAAAATTTCTTTTTCCTTTGTTTCAAAGTCCTATTCTTGAGCTCTCTATTTTTCTGTCAACCTTCCACAGCTGTCTCTACAAGCACAGTGCAACTTATTATACAGCAAATTAGCTTTACCACCAATGAAGAATTTTTTTCAGACCTATTAAACCCATCTTCACAAGCCTTCATCTCTAGAGTAGCACGTGTGAAATCAGAGGTCAGTACATTGTGTTGTAAAATATACGTAATTCTTTGTTATTACATTACTTTAACGACTAAGTAAAAATAATGTACTGTAATGTACAGATAAGTGTGATAATGAGCGTTTATTTGTTTTGTTTTTTTTTTTTTTTTTTTAACAGTTTCAACCAGCATTTCAGGCAGCATTTATCAACTTCTTTGGGCTAACAGTAAATAGCTTCAGGTGAGCATCAAGTATATTAATTCTGCATTCTCAATTTTAAATTCCATTAAATTCCCAATATATATATATATATATATATATATATATATATATATTATGATAAATGATCTTTTTAAATCTGTGTTTGTCTGCATAGGGCTGGATCGATTATCACAGACATGAATTTACAATTCCTTGATCGTGGAAGTCTGCCCAATGCTACTACAGTCATTAATACTGTGCTCAATGCAAATACTACTTTTAACATTACAAGTGTTAATAGTAAGTACAACACACTATATGCAACTAGCAGGCTTACTTAGTCAGAACCATAACAAACTAGCAGAAACACACGTAAACAAACTGTGCTTGTTATGTTGATTTAATTATTTAGATTCAAGGTGTATCTTAATAAATAAAACAAATGCCTAGAGACTGCCTAACAACTTAATAATTATGTATTTCATGATTTGATTTTTTTTTCCTTTAATCTCAGTGACAGAAACACCTATAGTTTTGACTACAGCTGAACCAACAACTGTATCAATCACTACAGATACAATGACCACCACAACTACAACTCCTCCTGCAACCACAACTCAAGTTTTAGCAACCACAACAACTACTACAAAACCAACAACCACATTTCAGGCTTCAACATCTATCTCTACAACAACAACAACAACTACCACTCTAATAACAACAATACCAGAAACTACTCCAACAACAACAACTACTACTACTACTCTAATAACAACAATACCAGAAACTACAACTACAACAAAAATGCCAACAACTACCACAACAACTGCAACACTACAAACTACTAGTACATCAACTACCCCAACAACTTCTACTACTGCAACAACTCCAACAACAACTACTACTAAAACTACTATAATAACAACTCCAGTAACTACTACAACAACTCCAACAACAACTACTACTAAAACTACTATAATAACAACTCCAGTAACTACTACAACAACTCCAACAACTACTACTACTAAAACTACTATAATAACAACTCCAGTAACTACTACAACAACTCCAACAACTACTACTACTACTACTACAACAACTACAACAACTTCAACAACTACTACTACTCCAACAACAACAACAACAACAACAACAGTAGCAACAACAACACCTGCACCAACGCGTCCACCCCCAGCTGTTGCTCTGCAGATTGTAATCCAGCAAGTGTATGTTGTACAGCTGAGTAACCCTCAGAGTGAGGAATTCCGCGTCCTAGCTGTTACAGTGGCAGCATCAGTGAGTGTCAGATTGTTAATAAATCACTTTATTTTATTTTCTAAAATATTACTACAATTTGACTAGAATACTGAATTTGACACAATATGCTATACTTGACACAGTGTGCTTTCTGAATGGAAAATAGTTCTGAATCTGAAATGATTAGCTATACATTGTAGCACCAAACAAGCTCTGGTTATAGCTCTTACCGCAGCTGTTAAAAAGGCAACTGAGAATTCAGTAAAAGTATAATTATAAATATGTGTAATATTTCTGCATAGTAATGAAATTCTCTTTTCAGTTTGACGTGGTCTACAAAGCACGATATGGGATTCTATTCGTCAGAACTATTGTGCTGGCCTTCAGGTAAGAGTCAGTGCTCATGACTACAGACTGCCTTTCATTTTGACATATACAAGAGAGCACTGTGGTACAGTTTGACCACAACTCAAGTAATGCACACTTCTTATTTTTGTTTTAAGAAAACAAAAGAAAAAACCTTGTTGGACATCACTTAGAGTATTTTACACTATAACTGATTTATATCTTTAGAAACGTTGTAGCTGAAAATCCTAAGTTTTCTTCTCCCCAGACCTGGAACCACTCGTGCACAAAATGTAGAAGCAGATGTCCAGTTGATATTCAACGAGAACTCCACAACGTCCATTCCAACCTCTACTGAAGTCGTGAGCACTCTGAAAGAGGCTATATCAAATCCAAACTCAGGTTTCAACTTAACAGTGGACCCCACCTCCATCACTGTTCTCAGTGAGTTGACCAGATTGGTCTATCTTCCCTCCCACTGAAGAGAGAACTGTTTTCATGTTGTGGTTAGGAAATTTTGCAAATTTATGGTTAATGTTATTGTTCATCGTTGCCATGATCCACAAATTCAGTCAAACTAAAACTTTTGGATTCCCTCATTATCAAATGTGCATTTAACTGTAACATTTATCTGTACTTTTTCCAGGCATTCCACAGACTGTCGCAGTGGTATTACTAACAAATGGCACTTTTGTAACGGCTCTCTCAGACTCCTCCTCAGCTTTATTCACAAACAGGTCGTCAATGATCAAAACGGGAGTAAGTATGAAACTAGTGATTTCTTAGTAACTTTGAGATTTTCTCTGGAAAGAGACCCATACACATTACCTTTGTAACCATTTATTTGTTGTTTATTTTGCAGCTGGAGCCCTTTTTCACAGCTGACTACCCTTCAGCATTCAGCAGCTTGACACTGTCAAATTTCAGGTAATTACTGTTCTCAGTGTTTTCTCACTAATATTAATTAATTCATTTCTTAACATGAACAACACATGAGGTACAACATTCATAATTGCTAATATAAAGTAAACAAGTTACAACATTAAATGTTGTCTAACAAAACTAATGTTTTTGTTAAAATGAAAAACAAATGAGATACTACATTGACAAAGGTTAGCTAATATTTTGGGGGTTTTATTTATTTATTTTGAGTTGGTTCAGCTCATGGACTGTTTTTACTGTTACTCACGTCTCTCACTTTGGAGCTTTAGCATTTTATGTTTGACCAAAATCATTAAAAAAGAGAACAGTGACATACAAACTTCAGTACTCTGCTGATGCTTAATGGACTAAGAAGTTCCACTGCAGTTCTATGAGTTACTTAAAATACCTGATGTAAAGTGAAAACTAGTCATGTCTTAGTAGTGAATTCAAGCAATTGTCATTTGTTTACTTAATATTTACTAACCACTATTTACATAGTAGATCATGTGTTTTTTACTGTTAAAAATACAATAATGTTAATGTTCCTGAACACTTAATGTAAAAACAACATTAACTGTGTACCTAATATTAGCTTTAATATTATCATTAATGTAGTACCTCATGTTATTAAATAGTAAATATTAATAAACATTTACTGTAAAGTGTAACTCAGTTTAGAATTGTGTTAGTTTGCATCACAACCCAGTCATGTCAATCTTCTTATCATAATAATAACAAAGAATCTCACTTTGCCCTCACTCACTTTATTTGTCCATCCAGTGATGGAGGTCTCAGCTCTACTGGTGTAACAATGATCCAGAACTCCATGGATTTGTCTTTTGGAGCCTCTGCTACACTGCCCAACACCACCCAGATTGTACAAACTATAATCAGAGCGGCTAAAAATAACAGCCTCCCTTTCCAGATCTTCACCTCAAAAATCATAGTGAATGGCACTGGTAAGTCATTTAGCTACATGGTTTCTGTCATTTCAGGATCAAAACAAGAGCCCTATGCAATAGCTCTAGTTTTTTACTTAAACTTTACTTATTGTTGTAGAATGGCTGTAGGAAATGTAAATTATAAGATGATAATCTTTTTAGAATTGAAACCATTTATTGCTCATGTCAGTTTTGGGTTTAACACACACACACACACACACACACACACATATATATATATATATATATATATATATATATATATATATATATATATATTAATAATGTAATATTTCATTTATTATCTATTTCTGTTTTAGCATTTACTTATTCATTTTTTTATTTGTTGCCATACAGTAATATCATCAAGTGAAGTCAGCAGCAAGGTCAGCATGTTCACAGCAACCTTCATGGTATTCCTGTCACTATTCTTCACATGGTCCAGCTGAAGCTATCCACTTCCAGCATTCAGAAGGAGTGACTTCAGGGTGCTTTTAGCCCCTTTTCTCAGTGTCAGTTAAGTGATTTGAAAAGAGGCCTTTCTGAGCACCATGTTTTTAAAGAATCTGTACTGGGTCTATACTTCATGAAAGCTACCTGTAATTTAAGTGAAACTTCAACTTGAAGCCAGATATTTTATCTCAGAGCAGTTCATACATACTGCTCTTCAGCACCTATTAATCACTAGTATGCTTCACATGTAAGTGTGCTTCACATGTAAGCCCTTTCTGAAAGTGTAAGTTACGTGCATAATGTAATTTGTTATCATTGTAAGCTTATTTATTTATTTAGCGCGTCAAGTCGGTTTTGGCTCCTAGTGACCAAATGGATGTTTCTCCAGAATGTCTTGTCTCTCGTTTGGGTCTTTAGGATTTTTAATGGCTGGCTCATGATATCTCTGTCTGTGGTTGTCCATATTGTCCATATTATTTAAAAATATATATTGATGTATTCAAATAAAATGCACTGTTATCATTAGTGTTGTTGATATTGATGATGATGTTATTACTACACATTTTTAATGCACTGCATCTTATAGGAAACACATGTTGCTGCTTTTTTGTGAAGACGTCTTGTGAATTTTCTTGATTGTACTCAGTCCTAAACCCTCAAGTAAGCTGGCAACATCAACTACATTACAGCCACATTTCAGAACCATACTACCCATTCCAACAGATTCAATATCATCAAAATTTCGAGTTAATCCAAAAATGATTACATTTTCAGTTACACAAACAGATCCACTATATCAACAGATATATACTTTACATCAAACAGATTTTTCAGATTCGGGGTCATCGGTTAAAACAACAGGAGCTTCTACAAAATCTGTAAAGAATGGTGTGGTGTTAAACATATACTTTGTGAATCTGTGTGTAAAAATGAGACAAAACCAGCAAAAGTTCTTTACAGTAAAGTGAATGTGTGTTATACAAATTATAAGCAAAAACACCAGTTTGACTTCAGATCTGGCTCAGGCCAAAACAACAAACAAACCCACATTAACTCCAAGAGAAATGCTTACTAACCTTAATGAAAACAAAATAAGAAACAAAAGACAAACAGCTTACTTAACTCCCTGATTAACACATAAAACAGACACAAAACCCAAAATAAAATGGTGGCCAAACTCTACAACTGGTGAATCTAATTACAAAAGGTACAAAAAGGGAATGTATATATAAAATATACACAATTTTGGCCAAACAGCCAAAGATGAATTAAATCGGAAACAAGCAAATAAACACAAGCGAGCCAGAGCTGTTGGTGAAAACTGGTGAAATTACCTTTAATGACATGCTTATATCACATCTCATGTATTCATGAGAGTTTATGTGATGTTTCTTTTCCATTTGGTTCAGTTGGTTTTACACTGCAACTGCTAAAATGGACCAAATTACACACAGGGTTTTTTGTTTATTGCTCAGAAACTTTGCAGGAATGCAATCACTCTGATACTCTCACATTTACCACCATGAATAATATATAAAAAATATAAAAATAGAAATAGAAATTGGTCTGGTTGATTGGTTTACCAGGTTGAATTTAATCAGATCACTTGGCCAAGTAATACAATCTGCAATCCAAATTAGAAGTGTATTAAAACAAGGTAGGTGTGACAGAGACCTTAATATAGCAAGCAGATTAGTTGGACAGTACCAGCAGATTATGTGGACAGTTATGTGGGCACCATCATAAAGATGCGTTCCCACCAGCAGCAAACTCATGCAGGGTTCACCGGTTCACAGTTAAGGTCTTTGGTGCACACCTGAATATGGGTGGAGTGTTTACATGTCAAATTGAACTGCATTAAAGAAAAAGCTTCCCACCAAACAAGAAAGGTGGGACTTTAGCATAGCAAGGTAGCAGTAAGAGATATTAACACTGACATTTAACAAATTCGAAGCGTGACTGAGTGCATAAGTTTGTGTATCACAGTAAAACATTTTTACTGGATCTGTTTGCTGCAGCTCCTCTCACTGAACACAAACTCTAAAAACAGGACTGTTTGGGACATGTCCTGCCTCCGAGTTTAAATTGAGATTTTGATTGGCTCTGCTAATGAGTTTAAACTCTCTTTTGGGAGTAGTTTCTCTGTAGTTTAATTTATTTGTGATGTAAGCATCCTGAACTCAATCAGCAAAAGGTGGACCGTCACCCCAGTACTGCCCGCTCACCCCCATGGTTCTGGTGGTCCTGGAATGGAGTAGGGACTGGAGGGAGTGGGGATTATCAGAAGACACCAGCTGGATTATGGAATAACTGCAAAAAACATCCTAGGCTGGGAAGACTAAACATATGGAGGCACAAACAAACAAAAAACATGAAAAAATGCGGAGCACAACATCACACATTCATTTAAATTTTGTAGACCTTCGCCTATCGTACAACAATAAACCCAACATTTTCGTATGCATTAATATGTACAACACCATCATCCATACCACACCTGCAAACTACTAGCAAAGACAGTAAACTGGTTACACCAGTTTCCAGTGATATTATCGTGGAATCTACTATCAGGTTTGGACAGACTACTTTGAAAAATAGTCTCTGAATACTAAAAACACTGCTGCAAATATAATGTATTCCTTTAAAATATATAAAAAAAGTAACATATTCAGAATTTATTTGGAATACATATTGATAAGACACATGGGAAAAATGTGTAAATTTTGTTTAATTCACACTGTTCCTCACTGTTACTGTTGGCAGTTCTCTTCATGTAATTATTCTGTTAATCACTCCTACAATCCCACTGCTCCTCCCACAGTCCCACTGCCCTCCTGAACCAAGCAAACAATTTGCCATATCCTAATTAAACACGTGAAAAAGCCATATACTTTAATAAGAAATTAGTCTACTAAAATTATATAAAGGATGCTTCAAGTTCTTCAAGATATACTTTGTAAAACAATAAAAATATATACATTGCTTAACTCATGTTAAAACTTTACTTTTGCAAAGTGTGTCCCAGTAAAATGTTACTGCTGTGTTAAGAATGTACTTCGATGAATTATGCTTAAGAAGCATGTTCATTTTGTTTTATACTTAAAATTAACTGAGCTTTATGCTTACACTAAACATTTTATTTATTTTTGTGTTAAATATGTGCTTCAATGAGGTATAAGAGGCATTTTGTGTTAAAAAAAGTGATTCAACAAATTATGCTTACAATGAATTGTGCTTATTTTATGCTAAACCTGTAACTAAAAGAGTATTGTGTGTTAAACTGTGTTTCAATGGAGTATGAGACCAAAAGATTAATGTTGTGTTGAAAATATGCTTACAATGAACTGTGCTTAAGAACTGTGCAATAAACTTCTGCTAAAGCTATAGTGTAACAAAGTATTTCTAAACAACATATATATTGTTTGTGTTGAACCTATATTTCAGTGAAGTGTGCTTGAAACAATGCTTGCAATGAAGTACACTTCAAAACAGCTTAAATATTATCTTCCTTGTGCTAATTTGATGTTAACTGCATGATAGAAGTAGTGTGTTGTTATTCAAGGTAATAGATTTTAAACTATCTGAATAATTATAACATGACTTTACCTTGAGAAAAAAGTATACTTTAAGTAGTGCTTAAATAGCTGTATACTTAATTTATGTTATGTTTGAAACCAATAATTTGTACTAAACTATAATATAATTGATATATATTTAAGTCATGTATACTAGGTATACTAGTCATGTGTTATTTTTGCCCATCTTAAGATATAATTTAAGTACACTTGTGCTGCCAAACTGAACTGTAAAAACACATTAAAAGTAGTATTATCATGTGCTCTTTAATCACATGATTAGTACATCAATTTATATAGTCCCTATATTTACAAATACTGTACTATTTTTGTGTGTACTCATACTACAGTGTACTTAAATACACATGCTTATCATACCAATTTAGCCTACCCTGTAATAAATTTCCTGCTCCCTGCACACCTGATTGAACTCATCACAGTAATCTCTATGTTCACTAAGGAATTTCAATGGATTTGTCTTAGATAGATAGATAGATAGATAGACTTAGTTTAGTTTTAGATAGTTTTAACTTTACATAAAATTAACATTAAAAAAACATTCAGTTAAATAGAGCTAAGTAAAATCTGCTCAGTATTTTCAGTGAACTGTTTGTGCTGCAGTGTGCGGTGATCACGTGATCTAACAGTGCAGGAGTTCAGTCCACACTATGAGAAGGGGCGTGTCCCAAAACCTGATGAGCTCTCTAACTAGCCGCCTGCAGAGCTGGTTTATGAGGAGCCTGGCCTCTTCCTGTTTCCCCCGTTATATTAAAACAGGACTGCACAACGCCAGAGGGCGTCCATGGGCAAGTCCTCAAAGAATGGGGCAAATGGAGCTAAACGGCTAAAAATACATACATCATCTAAACCGCTTATCCTTCTGGGTCGCGGTGGGGTGCAATACTGCTACCGAGTACTGTTTGGTTGGTTGATGGAAAATGTGCATAAATGTACTATAGACAGGTCTATATAGAACCTTTTTGAAAAGGGTTCTATGTAGCACCATCCACAGCACATTCTCCATCAATCTGAAGAACTCATTCATGATGTCAAAAACCCTTTAATCATGCAAAGGCATCTCTAAATGTTCATGGTTCCATATAGAACTATTTTCTTTACTAAAGATCCCTTGGAGAACCATCATTTTTAGGTGTGCAGTGTTGGAAGGTTATATATAATACAGCAAATATTATTGTGTACTACAGGTAAAATACTTGTATATTACAGGAATATGACATGGGATGCTAAGCACATATTTGTGTACCCCTTAGTAAATACTCAGTGTACTGAACCTGTATTGCAGGAGCACAAGAAGGATTCAGCAAATACACTAGATTGTATTTGTAAACATACTTATAATTATATACTGGGAATATATAACTTAATATATGAGCACACAAGCTTACCTTCAGCCTTTTAGCCCAACTTTGGAAACACTGGAATTAATAATTCATCACATTGATTTGTCAGTCTACTTAGGCTTTAGCAGAGCTCAGTAACACTGAGATTAATAACTGATCGTCACAGTTATTTCCTTAGAGTATGTTTTTACAGGCCATGCTGGGAAATACTTAATAAACCACATAGAAGATTATTAATCATTTTAATCAGACATGTTCCATGCAAACAACTAAAATGAATTAGTTGGTGATCAGGATTACACGATCCATCTTGAATCCATGCAGCTTCCCTGATCTAGATCTTGGCAATCTTAGCTCCATACCCTGACCAGTGGGATAGTAACGGAAGCTACCTACAGTGAGAACTGGTTGAGTATGGACACTGTACTCTCTGTCTTGCTCTGAGCAGTAAATATTTCACAAATTGAGGGTGAATGAGTAAGCAGTTACCTAAGCTATAAAATAAGGATCTTGATAAAAGAACATTGCCTCCCATCATGGTAAACATTGCTTAAATAAAGGTTAAATAAATTGCTTAAATGTCCCTGTTTTCCAATGAGAAGCTCCTTCTGAGCCGAAGTCCTTTGCTGTTGCATATAAGTAGAGAGGGTGCCACCTGCAGGACATATAATAATATGCTACTGATCACCTTGTGAATGAAAGGAGGAATAATGAAACCTAGACAATGTTGACACTGGAGGGCTCTAATGTACCAAGAGAGGGGAATGTGGGGTTGAAATAAGTGAGTTACAGCAAAAAACATATATCACAATGTAAAATTCTAAATTTGGTGCTTCCAGACTACCATCCACTTTCTTTCTCTGAAGGAAGTTTCAGATACATGTTTTTTTTATAAAGATAAATTTAGAAACATCAGAATGTAACAAATCCATTGCTGACAATATGGATTCTCTGAAAAAAAAAAGGAATTAAAAAAAAAATGATAAGCAATTTCTTGCATATAGCTTTTTACTTGTTAGTGAAAAACTCGGGGACTTTCCCTCACAGTGTGGGAAAGTTGAGGCACAAGCTTCCTTTTTCCGAGTTGGCAGATGGCCTCACCTGTGTTTGTCTCATTACATCTGACTCACCTACATCTGAGACACTGTTCATTTGAAATATACCATAGCTGGGATAAGTAAACCCATTTACCCTCCCTGATGCTTTCATGAATAACATTATTGTTGTTGTTTTTGTTGTTGTTATTATATTATTGTTATTGTTAGCAGAACAAGAGTATCCTACTATGATTATTACTGATACTAAAACAGTAAAGTGTTCGCTTGGCTTGTGTATCACTGTTGTCGGAAGAAAACCTTGTATCTCCAAAATGGTAACTTTACAGGAGAAGGAAAAAAAAACTTAACCATGAATGAAAAAAAGACAGTTAAAGGTGAAACAGAGGAGAAATAAAACTTGATCAGCAACTTCTTGCATATGGTTTTTTACTTGTTAGTGAAAAACTCGGGGACATCCCCTTACAGTGTGGAAAAATTGAGGCACAAGCTTCCTTTTTCCGGGTTGGCAGATGGCCTCATCTGTGTTTGTCTCGTGTGCAGCAGCACCTCACCCTGTGCATACTTTGCAGTGCAACACAGCAGCCGCCTTTCTACAATATCAATACCCTATGTTAGCTGCAAATGTGTTCTTAATGTAGGCTAGCACCCATACTGTTTAAAAGTTTAAGAATGTGCTTTGTATGGACAGTGTGCTAGTAAGCTAGTGTCTTGCTTGTTTGTGGAAAATGAAGAAAATGAATCATTCATAAAAGAATCATTTTCTTGATTTGTCTTATGGCAGCTAAAAAGACCATTTTACATCTATGATTTGAACCATCTGTTCCCACCATTACATCTGACTCACCTACATCTGAGACACTGTTCATTTGAAATATACCATAGCTGGCATAAGTAATTTACCCTCCCTGATGCTTTCATTAATAACATTATTGTTGTTGTTTTTGTTGTTGTTATTATATTATTGCTATTATTAGTAGAACAAGAGTATCCTACTATGATTATTATTGATACTAAAACAGTAAAGTACTCCAACAAAATTCAGAGTTAGAGTAAGAGGCTTTTTGCTCACTGTTCATTTTAAAGGTGAGTCCCACCTCTTTAATATGAAAACAAATAGGGGAACAAAATCAACACTGTGTAACATTGAAAATCTGTTATAAATATGTTAATTTGTAGAGATAAGGAGTGGGCATGAATCAACCTGACTACAACATTCTTGTGACGCCTGTCTTTAAAGGGAAGAATTGACAGAACTGGCTCTATTCCCATCTCTTAAATAGAAATATGTCTTTATAATCCAGAATCCAATTATCACATTGTCCTAGACATGGCCATGGATACACAGACACAATCCTCACATCCCTTGGGAGGATTTTGAGATCCTCATTCTGTCCCACTCATGTTGTGAATCCTAAACGTTAGCCTCTGTGTGATCTACCTCATTAAGAAGGCCTGTTTCAGGGCAACTAGCTCCTTTCTAAAGACCTTTCTGATGGTTTTAGTAAGTCAGGCTTCATCTGTATTACCATATTTCTAAAATGGTTTTCTACATAGCATGCTTTGTTTTATTGGCTATATAGTAACATAATAATAACAACCTTTATTTATATAGTACTTTTCATGCCAGGGGTAGCTAGAAGTGTTTTACAGACATGTAGTAGAGCTTACCAGTAGTAGAAGAAATTATTAAATTATTATTATTATTAATTAAAAAAACTTCACAGATCAAATAAAAAAAAAAGATAAATACCAAAGTGAAGTAAAATTTGAATTAAATGCTAGTAAAGTTAAAGAGATACTTCAAATAGTATCTTTGAGATATTTTCAAATGTTCCTTCAAAGTGTGAACTAAACTTGGCTGTCTAATAAAAGGTGGAACTGAGTTGCACAGTTAAGAAGCATTATAACTGAAAGAGGCCTCTCAGCGTTTTCTGTATTTTACGGGCGATGTTAGCAGAAGGTCAGTATCTGCAGATCTAAGATCATGTGCTGGAGCATAGACAGGCAGTCTTTGTTAGGATCTGTGCTGCTGCATTTTGTATGAGTTGTAGATGACACATTGTTAGGAAGTTCAGTAAGAAGAGCATTACAGTAATCAGTTCTGCTTGTACCAAAAGCATGAACAAGTTTCTCTGTGTCACTCTGAGATAGAAATGGCAGAACTTTAGCAATATTTCTCAAATGAATGTTTCAAAATTATGTTTTCAATAAATCAATATTTCTCAAACTTTAGTGACTGTGTTTACATGTGGGATAAAAAAGCTTTCTCTGACTTTTAGTATCAAGGATCAGTATTTCAGTTTTTTTTGTGAAAAAAATGAATGACATCCACTGAGAAATGTCTGACACACAGATGGTTAGTCTGTCTACAGAGTCTTCATTATTGGAAGGAATGGAAATGTATAACTGTGCATCATCAACATAGCGATGAAAATAATATGTTTCCTAATGACATCACGTAGAGGTAACATGTACAAAGAGAAAAGCAAATTCCCTAAAACTGAACCCTGTTGGACTCCACAAGAAATGCTACATTTTATTGATGGTTTCCCAGTGAAACCATGAAATGTCTGTGCATGACAGGCCTACTGAGTATTCAAGATGGTGTATTAGAATCTTTAACGGTATCACAAGCTGCACTATAAGATCCAATAACACCAGAATTTACGCTCGAATATACTGGGCAATTCAAAGTTCTCTGTACTTTGAGCTCACCCCATTTCACTGCACAAAAAATATGCAGAGAGCACTGACTCTCCTAATACATCCCCGAGTCCTCCTCCAGACAGCCAGTAGACGTAACATTGTGTTCTTAAATGATGTTTAACTAAAAGTGTTTAGTCAGTTTTGTTATAATTACAGCAGTGGGCGTTGTTCATCATTATCGTCTTAAGTTTTTTCTCAAATAAGGTCTTGAGAAAGGGCCTAAGCAAAAGTCTACAATGGATTCAATAAATGTTCTTCAACTGGAGAGTTGTTCTTACCTTTGTATTCTTAAGTGTGTGTAGATTCTGTTCTTACCTTATAACAAATTCCAAGTAGTAAAACCTTGGTGATTGTCAGAATCAGAAGTTTTAAGAAGAAATACCAAAACAGTCACACTTAACTCAGTTAAAACAAAAACTACAATAAACATGAAAATGAACTAAAATTGCTGTGATGTATAAATGCCTACTTCTTACAAAAAATAAACAGTGTAGGTGCAATTAGAAGACAATCAGAGACAAACAACTGACCATCTGTACATATGAAAACCTAAGGAGTACTGGCAGGGGTACTGGTACGGCTCTGTTAATCCAAAAAGTGGTTTCAACAATTACTCCATTCTGAGCATTGTACAAAACAACAAACGCCCTACATCTCTAAATACAATTTAAACTAAGCATAGTAATGCTGTCTTAGATTTACATCATGGTGTTTGATCTTACATTAGTAAATAAGCAGATTAAACATAAAATAAATAAATGATAGCCTATTTTTTCTTAAATGTAATGCACAGACATACATTGAATTTGTGGCAGCAAACTTTTCTACATTCAGAAAAAAAGATTTTTTTTTATTATTAAAAAAGTGATATATCGTGTTCTATGGGAAACTGAAAATCTGTGAGGACTGGCAACCCCCAGTGACTTGCCATGAGAATCAAGAAAAATTATAATACATTAAAGTTTGTGTTTCTTTTTTGTTAAAGTTGCTGCTGCAAACAGGAAAAACAACATTTGTCCTCGTTCTTACATTCTTTCATTCAGGGAAACTCCTGTACGAAAAAGCCTAGGATGATATGTTGCCATTGCTGCTATAAAACTAGCTAGTTAATTCAATTATCCACAAAGAAGAACATGATGGAGGAGTTAAGGAAGAGCCCCCCACAGAAAGTCAGTGAAGGCTGTGTTCTTTAGATTTCTAACTTGGCATATTTTTTCTGCTTATGTTATCTTAAGCACTAATGTTTTCAGCTGTACAAATGCTCCTTTAACAGGCTTGAAAAACAGGGTGCCAGTTTACCAGTAAAAAAATGTTAGCAATGACAGATAACACTCTACCCACCCTGTTTTACGTATTTAGATATGTTGATATGCTTTGAATGAGAGAGAAAAAAAAATGAACATGTAATCTGTAAATGTGACTGTGATTTGTATCATTTGTTCATTTCTAGTACATTATGATGACTAAACAATCTAAATGAATGAAGGCACCCTATTTTTGTAAAATCACTTCAGTAATTCCAATGGCCAGGTAAAATTTTGCGTCAAGTAAGGAGAAACCTTCTATATTTTTCAAAAATCTAAACATTTGCTCTAAACATATATTTGTGTTAGAGGAATTTGTAGTTTCTCTAAAGAACACCTCATTTTTAGGTTTTGAAATGAACATCACAAGACATTCTCTGGTACATGCTTCTGTGGAAGCACAACTTGTCCCACATTTTTCATGTGTTGTTTCTGTCAGTTTGACAAGATGCTGATGATTAAAAACTTCAAAAATGCACCTGCAAACAATGTGCCTTTCAACCGAGACAGACAACGAACTCAAAAATGTGTGACAATAAGTGCTCTAATCTTGGTCATGGAAAAATGTGTCTAAGAGGCCACACTCTGTCACGTCACTTTCATCCGACCTTATAAAAAAGGCCACAGAAAGGTGAGAACTACTTTACCAACTCGCACCATGGAACCGTTAAGAGTAAGAGTAGCCTGGTTTTGAGGATTTTAGGAATTGACGGCCACCAGTTCACAAATATTGAATTAAGCTGATTTTGTAGAGGAATTGGGTGAGTTTGACATTTGACAATTTAAGGCCTTTTTTCTGTCTCCTGCAAACTGAGTTCTCCTGGCTAAAATTCTGCTGGTATAAAAATAAGAAATTGTATTCAAATGGATGAGATCTCATAACTGATTTTAAGACTTGATCACATCAATTTAATGAATCTTTGCAGTTGCAGATAAAACAATCAATAATAGAATCGTTGAATACTGATTCACAGTATAAATAATAGAACTAGATCTCACCATGCAAAACAAATTTTTGTAAAATTTTTGTCTCTTTTTCTATTTAGTTCTTTTTAGTTCTTCTCTTCCGAAAAACTTAATTTGACTCATACAAGTTGTACAAATTAAGTCT
This sequence comes from Colossoma macropomum, assembly GCF_904425465.1. NCBI lineage: Eukaryota > Metazoa > Chordata > Actinopteri > Characiformes > Serrasalmidae > Colossoma > Colossoma macropomum. Next base: position 12,173,484 of record NW_023494796.1, on the reverse strand, counting down.
TTTGCTTGACACATTCGCTCTATAAAGACTGCGTAAGGGTATGTCATGAACTCATGCAAAGTCAAACAGAGGTAAATTAAATACCCATTGCTGTGAAAAAAACAAAATTTAAAAATACTACTGGAATTTATTTTATGTATTTTATTTATCCAAATATTTAAAGGCTTGCTGACTGAAACAAGCCCAAGAGGCTGCACTAAAAGTTTAATTTGTGTGATTCAAATGTATCTGTTGCGCATAAATAATGTGTGCATGAGTATAAGGATTTAAAATAAAAGTAGGATAGTAGAAAAATGACAATGACAAACTAATACACTAATTGTCACCTCGCTACTCAAAAATTAACTAAAGGATGGATCAAAAGAAATGATCAAAAATACCCAAATACCAAACACAGTTGTCTTTACTTTTATATCTGTGAGTCCTAAAATTTTGGTAGTTAGAGCTTCTGAAAAAAAAATCCAAAAATGATGACCTACCACTGGTCTGTCCTATTCACTCCAAATCATTAGGATCTCTGTAAATGAATCATACAACCAAGGGAAGGATAAGGATTATGTTTTGGGTAGAGGTTAAGGTTAGGTTTAGGGTTAGAAGCAGGGTTATTGTTAGGAAAAAATAAGGTGCACATAATAGATGATCTGCAGAATGTAAGTTAAATGCAAGACAAGCATTTACAAGGCATCTATGGGGGGGCTATCCAAATGACGCGTTACTTAAAGCGAAAGTCCCATAATTTATTTAGTGCCAGTGAATGGCACCATAGTTGCAGGCAATTCAAATCCAAATTATCTAGATGATACACCACAAAACAAATATTCAAATGTGATGATATTCAGTTCTGAGAACTATGAACTTGACTTGCATGCAGAATTAATCAGGCATCTACCCAGACATTGATCGAATGAAAAGTGGAAAGACACTGCCATGCCTTCAGTGTTTTCTGAATGTGAAGAATTTGATGATGCATTGAGGATAGAGTTGGAATGTAACAGAATACAAGCATTCAGAATATTGCAAAGGCAGTATTCAGAATACAGTTACTTTTTACATTTTTAAGTGAATACTTTTAGAATACTTACCCACTACATTCAAATAATATATACCATTTTTAAAAGAAGCACCATCTATGCATGTTTATCAACCTTTTAAAAATCAGTGCATGATGTGTAAAGGCATACTCTTAAGATGTACGACTATACTTTACAAACACTGAAATTCTTGTTAAAGCCTGAGTAGACTTATTAATTTATGTGAAGTTCAATGATTTATCTCAGTGTTACTGAGCTCTATTAAAGCCTGAGTAGACTGATAAATCAATGTGATCAGTTATTAATCTCAGTGTTACTGAGCTCTGGTAATGCCTAAATAGACTGATAAATGTGATGAGCCAGTTCAATCTCAGTGTTAATAAACTCTTTTGAAAGATGACAGAACAGAACAGTCTCCTCAATAGTGGACATGTTCAGAAGTGACAAACTTAGCCGTAGCGTTATACTGGACAAGTTACATACATGCCAGCAACTGACAATCACACAGTGAACTACTTTGTGGTTAAATGTAAAAGATTTTGGGTTTGAGATTTTGTTCAGGAGACAGCAGTGGGATAATGAGAGCAGCAGTGGACTGAAGCAGGCAGCAAAAGCCAATAGAATAAGTGAATTTTTCAAGGAACATATTATAACAGAAGAATTACACACAGAAAACTGCCAACCAGTAACAGTGAGGAACAGTGTAAATGAAAAAAAATACAACAGTGATTTTTTCCTATGTGTCTTATCAATGTGTATTCAAAATGTATTCTAAATGAATTCTGAATGTGCTACTGTTTTATGCATTGCAATGGAAATTCTTGAATACATTTAGAACAGCATTCAGTATTCAGTCATCACTACTTTTTCAAAGTATTCTGCTCAATCCAGATTGGGGATGATTTAAAGGATGAGTGTATTTTTTTCTAAAAGCAGTACCTGGCTACCCGTTTAACACTTTGAAGTCTAGAACTGCTCAGAGATGTTGAAATATATTGTGCCTGACTAAGCTTGTTGCAGCACACACCAAGCATAAAGGTACTGGCAATCACTGTTAGCCCTTTACTCTCTCTTTCAGCCTGTCTCTGTTGCCCTATATTTTGGCTTTATCTTCTATGTGTGCCCAGAAAGACTTTTTTTGTCCACATATTGTCCTTCGGGAGTCATGTCTGGGGCTGTAGCCATGGTAGCTAGTCTGTTCACATTCATTTGTAGATGTGTGTGTGTGTCTGCGAACTATTTTTACTTTTGAATGCATCATCCAAAGTCATGTTTCTACTCCTGGTTTGCCAGGGCGAATTAAAATCTTTTAGTTTACAGTCAGAAAACTGGTGGTAATGACACAGATCTGTAAAAATCTCATATGATCCACTTCACTATCACTTCAATATTAGTCCATACTACATGCATATTCTCAAAAACAAGAATCAATGACAGGAATCCACTGCAAACCTCAACTTAAATTCTACAAGTTGAGAATTCTACTGAAACACACAAAATAAAACAGAATAGAAAAGAATGGAATCAAATTGCGTAGTGTAGAATAAAATTTGTTGACCCATAAAATACTACAGTTTAATGTATGCAATATCTTTTAAAGGTGTTAAGTGAAAATCAGTCAAGATGAACGGAAAAACACTGGCTACAGTTTTTATGCTAGTGGGTAAGTTCCCTAAAACATATTTTTTTTTCAAGATATCACTTCAAGAGTTCCTTCAAGAGTTTTCAAACTGAGTGAATATTATGTTTGCACCCTTGAAACAGCCGCATTGAATGCTTTCAGTGCACAGGCAGAAAACAGCAATGAGACAGTAACATCTTCACCAGACACAACACTAAATGTTACCAGTGCACCCACCACAACAAATGTTTCAGTATCTACTAATGGATCGACAGACCCTACAACAGTGTCCGCAGCAGAAACAGCTACAGTTAACGGCACAGTGGAATCAACTACACGTCTCACTGCCAATTCAACAACAGGCTTTACTACCCAGGCAGTTGTCTTAACCAATGTCACCACGGGATCAACTGCAGGTCTAACTTCTGAATCAACTGCCCAGTCAACAGGTACTGCTGCAGAATCAACAACAGGTTCTAACGTCCAGCCACCTAGTAACGTCTCAAGTCCAGCAACAAGTACAATCACAATGGCTGCATCTACAGCTAACATGTCAGAATCATCACCAAGTGCTCAAGCTGCAACAACTGCAAGTATCCCACAGGGAACATCAACAGGTGTTAGTAATACTTCAGTACCTACAGTAGTCACATCTGTAACACCATCGAGTCCTTTGTCTGGATCAACTACAGGTATTATACTGGAATCTTCAACAGGAGGTACACCAGGATCACCAAGTTCTCCTGCTGGAGCAACAGGTATCACATTGGGATCATCATCAGGTGTTACTGATACATCAGCAACTCCACATGTCACATTAGGACCACAATCAAGTCCTCCTTCAGAATCATCTACTGTTTCAACATTGGGACCATCAACCAGTGTTAGTTATGCATCACCATCTACAGGCATTGCATCGGCAACACCATTAAGTCTTCCTACTGGATCAACTACAGGTATCACACTTGGATCACCAACAAGTGTTAGTTATGCATCACCATCTATAGACACAACATCAGGACCATCATTAAGTCCTCCTACCGGGTCACCTACAGGTACCACACCAGGTCTATCAACCAGTGTTAGTTATGCACCACCATCTACAGGCATTACATCAGGAACATCATTAAGTCCTCCTACTGGATCATCTACAGGTATCACATATGGATCACCAACAAGTGTTAGTTATGCACCACCATCTACAGGCATTACATCAGGAACATCATTAAGTCCTCCTACCGGGTCATCTACAGGTATCACATATGGATCACCAACAAGTGTTAGTTATGCACCACCATCTATAAGCACTACATCAGGGCCACCATTAAGTCCTTTTACTGGATCATCTACAGGCATCACAGTAGGATCATCAGTTACATCTGGACCATCATCAAGTCCATCACATCCAACAGATTCAACAGGACTATCACCAAGTTCTGCAATATCAAGTATAAGTATCACACTAGGAGAACCAAAAGCTAGTACCATACCAGAATCTACAGTAGTCACATCATACCCACCATCCAGTAGTCCTGTCGGATCAACTACAGGTGTCACACCAGGACCAACAACAAGTGCTGGCAGTGCATTAGTATCTACTGTAGTCACATCAGGATCATCAATGAGTTCACCTGCTGGATCAAATACAGTCATCACAGGATCAACTACAGGTGTCACACCAGGACCAACAACAAGTGCTGGCAGTGCATTAGTATCTACAGTAGTCACATCAGGATCACCAATGAGTTCACCTGCTGGATCAAATACAGTCATCACAGGATCAACTACAGGTGTCACACCAGGACCAACAACAAGTGCTGGCAGTGCATTAGTATCTACAGTAGTCACATCAGGATCACCAATGAGTTCACCTGCTGGATCAAATACAGTCATCACAGGATCAACTACAGGTGTCACACCAGGACCAACAACAAGTGCTGGCAGTGCATTAGTATCTACAGTAGTCACATCAGGACCACCAATGAGCTCACCTGCTGGATCAAATACAGTCATCACAGGATCAACTACAGGTGTCACACCAGGACCAACAACAAGTGCTGGCAGTGCATTAGTATCTACAGTAGTCACATCACGACCAACATCAAGTCTTTCACCAACAACAGGTATGTCATTGGAAACCTTAAATTATGTTCCTGGCTTACATTCCACTCATGAGCATTCTCAAATCTTAAATGGCTGTGAAACTGCTGTTACATGTATTTGCTATTCTTCTTGTTGAGCTTTGTAACTTTTTTCACCTGTTCTACAGTTGCCACTACCACAGCAGCTTCTGCTGTAATAAAAGTTAGCTTTACCAGCAATGAACAATTTACCTCTGACCTACTGAACTCATCTTCAGCTGCCTTCATCCAGCGTTCACAAAAGGTCAAAACAGAGGTCTGTACCGGACAGTAAAACACTGTGTGAATACACTGTTTTCATGCCTAAGTAGCATAAATACAAACCTTCTTTTTTAATGTGAGAAATTTTCTTTTATCGAAAATAATAAAAAAAAAACTTACTTGCTTACTGTGGGATTGAATGTTGAATTTGATTTTGGGACCTCTTTGTTCACAGTTAGGAACAGCATTTGCGACAACATTCACCACCTTCATCGCGCTGACGGTGACTAGTTTCAAGTGGGTATTTTTTCTGTTACAAATTCTTTAACAGCTTTATATCATCATAAGTCATGAGTGTGTGTCACATGTCTGACATATGGCCTTTTCAAATCTGTTTTCATTTGAATAGGGAAGGGTCAATCATCACATTTATGAATTTAGAGTTTAGTTCTGGAACTGCGCCCAATGACACTGCAGTCGTTAGTACTGTACTCTCTGCAAAAACATCTCTCAACATTACATCAGCTAGTGGTAAGTATTAATCATGTTAAGTTTTTGGTGATACAAAGTCATATGCAAAAGTAGCATTTCAGCTTCTGATATTTTGAGGTTTCATTAGCTGAATCGTGATCATGTCTCGTATGTTATTCGTAGTGATAACAACAACGACTACTACACCAACTACAGCTGAACCAACAACAACTACATCTACAACTCAGATTCCAACATTATTGACATCCACCACAACTACTACAACTCAAGTTCCAACAACCACAACTACTGCAACAACTACTCCAACCACCACTAGCACAACAACTACTACTACAACTACAACTACTACTACCACAACAACTACTACTACCACAACAACTACTACTACCACAACAGTAGCACCAACACGTCCACCCCCGGCTGTTGCGCTACAGATTGTCATACAGCAAGTCTATGTTGTCCAGCTGAGTAACCCTCAGAGTCAGGAGTTCCAAAGCTTAGCCAGTGTAGTGGTATTATCAGTGAGTGTCAGACTAATACATCACAACATTTATGCTATATTAATGGAAGACTACAGGCCAGAATCATAAAACTCAGTGAATGATAATACAAATCTCTTTGCAGTTTGACAGAATCTACAAATTACAATATGGGGTTCTCTTCGTCAGGACTGTTGTGACAGCTTTTAGGTAAGAGTTGGTATAATATAACTACAAACTGACCTTTAGTTTCAAACATATACAGTGCAATGTTATGATATGATCTTATCCATGTTCTAGTAATCTTTACACTTCATAATGTGGTGGTGAATCATGATTACAAACTAGGCTAAAAATTCCTCATTACACACCCTTGACAGATCTACAACTCATTATTGAAAACAAAGTGTTAGACATTCTTATGCAGAATTTCCTTGTCAGGCTTCAGTGTTTTTTGTACCACACAAGATGTAAATGTTTAGAAAAACTGAAAATCATAAGAAGGTGGAGCATAGTCAAATCCAGTGTTTTATTTTTTTTTTCCAGACCTGGGACCACACGTGCACAAAACGTAGAAGCAGATGTGCAGTTGATATTCAACGAGAACTCCACGAAGCCTATCCCAGCTGCTACTGAAATTGTGAGCACTCTGAAAGAGGCTATATCAAATCCAAGCTCAGGTTTTACCTTGTTAGTGGACCCCACCTCCATCACTGTTCTCAGTAAGTTGAACATGGACACCAAAGTGGGTAGATTCGTCTATCTTTCTTCCAACTGAAGAGAGAACTGTTTTTGACAGTGCTAAGAAAGTTTATGTTAAAGACTTTTGAATTATGGTTAATGTTACTGTCTATCCTATATGTTCACAGGTTCAGCAAGGCAAATATCAACCACTGTATTCCCACATTAAGAAATTTGCATCCTGTCTTTATTTCTTCAGGTTCTCCGCAGATTGTCCCTGTGGTAATTTTCACAAATGGCACTTTTGTAACGGCTCTCTCTAATTCCACTTCGGCTTTATTCACAAACAGGTCATCAATGATCAAAACAGGAGTACGTATGATATCACATCTCAGTGATTTCAGAACTATTTATAAATATGTTTCCTTTTTAACCACTTATTCGTTTTTGCAGCTCGAGCCTTTTTTCACTGCTGATTATCCTTCAGCATTCAGTAGCTTGGCACTGACAAATTTCAGGTAATTATGGTGTTTCTTGATCTATATGCACTCAGGCAGGACCAAAGAAATTATGATCTATATTAGTTTGAATCATTGCTCAGTCATGTCTAAAATGAAAGGTTGAATTTACTTAGAAATGTTGTACCAAGTAACTGTAAGTGGCTTCTAAGGTACTTGGCTGAGTAATAGCTGGATTGGACTGATGACTTTTTGTATTTCTCTTACATTCAACTTAATATGTTTATTTCTACTAATTATAGTATAAAAAGTTAATGGATTTGAATTAGATCAACATAATATTACTGTGCTACTTAGCTGTCGTAGAATTATGCTCTGCAGGAGGTTACATGGTAACTTGAAAACTGATGAAAACCAACCACACTAGTTACATGTTTTGAGTGTATGTAACTTAATGATAACAAAGAATCTCATTTCAGTCTTTTGTCCTCACTCACTTTATGTTTGGCCATCCAGTGATGGAGGTCTCAGCACTACTGGTGTAACAATGATCCAGAGCTCCATGGATTTGTCTTTTGGAGCCTCTGCTACACTGCCCAACACCACTCAGATTGGACAAACTATAATTAGAGCAGCTAAAAATAACAGCCTCCCCTTCCAGATCTTCACCTCAAAAATCATAGTGAATGGCACTGGTAAGTTATTTAGACAAATGAATCACCAATAATCACTGTAGACTGATTTTTTAGTACTGTGATACAAAAGCTTTTAAAGAGATAAGATAAAACGTGCAAAGACATGCTTTCAAAGTGCTGTCTTTTAGCAAACACAAAGTCCATGTGGTATCTGCAGTGCTCCCTTGCCCATTTCAGGTTGGAGTTTGAGGAATCTCAATGTTTATGAATTTAGAATTGTAGACTCTTAGTCATTTTCCTGTATATGAAACGTTACAGTTTTGCCATGTATAGTCATACATGCTAATTTGTAAACATTAATAATATATAAATATAAAATGTTCTTTTTAAGTTGTGTTGAATTATTTAGACTTGTGATAGTTCCTCTGTTGTTATTCAATATTCTTTTATATTTCTTTGTGATACAGTAATATCATCAAGCGAAGTCAGCAGCAAGATCAGCATGTTCACAGCGACCTTCATGGTGGCCATCTCACTTCTAGTTACATGGTCCAGCTAAGGATGACGATGTCTACCATTCCCAAGAAAAGATTTCAGAATGTTCCTGACTTTAGTTTCTTAAATGTACCAATTATTTGCGAGAAACCTTACGTTGGGGCCCCATAGTTTAACTCTGAATGCTTCATAAACACTGTTTATGAAATTAAACCATTGTAAATTGAGAATAATTTGCATAATGTAATTTGAGTGCATCACTGTCAGTTACCATTAAAAATTGTGATATTCACGCTGATACACAGGTTGCAGTTTGCATTCTGAGCCCCAAGAGTTTATTTCTAGGCCTTCTATAAATATTTTTAGCATCAGTTAAATCTCCTGATGTGCATGAAACCTTCAGAATACTTCAGAAAAGTAAATTAAATTACTATCGGTAATAATGGTTTATATGCAGTTATAAGAAGTCTAGTTGTGGGTAAAGACGTAATGTGGTTATTATCTCTACATCTGTAGAGATATCTGTACCTTTGCTCCTGCCATCAGATGAGTGAGAGCTACATAATGAATAGTATGTAGTTTAGTCATGTCATAACATTTATATATTTTAAGAAGAGTACATTAGTCTTAAATAAAAACGATTCATTCTGTTTTGTTGAAATTGCATTGTCACAATGGGTCAACGACATAAAGTGCATTTACAGGAAGGATTGCGTTCAAAGGCAGAGATTTATAAGGGTGTCCAAGTACAAAGACTATTTAATACATTTTCTGGGTGGTAAACTTGATTAAGTCCTGTTGAAATGTGTTTTAAATTTGATATAGATTTATTTATATATAAAATTAATTAATATATTAAATAGATTCTTGCAGATGCAAAATTGCACACTTTTAAATTATTTAAATTTTGAAATTTGACCCTAGTACATAATACTGCAGTGTATTGTTGTCCCTCTGCTACTGCCATCAGATGAGCGAGAGCTCTATGATGAAGGGTATGTAGCTCTATCATGTTATTCCTTTTTATTTATATATTTTTGTAAGAATGAATTGGTTTTGAGTTAAATTCACTCTGATTTGTTGAAAATGCATTGTCATAAAACACGGAATTACTAACTTTTAGGCTGTTCTTTAGGAAATTAACAAAGGTCTGACTGGTGAGAGGGTTTTGAATGAAAATGGCCAAGTAATTTAAAGTACATTGTATTAATTGTTTCAAAATAAAGTGATTCCAATGTCTATTTGCTCTATATTTTTATTTTTAACACTGGCTGCCACTTGAGTCAAGTCAAGGTTTTACGACTGCTCTTTCTTTATTATTTCTACAACCTTGACCCTTAATGCTATAGCAAACTTCAATGATTCCTTTTCAGGGCACTTCTGCAAAGGTTCTTAATCTAAAGCAGACTAGAGACACTTGAAATTACAATTACAAGAAAATTATTTTCTGATTTTTGGATAAGCTGCGTCTGTTACATGTTTTTTTCTCAAACTGAAATCATACAAATGTCAAAACTCAACTGATATATGTTAATTTGTTTTGTTTTTCAATTTGCATTCATATACAACTTACTTTATTTCTGAAATGTTAGCAACTTTAATGAAGACGTTCGGCGCAACCACGTCATGTCATATATCACTGAAACGTTTGTTTGCTGTAGAGTCTTACTAGAATGTTTAGATAAAATATATAAAACTATTTCATGTTCAAATAGTGTTTTTAAAATCAATAAAATATTCTGAATCGCAAAATGCAAAGCAAAATTTTACATTATATTTTACATACTTTACATAAATACATACCTAAAAAAAATAAAAAACCATAAATAAACTTTCACCTTTTACAATGTACATTCAAAGCCAGAAATATCAGTTCATAAAATGCTTGCATACATATTCTATTCTGAAGGATTTTATTGAAAGATTTTGTAAATTATTGATAATAGCTGAACAGACACTAAATTTTAGCATGTTTTTTCCTCCTGACTCACTCATTTTTTTTCAGTTTTAACAAACAAACATTGCATAGTGCAGCTTCATAACTTTATTCAGTCGACACAAAAAGTGAACAATGAGTTATATTAACAATTCTATATAGACTTAATGTGATGTAACAATGAATAAATCCACTTTGATTTTACTTGAAATTTAAAGGCTGCAGGGAAATTAAAGTTTGTAAAAAAGCAGGAGCTACATCTACAAATGAACTGGAAGGCACTACATCTTTACACCAATAATCAAAACACATTCACATCCCCAAAAAATGTACTACACCATCATTCATACGTCATTCACAGCAAAACTGCAAAGTAGAAGGTCACAGTAACAGCAGTGACACCATGATCACTAAATAATCATTACATACCATCTCCCAGACAGATAATGTATCTCTGCCTACAACACCTCTATCTTCACATGTTAGCTACACCAGCCACTGTACAGTCTGAAAACTTCCTGGTCACGTAGCAGGAGAGATTGTATCACCAATAACAGTATCTCAAGCTGACACAAGACTTTTAACCCAACAATGGAAATTCAGACTACCACTATAAAGTACCCTTCAGTCACTACATAAATTAAATTTTATTTTTTTACTAATAAATGAATGATTAAAGTGTTTCTACTAACACATTAACCAAACATTTAGATCAGCTTATAAAATAGATTTTTTTTCTTGCATATTTCATTCATTAAAGTTTACAAACTGCAACGGACCCACCAAACACCTCAGGCAATAATCAGCACAATAATCAGACTTAGGATATATTTTCAGCAAATTTGGATGGTTTTGAGGTAGTGGTGTAAAGGAGCTCACTTAATAAGCTCACGGCTATGCTGGGCAATGCACCACACCCCCTCCATGACCTACTAATCAGACAGTGGAACACTTTTAGCAACAGACTCATTCAGCTCCACTGTACAAAGTACAGGAGGTTGTTTGTACCAACAGCAATCGCACTGGACATTATATCTCTGTACTTGTATTACTATGCACTATATTCCTATATACTATATGCATTATATTCCTCTTTTGCACTGTCACTTGTATCTATATATCTACCTAAATTTCATGCACCTTAAGTATCAGGGTTACATCCAGATAGAGATTATCCACATAAAAATGCAGATATAAATGCTGTAGTGTAAGTAAATTAACAACACCACACAAAAGTGTGATCTCTGTGGTGCCAGGGGAGATCCTCAGCTATATGAACTCTGGAAGGAGTTCACTCTTTCCGCCATGGTCTCCTCAAGACTTGGAGGTGTGCACTCTATTCCCCTTCCTGCAATCAACAATCATCTCTTTGGTTTTGATTAAATTGAGGGAGAGATTGTTGTCTCTTTCTCTCTGTACACTTTCTCATTGTTATAAATGAGGCCTACTACTGTCATGTCATCAGTGAACCTGATGATGGTGTTAGATATTATGCTTGGCGATACAGTTACGAGTGTACAGGGTGTAGAGCATCGTTGATAAAACACAGCCTTGTGGACAGCCTGTACTGAGAGTGAGGGTGGGAAAAGTGTGGTTGCCCATTCTGACAGACTAAGGCCTGCTGGTGAGAAAATCCAGAATCCAGCTGCAGAATGCTGTTGGCCCGCAGAATTACGGAGTCCAGCATGCCACAGTGGAGCAACGTTTCTAAAAATACAACAGTTTCTGATTTCATGATTCCAGTCCATGATTCATGTCCATTTCAAATTTGCACACAAAATGTCTTTTGACTTTATGTTTATAAATACAAACAAAAAGTGAGGGGAAAAAAGTATTCAGATGCTTTTGTTATTTGATATACACTATATGGACAAAAGTATTGGAACTCCTACGCATTACACCTACAGGAGCATTTATGACATCCTATTCTAAATTCATAAGCATTAATATGGGCTTGGTCCCCCTTTTCAGCTATAAGAGCTTCCACTCATCCATTCCATTTTCATTCAGAAGAGCATTTGTTCAGTGAGGTTGAGGTCAGGGCTCTGTGTGGGCCAGTCAAGTTCTTACACACCAAACTCACAAAACCATGCCTTTATGGAGCTCGCTTTGTGCACTGGGGCTCAGTCATGCTGGAACAGAAAAAGCCTTTCCCAAACTGTTCCCACAAAGTTGGAATCATAGAATGGTCCAAACGTTTTGGTATGCTGAAGCATTAAGATTTCCCTTTACTGGAACTAAGAGTCCTAGGCCAACCCCTGAAAAACAACCCAATAGCATTATCCCTCATCCACTTTGCACAATGTAGTCAGGCAGCAACATTCTACTGGCATTTGCCAAACCCAGACTCATCCATCAGACTGCCAGACAGAGAAGCGTGATTTGTCACTCCGCAGAATACATTTCCACTGCTCCAGAGTCTAGTGGAGGTGTGCTATACAGCACCACCCCCCCATGCCACCCCGTTTGGCACTGTGCATTTTGATTGTAGGCTTGTGTGTAGCTGCTCAGCCATAGAAATACATGTCACAAAGTTCCTGATGCACAGCTCTTTTGCTGATGTTGCTTCCAGAGGTGGTTTTGAACTCATTAGTGAGCGATTCGACAGAGGATAGGCATGGTGAGGAGGGATATTGTATAAGGTTTTCATAACATATTGCAAAAAATTGGATTTATGCTAGGTTTTGTACCACAGAATGACTTGATTTTTTTATTATAATCTAATAATGCAGGTATAATGCAATTGATAAAAATTTAGAAAAAGTCTGGAAAGCACATGTAATGAACATAACAAACAAAGATGTACAACATGGTCTAAAAAAACTTATCTGATGCCTCTGACTTTTAAATAATTATTTCAGGCTTTACAGGGTGTCTTGCAGCAGCACACACAAACCATGCTGTAACCTTTTTTGTTCTCCTAACTTAATAATGCTACTACTTTTAAATTAAACAACAAATATTTCACTGTGCAGCTTTCAATAAGAAATAGTCCTCTTCACTGGCTTCACTGGGAAATTATCCCTAGCTCATTTTTTCCACTGCTTTTCAACTCAATACATTATTTAAAATAGCAAGTAATGGTCAGCCAATATAATACATGTTATTTAATTATATGCTGTTTTAACATACATTGATATGGTATGTTCAAACCTAAAGTAAACTGGCATTATGTTAGCTTTCATACTTTTACTCGGTGGACTGAAAAAGCATACACTGAAAGTTATATTAAAAAATCTACTTAGTGTGATCAAACAGTAAATAAATCCACTTTGATTTTACTTGAAATTTGAAGGCTGCAGGGAAATTAGAGATTTTTAGCAAAAGTTTCTATTTTTAACAAATAAATAAATTCATTATTTTTTGTTTGCACTTTCATGTACTAACACAGGAGCTACATCTATAGTTGAACTGGAAGGCACTACATCTTTACACCAATAAACAAAACACATTCACATCCACTAAAATATACTACACCATCATTCATACGTCATTCACAGCAAAACTGCAAAGTAGAAGGTCACAGTAACAGCAGTGACACCATGATCACTAAATAATCATTACATACCATCTCCCAGACAGATAATGTATCTCTGCCTGCAACACCTCTATCTTCACATGTTAGCTACACCAGCCACTGTACAGTCTGAAAACTTCCTGTTCACATAGCAGGAGAGATTGTATCACCAACCACAGTATCTTAAACTGACACGAGGCTACTAACCCAACAACGAAAATTCTGACTGCCGCTATAAAGTACCCTTTGCTTTTACCAGTAAATGAATGATCATAGTGTTGCTGTATGCCAAATTTAAAAATACTAATTTAGATCAGACAGCTAATGAAATATCTGTCCCAGATTCATTTATTTTCTACACTTTCATTCATTAAAGTTTACAAAGTTTCATTGATTCACCAAACACTTCGAGCAGACTTGGCACATTTCCAACAAACAGAGACCCCGATTACAGTGGTTTGTTTCATGTATCTTAAGTATTAGGATCATGTCTGGATAGAGATTATTCACAAGAAGGTGCATGTGTAAATGCACCCAAGATGCATTACAAATAGATTTATATCCAGAATACAGATGGTCCATTACCGTGAAAACTTGTACAAGAGGCTAAATACACAGTCATTTAATGGTCATCTTGTATCAACTGAAAGTAAATGAACAATACTATGCAAAACTGTGAAAAACGAGGAGCAACACAAGTGACTGGTTGTTGTACAGTGAGGGGAAAACAAGTTTTCAGGCACTTTCGTTTTTGTTGTTTGATATATTTCCAGTGCATATTGCAAATTCAATTTTATACATATAATGTCTTTTGACTTTATACTTACATGTAAGTATTCATAAAAAAGACAAGTTTAAAGAACAAAACTGTATTCAGACACTATATTTAAATAAACATATATGTAAATGTGTGAGGGACATTAGAGCAGAATTTAATCTCATGACTAAGAAAGGGAAGAAGATGAACACTTAAATCAGACAATGACCCCAAACATTCAGCAAAAATAACTCAAGACTGGTTCCTAAAAAGGTGCTTACATGGACAAGCGAATCTCCTGACTTGTATCCTACTGAAAAGGATTTTGAAATTGCGAGTCCAACCCTTCATAACCTTGAGGAATTGAGGATGGTTTGTGGAATGGGCCAAAACTGAATTACTGAATTACTGGACTCATATTTGGCTATGAAATGCAGAGGAATGTAGTAAAAACCTGCAATCCAGATAGTCATTGCATGAAAGGACCAGGTGTAAATGGAGTCAGACAGTTTAAAAGTTCTCACTTCAGACTGTCTCTTTATCATCCATAAGCAGTATTCCTATGTGTGGCGCCACTGCTAAGCAGCATGTGCGACTACATTCTTCATGCAAACTTGCACAATCATGCTCCTCAGAGAATGTAATCTTATGATAACTATTTAAACTATTAAACTATGTTTTTATCTAATCAAATGCTAAGAAACTGTTAAACTGAGATAGATACTACGACTATTTAACACTACTTAGAGATCCATGACAGCTGAACTGCCACAGCTTTTGCCCTTAAACTATAAAATGTAAATTAACTCAATTTATTGAATAAATCCTTAAAAATGATAAACCCACAAATTATGCATTATGTAGTTTTAGTTTTCCAGTCTTAGCCCTTCTCTTGCCCCTTCCAAATTGCTGGTTCAGTCCTCTGCATGCAGATCGCTGGTAATATGAGCGAGGCTAGGGGCTAGGCAGGATCATGTTAAATCAAAAGCATACTGTGTATGAGAATGTTTTTGGGAACCCCTAGTCATAATTACATGTTTTCTTGTCAAAAAATATAAAATGCAAAATGTGGCCTGTGCAAAAATTATGGCACATTATATTTTTCCTAATATGTTAAGCTCAGCAAATACATGGGTGTGCACTAAAATTACCAAAAAAAATGCCATATTTAACTTTGCTAAGTTTATTCTCACTTAGAAAATCAATAAAACATGTCATTTGACTCGGGGTGTTCAAACTTTTGTATACAACTGTATGTTTAAAGGAAAAGAAAGAAGTTGAATGAGTTGAATGAATGCACTGGGGAGAAAAATGAGACATACTCTTAAATACCAAGTATAGAAATTCCATCATTTCTGGGAAAATGTTTCCTTTTTCAATGTTCAAATCCTTGATATTTAAAATGTTCTGTAATGCCTGCATTATTATGTCCCTCTGTTGTGTTGGTCCGCCTTTTTCTGTGTCTGCTTCTTGGAGAAGTTGGCATGATTGGGTAAAACTTAAAACTAACATTCTCACTGCATATTTCTGTTCTTTTTATTTCTTTATGTGTTTTTCCCATAAACAGAAAAAAATGAATGACTTGAATAATCATTTCTGATTAATGATTTTTTTTGCTTTTTGTTTTTTTTTTGTTGTTTTTTTTCCCCAAACACATTTTCCCAAAGTGGTTCTCATCCCCAAGAGCATAAGGAAGAACCTCTGAGAGGAACTGAGACACTCTCAGAGAGCAAATAAAATAGGGCTAACATACTTACTAACAACTGGAGCTTGTTTAAAAACATAGTATTCATTTTAACATGCATTTCAATACATTTACATATTTTATCTCTGGACATGTTTTTGTTCTCTACAAAATTGAGAATGGATATTTGGATTCATAACTATGTGTAGAATTTTTGTTTTGCTTTCCTTACATTTAGATGAGAGCTAATAATAGATTTTGGCTTCCACTGCATACTCCTTTTTACATCTGTGTTCGTCTTTCAACAGAAAGAATGTCGCCAATGAGAGATAAGGAGTCAGCCAACCTGTTTTACGTCTTTAGAGATCAGAGGATAACAAGAACGAATGTGAAAGATTATAAAATATGAGAATATGAGAAAATAGAGAACCTAAATTGATAAACTAGACCTCTAAGATACTTGTGTCAGATTAGTAAAAAGCCTTTTTTGCCTTTTTTTTATCAATTATTTGTATTTACTTTTAAATAAATTAGCCCTGGCATCTGATATTCTGATATCAACTGGACAAGCTTTTTCTTGTACCCATCTCTTTAGAGTATTAGGGCAGATTTCTGTCTACTCATCTTTGCCTCAGCCCACACAAACTGAAGTCCCTTAAGTTGTGCCTGATGGGCTATTTGTTGGCTAATGTGACCAAATTAACCAACAATGCTATCACTGCTTGAAGGATTTATTACCCACCATTGCAGTGTAGACTGAAATGCCCACACAGACCTGATCAGGTAGTGAAGGTTAATTTTAATGTTTTTAATTTTTAACTCCAACTTAATGATCAGGCAGTCATATTTTTAGAATTACTGACACCATTTTAAACAGTCTATCATATTCTTCACTGCCTGGAGAAAATTAATGCAAAGCTAACAACTTTTGAAAACTGTGGGCAAAGTACTAAACAAAACCTCAGATCTACTGACACAAATTTGTATTGTGAATTTCTTTCCATTTACTTTTAAGCAAATTACAATTATTTATAATCCAGATTAGTCAAGACATCTGTTTTTTTTTAATTGTGAAGAACTTATGGCTTCATAAAACTGAAATGATTTGAAGTTAGACATTTATAGGTTTGAAAGTTAACCCTGAGATATATTTTCTGTAAAAGTTCCTATTGTGCATTACAGGATTTCCAAAAGACACATATTTAGACATTGCTTCCTGCAGTTGGGTAAGATGCTGATGATGGAATGCACCAACGTTTTATTGGCCAACAATACCTAGACCAACCCACAAATACTTCTGCGTTCTGCATGATGACTCAGTGACAGATGATCAGTAATGATCTCCGAATCACAAAGAAATATGTCTAAAAGACCATTCACGATCACGTCATACACATCCTACCTTATAAATAAGCCTACACCAAGACAAGAGCTGCTTTACTAACCTGCATCAGGGGACTGTTAGAGAAACCTGATTTGAAGGACTTTATTAACAGACACCATGTAACAGCACTGGATCAAAGTTCAGGAGGTTTATTGAAGTAATTTTGATCTCAACTGATTTCAGAGAGGAATTGGGTAAGTTTCATGTTTAATTGCTTTTATTTTATTTTTATTTTTCTGTTTCTTGGAAGTGGAATTTAATGTTACCCATGATAAAATTCTGCCTGTATAAGAATGATAAATTTTATTTCTTCAAGCCGATCACATCTCATGATCAAGAGACTGAATTTTTTTTAATTATGAATCATTGCAAATCATTACGGATACTATTTTTAAAAATGTAATTTAGATTAAGTATCAGATTTATCTCAGATGAAAATTGGGAACATCAGCAAAAACATTGTTTGTCTCTCAAAAAATATTTGTTTATTTTTCAAAGTGCAACTAAAGATCCCACTTTTATTTTTACATGGAATTTAACTTAAATTCTGTGTCAGCATGTTCAAATCTACAATTTGTGCTTTTTCATTTGATTGTATATGAAAAAATGACAAAAAATGTATTAAACTAGTGAACAATATTGTTTTTTTACTTTGCACAGAATAGATCTTTACTGTAAATTTTGATCAAGTTCAAAGGATAATTACAATATCTCCTGTTCAAACTGATTAAAAAAAATATGATTTGAAAAAAAAATGATATTGAATGGAAGTCAGTAAAATTGCAACATGCTTTTGCCAGCAACAACAGCAAATTCTATAACTTATCAAGTTATAGCTGTTAAAGGGGCTGTCAGCTTAGTTCCTTAATCTATGCTTTTAACTACAGAATTTGAAACTGAATGAATATGGGTTTCAAGGAGAAGAGTAGTAAATAGAGTAAGAACTAAGGCAAGACCTAAGGCAAAACAACACACTCAGAATTTAAATATATTAAGAAAGATAAAAAAAAACAATAGTACATGAACATGAACATGAAAACGCAGACTCATTGACAGATATTGACCTATTATTTTATGTTTTATTTGTGACTAAAAAGATATAACACAATATAAAAAAGTGTGTATTTACATATTATTGATCCTTATAAAGGAGTAATATGTGAAATATCCTTTATAGATGTCATAAAAAAATCAAGATGAAGGAAAAAGCTTTGACTGTAGTGTGTATGTTAGTGGGTAAGTTCTTTTTAAAACTCTTACAAATATGTACTTAATTTTACTAATTTTAAGTTTTCATATTACATCAATTGCAATGATCATTGCTCTTAAAATTGCTCTGAAATTCCTCTTCAATAGCTACAATGACTGTTGCCATGACACAAACATCAAATACCACAAATACTGAAGAATCAATGACCACTTTAACAGCAGAATCTACAACATTTTTTGCCATGGAATCAAGTACTGCTGTAACAGATGAACCAGCTTCAGTTTTTACAACAGAATCAACCACAGATTCCACCATTGAATCAAATACAGGCAGAACTTTTGAATCACCAACCACTTTGACAGAAGAATCTACCACAATGCAATTGAGTACTGGTGCAATTGTTGAATCATCAACAGTTTTTACTGTTGAACAAACAATATTTTCCAACACGGAATCAAGTGTTACGACTGCTGATTCAACTCCAGTTGTTGCAAATGAACCTACAACATTTACCAGTATAGAATCAAGTACTGCTGCAGGAGTTGAATCAACTTCAGTACTAATAACGGAATCAATCAAAGATTCCATCACTGAATCAACAACGGGTGCAACTGTTACATCACTGACAGCTTTAACAGAGGACATTACCACACATGCCACAATGCATTCAAGTAATGGTGAAAATGTTACCAGTATAGAATCAAGTATTGTTGCAACAGACGAATCAACATCAGTACTAACAACAGAATCAAGGACAGAATCCACTACTGAATCAATTACAGATGAATCTTTTGCACCACCAACAGCTTTGTCAGAGAAACTTACCACAGATTCTAACATACAATTAAGTACCGTTGCTACAAAAATGTCCACCATGGAATCAAGCACCGCTATAACAGATGAATTAACACCACTAGAACCCACATTTTCTCCTAGTGTTGAATCAAGCACAGTTTTAACAGTAGAAAGTACAACACTATCCACAGTAGAATCAAATATTGCAGATTCAACTACAGATTCCAACATGGAATCAACAACTGTCTCTATCTTTGAATCAAACACAGTTGTTACAACAGAACTGACATCAGTTTTTACATTAGAATCCAGCACTACTACAAATGTTGAATCAACTACAGCAGAGTTTACAACAGATTCCACCACAGAATCAACTACTGGTCCTATTGTTGAATCAACCTCAACTTTTACAGTACAACCAACAACACTTTCCACCCTGGACTACAGTAATGTTGCAATTGCTGAAACAATTACTGTACAGCCTACACCCATTTCCACCATGGAATCAAGTACTGCTCCAAATGTTGAATCAACTACAGCTTTAACAGTAGAGCCAACAACAGTTTCACCCATGGACTACAGTACTGTTGCAATTGCTGAATCAACTGCAGTAGAACCAACACCCAGTTCCACCATGGAATCAAGTACTTCTAAATTTGACTCAACCACAGAATTATCAGTAGAACATACAACAGTTTCCGACATGGAATCAAGTATTAGTCCAATTGTTGAATCAACCACAGCTGTTGCAGTAGAACAAACAACAGTTTCACCCATGGACTACAGTACTGTTGCAACTGCTGAATCAACTACAATAGGGTCTGCAACCATTTCCACCATGGAATCAGACACTTCTCCTACTTTTGATTCAACCACAGAATTATCAACAGCTTCCACCATGGAATCAAGTACTAGTCCAATTGTTGAAACAACCACAGCTTTTACAGTAGGACCGACAACAGTTTCCATCATGGATGACAATACTGTTGCAATTGCTGAATCAACAACAGTAGAGCCTGCAACCATTTCCACCATGGAATCAAGTACTGCTCCGATTGTTGAGTCAACCACACCTTTTACATTAGAACCTACAACAATTTCCACCATGGAATCAAGTACTGCTACAAAGGATGAATCTACCACAGCTTTTACAGTAGAACCAACAACAGATTCACCCATGGACTACAGTACTACTACAAATGCTGAATCTACTACTGTAGACATTACAACTGCTTCCACCACAGAATCAAGTATTGCTGGAAATGTTGAATCAACCACAGGTTTTACAGCAGAACCGACAACAGTTTCCATCATGAATTACACTGCTGTTGCAATTGCTGAATCAACTACAGTAGAGCCTACAACTATTTCTAACATGGGATCAGATACTTCTCCTACTGTTGAATCAACCACAGCTTTTTCTGTAGAACCTACAACAGTTTCCACCATAGAATCAAGTACTGATGAAATTGTTGAATCAACCACCATTTTTACATTAGAATCTACAACAGTTTACCCCAGAGAATCAAGTACTGCTGAAAATCTTGAATCAACCACAGCTTTTACAGTAGAACTGACAACAGCTTCCACCATGGATTACAGTGCTGTTGCAATTGCTAAATCAACCACAGCAGACCTTACAACCAATTCTACCATGGGTTTAGATATTTCTCCTACTGTTGAATCAACCACAGCTTTGTCAGTCGAACCTACAAGAGTTTCCAACATGGAATCAAGTACTGCTACAAAGGATGAATCTACCACAGCTTTTACAGCAGAACCAACAACAGTTTCCACCCTGGACTACAGTACTATTGCAACTGCTGAATCAACTGCAGTAGAACCTACACCCATTTCCACCATGGAATCAAGTACTGCTCCAACTGTTGAATCAACCATGGCTTTTACATTAGAATCTGCAGCAGTTTCCCCCAAAGAATCAAGTAATACTACAAAGGATGAATCCACCATAGCTTTTACAGCAGAACTAACAACAGTTCCGACCATGAATTACAGCACTGTTGCAATTGTTGAATCCACTACAGTAGAACCTACAACCATTTCCACCATAGAATCAAGTACTGCTCCAACTGTTGAATCAACCATGGCTTTTATATCAGAATCTACAGCAGTGTCCTCCACAGAATCTACTACTGCAAAGGATGAATCTACCTCAACTTTTACAGCAGAACCGACAACAGTTCTGACCATGGATTACAGTACTGTTGCAATTGCTGAATCAACTACGGTAGAACCAACAACAGTTTCTCAAACTGTTTTGTTAACATCAGTAGAACATCAGTTTTCACCTACTGTTGAATCAACCACAGCTTTTACACTAGAACGTACAACAGTATCCACAATAGAATCAAGCATTTCCACAACTGATCAATCAATCCCAACTTTTAGAGTTGAATCTACAACGGTTTCAACCATGGAATTAAGTACTTCTTCAACTATTGAATCAACCATAGTTGGTACAACAGAACTGACATCAGTTTCCACA
This sequence comes from Colossoma macropomum, assembly GCF_904425465.1. Lineage (NCBI taxonomy): Eukaryota > Metazoa > Chordata > Actinopteri > Characiformes > Serrasalmidae > Colossoma > Colossoma macropomum. The sequence goes on along the minus strand of NW_023494796.1, from coordinate 12,151,461 downwards.
ATGGAATCAAGCACTACTACAAATGCTGAATCAACTACTGTAGACCTTACAACTGCTTCCACCACAGAATCAAGTATTGCTGGAAATGTTGAATCAACCACAGGTTTTACAACAGAACCGACAACAGTTTCCATCATGAATTACACTGCTGTTGCAATTGCTGAATCAACTACAGTAGAACCTACAACAGTTGCTACAACTGTTTCATTAACATCGGTAAAATCCACAATATTTTCTCCTACCGTTGAATCAACCACAGCTTTTACAGTAGAACATACAAGAGCATCCACAATAGAATCAAGCAATGCTACAGCTGATCAATCAACCCCAACATTTACAGTTGAACGGACATCAGTTTCTACAATGGAATCAAGCACTACTACAAACGGTGAATCAACTGCAATTGACTTTACAACAGCTTCCACCACAGAATTGACTACTCCTCCAAATGTTGAATCAACCACAGGTTTTACTTTAGAATCTACAGACGTTTCCCACACAAAATCAAGTACTGCTGCAAATGTTGAATTAACTACAGCTTTTACAGCAGAACCAACAACAGTTTCCACCATGGACTACAGTACTGTTGCAATAGTTGAATCAACTACAGTAGAACCTACAAACATTTTCACCATGAAATTAGATACTTCTCCTACTGCTGAATCAACCACAGCTCTTGCAGTAGAACCTACAACAGTGTCCACCATGGAATCAAGTATTGCTCCCAATGTTGAATCAACTACAGTTGCTGCAGTAGAACTTACAACAGTTCCTACTATGGAATCAACCACTTCTTCTACTGTTAAATCAAGCACAGCTTTAACCAGTTTCATGCAACAATCAGCTACAAAGTTGTCAACTCATTTGTCTACTGTCTTGACAGACTCAACAACAGGTGTGATTACAGGTATTACGGTGCTGCCTTTAACAAATATTATTATTCACTCTTAAGTACTCCTTCAAGTGCAGGCATCACACTTTATTTATTAATTATATATGCAGCTTATGCCTATTGGACATGATTTTCAAAATCTCAGAATTGCCGTTTTGCTTACACTACATAACATTTGCTTCAAATCCAAAGTATTTTCCACATAGAGGGACATACACTGCAGAATTTTCGCACACTACATAGTCTTTCACCTGGAGGGATCTACAGCATATAAAAAAAATATTCAAAATTTTCAGACTTCATGTCAATCAAGCATTTATACTGCTCATACAGTTGCACTTGCTTCCCCTCCATCATCTAGATTCCACAACATAGAGGAGAAAGTTGTCACCCACAAACACTAAATAAGAGGTAGCTCATATCGCTAAACTTTTAGAGTATGAATGGCTAAATTACCTTTTTTTTGAAGACTTTCTCCAAAAACTCTTTGCTGTGAAGGTTGTATTTGGTATTTGCTTCTGCTTACACAACTTATCATGCAGAATTTTAAACATAGTTGAAAAAACAAGACTGTCTATAGCAGCTTGCAGCCTAGGACAATCACATTTCTAACCTGCCCATGCTATATTAGCTAAAATCATGTTGTGTGCACATGACATACTCAACCAACATACTAAACAGCTTCAACGTCATATTTCATGTATTTTTATTTTATGCATATTTTGGTGTTATCTTTTTCCATTCAAGATTCCACCACTGCTTCTACAACTGCAGCTGTTGTTGCTGTACAACAAATCAGCTTTACCACCAATGAATCATTTGTTGCTGACCTGTTAAACTCAACTTCAGCTGCCTTCATTGCTCGTGCAGAATTCGTCAAATCAGAGGTCAGGCCCATGTACTGGAGAATATAAACACTTTAGGACACACTTTGTTGTTGTTAACTGTGTTGTTAAGCATTAAGAATAAATGCAACAACAACGTAACTACTAGTGATATAGTCATTGTTACAGATGGTTTACAGTAGCACAGGTCAAATGTATCTTGCTAGTTGCAACATACTACTTTTTTATGTAATTACACAAGAATAACAGGTTGAACTGCTGTTTTTCCAACTGCACTTTGTAACAGGAGGTTTGTAATTGCCTATATTAGAAGAGTACTTACTCTGCTTAACTAGCTGTATTAATATGCTTGTGTTGTGACATGATGTCCTAACCAAAGTTCTGGATTAAAACCTAATGTAAATAACTGCACAGCTCTTGTTATAATAAGTTCATACAAATTTAATTACTCTCATCACTATTAGATACACTATCATAAATGCACTATTACATCTATCAGGATACACTGATAAAATTGCATGACTAAAAACTGGGGTTGATACACAGGTGTATTAACATAGTCTGTACTACTCTAATCTAATGGTAATAGTGAAGATATCACTAATAGTTACATTACTGTTGTATGTATTGTTAATGTTTAATTACACAGTAATTGGAGACACTCAATATACACTCAATATTAAAAATAAGTTTAAAAGCAAATTCCTTTACTTTTTGTTTAAATAAAAAAAAATATTTTTTTATTCAAAAAGTAATATATTGTAAATCCCATACCCTGGAACAACACATTGAATTTAATTTCGCAACCTTCTGACTTATAGTTTGAACCAGTCTTCAAGGCAGCATTCAGCAACTTCCTCAGGCTAACAGTTATTAGATTCAAGTAAGTATCAAGAATGCTAATGCTAAGATTTAAATTCTAATTAATTTTAAATCACTGTTTTATGTTCCTAACCCTGTTTGTCACTTTTTTCATGAATAGCCCTGTACAATCTGTTTTTATTTGCATAGGCCTGGATCAATTATCACATACATGGATTTAGAATTTATTTATGGTGGAAGTCTGCCCAATGATACTGTCCTTGTTAATGCTGTGCTCTATGCAAATACAAGTTTTAACATTACAGGAGCTAATGGTAAGTATGTGTCTTAATGGTTTGTTGTTGTTTAGCTACATGCAATAAAAGCATTTTAGTTTTTAGTTTATCTGAATTCTACGTAAGTCAAACTAAGCAAGGACAATATGCATTAATAATGAATTTTAACTGCATAACTTGCCTTGCAACAAGAGTGATCTTATCTCGTATGTTGAAAACAGTGACAACCACAACAATGGAACCTACAACAGTTATTACTATGGAAACTGAATCAACTACAGCTTCAACAGAAGAACCTACAACAATTTCCACTGTAGAATCAACTACAGAACATACAGTAGAACCAACCACAGAACCTATGACAGTGACTACCATGGAAACCAGTACTGCTACAACAGCTGAATCAACTACAGAACTAACAACAGAATTAACCACAGAACCTACAACACTTACCACCATGGAATCAAGTACTGCTGCAACTGTTATATCAACTACAGCTTTAACAGCAGAACGTACAACAATTACCACCGTGGAACAAAGCACTGATTCCATAACTGAATCAACTACAGTTATTACAGCAGAATCTACAATTTCGACCAGAGAATCAAGTACTTCTGCAACAGTTGAATCAACTACAGCTTTAACAGCAGAACCTATAACAATTCCCACTGTGGAAACAAGTACAGCTTCAACTATTGAATCAGCTAAAGCTATTACAGCAGAATCTACCACAATTTCACACATGGAATCAAGGATTGTTACAGCTGTTGAGTCAACTACAGTTTTTACAACAGAACCTACAACAACTACCTCAATGGAACAAAGCACTGCTGCAACCACTGAATCAATGTCAGCCATTACAGCAGAATCTGGAACAGTTTCTACCACTGATTCAAGTACAGCCTCAACGGTTGAACCAATAACAGATATTACAGAAGAGCCTGTAACAATTACCACTAGGGAATCAAGTATACCTACAAATTTTGAATCAACAACAGTTTTTACAACTGAACCTACTACAGTAACCACCATGGGACTAAATACTTCTGCAGCAATTGAATTAACCACAGCTTCAACAGGAGAACTTACAACAGTTTCCACCACTGATTCAAATATATCCTCAAATGTTGAACCAATTACAGTCATTACAGCAGAACCTACAACAGTTCCCATGGTGGAATCAAGTACTGCTGTAATAGTTGAGTCAACTACAGTTTTTACAAAAAAACCTACAACAATTTCCACCACTGATTCAAGTACAGCCTCAACTGTTGAACCAACTACAGCTATTACAACAGAATCTACCACAATTTCTACCAAGGAATCAAGTACAACTTCAACTATTGAATCAACCACAGCAATAACAGCAGAATCTACAAGAATTTTGTCTATGGAATCAAGAATACCTTCAACTTTTGAACCTACAGTTTTTACAACAGAATCTATGACAACGGTTGAATCAACTACAGCTTCGACAGGAGGACCAACAACAATGTATATTCTAGAATCAAGTATAGCTTCAAGTGTTGAAACAACTACAGCTGTAACAGGAGAAACTACAACATTTGCCAGCTTGGATTCAAGTACATTTGCAACTATTGAATCAAGTAGAGATTTAACAACAGAACCTACAACAGTTCCCACAGTGGAACAAAGTACTGCTGCAATGGTTGAGTCTACTACAGTCCTTACAACAGAACCTACAACAATTACCACTATGGAATCAAGAACAGCTTCAACTTTTGAATCAACTACAGGTATTACAGCTGACTCTACCACAATCTCCACCATGGAATCAAGTTCTTCTGTGACTGCTGAATCAAGTCCAGCTTCTACAGGAGGACCTACAATTACTACTACAGATTTACTTACACCATCAACTTATGAATCACCTACAGTTTTTACTTTAGAAACTACAACAGGTACCACCATGGAACGAAGTACTACTGCAACTGCTGAATCAAGTACAGCTTCTACAGGAGAACCTACAACAACATCAATTTCCATTGCAGAATCAACTACAGCTTCAACTGTTGAAACAACTACATCCATAACAGCAGAACCTACAACAGTTCCCATGTTGGAACCTAGTACTGCTGCAATGGTTGAGTCAACTACAGCTTTTAAAACAGAACCTACAACAATTCCCATTATACAATCAAGTACAGCTTCAACTATTGGATCAACTACAGCTATTACATTTGAATCTACAACAATTTACACCATGGAATCAAGTACTTCTGCAACAGCTGAATCAACCACAGCTTTAACAGCAGGACCTACTATTACTACTACAGATTTAAGTACACCATTAACTTTTGAATCACCTAAAGTTTTTACTTTAGAAACTACAACAGTTACCACCATGAAACAAAATACTTATGCAATGGCTGAATCAAGTACAACTTTTACAGCAGAACTTACAACAATTCCCACTGAAGAATCAAGTACAGCTTCAACTTTTGAATCAACTAGAGCCATAACAGTAGAACCTACAACAGTTCCCACAGTGGAACCAAGTATGGCTGCAACAGTTGAGTCAACTACAATGTTTACAACAGATCCTAGAACAATTCCTATTATGCAATCAAGTACAGCTTCAACTATTGAATCAACTACAGCTATTACAGTTGAGCCTACAACAATTTACACCATGAAATCAAATACTTCTGCGACTGCTGAATCAAGTACAGCTTCTACAGGAGAACCTACAACAATTTCCACTGCAGAATCAACTACAGCATCAACTGCTGAATCAACGACAGCCATAACAGCAGAACCTACAACAGTTCCCACAGTGGAACCAAGTACTGTTGCCACGGTTGAGTCAACTACAGTTTTCATAACAGAACCTACAACAATTCCCACTATACAATCAAGTACAGCTTCAACTACTGAGTCAAATACAGCTATGACATTTGAGCCTAAAATTATTTACACCATGGAATCAACTACTCCTGCGACTGCTGAATCAAGTACAGCTCCTACAGGAGAACCTATAACATTTTCCACTGCAGAATCAACTACAGCTTCAACTGCTGAATCAACGACAGCCATAACAGTAGAACCTACAACAGTTCCCACAGTGGAACCAAGTACTGTGGCCACGGTTGAGCCAACTACAGTTTTCATAACAGAACCTACAACAATTCCCACTATGCAATCAAGTACAGCTTCAACTACTGAGTCAACTACAGCTATTACAGTTGAGCCTACAACAATTTACACCATGGAATCAACTACTCCTGCGACTGCTGAATCAAGTACAGCTCCTACAGGAGAACCTACAACATTTTCCACTGCAGAATCAACTACAGAATCAACTGCTGAATCAACGACAGCCATAACAGTAGAACCTACAACAGTTCCCACAGTGGAACCAAGTACTGTTGCCACGGTTGAGTCAACTACAGTTTTCATAACAGAACCTACAACAATTCCCACTATACAGTCAAGTACAGCTTCAACTACTGAGTCAAATACAGCTATGACAGTTGGGCCTAAAACAATTTACACCATGGAATCAACTACTCCTGCGACTGCTGAATCAAGTACAGCTTCTACAGGAGAACCTACAACAATTTCCACTGCAGAATCAACTACAGCTTCAACTGTTGAATCAACGACAGCCATAACAGTAGAACCTACAACAGTTCCCACAATGAAACCTAGTACTGCTGCAACGGTTGAGTCAACTACAGCTTTTACAACAGAGCCTACAACAATTCCCACTATACAATCAAATACAGATTCAAATAATGAATCAACTACAGCTATTACAGTTGAGCCTAAAACAATTTACACCATGGAATCAAGTACTTCTGCGACTGCTGAATCAAGTACAGCTTCTACAGGAGAACCTACAACAATTTCCACTGTAGAATCAACTACAGCTTCAACTGTTGAATCAACTACAGCCATAACAACAGAACCTACAACAGGTCCCACAGTGGAACCAAGAACTGTTGCCACGGTTGAGTCAACTACAGTTTTCATAACAGAACCTACAACAATTCCCACTATGCAATCAAGTACAGCTTCAACTATTGAATCAACTACAGCTATTACAGTTGAGCCTACAACAATTCACACCATGGAATCAAGTACTTCTGCGACTGCTGAATCAAGTACAACTTCTACAGGAGAGCCTACAACAATTTCCACTGCAGAATCAACTACAGCTTCAACTGTTGAATCAACTATAGCCATAACAGTAGAACCTACAACAGTTTCCACAGTGGAACCAAGTACTGCTGCAACAGTTGAGTCAACTACAGTTTTTACAACAGAACCTCCAACAATTCCCATTACCCAATCAAGAACAGCTTCAAATATTGAATCGACTAGAGCTATTACAGTTGAATCTACTATAGGTCACACCATGGAATCAAGTACTTCTGCAATGGCTGAATCAAGTGCAGCTCCTACAGGAGAGCCTACAACAATTTCAACTGCAGAATCAACTACAGCTTCAACTGTTGAAACAACTACAGCCATAACAGTAGAACCTGCAACAGTTCTCACAATGAAACCTAGTACTGCTGCAACGGTTGAGTCAACTACAGCTTTTACAACAGAGCCTACAACAATTCCCACTATGCAATCAAATACAGATTCAAATAATGAATCAACTACAGCTATTACACTTGAATCTGCAACAATTTACACCATGGAATCAAGTACTTTTGCAATGGCTGAATCAAGTACAGCTTCTACAGGAGAACCTACAACAATTTCCACTGCAGAATCAACTACAGCTTCAACTGTTGAATCAACTACAGCCATAACAGCAGAATCTACAAAAGTTCCCACAGTGGAACCAAGTACTGTTGCCACGGTTGAGTCAACGGCAGTTTTTACAACAGAACCTACAACAATTCCCATTACACAATCAACTATCGCTTCAACTATTGAATCAACTGCAGCTATTACAGTTGAGCCTACAACAATTTCCACTGCAGAATCAACTACAGCTTCAACTGTTGAACCAATGACAGCCATAACAGCAGAATCTACAACAGTTCCCACAGTGGAACCAAGTACTGCTGCCACGGTTGAGTCAACTACAGTTTTCATAACAGAACCTACAACAATTCCCACTATGCAATCAAGTACAGTTTCAACTATCGAATCAACTACAGCTATTACAGTTGAACCTACAACAATTCACACCATGGAATCAAGTACTTTTGCGACTGCTGAATCAAGTACAGCTTCTACAGGAGAACCTACAACAATTTCCACTGTAGAACCAACTACAGCTTCAACTGTTGAATCAACGACAGCCATAACAGTAGAACCTACAACAGTTCCCACAGTGGAACCAAGTACTGCTGCCACGGTTGAGTCAACTACAGTTTTTACAACAGAACCTACAACAATTCCCATTATGCAATCAAGTACAGATTCAACTATTGAATCAACTACAGCTATTACAGTTGAGCCTACAACAATTTACACCATGGAATCAAGTACTTCTGCGACTGCTGAGTCAAGTACAACGTCTACAGGAGAGCCTACAACAATTTCCACTGCAGAATCAACTACAGCTTCAACTGTTGAATCAACTATAGCTATAACAGTAGAACCTACAACAGTTCCCACAGTGGAACCAAGTACTGTTGCCACGGTTGAGTCAACGACAGTTTTTACAACAGAACCTACAACAATTCCCATTATACAATCAAGTACCGCTTCAACTATTGAATCAAGTACAGCTATTATAGTTGAGCCTACAACAATTCACACCATGGAATCAAGTACTTCTGCGACTGCTGAATCAAGTACATCTTCTACAGGAGAACCTACAACAATTTCCACTGCAGAATCAACTACAGCTTCAACTGCAGAATCAACTACAGCCATAACAGCAGAACCTACAACAGTTCCCACAGTGGAACCAAGTACTGTTGCCACGGTTGAGTCAACGACAGTTTTCATAACAGAGCGTACAACAATTCCCACCATGCAATCAAGTACAGCTTCAACTATTGAATCAAGTACAGCTTCTACAGGAGAGCCTACAACAATTTCCACTGCAGAATCAACTACAGCTTCAACTGTTGAATCAACTACAGCCATAACAGCAGAACCTACAACAGTTCCCACAGTGGAACCAACTACTGTTGCCACGGTTGACTCAACTATAGTTTTTACAACAGAACCTACAACAATTCCCACTATGCAATCAAGTACAGATTCAACTATTGAATCAACTACAGCTATTACAGTTGAGCCTACAACAATTCACACCATGGAATCAAGTTCTTCTGCTACTGCTGAATCAAATACAGCTTCTAAAGGAGAACCTACAACAATTTCCACTGCAAAATCAACTACAGCTTCAACTGTTGAATCATTGACAGCCATAACAGCAGAACCTACAACAATTCCCACTATGCAATCAAGTACAGATTCAACTATTGAATCAACTACAGCTATTACAGTTGAGCCTACAACAATTCACACCATGGAATCAAGTACTTCTGCGACTGCTGAATCAAGTCCAGCTTCTACAGGAGAACCTACAACAATTTCCACTGCAGAATCAACTACAGCTTCAACTGTTGAATCATTGACAGCCATAACAGCAGAATCTACAACAGTTCCCACAGTGGAACCAAGTACTGTTGCCACGGTTGAGTCAACTACAGTTTTCATAACAGAATCTACAACAATTCCCACTATGCAATCAAGTACCGCTTCAACTATTGAATCAACTGCAGCTATTACAGTTGAGCCTACAACAATTTACACCATGGAATCAAGTTCTTCTGCTACTGCTGAATCAAGTACAGCTTCTACAGGAGAACCTACAACAATTTCCACTGCAGAATCAACTACAGCTTCAACTGTTGAATCAATGACAGCCATAACAGTAGAACCTACAACAGTTCCCACAGTGGAACCAAGTACTGCTGCCACGGTTGAGTCAACTACAGTTTTCATAACAGAACCTACAACAATTCCCACTATGCAATCAAGTACCGCTGTAACTATTGAATCAACTACAGCTATTACAGTTGAGCCTACAACAATTTACACCATGGAATCAAGTACTTCTGCGACTGCTGAATCAAGTACAACTTCTACAGGAGAACCTACAACAATTTCCACTGCAGAATCAACTACAGCTTCAACTGTTGAAACAACGACAGCCATAACAGTAGAACCTACAACAGTTCCCACAGTGGAACCAAGTACTGTTGCCACGCTTGAGTCAACTACAGTTTTCATAACAGAACCTACAACAATTCCCACTATGCAATCAAGTACCGCTGTAACTTTTGAATCAACTACAGCTATTACAGTTAAGCCTACAACAATTTACACCACGGAATCAAGTACTTCTGCGACTGCTGAATCAAGTACAACTTCTACAGGAGAGCCTACAACAATTTCCACTGCAGAATCAACTACAGCTTCAACTGTTGAATCAACTATAGCCATAACAGCAGAACCTACAACAGTTCCCACAGTGGAACCAAGTACTGTTGCCACGGTTGAGTCAACTACAGTTTTTACAACAGAACCTACAACAATTCCCATTACGCAATCAACTACAGCTTCAACTATTGAATCAACTACAGCTATTATAGTTGAGCCTACAACAATTCACACCATGGAATCAAGTACTTCTGCGACTGCTGAATCAAGTACAGCTTCTACAGGAGAACCTACAACAATTTCCACTGCAGAATCAACTACAGCTTCAACTGTTGAATCAACTATAGCCATAACAGCAGAACCTACAACAGTTCCCACAGTGGAACCAAGTACTGTTGCCAGAGTTGAGTCAACGACAGTTTTTATAACAGAACCTACAACAATTCCCATTATGCAATCAAGTACAGATTCAACTATTGAATCAACTACAGCTATCACAGTTGAGCCTACAACAATTCACACCATGGAATCAAGTACTTCTGCGACTGCTGAATCAAGTACAGCTTCTACAGGAGAACCTACAACAATTTCCACTGCAGAATCAACTACAGCTTCAACTGTTGAATCAACTACAGCCATAACAGTAGAACCTACAACAGTTCCCACAGTGGAACCAAGTACTGTTGCCACGGTTGAGTCAACGACAGTTTTTACAACAGAACCTCCAACAATTCCCATTATACAATCAAGTATCGCTTCAACTATTGAATCAACTACAGCTATTACAGTTGAGCCTACAACAATTTACACCATGGAATCAAGTACTTCTGCAACTGCTGAATCAAGTACAGCTTCTACAGGAGAACCTACAACAATTTCCACTGCAGAATCAACTACAGCTTCAACTGTTGAACCAATGACAGCCATAACAGCAGAATCTACAACAGTTCCCACAGTGGAACCAAGTACTGCTGCCACGGTTGAGTCAACTACAGTTTTCATAACAGAACCTACAACAATTCCCACTATGCAATCAAGTACAGTTTCAACTATTGAATCAACTACAGCTATTACAGTTGAACCTACAACAATTTACACCATGGAATCAAGTACTTCTGCGACTGCTGAATCAAGTACAGCTTCTACAGGAGAACCTACAACAATTTCCACTGCAGAATCAACTACAGCTTCAACTGTTGAATCAACTATAGCCATAACAGCAGAACCTACAACAGTTCCCACAGTGGAACCAAGTACTGTTGCCACGGTTGAGTCAACTACAGTTTTTACAACAGAACCTACAACAATTCCCATTACGCAATCAACTACAGCTTCAACTATTGAATCAACTACAGCTATTATAGTTGAGCCTACAACAATTCACACCATGGAATCAAGTACTTCTGCGACTGTTGAATCAAGTACAGCTTCTACAGGAGAACCTACAACAATTTCCACTGCAGAATCAACTACAGCTTCAACTGTTGAATCAACTATAGCCATAACAGTAGAACCTACAACAGTTCCCACAGTGGAACCAAGTACTGTTGCCACGGTTGAGTCAACTACAGTTTTTACAACAGAACCTACAACAATTCCCATTATGCAATCAAGTACAGATTCAACTATTGAATCAACTACAGCTATCACAGTTGAGCCTACAACAATTCACACCATGGAATCAAGTACTTCTGCGACTGCTGAATCAAGTACAGCTTCTACAGGAGAACCTACAACAATTTCCACTGCAGAATCAACTACAGCTTCAACTGTTGAATCAACTATAGCTATAACAGTAGAATCTACAACAGTTCCCACAGTGGAACCAACTACTGTTGCCACGGTTGAGTCAACGACAGTTTTTACAACAGAACCTACAACAATTCCCATTATACAATCCAGTATCGCTTCAACTATTGAATCAACTGCAGCTATTACAGTTGAGCCTACAACAATTTACACCATGGAATTAAGTTCTTCTGCGACTGCTGAATCAAGTCCAGCTTCTACAGGAGAACCTACAACAATTTCCACTGCAGAATCAACTACAGCTTCAACTGTTGAACCAATGACAGCCATAACAGCAGAATCTACAACAGTTCCCACAGTGGAACCAAGTACTGCTGCCACGGTTGAGTCAACTACAGTTTTCATAACAGAACCTACAACAATTCCCATTATGCAATCAAGTACAGTTTCAACTATTGAATCAACTACAGCTATTACAGTTGAACCTACAACAATTTACACCATGGAATCAAGTACTTCTGCGACTGCTGAATCAAGTACAGCTTCTACAGGAGAACCTACAACAATTTCCACTGCAGAATCAACTACAGCTTCAACTGTTGAATCAACTATAGCCATAACAGCAGAACCTACAACAGTTCCCACAGTGGAACCAAGTACTGTTGCCACGGTTGAGTCAACTACAATGTTTACAACAGAACCTACAACAATTCCCATTACGCAATCAACTACAGCTTCAACTATTGAATCAACTACAGCTATTATAGTTGAGCCTACAACAATTCACACCATGGAATCAAGTACTTCTGCGACTGCTGAATCAAGTACAGCTTCTACAGGAGAACCTACAACAATTTCCACTGCAGAATCAACTACAGCTTCAACTGTTGAATCAACTACAGCCATAACAGTAGAACCTACAACAGTTCCCACAGTGGAACCAAGTACTGTTGCCACGGTTGAGTCAACTACAGTTTTTACAACAGAACCTACAACAATTCCCATTATGCAATCAAGTACAGATTCAACTATTGAATCAACTACAGCTATCACAGTTGAGCCTACAACAATTCACACCATGGAATCAAGTACTTCTGCGACTGCTGAATCAAGTACAGCTTCTACAGGAGAACCTACAACAATTTCCACTGCAGAATCAACTACAGCTTCAACTGTTGAATCAACTATAGCTATAACAGTAGAACCTACAACAGTTCCCACAGTGGAACCAAGTACTGTTGCCACGGTTGAGTCAACTACAGTTTTTACAACAGAACCTACAACAATTCCCATTATGCAATCAAGTACAGATTCAACTATTGAATCAACTACAGCTATTACAGTTAAGCCTACAACAATTCACACCATGGAATCAAGTACTTCTGCGACTGCTGAATCAAGTACAGCTTCTACAGGAGAACCTACAACAATTTCCACTGTAGAATCAACTACAGCTTCAACTGTTGAAACAACGACAGCCATAACAGCAGAACTTACAACAGTTCCCACAGTGGAACCAAGTACTGTTGTCACGCTTGAGTCAACTACAGTTTTCATAACAGAACCTACAACAATTCCCACTATGCAATCAAGTACAGCTTCAACTACTGAATCAACTACAGCTATTACAGTTGAGCCTACAACAATTCACACCATGGAATCAAGTACTTCTGCGACTGCTGAATCAAGTACAACTTCTACAGGAGAGCCTACAACAATTTCCACTGCAGAATCAACTACAGCTTCAACTGTTGAATCATCAGTTTCAGGCACAACTCCTGATTTAAGTACTTCCCAGTCATTGACTGGTATCAGTGTATCAACAGGTTTTGCTTTAGAGTCAACCACAGGTTCCACTGCCTATGCATCAGTATCTTCAGTTGTCATATCTGAACCAACATCAAGTGTTCCTGAAGTATCAACTACAGGTATCACCATGGGACAATCAACAAGTATTAGTGGCACATCAGCATTTACAAGTTCTGCTTCAGGGTCTACTACAGGTATCACTTCTGAATCTTCAAATTTCATATGTTTTTACTTGTCACATATATAAGCATTTCCTATCCAAAGTCCTATATTCTTGAACTGTCTTTTATATATATATTTTAATTTCACCCTTCCACAGCCGTCTCTACAACAGCAATGCAAGTTATCATATGGCAAATTAGCTTTACCACCAATGAAGATTTTTTTTCAGACCTATTAAACTCATCTTCACAAGCCTTCATTTCTAGAGCAGCACGTGTGAAATCAGAGGTGTGTCCAATGTGCTGGAAATTAGAAATAATAATGTTTTAATATAATGTTATTTTCATGACTAAGTAAAAATGATTTACTGTAATGTAGAGAGCAATCTTGAATGTGACAATGAATGTTGACTTGTTTTTATTAACAGTTTGTACCAGCATTTGAGGCAGCATTCATCAACTTCATTGGGCTAACAGTAAATGGATTCAGGTGAGGATAAAGCATGTTAATTCTGCATTTGATAAAAGTTTTAAATTCTATACACGTACTACAATGTTTCTTAAGCCAAATATATATATATATATATATATATATATATATATATATATATATATATATATACACATATATATGATAAATGGTATTTTCAAATCTGTGTTTATCTGCATAGGTCTGGATCGATTATCACAGACATGAATTTACAATTCAGTGATCGTGGAAGTCTGCCCAATGCTAATACAGTCATTGATACTGTGCTCAGTGCAAATACAAGTTTTAACATTACAAATGTTAAGGGTAAGTACAACACCCTATACTCTTAGTCAACTAGCAGGCTTACTTAGTCAGAGCTAGAACAAACTAGCAGAAACACACATAAACAAACTGTGCTTGTTATGTTGATTTATGATTTAATTATTTACATTTGAGGTCTATTTTAATAAATAAAACAAAAGGCTAGAGACTGCCTAACAACTTAATTATAATGTATTTCATGATTTGACAAATTTTCCTTTCATCTCAGTGACAGAAACACCAACAACTATAGTTCTGCCTACAGCTGAACTAACAATTTTATCAATCACTACAGATACAATGACCACCACAACTACAACTCCTCCTGCAACCACAACTCAAGTTCCAGCAACCACAACTACTACAACACCGACAACCACTCTTCAAGCTTCAACATCTGTCTCAACACCAACAGCTACTCCAACAACTACTACTACTACTCTGATAACAACAATACCAGAAACTACTCCAACAACTACAACTTCTATTTTGATAACAACAATACCAGAAACTGCTCCAACAACGACTACTACTCTGATAACAACAATACCAGAAACTACTCCAACAACAACTACAACTACTCTGATAACAACAACAGAAACTACTCCAACAACAACTACTACTACTCTGATAACAACAACAGAAACTACTCCAACAACAACTACAACTACTCTGATAACAACAATACCAGAAACTAGCACAGCAGCAACAACAACTATTGAAATGACAACATTACAGCACCAATAACAACAAAAGTAGCAACCACACCTACAATAATGCCAACAACTACCACAACAACAACTGCAACACTAAAAACTACTAGTACATCAACTACCCCAATACTTCATACTACTACTCCAACAACTACTACTACAACTCCAGCACCTACTACTACAAAACTACTTCAACAACTCCAACAACTACTTCTACAACACCTACTACTACAACTACTACAACAGCAATGCAAGTTGTCATATGGCAAATTAGCTTTACCACCAATGAGATTTTTTTTCAGACCTATTAAACTCATCTTCACAAGCCTTCATCTCTAGAGCAGCACGTGTGAAATCAGAGGTGTGTCCAATGTGCTGGAAATTAGAAATAATAATGTTTTAATATAATGTTATTTTCATGACTAAGTAAAAATGATTTACTGTAATGTAAAGATGAGAGCAATCTTGAATGTGACAATGAATGTTGACTTGTTTTTATTAACAGTTTGAACCAGCATTTAAGGCAGCATTCATCAACTTCATTGGGCTAACAGTAAATGGATTCAGGTGAGGATAAAGCATGTTAATTCTGCATTTGATAAAAGTTTTAAATTCTATACACGTACTACAATGTTTCTTAAGCCATATATATATATATATATATATATATATATATATATATATATATATATATACACATATATATGATAAATGGTATTTTCAAATCTGTGTTTATCTGCATAGGTCTGGATCGATTATCACAGACATGAATTTACAATTCAGTGATCGTGGAAGTCTGCCCAATGCTAATACAGTCATTGATACTGTGCTCAGTGCAAATACAAGTTTTAACATTACAAATGTTAAGGGTAAGTACAACACCCTATACTCTTAGTCAACTAGCAGGCTTACTTAGTCAGAGCTAGAACAAACTAGCAGAAACACACATAAACAAACTGTGCTTGTTATGTTGATTTATGATTTAATTATTTACATTTGAGGTCTATTTTTTATAAATAAAACAAAAGGCTAGAGACTGCCTAACAACTTAATTATAATGTATTTCATGATTTGACGAATTTTCCTTTCATCTCAGTGACAGAAACACCAACAACTATAGTTCTGCCTACAGCTGAACTAACAATTTTATCAATCACTACAGATACAATGACCACCACAACTACAACTCCTCCTGCAACCACAACTCAAGTTCCAGCAACCACAACTACTACAACACCGACAACCACTCTTCAAGCTTCAACATCTGTCTCAACACCAACAGCTACTCCAACAACTACTACTACTACTCTGATAACAACAATACCAGAAACTACTCCAACAACTACAACTTCTATTTTGATAACAACAATACCAGAAACTGCTCCAACAACGACTACTACTCTGATAACAACAATACCAGAAACTACTCCAACAACAACTACAACTACTCTGATAACAACAACAGAAACTACTCCAACAACAACTACTACTACTCTGATAACAACAACAGAAACTACTCCAACAACAACTACAACTACTCTGATAACAACAATACCAGAAACTAGCACAGCAGCAACAACAACTATTGAAATGACAACAATTACAGCACCAATAACAACAAAAGTAGCAACCACACCTACAATAATGCCAACAACTACCACAACAACAACTGCAACACTAAAAACTACTAGTACATCAACTACCCCAATACTTCATACTACTACTCCAACAACTACTACTACAACTCCAGCACCTACTACTACAAAAACTACTTCAACAACTCCAACAACTACTTCTACAACACCTACTACTACAACTACTACAACAGCAATGCAAGTTGTCATATGGCAAATTAGCTTTACCACCAATGAAGATTTTTTTTCAGACCTATTAAACTCATCTTCACAAGCCTTCATCTCTAGAGCAGCACGTGTGAAATCAGAGGTGTGTCCAATGTGCTGGAAATTAGAAATAATAATGTTTTAATATAATGTTATTTTCATGACTAAGTAAAAATGATTTACTGTAATGTAAAGATGAGAGCAATCTTGAATGTGACAATGAATGTTGACTTGTTTTTATTAACAGTTTGAACCAGCATTTAAGGCAGCATTCATCAACTTCATTGGGCTAACAGTAAATGGATTCAGGTGAGGATAAAGCATGTTAATTCTGCATTTGATAAAAGTTTTAAATTCTATACACGTACTACAATGTTTCTTAAGCCATATATATATATATATATATTATATATATATATATATATATATACACATATATATGATAAATGGTATTTTCAAATCTGTGTTTATCTGCATAGGTCTGGATCGATTATCACAGACATGAATTTACAATTCAGTGATCGTGGAAGTCTGCCCAATGCTAATACAGTCATTGATACTGTGCTCAGTGCAAATACAAGTTTTAACATTACAAATGTTAAGGGTAAGTACAACACCCTATACTCTTAGTCAACTAGCAGGCTTACTTAGTCAGAGCTAGAACAAACTAGCAGAAACACACATAAACAAACTGTGCTTGTTATGTTGATTTATGATTTAATTATTTACATTTGAGGTCTATTTTAATAAATAAAACAAAAGGCTAGAGACTGCCTAACAACTTAATTATAATGTATTTCATGATTTGACGAATTTTCCTTTCATCTCAGTGACAGAAACACCAACAACTATAGTTCTGCCTACAGCTGAACTAACAATTTTATCAATCACTACAGATACAATGACCACCACAACTACAACTCCTCCTGCAACCACAACTCAAGTTCCAGCAACCACAACTACTACAACACCGACAACCACTCTTCAAGCTTCAACATCTGTCTCAACACCAACAGCTACTCCAACAACTACTACTACTACTCTGATAACAACAATACCAGAAACTACTCCAACAACTACAACTTCTATTTTGATAACAACAATACCAGAAACTGCTCCCAACAACGACTACTACTCTGATAACAACAATACCAGAAACTACTCCAACAACAACTACAACTACTCTGATAACAACAACAGAAACTACTCCAACAACAACTACTACTACTCTGATAACAACAACAGAAACTACTCCAACAACAACTACAACTACTCTGATAACAACAATACCAGAAACTAGCACAGCAGCAACAACAACTATTGAAATGACAACAATTACAGCACCAATAACAACAAAAGTAGCAACCACACCTACAATAATGCCAACAACTACCACAACAACAACTGCAACACTAAAAACTACTAGTACATCAACTACCCCAATACTTCATACTACTACTCCAACAACTACTACTACAACTCCAGCACCTACTACTACAAAAACTACTTCAACAACTCCAACAACTACTTCTACAACACCTACTACTACAACTACTACAACAGCAATGCAAGTTGTCATATGGCAAATTAGCTTTACCACCAATGAAGATTTTTTTTCAGACCTATTAAACTCATCTTCACAAGCCTTCATCTCTAGAGCAGCACGTGTGAAATCAGAGGTGTGTCCAATGTGCTGGAAATTAGAAATAATAATGTTTTAATATAATGTTATTTTCATGACTAAGTAAAAATGATTTACTGTAATGTAAAGATGAGAGCAATCTTGAATGTGACAATGAATGTTGACTTGTTTTTATTAACAGTTTGAACCAGCATTTAAGGCAGCATTCATCAACTTCATTGGGCTAACAGTAAATGGATTCAGGTGAGGATAAAGCATGTTAATTCTGCATTTGATAAAAGTTTTAAATTCTATACACGTACTACAATGTTTCTTAAGCCATATATATATATATATATACATATATATATATATATATATATACACATATATATGATAAATGGTATTTTCAAATCTGTGTTTATCTGCATAGGTCTGGATCGATTATCACAGACATGAATTTACAATTCAGTGATCGTGGAAGTCTGCCCAATGCTAATACAGTCATTGATACTGTGCTCAGTGCAAATACAAGTTTTAACATTACAAATGTTAATGGTAAGTACAACACCCTATACTCTTAGTCAACTAGCAGGCTTACTTAGTCAGAGCTAGAACAAACTAGCAGAAACACACATAAACAAACTGTGCTTGTTATGTTGATTTATGATTTAATTATTTACATTTGAGGTCTATTTTTTATAAATAAAACAAAAGGCTAGAGACTGCCTAACAACTTAATTATAATGTATTTCATGATTTGACAAATTTTCCTTTCATCTCAGTGACAGGAACACCAACAACTATAGTTCTGCCTACAGCTGAACTAACAATTTTATCAATCACTACAGATACAATGACCACCACAACTACAACTCCTCCTGCAACCACAACTCAAGTTCCAGCAACCACAACTACTACAACACCGACAACCACTCTTCAAGCTTCAACATCTGTCTCAACACCAACAGCTACTCCAACAACTACTACTACTACTCTGATAACAACAATACCAGAAACTACTCCAACAACTACAACTTCTATTTTGATAACAACAATACCAGAAACTGCTCCAACAACAACGACTACTACTCTGATAACAACAATACCAGAAACTACTCCAACAACAACTACAACTACTCTGATAACAACAACAGAAACTACTCCAACAACAACTACTACTACTCTGATAACAACAACAGAAACTACTCCAACAACAACTACAACTACTCTGATAACAACAATACCAGAAACTAGCACAGCAGCAACAACAACTATTGAAATGACAACAATTACAGCACCAATAACAACAAAAGTAGCAACCACACCTACAATAATGCCAACAACTACCACAACAACAACTGCAACACTAAAAACTACTAGTACATCAACTACCCCAATACTTCATACTACTACTCCAACAACTACTACTACAACTCCAGCACCTACTACTACAAAAACTACTTCAACAACTCCAACAACTACTTCTACAACACCTACTACTACAACTACTACAACAGCAATGCAAGTTGTCATATGGCAAATTAGCTTTACCACCAATGAAGATTTTTTTTCAGACCTATTAAACTCATCTTCACAAGCCTTCATCTCTAGAGCAGCACGTGTGAAATCAGAGGTGTGTCCAATGTGCTGGAAATTAGAAATAATAATGTTTTAATATAATGTTATTTTCATGACTAAGTAAAAATGATTTACTGTAATGTAAAGATGAGAGCAATCTTGAATGTGACAATGAATGTTGACTTGTTTTTATTAACAGTTTGAACCAGCATTTAAGGCAGCATTCATCAACTTCATTGGGCTAACAGTAAATGGATTCAGGTGAGGATAAAGCATGTTAATTCTGCATTTGATAAAAGTTTTAAATTCTATACACGTACTACAATGTTTCTTAAGCCATATATATATATATATATATATACATATATATATATATATATATATATATATATACACATATATATGATAAATGGTATTTTCAAATCTGTGTTTATCTGCATAGGTCTGGATCGATTATCACAGACATGAATTTACAATTCAGTGATCGTGGAAGTCTGCCCAATGCTAATACAGTCATTGATACTGTGCTCAGTGCAAATACAAGTTTTAACATTACAAATGTTAAGGGTAAGTACAACACCCTATACTCTTAGTCAACTAGCAGGCTTACTTAGTCAGAGCTAGAACAAACTAGCAGAAACACACATAAACAAACTGTGCTTGTTATGTTGATTTATGATTTAATTATTTACATTTGAGGTCTATTTTTTATAAATAAAACAAAAGGCTAGAGACTGCCTAACAACTTAATTATAATGTATTTCATGATTTGACGAATTTTCCTTTCATCTCAGTGACAGAAACACCAACAACTATAGTTCTGCCTACAGCTGAACTAACAATTTTATCAATCACTACAGATACAATGACCACCACAACTACAACTCCTCCTGCAACCACAACTCAAGTTCCAGCAACCACAACTACTACAACACCGACAACCACTCTTCAAGCTTCAACATCTGTCTCAACACCAACAGCTACTCCAACAACTACTACTACTACAACTCTAGCACCTACTACTACAAAAACTACTTCAACAACTCCAACAACTACTACAACTCCAACAACTACTTCTACAACAACTACTACTACAACTACTACTACAACTACAACTACTACAACAACAGTAGCAACAACAACACCTGCACCAACACGTCCACCCCCAGCTGTTGCTCTGCAGATTGTAATCCAGCAAGTGTATGTTGTACAGCTGAGTAACCCTCAGAGTGAGGAATTCCGCGTCCTAGCTGTTACAGTGGCAGCATCAGTGAGTGTCAGACTGTTAATAAATCACTTTATTTTATTTTCTAAAATATTACTACAATTTGACTAGAATACTGAATTTGACACAATATGCTATACTTGACACAGTGTGCTTTCTGAATGGAAAATAGTTCTGAATCTGAAATGATGAGAGGAGCGTGAGGAGCTATACATTGTAACAAGCTCTGGTTATAGCTCTTGCTCACAGCAGCTGTTAAAAAGGCAGTTGAGAATTCAGTGAAAGTGTAATTAAAAATATTATGTGTGTAATATTTCTGCCCCGTTAATGAAATTCTCTTTTCAGTTTGACGTGGTCTACAAAGCACGATATGGGATTCTCTTCGTCAGAACTATTGTGCTGGCCTTCAGGTAAGAGTTGTAACAACATAACTGCCTTTTATTTCTAACATGTACAAGAAAACATTGTGATACAGTTTGAGCATAACTCAAGTAAAAATGCACACTTCCTATTTTTGTTGTAGTGATTGTCATGATTACACAATTTACATTTCTCAGATCAAGACTTTTACACTTCCAAAAAAGAAACAAAAAAGTTATGCAATATTCAAAATCCTCAGACAATATTTTGCATCTTTTCACTAGAACACATTTTTAAAACGTTGTAGCTGAAAATCTTTTTTTTTTCTCTCCCCAGACCTGGAACCACTCGTGCAGAAAACGTAGAAGCAGATGTCCAGTTAATATTCAATGAGAACTCCACAACGTCCATTCCAACCTCTACTGAAGTCGTGAGCACTCTGAAGGAGGCTATATCAAATCCAAACTCAGGTTTCAACTTGCCAGTGGTTGTGTCCTCCATCACTGTTCTCAGTGAGTTAACCAGATTGGTCTATCTTTCCTCCCACTGAAGAGAGAACTGGTTTTATGTAATGTTTCACAGTTGTGGTTAAGACAGCAAATTTATGGTTAATGTTATTGTTCATCATTGCCATGATCCACAAATTCAGTCATACTAAAACCTTTGTATTCCCTCATTATCAAATTTGCATGTAACATCCTATCTCTACTTTTTCCAGGTGCTCCGCAGGTTATTGCAGTGGTATTACTAACAAATGGCACTTTTGTAACGGCTCTCTCAGACTCCTCCTCAGCTTTATTCACAAACAGGTCATCAATGATCAAATTGGGAGTAAGTATGAAACTAATGATGCTCTGTGTTTTGAGAAATACTCTATAATGATGCACGTACATGTGTTGTCTTTGTAACCACTTATTTATTTTGCAGCTGGAGCCCTTTTTCACGGCTGACTACCCTTCAGCATTCAGCAGCTTGACACTATCAAATTTCAGGTAATTATTATCTTCAGACTCAAGGAGGTACAAACTGATTTAGCATTGTGTTAGTTTGCATCACAACCCAGTCACATCCATCTCTATATCCTAATGATAACAAAGAATCTCATTTGCTTTAGTATTTTATCCTCATTCACTTTATGTTTGTCCATCCAGTGATGGAGGTCTCAGCACTACTGGTGTAACAATGATCCAGAACTCCATGGATTTGTCTTTTGGAGCCTCTGCTACACTGCCCAACACCACCCAGATTGGACAAACTATAATTAGAGCGGCTAAAAATAACAGCCTCCCCTTCCAGATCTTCACCTCAAAAATCATAGTGAATGGCACTGGTAAGTTATTTAGCTGCACGGTTTGTGTCATTTCGAGCAGTCTAAAGATCTAATAACAATTACACTGTAAAGGTACATTTGCCATGTGATAAGACGCCATAGCACAACAGCTGCCATATTAATAATATGGTATTATTGAGTAATCTTTGTTCCTACATGATTTAGAATGAAGATGTAGTCAGTCCAGAAGGGGGCTTTACTATACTGCATTCAACCTACCACATTTGTGTATTATTCCTAAACATTTTAGGAGGCTTTTGTGACACTTAAAGTGTGGTTGAGGTAGATGCTATGTGGTAGTATATGAAAAGAAAATGTACATGATGGACCCCTTTCACATTTGTGAGTTGCCACTTCTGTTGTCCCCTGAAAGCAGGTCACTACATTTCCGGTATCACCTAAACAAATAGTGCAGTCAATATTTAAGACATTGGTGACACTTTATTTTGAACGGTCCTTTTTAGATGAAACAAACACTCAGCGAAAATCCTCAGTAACATGTCAAAAACATTTGAGGGTAAGATTTAGGTTTTGGTTTGAGGTTAAGGTTAGGGTTAGGATTAGGGCCAAGGTTAGGGTTAGGTTTTGGGTAATTTTGGGTAAGGATAGGTTTTGTATAATTGAAGTAACGTATTCAAATGCTTCATTACTGCTCTTCACTGATATGTTGTTGATGTGTTTGTGATAATCTGTTAAGGGTTTATTAATCATCTGCAAAGGACCACCTGAAATAAAGTGTTACCAAGACATTTTCTTGTGTCTCTCAAAGCCATAACTCCAACCAAAAAACACATTACAGGGGCTTTAATCGGTTCGTGACTGAGCACACATTACAATCAGCATGAACTCAGGTGATTTGGAAAATATTAGTGTAATTTAAAGTAAATTTTGCCGCATGGCTTGGAATATTATATGAAATTGTGTGAAAAAAAAAAAAGTATATATATATGAAAATTTGACAAACGTAAATATAGAATGCTTAATGCTAACATTAGTGAAAGATGTGAAGTATTCTGAGTGATATATTAGCTTCAACAAGTGTCACGGATATGAACCTGCAGTTTACTTTAATACACTGATTGATTCTCTACTCCTCAAAAAGCCTGGATTCATTTCAAATATTATGTGTGCTTGGTTTTGAAGCTTATGTGCTGAGAGTTTGGTTGATTTTGTTTGGACTGTCACTGAGGGCAGTATACCAACGTGCCTTAAAGCTGCATGTTTAGCTGGTACTACACAGAGGAGTACATTTGAAAACATGTTATTCAAAAATATTCTGGTCATAGAAAATCCAAGAGATTATTTTAGATACTGTGGATTGAACTGGTATTTTTCGTGTATGACAAGGTGGAGGCATTAGTGAGGAAGGCTGCTTTGTCAAATGCTGTAGCAGACGCTAAAACTAGATCTAAATGTTGTAAAGGAGAACTTGCTGTCTTTTACACAAGACCTTTCCTCTTCGGTTAATTATGTGTCAGCATGTAGAGGTACAATTTACCAGGTACAATTCTACCAGGCTCTCCAACCCCAATAATTGTGGTACTAGATATGCTTATGCTAAGCCTGCTTAGAAGCTGATGGAAGTGGCAGGCTGAAAATGGGAAAAGGGTCCATAACATTATTCGTTTTAACATTTATTTATTATTATTATTATTTTATTCTCATTATCTTGTTGCTTCAAACTATTTAGAAGTTTCTCTTTTCTTTTGTAATACAGTAATATCATCAAGTGATGTCAGCAGCAAGATCAGCATGTTCACAGCAACCTTTATGGTGGCCATCTCACTTCTGGTCACTTGGTCCAGCTGAAGCACATTCTACAATCTGGTTCTTGAGTCCTCTCTCCCTGACAAAACAGTGCAAATATTAACAGACTATTCAAATAACAAGCTTTTAAAGAAAAACTCTCAAGTAAAACAGATCCATTGTGGAATGACTGGTAAATGCTGCTGTTATGTTATGTTATTATGTATGATGCATTCTAATTTGTATTGTGATAGATATATGTAAATGTTTTACTATATAGGTTCAATATTTTATATTCTGTAGAAGCCATAAGAGATTCAGCTTTTGATTTAACTCTTTGAGATGGAATGCTTGAAATCTCACTCTTCAGAATAGGTATATTTTAGGTGTATATTGGGTTTTTAAGATGGCTGTGGAAGATGTTCAAAGGTTTTATGATGAAGTATCTACCAATTTCTATGGAAATGATTAAAAGGACTTATTAAAAGTCTGTATTTAAACTGTAATATTGCCATAAAGGCTAATCTGTTTTTCTCTGGCATGCTGCTCAGCTCCTTTTTGTGATTGTGATGTTATTACAGTTTTCTGTAATTTTGCAATTACAGCACAGCTAGATTTTTCTTCGGAATTATTAATGCAAAAGGACAAAGAATTCGAGGGAATTATTAAACATGGTGTACGTGAAGAGACTCATGCACTTTATAGAATTACAGCACAAAGTTTTTGTTCATTAATCTTATTTATATATTCTCAAGCTAGAATGCTGTTAATTATTACAATAGTTAGACACATCTTAGATGAATTTACAGATTTATTGATAAATTGTAATATGCTGTTATAGGTATTCTGTTCATTTACTATATTTTACTTATTAACACACTATGCTGTTTCAAATAAACCTAAAAAATATATATAATTTTTTTTGTTATTTTTGTGAGAAAGAAAATGTAAGCAGGTGATGACAATGTGCTACAATGATATGTACACTACTGTGCAAATGTCAGAGACTACTCTCATTTATTTAATTTCTAGTCAAAGTACAAGTTAAGAGCAAGCTGTTCATTGTTCAGGAGATATTCAAAAATCATACAGAGAGAATAAGACCCCCAAAAACCATGCAAGGGCTTGTAGACCACCACAATTGTCCCCATTAAATAAACAGCACTTAAAGGTCTATTCAAACCAAGTGCAATTTTTTTTTGGGAAAAAAAAGTAGTAATGTAACATTGTGTTTTTTAATATTGTAAATAGTAAACAGAGTGTTCATTGGAGATGGAAGCTAACACTGATAGTGTAGCATGGGGGGTGCCAAGAAAAAGTGTAGACAACTCGGATTTCGTGTCCATAACACAGCGTTATTTAGAAGTGATTCAGCAGCCAGAGTACATAAGAGGAAAATGGCTCTTATTTCTGAAGGGAGGAATATGCTCTACAAACCTCCAGCACAGCCGTAGCCTTAAGGACACTTACCTGGGTGATGGTAACTCACACTCCCAAAACCCAGATAAAGCTAATAAACCTCTGCCCATCCAACCTAGGATAAAGACAAATCAACTGTGGCTGTGGCTGATTTGACTGAAAATGTCATAACTGAAAGGATAACTGAATGGCCTCTGACTTTTGCAGTATTGCAAATTGACATATTAATAAACACACAGTAAACTAGTTAACACATTAAAAAGCACCGGCAGTTAACAAATACCATTTATTATTCTCTCACTCTATCTCTCATCTTCTGTCTTTCTGCTGTACTTCTCTGTACATCTTGTCCATCCTGCTCTACTGGCTCAGATAAAGCCAGTAAACCTCTGATAAGGCCTTAACATGAGATTTATGGCATGTGATCACACTGGTTTGTACACTGTGAATACCAGTCTAAATCTGTGCTAAAAAACAAAACAACAACAATATTTTCTCTTTATTTTCTCTTTAAACCTTATATTTTTCAAGATTTCTATTTTACACTCAGCTCCATAATTATTTACAACCTTGAAAAAAGTGGGAAAAAGAATAATGAAAAAACATCTTTGTAGTTATTTACCTTAATCTCACACTGATAATATTACAAGAAATGTGACCTTTAATTGAAGCATTATTCTAAGAACTTATTCTAAGAAAACAAATCCCTTAACAAAACCATGTCACCATTATTCTTGTTATTCTTGCTATGGCTCCCAATTTATATTTTGTTCTTTTTCAAAATTCAAAAAAAATTTCAAAAAGTGTTTGCAAACTATTAATCTGTCTTCCACTACTTTCTGATACACTGAGGAATAAATATAGTAAAATTCCCTTAGTCATTCATCAATGTAAGGATAATTAAAGAATGTATAAATGAAATTAAATGAAAATGTGTTGACCTTCATAATTCAGACAATGGCTATAAAAAAATCCTACAAATGACTACAAATATGTTCATATCCACTGTTAATGCACTTATTAATAAGTTTAAAACAAGCAGAGCGACAGTAACCTTACTGGAAGAGGACACAAGCGTATATTGTCCCCATACACAGTTTGGAGGATGATTAGCCAAAAAACTATTTGAAAGGTGTGTGAGGTGAAAGATTTTTTCTTTCGTCTAACCACAAACATAAGCACATGGAGGTCACTAGACACTACCGGAACTTTGACTAGACCTGAGTTCTCTGGTAAGATAAAAAATACGCTTTTTTAATAGTTTATAATTCAGTTTAATTTTAATTCATGTCAAACACATGAACACTTTCTGCTTTACTCCGTAGCATTAGTTGAATTCCTTCACGATTCATTTGAACCTTTATGAATTTTGCCATGTCGATAGGCCATGTCAGTGGTTCCTAACCTCTCACCTGATGGTCTATCAGGTGATCTACAATTAAACTCCGGAGCATTGTACAGCTTGAGGAGCAAGAGTTGGGCAGTGAGTTATGTGGTAGAAATATGCAATATTTCAACAATGAGAGGAGTCTATTTTGGTAACCAACAAGAAGTTATGAGGTTTGGTATGAATTTTGAACCACTACACTTACAGAATGTATGCTCATTGAACTGAAAGAACTTGGTCTGTATCGGCTGAAATAGTTGAAGAGTACAATGTGCACCTTTAAAGTAGGCCTAAATCTTTTTATGTGCATGCCATATCATTTTTATCCAGTTAAAATCACATCTGCCTCATTTCTTTTTAGGTGATTTCTGCAATCATAAAAATGTTTTTCATACCAACTAAAACATTACTAAAAATCAAAGTATAAAGGTTTTTGTATTTCATTCCTTGGCAAATTGATGGCAAAATCGATGGTAAATTAACTGTATTGGACTATTTTTTAGTTCCTTTTAAAGAAGCATGCTGTACTGTGCTACATGCTGTATGGGCCATATGCTGCCCATCATCAGTCAGGTATAAAGTCTTTGTAAAATAGCCAAATATAATTCAAAAGTTAAATTATGATTTGTGAGTGAATCATTTATCAACTTTGTCTGATCAGAGTCCTGTTAGAAAGATTAATATGGAAAATGTTTTACCATGATGTGTGAACAGTTACCTAACCTAAACTTCTATTCTATTATATTACATTGCATTGTATTATATTATGTGCAAAAATTTGTAGACACCCCTTATAATGAGTAAATTAGCTACTTTAATATTACTCATCTGCATAGAACGACACTGACCGATAGAATGGGACACTCTAGAGCAGACACATGTGAGCATAAGGTCACCATGCTTAATGCCAAGCATGGGCTAGAGACATATAAAGCTCTCCAGCATTGGGCTGTGGTGTAGTGGAACTGAGATGAGCTGGAGTGATCCAGAACTAATCATCCAATATCAGTACTTGACCTTACTAATGTTCTTGTGGCTGAATGCAATCAAATCCTTACAGTAATATTCCAACATTTAGTGCAAAGCCTTCACTAAGGAGTAGAGGCCATTGCTGATTTCAGAAGACATGTTGGAGGATTGGGTATCTACAAACGTTAACATTTAATGTGCGTGGATATCTCTACCAGCCACTTGTACACTTTTTTTTCATTTTATCCACCACTAAAAAAAATCTGCTCTGTGGTGGTCCGGTGGGGGTCCTGACCACTGAATAACATGTTAAAAGGGAGCTTACAAATTATACACAGAAACAGATTGAGTTAAGTCTGTAATAATAGTGTAACTACTAAGTGCACCTATATGGCAAGTGAGTGAACTGAATTAGATACTATGTGCAAGTGCTTAGAGGATACGTTTGTTCTATTCTAGATAATGTGGCTCCATTAAAATGTAAAATAATTAAGCAGAAAAAGCTTGCCCCGTGGTATAATGGTCATACTCGAACTTTAAAACAGACTGTCAGACAACTAGAGCGAAAATGGCGCCTGACTAAACTAGAAATATTCAAGTCCGTCTGGAAGGACAGCCTTATAGACTACAGAGGAGCACTTACTGCAGCATCCTCATCTCTCCTCTCTCATTGAAAATAATAAGAATAATCCTAGATTATTATTTAGCACAATTTCTAAATTGACTAAGAACCAAACATTTACTGAACCCCAGATGCCATCAGCCTACAGCAGCAATTATTTACGAATTTCTTCAATAATAAAATTGAAAAAATCAGGCAGAAAATTCAGAACGTACAGTTCTCTTTAAACCTGCTGCCTTACAAAGCCAGTCTAGATCTTGAGTAATTTGTAACTAATGCAGAGAGGATGAAATCGTTTACCTTACCTAATCTTAACAAATTGAGCTGGTTAAAATAATTTTCTCATCAAAATCGTCTACTTGCACATTAGATACAGTTCCTACAAGTTTACTCAAAGAAATTTTTCCAGCAATAACCAAGCCTGTTCTGTCAATAATAAACTCCTCTCTTAGCCTTGGCTATATTCAAAAACTCAAATCTTCCCTTAATGTCAAAGATTTTGGAAAAAGCTGTGGCACAACAACTAAGTTCAGAATAAATAGGATTTAAATACATGAAAAATTTCAGTCTGGTTTTAGGCCTCACAGAGACAGGACTAGTGAAATTTATAAATGATCTCTTATTATTCTCTGACCAAGGAAATGTATCTTTGCTAGTTCCGCTTCATCTTAGTGTAGAATTTGAAACAAAAGAGCACTGTATCTTACTGGATAGACTAGAAAACATTGTAGGAGTAACAGGAGTAGCTTTTTCCTGGTTCAGATCTTACCTGACTGATCACTATCAGTTTGTGAATGTAAGGTGAATCATCTGTTCTTGCAAAAGTAAAGTATGGTATTCCACAAGGCTCTGTTTTAGGACCTCTATTATTCACATCATATATGCTACCACTGAGTACCATTATTAGTAAACATGGTATCAATTTCCACTGCTATGCAGATGACATGCAATTTTATTTATCAACTAAAACCTGAACATAAATTGTAACTATGATAGGGACACCTAGCCATTGTTTAGCCTTGGCCTGGACACATACACACACACACACACACACACACAGACTTAGTTTAGATCATAACTTTATTTTTTACCCATTTCATGTACAAAACATATATGTTAACACTTCCTTGCTTAGTCACAATCAGTAATAACCTGTTTAGTCACAATTAAGGGACTATCAATAGATTTTAACTTATTTTTTACTCTCTTGATCAATAAAAAATGGAAAAGAGTGGTACGAATTGATGTAATCAAGAGTGTAGCCCCCTTAAAGTGTATTTTAACTTATAGATAATGGTAATCAAATGTAATGACTGAAGGGCAGTGATTATTATTTTATATAATGGTATGTGAATAAATAGACCTGAAATGGCTGATGAAGGATGACATGGCACTTTTAGAAGAAAAAACAAAGGTGTTTGTCAGAGAAGGCCGAGTAGCATGTGACTGTAAGACAGATCAGGTGAGATGAGGTAACGTGGGGTGGGTACCCCCTTTGTTGCAGCCCCTGGCAACTCAGGTTAACACTGTCATTTGTGAAGCCTTAATCTTTAATAAAATTTTGTACCTTTCTCTGCCATTCTTGGTGTTCAAGTTTAACTGTTTTCTATTAGGTGAAGTGTTATTTTTTAAGTAGAAGCAGTAGCTTTCCTCCATCTTTGCAATAATTCCATGTTAAGAAATGCACTCTACAGGATGCAAAAAAGCTAGTTCATGCATTTATTACCTCTGGTTGGATTACTGTATCCAGGCTGGATTACCGTAATATCCTGCTGTCTGGATGTTCCAGCAGAAGCCTTAACAAGCTTAAGTTAGTCCAGATAGCTGCAGCCAGAGTCTTCACAAGAGCCAGAAAGTTTAACCATATCAGCCCAGTTTTATCAAACCTACACTGGTTGCCAATTCCGCATTGATTACAAAATTCTTTTACTGACATAGAGCTCTAAACCGTGCCTCACCCCTCAGTACCTGAGAGAACTTCTCTTATTATGAACCATCACACCTACTTAGATCACAAGGTGCTGACTTACTATTAGTACCTAAACAATAAAGTTACATCAGGGGGTACAGCCTTCTCATACAAAGACCCTCAGTGTTTGATTGAACCTCCTGACCCTAATAATCTCCAAGACAAGGGGTCACAACCCAAATGTTAAGAAGAGCCATTTTGTCCTTTCAACAAAAATCTAACCACGTTGAGAGCCACAACATGTTATGTTCATTTTACCATCTTGGCTGTAAATATAACCTTTTAGTGTTTCACAGTTTCTCATTGCAGATTAAACGTACCAGGAAACCAGCTGGAGTGCTTATAAAGGCAAGTCCATTCGTCTCCAAATTATCAGTGCTCGTCCAAAATCTTTCTCTTTGCTTTTTCGTTAGCTACTAGCTAGGTGAGACCGTTATCATTGCTGTGGTGACCAGGAGTCTGCACGCCAAACTTCAGGGTTAAAGGTTGGTGAATTAGCAGCTATATAGAACTCCAGCTTTAAGACAGTTTATTGTTAAAACTGTGTTAATACGACCAGTATCTATTGGTAAATAATTTATGTAGTTTTAAAATTTGAATTAAATCAAGCAAAAATCAACCAGAAATATTCTTAAATTGACCAATAAAAAGGCTGCAGAAATACAATAAAGTCACAGAGTGGAATGATCTTGATGCAATGCGATAATGTGAAACTGACTCAGGCTGAAAATCTTTTAAATAATAGCCCCCATTGTAACTCTGCTGCCTAACATCCTCATTCCTTCACTGCATGACTCCCATGCATACTTCACCCGTGTGAACATCTGTGGGCTGCTTTGACAGATGAGAGCAGGTATTTTCTTAAGACATGTCTCAATTAATGTGTTTTCTGCCCCTGTTGTTTACATGTATTTACATTAATGCAACTGACCAAACACACCAGTTAAATTCTTTTGGTTTCAGTGTAAACATGTGATTGTGAAAGTTGCCAACTGTGAAAAATAATCGTGGTCAGTTCAAGTCATTTCTATCAGGTGGTTATGTAGTAATTGTGATTGATCTAGCTAGAAGACTTTATTTACAGCACGTGATCTTCCTTGGAATGAACCATGCCTACAGCAGCACTCTCCTTATCTTTGATCGGCTGGCTGCTTTTCAATTCTGACAAAAAAAAAAAAGGATTATGTTTGGATTTAACAAAGGCTTTCTATCTCCACAGGCATCAGTACAGTAATAAACAGACATATAGGGAAGGGCAAAATGATTATATTTATTTATCGTTATTGTGATAAATGATGTCGCAATATGCATTTCTGAGTATTTTTCATGGACAACGTCAGCACACAAAAAAACTGACTAACTGCCTGAATCATTACAAAGACAGCATAATTAGTCCTGTTCAGTTGGATTTAGTGCAGTGCAGGGTGGGAAACATTGACAAATCAATGTTTAAACATCATATTAATAGTTTTTGACAGTATTCTTTTAAATGCGGCACTGCTGGGGCTTTTTTTCTCTGCTCTAACTTATCAAACTTATCTTTTCCACTTAGCAAAACCTCTGTCTCTTTGCTTTTTTTCTTTGACCACTTCCTTTTACCTGCACTCTTACTTCAGTGTTTGCTTGATTGCTGTTTTCCATTACACCAAATGTACCAAAGAACTCACTAGATCTGCATTTTATGTATTTAAACTGCATTACAGCTTTTAAATGGGACAAAACAAACAAGAAGCTAGAAAATAGTAAGCTAACTTCAGCCTTATGATAACTAGCCTGTTTTCTATACGGCTAAAGTAGTATAGAGCCCCATGTGTGTTTACGTTGAAAAATTGTATTCATTTAAAAATCTAACATCAAATAGTGTCATGCAAAGCTTTTACATGTATAGACAATTTCATTCATGTTCATAGTGTGAGGTTGTCAAAACTGAAACTGGGGACCCCTGCTCTAAAAAATAAAGCTTAAAGACAAATTTCAAGTTGGCCTAAAAAGGATTTTTTTAAGTTTATGTTTCAGTAATCCATCAATAATCAGTAAAACCTATTTGTGTATTTAAGTAATAAAATGTTGCAAGCTACACACTGCAGCTGGGTATCTTAGGGTTTCTCCCAATCACTTAAGACACTAAAACTGACTATGTAAGTCAAGTTTATTGAACCCTTTAATTAGTTACAAGACCAGAAGTCTAATTTTCCCAAATTCTACACACTATTTGCTTGTGTTGACACATGCTGCAGATGACGCAGAACATTTTATGCAAAACTCTACACACAAATCCAAAATCATATGTTACACACTGTTGTTATTTAGAAACCACTGGCACTAAAGAGTTACCTCAAGTCATACTCCACTGAACTCAATTATTATGAAACTCTCAGTGCGTATTACTAATGCAAAATTGCCTACACATGAAGCCAACTGGGGGACACATTGCCATGTTTTCATCACACAGTGTGCAGTCAGTAGGAGCAGTTTTGTCTCACTGAAAATACTAATTAGCAATTTAACTTAAGTGTCCTGGCTGCCTTAAAGTTTTATTGTGCTTCAAATAGTCACAGAGCACAACACACAAGACAGTTGTTCTGTTAACTTACTATTTGATGTCCATTGAACTTGAAATTGTTCAGCCAAATTACTTACTTTAAAAAGTAAGTTAAGTGATTATTTTGTTCATTTATTCATTTATTTTACAGTGCTGCTGTAACCAGCTATGTATGCCCTCTATTTGCAGCATATTTTCACTGCAGTTTTCCAATACATGTAATACACTTTAAGGACACAATGCAGTACACGGACCATATAGACAGAAAGTAAAATGTCTGAAATTTGACGTTGTGTAATCTTAGGCACATCTAAAATTTATTCATGTAAAGTGCAGCAGCATGATCAAAATGCATTCTAAAATGACACAGTTCTTTGCAGTAATAGTGTTTTAAATTGTTCTAAGCATTGATTGCTGAGTAAAAGTATTCAGTAGTATGTGTCTATTTCATGGCTATGTGTGGCATCTTAAGGCTACAGTTTGATTTAGATGAAAGATAATGCTGTTAAGTATTTGACTTTTCTATTTCAATGCTATTGTCATTGTTTAGTTTTGGTTATCTGTTTAGAGTTTTGGAAAAATCATGCATTGTTGAAAAAAAAACATGGTAAAGCAAAAGAGGTATTACTGCTTTATTAATTTACTTTATTTAGTGAAAATAGGAATAACTTTCCATGCTGACTTGATATTAAATAATCAATTAAATATTAAAAGCTTGTTTTAATGTATCTGTTTCAGATTGATTCTGATGTGGCTAAACTGATGAATGAGAAGGAGTTATCAAGATATCTACCAAAATATGGAGACAGAGTTTTTGCTAGAAGCTGGAAAGGCAAGGTAGACATACCAGAGAATGTTGAAGAACCGAAAGAAAAGTTAATCAACTTTGAGAAAATGAAGCTCCCAGCAGTCATAAAGGAAAGACATGTAGATAACATAGATAATAATAATGTTGAGAGAAAAACAAGGCAAATTGAACTTGGCTGAATGCACTATTAAGACTGCTCTTATAAACAAGTATGAAGAACAACCAGTGGAAGAACTTGACTCATAAATGTCAAAAAAAGATTATACAATGCTCAACATAATGGAAATTGGGAAGAATCTTTTTTTCCAAAAGGAATCAAAAGGAATGTCTCATTGGTGCAAATGAACCATTGGAAAACAGCTTAACTGTCAGAGACCCATATGATCCAACTCACCTCAGACTTCTTGGACTGTACCTAAACAAAAAAGTAAACAAAAAAAATTCTGGCCTGTGTCCTGACAGTTCTATGCCTTCCACCATGTAGTCTTTCAGACAGTTCCCACATTACAGAAGGTGCTGATCTTCCACAGTCCAGTGATAGGCCTCAGACTCTACAAAGTCCCCATCTTCTGCTCAGGCTTCTGGACACCCAACCCGCTGACATTGTACAGTCCTTTGATAACAAAGTAGTGTTCTTAAGCTGTTGCTTTCAAGCTTCTATGGTTGATCTGAATGATACCTTGACCTATTCACCTTTCCAGTTGGACAGTTTAGCCCAGTTAAAAGAATTAAGCCCAGCCTTAGGTGCAGTTTTTCAGCAACCACTGGACTTCAACGATTTGTTCATGACAGAGACAGTGACAGGCTCACGTGCGCAGCCATCTACAGATTCAGAGCCTGTTTTACTTAACATTTTCTTTTGAAAATCCCACAAATATGGCTGAAAAGCAGACCATCCTATTGGATCGTGCCAACTGTCTTTGAGACATGGTTGAAGCTGTAACAGAAGAGAATGTAGTGCTGGTGTTTCGGTCAGTGGGCCTTTCACTACATCTCTGAATCATCATCATCATCATCATCATGATTTCCATGGACAATCCACACCACATCCACATCTCAAACAGACTCACTCTGATCTTACTGTAACTTCTAGCAAATCTATACCTGCACATATAGATTGACATCCGGTACGTCTTCTATCCATATCTTGTATAATCTGGAATATATATATACACAACTGGATGAGCGGGAAATCCGACCAGCTCCCTCTGCATTATAGCCAGGTTAGATCAGGAG
Source organism: Colossoma macropomum (assembly GCF_904425465.1). Classification (NCBI taxonomy): domain Eukaryota; kingdom Metazoa; phylum Chordata; class Actinopteri; order Characiformes; family Serrasalmidae; genus Colossoma; species Colossoma macropomum. The sequence continues at coordinate 12,115,360 of NW_023494796.1, read as the reverse complement.
TCACAACCCAAATGTTCAGAAGAGCCATTTTGCCTTTCAACAAAGTCAAATCACCTTGGGAGCCACAACATTTAATGTCCAGTATGTTTCAGTATGTATTAATGTCCTAGTATGGGCTACAAAATATAAACGAGAGCGCAGATCTACTTTGTTCTGCTTTAAGATTTAGCTATAGCCGCTTTCCTCCCATCTCCGCCAAAAAACTTTTCTTCAAAACTAGAAGAGTTTCTCGTAAAATGTCTCAGCATCCGGCTGTTTTACGAGGCTGAAGTTGCTTCTCATTCGCCAGCTTCTCGTTCTAATTTTCCCATCTAATTTAAGGTGGAACGGGAAAATTCAAAAGAGAAGCGAGTTCATTTTCACAACTTTTTAGAGAAAGACAGTCTCTCATTGCAGATTTAACCAACCACGCTGCTTATAAATGCGAACAAGTCCTCCAAATGTTTGTCTTAATCTCTGTTTTTTTCGTTCGCTATTGGCGAGGCCAGACTTCGGTGCTATGTGACCTACTGTCACATAGCACCAAAGAGGGGGTAATTACATTACATAAGCCCTACTGAAAAAGATGTCCTTACAGAGGGATTAAATGACATTAAAAATACAGATGCAGAGGAAGTACTCAGAGTGCTTTCTGATCACAACTGTTCCATTATGCCAACCGAGCAACATTTGGCAAGAATTTTGGAAGAAAATGCACACAGAGAGTTTGTGCAATAACCACGTTATCAAATGTCAGAAGCCAATTCTGAGAGAAGTTGGGGAATGTGTACAAACTAAGGGATTAGAGGAAGTGCTTCTTGATCTAAAAACCAATGCAAGAAAAGTGTCCAAATTCATTATTTACCAGGTACTATGTCTCAATAAGAGACTTTCAACCACCTGTAGATAAGGGAAAGGGATGATAAAGAGCTCAGTTTCTTTCTGTGGTACTGTGCCAGATCAGATTTGTTATTTTCCAAGACAATCAGTGTAGCATTCCAGAAAATGTCTGACTCTGAAAGACATCCTGTGGTTCCAAAACAGTTTCAGCTGATAAAAGCTGGATTTTCCTGTTTTGAGGGTGCAGACATTAGCCAGGGTAGAGCTAGTTGGTAGCATGTTCCTTCCAAGTGTGAGGCAAGGCTGAAGCCAGAGACAGTGTGTCCTCCTTCAATAACAGAAATGCTACAATACAAATGCCATCTTGGTCAGCATGTAAAGCCATCGTCTTTATACTTTTAAATCAAAATTCAGGCTTGAATGTAGATCAAACCACTGTTTTTGGCTTTGTGACTTACTTTAGTCCATGTTTATAGATAGCTGTGTCATACAGCGTGACCACATAGTCAAGTCTATTAGAGATGAGACTGAGCAGCTCCACATGGTTTGAGGCAAGTGGAATCTGATGATGATGATTTAATCATGCAATTAGCGCCATGCTAATATAAGCTTCCATTATTTGTTACCTACATTAGCCTTGTAGCTCCAGTGTAAAACTATATAAGCAAACTTCCGACACCAAACATGCTTTTCATGAAATAATCTTTGACCATTATGTTGCTTGGCAACCACATGATTCTGTGAATTAACTATGTTTTTCCAGTCAGAATGAATGTTAATATGTTTTTTGCTGAACTATCCATTTTTGTTAAGTTGGGTGAGATGTAGTTTAAACCTTTCATTTCATTTAACCACACTAATCCTTTAAACTGTGGCTAACATTTTTAAACTCACTTTTCTAGCTACAGGGAATGAGCTATCACATTTCAAAGAATGACAAGAGTGCTGAAAATAGTGCTGTACAAGAAAAAGGCTTCTGTACAGATAAATCTCTCAATCATCAAAATGTACTCTTCTGCATTTCTGTGTGCTCTGTAAACTGATGAGAACCCCAGGAATATGACCCAGGCGCCACTGAGACTTTACACTCTACTGAATAAAAATCTGATTGATCAAAGATTAGATAGAGTACTGCTGTTTTCAGTAACTGAGAAAAACAATGAAAGATCTTTCATTTTCACAGTCCATGTTTACAGTGTATGTGGCAAGTGGAGTCAGGTTCTGCATGGCTAAAGTTGAAGTATAAACCCATTACAATCTATGAATGCTCATAAAAAAAAAATTAGAGGATATTTTATTTAAGCAATAAGGCTTATTTATGATTTGGAATGAGCTACTGGGAAAAAAAAATCCAATGAAAGTATAACCATAACTGAGTGATTTGCTAAGCATTGTGCACTACAGTAGGAAGCATTGCCAGGTGTCAAATTCTGGACTAGACAGTCTGGTTTTAAACTCCATCACCCGGCGTCCGAAGGCCAAGTTTCACCCTTAATCCTTTCCATCTGTTGAAGTAGATAAAGTGTCATTCTAGCCCTGTCATTACACTTCTCTCACCCTCTTTATCACACAACACACGTGGTATTCTAGGCTTTGCACTGGTGTATTCCAGCAATCACAAGCAATCATATCACCCCAAAGGTTTTCAACTATTGTCTTCAAAACAAAGAAAAATATTGAACTGTTTTAAAATGCAAAAAGTGGTCGAATGGGGGATGTGATGCTTATCGGATATTGGATGCTTGCTGCACACCACCTCCATTTCAAATGCCATATTTAGCGAGTGCATTTGCACTTTTCCTCATTTCTTGGTTAAATATTCATTCAAGATTTTAATGTCAGAAATAAATCTGCAGTCATTTTGGGTGAGCCAATGCTAAAAGTGGATGTGGCCCAATCTTTTTTATTTTATTGAACTTTAAATAAGTATTTTACATTTTGCAGAAGGCAAACCATTGATTATTGTTTTGTAAGCTTATTAGTAGATTAACTCCAAATTAAGGTGGCCACGTTGCTCTCTTTTTAAAAGAAAACAACAAATATGTTTTACAGTGTGGGGAAACCTGCTGAGGAATGAAAAAACAGTTCAGGTCGATCGGGAAAAACTGTACACTTCCCTAGAATTTACAGTGAACTCCAATGAACTTCTGATGTTACAGAGGTAATCAACAGTCTCATAACTCTTACAGAATGCTTTAACTGAATGCTTTCAGAATAACCATACAAGCGGTAAACACTGTACAATGTGTATTGTTTATATAGTGTATCACATGTCGTTTTACTAGCATAAGGAAGTCAAAGGAAAATATGTGAAAACACATGAGTTTTTAAATCTGGAGTTCAAAATGTGATTAAAATCAACAGAGAAAATGGAATCTTAACAACCATGCAAGACGTGGTGGACCACCAAAACTGCCCCCGTTGGAGAAACAGTACTTAAAGCTTCCCTCTTTGAGAAAAAGGAGAAAATCAAGCTCAACTCTTGCTTCGGATCTGAAAAAGCTACAGGTGTTTCTGTCCATCCTTCCATATATAGCTTAAATATATTGTGATGTCAGTCTATTTACATATACACAGAGGAGCCAAAATGGTTTGATCGACTGCCTCAATATGTGCCACCAAAACAACTCCAACTCGCCAAGGCATGGACTCTACTCAACATTAGCAGCAGATCCTTTAAGTCCTGTAAAGTTTGAGGTGGAGCCCTTCACGGATCAGACTTTTTTCTCCAGCACATCCCATAAATGCCTGTTCAGGTTGAGATCTGGAGAATTTGGAGGCCAGTGCAACACCTGGAATTCTTCATCATGTTCCTCAAACTATTCCTAAACAATGTGTGTAGCGTGGCAGGGCACATTATCCTGAAAGACATATACTGACATATGCACATTTTGCCGAAAGAGACCACTGCCATCAGGGAATACTATCCACACGAAGTGGTGTACTGGACCATAATGATGTTTAGCTAGGCAGCATGTGTCAAATTGACAGCCACATGAAGGCCAGACCCAAGGTTTCCAGGAAATCGTCCACTGCACGAAGATCCAGTTCTGATGCTTTCATGCCTATTGTAGGTGCTTTCAACAGTGGACCGGGTCAGCATGGGCACTCTGACTGGTCTGCGGCCCCATACGCAGCAAAATACGGTAACACTTTCTTTGAAGGGTGTCTACATGATACATTCATATCACCTTACATAAACACTTCATAACATGTTCATGAATGCTTAAATCAACATTCATAAACTATACATGTTTTACATGATATTAATATGGACTACTATGTCATTTTACCGAAAGATGTTTTTCAAAATAAAAGTCCTCATTTTATTTATTATTTTCAGTGAAACTCCTCGTTTCTGGACTGTCAGCATAAAATAACCTGGCTTTATCCCTTTGGACAGAAAGTGTTTTGACACTTTTTTGCCTAGACTTTCAACTTTTTTTTTCTCAAGCATTTGTATTTTGCAATATGCTATTCTTTCTGCTTTTTACACTAATTATTCATATATAAAATGTACTGTTCATTCAACACTCTATACATTATTGTGGAAAATGTTACTTAAACTAAGTTTAACTTTCTTGGGGTAAATGCTAACACTGTTATCCCAATTACTTTGGAGGTTTTAGTTTTAGTGATGTTCTTCCTCACTTACGGTTTTGGAGAAGGCACAAGTATAACTGTGCATTAGTTATCCTGTGTAACTGAGGTTAAATGTGACAAGCACTGTTATCACAAGGAATGATTCCTTTTTTGGCATTACGTCAAAGTACAATCGAGTGGTGACTCTTTGACTTTCCTCACTCAGGGTGCTGATAATTTTGTAAGAAATGTACTTTATAAATTTGCCTTGCTTTGCCTTCACCATAAAAGTGATGGAAGCCACGTTATCCTGACTAAAGTACATGTTACATGAATGGATGGATCTTGAATGGAATGGATAAGTATTATGGGCCTGTCCCACCACCACACTAAGTTTGAGACTTTAAGTTTTTTGACTGTTCATAGCATATTTATGAGTAATTCACTGTCCATATAGTAAAGTGACATGCAAGACAACATTCATAAGCGATTCATAGCATTTTAAGAAGCTGTTAATATACCATATAGTAAAGTGACATGCAAAGCAACATTCATAAGTGATTCATAGCATTTTTAAGAGATGTTTACAGACCATGTATATAAATAGTGATAGTGATTTACAATTAAATATCTACAATTATTTTCCCTACCTTTGCAGCAAGACCCAATGACTGTGAAAAGGAGTCAATAAACACCACAAGTAGGAGTCCTTTTTTTTATTGGCAAGACCACTGTTCAGAACAGGCACTTAAACATGCTGCTCAAACTCAAATCAGGAACCTACAAACTCTTCTGAACATGGAACTGCAAAATACAGATGTGTTCAATAAAATCTTCAACTCTTTTCTAAAACAAAAATAAAACACACCACCTCATGTGGCCATTACTTAAGGGGTATTGCCTTCACTTTGCTCCTTTTCTTCTTAGACTGAAATTATTTTAAATTCTCTGAAAAACAAAACAAAAATATGAAGAAAATTAACAAAACGGCACAAGTCACTGCAAGAGTCTGAAGATATCATGATACTGGCACTGCTGCTGGCTGTCTGTCCTCTTCTGGCTATACAAAGATCAAACAGGAGCAGTCAGATGTGTGGAACTCTACACAGGATAAGCCTATTTATACTGGAAGCGCATGAACGTTATATTAGTGGGCTAGATAGACTGTCATAGCAGAGGTATGATATATAACTAGCAGTATAGCAGTTAAATTAGCTACTTTGCTTATGATCTGTAACTGTGACCAAGAAACTTTGCTAGGTTAACTAGCTAGCAGGCTAACGCTACCTTACATTAGCTATTAAAATGCATCAGGCTAATGTTAACGTCACCTAATTAGCTAAGTTACATGATTCAGTTGAACCCCAAAGATTATTAGACCTTATGCGGCTCGTGATAACAACATTCTTTTTTTTCGAACTTAAATAACTGATACCGATTTAACTTAGCTTACTGTTTTGTGGCCGTGCCAGTCGAGTCGAAGTAGTTAGTGGGCCTAAATGAGCATCACTTATGACGCACAGCAGTGCGATGCGGAGTGATACGTTAAACAAGCTAGTCCCAAATGCAAGGTCCACTCTCGCTACCGTTTGACTAGTGACGTGGTCCAGGGGTCTGTAAACATCTCTTAAAAATGTTATGAATCACTTATGAATGTTGTCTTGCATGTCACTTTACTATATGGACAGTGAATTACTCATAAATATGCTATGAACAGTCAAAAAACTTAAAGTCTCAAACTTAGTGTGGTGGTGGGACAGGCCCATAATACTTATCCATTCCATTCAAGATCCATCCATTCATGTAACATGTACTTTAGTCAGGATAACGTGGCTTCCATCACTTTTATGGTGAAGGCAAAGCAAGGCAAATTTATAAAGTACATTTCTTACAAAATTATCAGCACCCTGAGTGAGGAAAGTCAAAGAGTCACCACTCGATTGTACTTTGACGTAATGCCAAAAAAGGAATCATTCCTTGTGATAACAGTGCTTGTCACATTTAACCTCAGTTACACAGGATAACCAGTGCACAGTTATACTTGTGCCTTCTCCAAAACCATAAGTGAGGAAGAACATCACTAAAAATAAAACCTCCAAAGTAATTGGGATAACAGTGTTAGCATTTACCCCAAGAAAGTTAAACTTAGTTTAAGTAACATTTTCCACAATAATGTATAGAGTGTTGAATGAACAGTACATTTTATATATGAATAATTAGTGTAAAAAGCAGAAAGAATAGCATACTGCAAAATACAAATGCTTGAGAAAAAAAAAAAGTTGAAAGTCTAGGCAAAAAAGTGTCATAACACTTTCTGTCCAAAGGGATAAAGCCAGGTCATTTTATGCTGACAGTCCAGAAACAAGGAGTTTCACTGAAAATAATAAATAAAATGAGGACTTTTATTTTGAAAAACATCTTTCGGTAAAATGACATACTAGTCCATATTAATATCATGTAAAACATGTATAGTTTATGAATGTTGATTTAAGCATTCATGAACATGTTATGAAGTGTTTATGTAAGGTATGTAATGTGTCATGTAGACACCCTTCAAAGAAAGTGTTACCCAAAATACAATGTGTTTTGCGTTGTGACACATTCCTCCCATAACCATCAATCAAAATTTCTAAGACATTTTCCTTGTTTATGGTACCTGTTAATTTAGTATATAAGCACGTGCTTTGAGAAGTATTGCCTTTGTTTCACAGAGCCTTACAGAGCGTTCCAGTTTGTTAGTTTGTTTTTCCGTGTATGTTCTTCTGGTTACTGTTTTCATGATTTGGCTTCTGACCTTGGACGGTCTGACCTTGATGTTGGATTCCAATGTATTATTATTATATGATTATTCTATTCTATTATTATTATTCTATTAAAGCCTTTTTATTTCAGGCTAGTCTGTGAGTGTCTGAGTTCTGTCCAAATCTGACACATGCACTGCTTTTATGAGATAATTAGTGTTATTTGCTTGATTTGTGAGTGGTCATGATGTTTTGGTTTAGCGGTGTATATGTTAATGTATTTCAAAATGATACTGACATTTTTCATTTTTGCATATAATGAGTAAGTGAGAAACATGGCAGAATAAATTACGAAGAGTCACAGAGCGAGATAAAAAGATGAAAGAGGTTTAAAAACAGGTTTGGTTGAGTCTGACATTTGGTTTCATTTTACAGAAACATCATTAACACAAGGGTTAACGCATGTAGCCAGAACTGGCCATCTGGGCCTGTATTTCTGAAGAGTTAACTCTTTCAGAGTAGAGGAGCTGATTTCAGCTTCCTGAGTACGAGCCCTGATCTCCTGATCAGAAGAACTTATGGTGTTCAGCTTGTACTTTAAATGCATTCTTAATGAGCACTTGGTTATATAAATAATAAGCAAGCAGCAAGTGAATCAGATTATAATGAGGATTAGTTGAGATATTTTCTATAATCTGCCCTTCTGGTTACTGTTTTCATGATTTGGCTTCTGACCTTGATTTTGGATTCTGATTTATTATCATTATATTATTACTTTGTCCTATTGTTATTATTCTATTAAAGCCTTTTTATTTCAGGCTGGTCTGTGAGTGTCTGAGTTCTGGGTGAGTTTGACACATGCACTGCTTTTATGAGATAATTAGTGTTATTTACTTGATTTGTGAGTGGTCATGATGTTTTGGTTTAGCGGTGTATATGTTAATGTATTTCAAAATGATACTGACATTTTTCATTTTTGCATATAATGAGTAAGTGAGAAACATGCCAGAATTAATTATGAAGAGTCACAGAGCGAGATAAAAAGATGAAAGGTTTAAAAACAGGTTTCACTTTACAGGAACATCATTAATAGGAGAGTTAATGCATGTAGCCAGAACATCTTGGGCCTGTATTTCTGAAGCTTCTCAGAGTAGAAGAGCTGATTTCAGACCAGATTTGTATTTTCTTTCTTTGAAAGAAACAAATCTGTTGCCTGAAAAAAGAAGAATTATATTATTTTTTTGTTGGTTAATTTAGGAATAGAACAAAGAAAACTCCTGTGGTTTATTCAGTTTTGAGCTCAAACTTGTCAGGCACCATTTGCCACCGCAATGGTAGAACGACTCACTTACCAAGTGCATTTTTATTTGTATTTTTGGTTTATTTGTTAGTATAAATGATTTTAATATTGATTTTAATATTGAAAGTACTTTTGTGAAGTCATTTGAGCCAGTGACAAAAGTGGGAGGGTTTAAGCCCCCGATGCCAATCATACCACCCATATGTGGAATATTCTCCACTGGCATCTGAATACGGGTAGAGCAGCTGAGATCAGCTCTTATCTCTCTCAAAGAAATTTCTTCAGTGATGCAGTTTGTCATAAAAGTAAAGAACAGACAAAAGCGTGACATACAAACCACACAGAAACACAAAAGACAATATAATAGTTAAAGACTTGTACAATAACAGATACAGACGTCCAACAGAAATATAACACTGATAATCTATGCACTATATTTTGCTCTAAATTACATACTGAAGCACAGTTATACCGCTTTTGATCTTTTATCAGTTTTATCAAAAAGGAAGAAATGTTACATGTGTTTTTTAATTCCATTTAATAACTATGATCTTTTGTCAACACAGGCTCAGCTGTTTTCTAACGTGAAAATTCTAAAAATGATATTGAATAGTGCTGTAGTCAAGTCCCTTAGATGTGAGTCAGATTCAATAAAAAGCCCTGGACACATCGAGACAGAGTCAAGACTGGTACTTTGACATTGTCGCGACCAGGAGTGGCCAAGGAGGCCAAAAGAGACCAGACTAAGATTTCTTAAAAAATAAAATAAAATAAGAAGAAGAGAGGAAACAATAGAAATTTGTTTGTAGTTAATTGTAAATGTATTATCTTTCATTAAACATGATAAATATTAATAAACATGACATTAAATAATATTTTGCAAAATAATATTTAGTAATATTTACTCTAAAAATATGATGAACTATTATTATATTATAGTCATAGTCCAGCTGTCCATTTTAACTTCAGGAAGCAAATGATGGTGAGGTTATTCTCTGCATCTTCTCCTCTACAATGTATTGAGAATCATTACCTAAAGTGAACTGAACACAAACCAAACAATATACATCCATTTTATTGTTAAATAAAAACAAGGCTGAGTCCAAATGACGATGAGACACAGACAAGAAAATGTTAATAACAGAGTGAAAGATGTGAATAAGACTGAATTACAAAGATACAAAGATTAGCTAAATCAGACTTGGGCGAGGCAGTTGTGTGTTTATGTAATCTATATGTAAATAAGACAAAATGTTTTTCTTAAGTAGTTTTTAATAATATATTTAAATAATCATGTTTATAAACATGATGGTCCAGGTCGATAACTTGCATCTAGTCAGCATGGAAGCAGATCAGTTTTCAGCACAATTTACAGTAAATCCAAACACAGACAAACATTGGTAGTAACAGTGATATCTGTAATGTCAAAGGTACCCAAGTACAGAATGGATTCACTTCCGTTTTTCCTTTTTCAGCTATATTAGTTCAGCAGTATTACCCCACTGAGGAATCCTCTGTGTTTGGTAACACTTGCAGCTGAAGCTTAAAACAATTTCTTTACTCTTCCAAGTGAAGATGAAGTTGCCAAGCACTATTATATCACCAATAAGAGCCTCAGAATGTAAAGTAGGACGATATGTTGATGTGTTGATGTGTTATTTGCTATTTCTAGATTTATTATTTAGTAGAGCGAATTCTCTGCTGTTGTGGCGTAACATTGATTTGTCCTATTGTGTTTCATTCATTGCTACACAGCTAAGCTCTGTATGAGTAGCTCACAGATATAAAGATGAACATTTCTGGCCACAAACCAGTTATGCTTGCAGAAAACATGTATAGTAGACTAAATATGGTTACAGCTTCTAGACACAAAGGTGAATACAGTGCTTTACAGTGATTAACCCCTTAAATGGCCATGGCCCACCGCTGGGCCCAAAGTTTATTACACACTTCTATAAGCTAAGAATAGCTGAGCCAGTTTGCAATGAAGTCCCTGTAGTTACTAAATAATAAGCCATAGTATGTAATAAGCCTAGGATTAAGGGGGTAACAAAGACTTGGACAAAGCAGTTATATATTGATGTAAATGATACGTAAATAAAGCTGTTGGAGCTGGATTAGTTTTACCAGAGGAGGTCCAGTAATGTAAACTGTGCACTATTTGACTGGCTTAGCAGTGTATATGCTAATGTATTTCAAAATGATACTGACATTTTTTCACTTTTGCATATAATGAGTAAGTGAGAAACATGGCAGAATAAATTACGAAGAGTCACAGAGCGAGATAAAAAGATGAAAGAGGTTTAAAAACAGGTTTGGTTGAGTCTGACATTTGGTTTCATTTTACAGAAACATCATTAACACAAGGGTTAACGCATGTAGCCAGAACTGGCCATCTGGGCCTGTATTTCTGAAGAGTTAACTCTTTCAGAGTAGAGGAGCTGATTTCAGCTTCCTGAGTACGAGCCCTGATCTCCTGATCAGAACTTATGGTGTTCAGCTTGTACTTTAAATGCATTCTTAATGAGCACTTGGTTATATAAATAATAAGCAAGCAGCAAGTGAATCAGATTATAATGAGGATTAGTTGAGATATTTTCTATAATCTGCCCTTCTGGTTACTGTTTTCATGATTTGGCTTCTGACCTTGATTTTGGATTCTGATTTATTATCATTATATTATTACTTTGTCCTATTGTTATTATTCTATTAAAGCCTTTTTATTTCAGGCTGGTCTGTGAGTGTCTGAGTTCTGTCCAAATCTGACACATGCACTGCTTTTATGAGATAATTAGTGTTATTTACTTGATTTGTGAGTGGTCATGATGTTTTGGTTTAGCGGTGTATATGTAAATATATTTTAAAATGATACTGACTTTTTTCACTTTTGCATTTAATGAGTGAGAAACTCGTCATTACGAAGAGTCACAGAGCGAGATTAAAAGATGAAAGAGGTTTAAAAACAGGTTTGGTTGATTCTGACTTCAGACATTTGTTTTCACTTTACAGGAACATCATTAACAGGAGGGTCAATGCATGTAGCCAGAACATCTGGGCCTGTATTCCTGAAGCTTCTCAGAGTAGAAGAGCTGATTTCAGAGCAGATTTGTATCTTCTTTCTTTGCCTTTACTGGCAGGAACAGATCCTCTATCAGCTTCCTGAGAGCGAGACCTGATCCTCTGATCAGAAGAACTTATGGTGTTCAGTTTGTACTTTAAATGCATTCTTAATGAGCACTTGGCTAATTAAATAATAATCAAGCAGTATGACATTCTGGAAATAAGCCAGATTATAATGAAGATTAGTTGAGATATTTTCTATTATCTGTTTCCTGAACAAAACGATTTTATATTTTTTGTTGGTTAATTTAGGAATAGAACAATAAACTCCTGTAGTTTCTTCTCTTTTTGAGCTCAAAGTTGTGGGACACCATTTCCCACCACAGAAGAACAAACGACTCATTTGTTTAACTGCATTTTTATTAGCATTTTTGGTTTATTTGTTAATATAAATTATTTTAATATTGATTTTTGAAAAGTCATTTTAGGTGAGCCAGTGACAAAAGTGGGAGGGTTTAAGCCCCTGATGCCAATCATACCACCCATATGTGGAATACTCTCCACTGGCATCTGAACATGGGTAGAGCAGCTGAGATCAGCTCTTATCTCTCTCAAAGAAGCGTCTTCTTCAGTGATGCAGTTTGTCATAAAAGCAAAGAAAAAACAGAAGCGTGACACACGAACCACACAGAAACAGAAAAAGACAAGACAATAGTTTAAGACTTGTACAATAACAGATACAGACATCTGACAGCAATATAACACTGATATTGAAAAATAATATTGAATAGTGCTGTAGTCAAGTCCCTTAGATGTGAGTCAGAGTCAATAAAAAGCCCTGGACACATCGAGACAGAGTCAAGACTGGTACTTTGACATTGTCGTGATCAGGAGTGGCCAAGGCCGGGAAAAAACCGAGACCAGACTAAGATTTCTTAAAAAAAAATAAATAAATAAAAAGAAGAAAGAAGGAAACAATAGAAATTTGTTTGTAGTTAATTGTAAATGTATTATCTTTCATTAAACATGATAAATATTAATAAACATGACATTAAATAATATTTTGTAATATGATATTTTGTAATATTTACTATTTAAATATGATGAATTATTATTATATTATAGTCATAGTCCAACTTTCCATTTCAACTTTAAGAAGCAAATGATGGTGAGGTTATTCTCTGCATCTTCTCCTCTACAATGTATTGAGAATCATCACCTATAGTGAACTGAACACAAACCTGGCTATTTTGTACAGGATAAGTGGTCTGTGTAATTTCTCCAAATTACTTCAAATACCCCAGATCAAAACATCATCGCAAAGATGTTGACGTCAGCATTATGCGCCAGGTGCCACACTTCTGAACAGTAACATGTTGTGCCTAAATGGCATCTCATTGGTGATGTACTAAATGCTGCCTACTTAGACAGTATTGTGAGGCAGGAAGGCACACAGTCATGTCTGAATCTAATTTTCACATTTGCTTTCTTCTATGCTCTAACCTATGTTGTCTTTTTGTTGTGTCAGCTGTATTGTCTTACAGTTGTGTGCCTTTTGGTGTTTTATCTTTATTGTTCCCTCTGAGGTGAGAACAACCTCACCTTACCCCTGGGGTCTCCCCTGACCCCAGACCCCTTTCGCCTTCTTCCCCAACCTTTTGATTGTCACCTACTTCCCCTCCCTCTTTGCTTCCTCTCCCGACCCCCAGTATCTGTACTTAAACCATGTCAGACCATGTATTCATCAAACTGGACTGGAGACTGGACTGCTGATCAGACTGGTGACCAGACTAGACTGGTGACACACTGATGACCAAGCTGTGCCCGTGAATAAGACTAGACTCCTGATACTGCTGATTAACTGTTGATCGACCACACTGTACCCATACTCTGTATGTGGAAATAAACTCCAGTCAACGCCGAAGCTCCAGTCTCCTGACTCTTTTTGCTGAATTTCTAAGAACTTGGTGCCGTGACCCGGATGGCTTACTGACACCTACTTGGTGAGTAAAAATGCCATTTTCGAACTGAAGAGAAATTCTGGCTGTATAAGATAGAGGAGTCAGTAAAGGTTAGCCTCTCTGAAACAAGAGAAGTTTATTTATTGTCACTGGTAAAGAAACGTGTTTTTTGTGGCTGTTATCCCCTCTGTTCTGAGGGAAGGTTACTTATCATCACTGGTAAAGAAACTTAGTGTTTTTTTTTGTGTGGCTGTTATCCCCTCTGTTCTGAGGGAAGTTTACTTATCGTCACTGGTAAAAGCCTAGCGTTTCTTGTAACTTATCCTCTCAGGTAGCGAGGGAAGACTGGTATTTGGGAACACCAGTGTTTTTGTAACTTATCCTCTCAGGTAGTGAGGGAAGACTGGTATTTGGGAACACCAGTGGTTTTGTTACTCATCCTCTCAGGTAGTGAGGGAAACACTGTAGAATGAAGGCTGGTAGTTTATATGGGCTATCCTCTCAGGCAGTGAGGGAAGATTGGTTGTGTTTTTTGCCTTAGCTTGTTCTCTTGTTACCTCACCATGACTAATTCAGGCCAGAAACTACAGAATCTTGAGAAAGACTCTTGGAAACCTCTTAATTTCAGAAAGAGTACACTGCTTAAGGGAGGAACTGAAATGCCTGAATGGACTGAATTTGACAAAAGACAACTCAATACTTTTTATCCAAAGGTTTTTCTGTTGACAGAGAATGGACTCTTGAGGAATGTAAAACAGCTTTGGGTTATGGTATCAAGCATGATTCACTTAAGGAATGTCTTTTTGTAATAAAGCAGTACTGGAAGTATAAACTTCTAGAGCTAAACAGCGAATGTAAAAAACCTAAGCAATCACTGACCAAGGTTGAACAGCAACAGGCTAATTGTACATCTAAGTCAAAGCATCAATGCCAATGTACCTGTAGGCCCTCCTCTGGGTCAGCCTAGGTCTGATCTGCTACACAGAGGATGAAGATCCTCCACTGTTGGCTAGGCTGTATGCAATCCACTCTGATGGATCAGAAACCTCCTCCTCTGATGAGGATTCTGAACCGACTAGTGATAAGGCACTTCAGATGAGACCAATCGCTATTAGATCTTCTGAGGTCCAAAATAAGGGAGGTGAAGTTAAGCAAACCAGAGTAGAAGTTGGTCATGTTCCTTTAGATGCAGCCACCTTGGACAAGCTGTCCAAGGAATTTAAACCTCCTAGGGAAATGGAAAAGAAAAGGACCCTCTACTTATTGCACCCCAATGATGCTGTTGCCATAGCAAGCCAAGTACTTAACATAACAGATAGTAGACCGTTTGCTAATAAGGTATCGGATGCGCTGGGTGACAAAGGCCAGGACATTGACATTGAAAGGGGTTGGAAAGCTTTCAATGACTGGATCAGAGGTAAATGTTGCAAAACTACTGAGTGGGGGCAAATAACCAAATGTCTTCCTGTGTCACTCTGATATTGATAAATACAATAGATATAACATTGATTCTACAACTGATGGTCCTCATTGTAGACAACTTGTTGAGTCACTGCGATCAGACCTTAGGCAAGCACTAGTGACTGCTGTTCCAAACTGGCGTAAAACTAAATGGGGGATCCTTAAAGATGAGCTTGATCGCCTAGACTGTGATTTAGATTTCTGCAATGTCCCTGCATCTATACATGTACTCACAGAGCGTAGCTCTAACCCAAGCTCCAAGCAGAACTTTACTTCCAACAAGAAGGATAAGTTATCTGAATGTCACTTCTGCCATAAATTTGGTCATCAGGCCAGACACTGTCGTAAAAAGCAGGCAGGAATACACAAAAAAGCTGCGAGGGTGAACGGGACCCCAGCAAGAAATTCACAGGGAAGAATTTCACAGGGAAGCCCAGCAGGAAACCTTTTTCAGGGAATTTCAAAGGAGCAGTTATCTTGGATAATCAGAACCATGCAGGGAGTCACAGAGCAGTTGTCTTTGGTAATGAGGGCGATAGAAGGAGTCATTGTTTCGTCTGCTCCTGCTTTTAACTAATTATTCTGATGCTTCAGTTTATCTGGGTGTTGAATCTTTCTGTTGTTATTTAAGCCAGATGTGAAAGCACTTTTTGATTTTTTGCTTATAAGCAATGGATATAAGGGCAAAATAGTTGAATTGTTGTCCTGGTGTACAGTATTTAGGGAAATTGACTACTAAGCAGTTCAATTTTGCCTGATAGAAGCCCTCAGATTAATGCAGTTTTGTTGCCCACAAGTTTGGGCCTTGTTTTTTTTTTGTTTTTTTTTAAGGTCTATGTAACTACAGTAGGCCTTGAATCAAGCCTTATGCTACCATTTTAAAAACCACTATATGATCTGCTGGTAACTCAGCTACAGTCCAGACTGGGAACTGGACATGGCTGAATTCAGATGCAAAAGTTGTTCCAGATGGTGTTTGGACCAAAGGGGGAAAACTTGCATTTGAAGCATTGCTTTCTTTGTCTCGTGACACAAACACATCCTTTGGGTCACACAGGGGTATAAAAAAGTTAATTATTTTTTCATGGTAGAATTCTAATTTTGAGAAGTAAATAAAAGCAGTTTTTCCAAACAGTGCTACTAAGTCAGTGCTGAAGGTATCTGTTTGATAGTTTCAGGCCAATGAGTCATGGTGAGGAAACATGGCAAGCAGTCTTTAGAATCTAGATGAGAAGCTCCATATTAAGGTTCTGCTGATAACTGATGCAAGCATTAAATGTAAAGAAAAGAAAACATAGATACATGTTTCCCATTGTAAGGTTGTGTCTGCACCAAATAATTGAATACAGGGACAGTTGGAGAGGGGGTGGGTGAAGCACAGAGCCTCAGGAAAGAACCATGGTTTTTAGGCCACTAGGGGCCACCCCTGTAGGTGAAGATTTCAATACACTGTGTGGAACTATACGAGCCCCTTCTGAGGGACAAATAGTGGGGATAGCAGATAACCTTATTCTGAATGAATAACTTCCCAACATTGATGAACAGTTTACTGCACAAATATTTTGTTTTGTGTGTTACAGATAAACTGAAGCCAGTTTTCCTGCCCAGCATGGCACAAACATCTTGACACTACACACCTAAGCTACGAAGAACTGAGTGCCTGCTGTTGAAAGTGGACTTCCAGGATGATCTGCCCAAGCAACTGCTGCTGTGGAAACCAACTTGCAATGTAACATCACCATGTTGAAGCAAACTGTTCAAGTTTCAAGATCCTACAGACATCTCCAATGTTCTTCACGAATATTTCCATTGCAAAGTAGCAGCATTAAACAGCTCTAACCATTGGCTGCATTAACACTTTGGACACTTTTTGGCATAATGTTGGCAGTCAACGCCAAAGCTCCAGTCTCCTGACTCTTTTTGCTGAATTTCTAACAACTCTGATGTTTTTTAAAGGCATTGTAGCCGTGTCCTTCACTGCACATATCCCATAATCCTCTGTGTCAGAGCCGATGGAGTTGGGAAGAAATAACAACAGTACCGTCACTGTAGGTGAGAGAGACCAGTTTGTGCACAAATACAAATACTTTTTATTTTGGTTATAAAATTTCAGCATGCTAGCCTTCTTAAAAGATGCTACAGTCTATCTTAGCAATGACGTGACATATCACTACCTCTACTTTCAGACACAACCATTCAGACCACTCCCTTCAGTTTTGAACACAAGTAGGGCTTAAGACTATAGTACAGTTTCTACGTTAAAGCTTACATGTAGGAGGTTCACTGATGTAAAGATTAACACTTCCGGCCAAAACAGAATGGCATTATTTAAACAGGACTTGGACAAACCAGTTATGAGCCTATGCAAAATATGTAAATTAGACAGTAAGTTTCTACACAAAACACAACTTCAGTGGTTTAACTGGACGTGGACAAAATTGTATGCTTATGTAAATTATGTAAATTAGAGAAAATGTGGTTACGGGGTCTAATTCACTGTACCAATACAAGGTGAACAGGATTTGATTATAAAGGTGAAAGATTACAAAGGATCAGCGCTAACAAAGACGCTAACACAGCAGTTATGAGCTCATTCAAATAATATATAAATTAGTCAAAATGTGTTTCTAACACAGTTTTTTGTAGTTCATTTCTACAGGTTTTAATGCAAAGGTAGTAACTCAGAGTGACTCACTGATATAAAGATTAACACTTCCGGCCACAGTGTCATCGCTTAAACTACACAAACTAGTTATGAGCCCACGTAAAATATGCTAAACTAGAGAGTTTGTGGTTAGAATTTCTATATATTGGTCTATAGGAGTTTTGCTGGACTTGGACAAAGCAGTTATATACTTACTTTGTTACAAACGTATGCAAAATATATGTAAACTAGATAAAATATACTTATTGTTCCTAATTCTGTTACAGATTAAGATAAAAGATTATAAAGATTAGCTCTAACACAGGCTTAGTCAGAAACACAATCTGTATATCAGGATACAGTTGATATACAGATTAAGAGAATGTCATTTCTTAAACTGGGTTTGAACAAACCAATTATAAGCTTATGCAAAATATGTAAATTAAAAGTATGTTTACAGTTTTAAATCATAGTTACAGAATAAAAGAGAGAGAGAGAGAGAGATGAATAGGACTGATTCATAATGATTACTATTATAAAGGATTACAAAGAAACTTTATAACTAAATTTTTTTTAACTAAATGAACTTGTACAAATCAGTTATGTTCTTATAAAAATTACATGTAAATTAGACAAAATGTGTTTCTTATATTAGTTTTAATTCTGTTGCTCCACTGTACTGCCCAATGACTGCTGGGATAGGCTCCAGCTCCCCCCGCGACACAAAAGGTTAAGCGGCTTAGAAAATGTGTGTGCTCTACTGTAAAAGCTACAGTGGTGTGTAGGAGTGACTCACTGATGTAAAGATGTAAAGAACATTTCCACGGTCTGCAGACCTGAATAATCTAGAATATTTTCCACTGGAATCTCAGTACGCTGCAAAGATGGGCAGGGCTGCTGTAATGTGATGTTATGTGAGCAGAACAGAGAAAACCATGACATACACGCCTCACAGAAACACAAAAGCCGAGACTCTACAATAAAAGATACAGGCGTTTGAACATCTACAAAGTGATAAGAGTCTATGAACTATTTGGAATGAACAGCACAGTGCCTGGGAGTTCACTTAGATAATAGTTTATCATTAATGCGTTCTCCGCACAGTTTAGTTATTTTTCCCCATTTAAGACGTTCATATTTCCCGGTTAAAAAAGCCATATTGAGAAAAGCCATTAAGATATTTTATTAGGTTTAATAAATAAAAATTCTATGATTGTGAACAATTACATAAATTTTAATGTTGAGCTGTACTCTGTGCTGACCTACCTGCCATCAAAATGATGAGAATGAGTAGCCCACTGCTACAGATCAACAATCCTTAAGTATCGGCCAACACCAAATAGCAGTACAAACTCTTAACTACAGAACTTACAAATCCTGATATTTATACAATCACACTTTTTAAATATTCTTATTTTGGTAAAATCTTTGTTCTAAATCATAAATAAAACATATTCAGCTTGACTGAATGGCATTTACTTGTTGGATTATACATACATACATACGTACATACATATATATGCGTGTCTGTGTGTTTATATACACACACATATATATATATATATATATATGATTGAAACATACTTAATAGCATGATATACCTCCACAAGCATGAATACCAGCTTCGATTTGGCACGGACTGGACAAGTTTCTGGATGTAGGCGACATCAATGTTAAGCCACTCTTGCATCAAAGAATTGCGTGGTTCGGCCAGATGTCATGGATGCCTCCCCTGGCATCTTACTCGTTGTTCAGTCACATTTGCAGCCCTGTGAATGTGAGAGTTGTCATCTTGGAATAGAGGGATAGGAATGTTATGTTTCTCGGTAAGATGATGAGCAAAAGGCAAAACCTGGTTGTCCAGCAGCTCAATGTAGGCATTGTGGTTCAGATTTACTGTCACCTCAACCACAAGGACACATTCCGCATAATTTAAACACCCCCAGAACATCATAGAGCCTCCTCCAGCTTGAACCACACCTTGCACACAGTCCTCATTGAATGAAGGCTTCCTGAGGCCCACAATGCACTTGACGGCTGGTAGAAATGAGATTCATCTGACCAGATAACACGTTTCCAGTCATGAACAGTCCAGTTTTTGTGTCTCTTCGCCCACTGAGACCGGGCAACTTTGTAAGCAGAAGTGAACAAAGGCCTCTTGCATGCCACTCTGCTCTGTATGTCGATGGTATGCAGTACCCTACAGAGAGTGTTCTTTCAGAGACTGGTTGTGAAGGACATGCGTTGACTTCTAGAAGCAATTCTTGTAAAATGTAAATGTAAAATATTTTTATTGTGCAAAATAGTGGAAACAGAACTGAATAATATACAGATAAACCTGTGGTCTGTACATGTATGTATGCAGCAGCTTCTTCTCTCCTCAAAAACATGTCTGTTTATTCTGTTTTATGTGCTGCTCTCGTTTAACAAAGTGATTTGTAAATGCTGTTGTGTTTATTTGATATGTAAAAATGAACTAACAAAACAGAAAATGTATATATTTTTGTTTAGTTTGTTTCACAAGTTATATTTTAGAACAAGTAAACACAAATAGAAATGTGTGTTTTACTGTTTCTCTTAAACAATTCATTTGTTTGTTCTAAGCGCTTACTGATCCAAACTGCTTTGAAGCCTCATGCATCTTTGACACAGTGACAGGAATCACGGTAGCTCACAGAAAGCTCCAATTCTATGAGCTGATATTTTGAAAACATAATATTTTAAATTATTTTTAATTTAATTTTTTTTTGCCTTGTTAATTAGTTAACGAGTTAAATCATGTGTGCTGGATGAAAGAAAGCACAACATTTGCATACTATAGGTTGTAAGGATCAGGATTATAGGAACTCCAGCCTTAAATTCCACTAATTTTACAAAATCTCTGTATAATGACATAGTTAAGATGTAGACAATGTCATTCTGAGTGGTTCTAGAGAAATCTACTGATTCAGAATTATTCACAGTGGTGGTGATGGGAACCAGACATCTGAGGAGTTCAGTGCAGGTGTTCCCAACCCCACCCTGTGAGCATTTCTGTGCTTTGTCTCATCAAGAACACCTGATTCAACTCATTAACAAATTAACAAGGTCACTGTTTGTTGGGTCAGGTGTGTTAGAGCAGGGCAGTGGTCACTATCCCTCCTCCAGGAGATCTACTTTCCTTTTTTTTGTTCCAATTAGCATCTAACTGCCTCATTCTGAGTGTGTGATTCTCTTCAACAGGTGACGGTAAGTAAGTCTCTTCCTCCTGATTTCCTGCAGTTATATAAAATTATTTCAATTAATAGGACTTCAGGATTTCAACTACACTTAAATGGTCACTGAGAGCTGTGTGTGTGTGTGTATGTGTGTATTGCTTGACTGTAAAAGCATCAACTTGATCAACTTGGTGAGTACAAATGTGTTTACTGTGGAGTTTAGCTCACAATTATTTATTTTAAAAATTAAACAATTAGTTATGTTAATTAAAGAGGTAGCAAACATCTATTGACATAGATTGACAAGACATGTATTAGCTTTAAACATAATTAGTTACATTAATTAAACAGTTAGCAAACATCTATTATTAACATTAGCTTTTACTGCATAATTAACTAAACTGTATTTAGAGTTATTCATAATTGGTATATTAACATTACTTATAAGACACATAAGCTGTTGCTCTGTAATTAACTGAGTATAAACTAATCAGAAATTAATTTAGTTCTCACTAAGTGTGAATATATTAGCCATTATAAAAGGGATAGTTCCGGTCCTAAAATCTGATTGGTTGAGCTGCGTTCGAAGCCGTGGTAAAATCCACAATATACAGCGGGTGAAATAAGTATTGAACACGTCACCAATTTTCTACGTAAATATATTTCTGAAGGTGCTATTGACATGAAATTCTCACCAGATGTCGGTAACAACCCATCCAATCCACACATGCAAAGAAATCAAACCATAGATGTCCATAATTAAGTTATGTGTAATAATGAGAAATGACACAGGGTAAAAGTATTGAACACACTTACTGAAATTTATTTAATACTTCGTACAAAAGCCTTTGTTGGTGATGACAGCTTCAAGACGCCTCCTGCATGGAGAAACTAGTCGCATGCATTGCTCAGGTGTGATTTTGGCCCATTCCTCCACACAAACACTCTTCAAATCCTCAAGGTTTCGTGGGCTCCTTCTATGAACTCTGCTTTAGTTCCTTCCATAGATTTTTAATTGGATTCAGGTCAGGTGATTGGCTGGGCCATTCTAGCAGCTTTATTTTCTTTCTCTGAATTGAGAGTTTCCTTGGCTGTGTGTTTGGGATCATTGTCTTGCTCAAATGTCCACCCTCGTTTCATCTTCATCACCCTGGTAGATGGCAGCAGATTTTTATCAAGAATGTCTCAGTACATTTGTCCATTCATCCTTCCTTCAATTATATGAAGTGTGCCAGTGCCGTATGCTGAAAAACAGCCCCACACCATGATGTGCCCACCTCCAAACTTCACTGCTGGTATGATGTTTTTGGGGTGATATGCAGTGCCTTTTGACCTCCAAAGATGGTGTGTATTATGGCATCCAAAGAGTTCAATTTTGGTCTCATCTGACCAGACTATATTCTCCCAGTATTTCACAGGCTTGTCTAAATGTTGTCGAGGAAAAATTAAACGCGCTTCAACATGCTTTTTCTTCAGCAATGGAGTCTTGCGTGGTGAGCATGCATACAGGCCATGGCGGTTGAGTGCATTACTTATTATTTTCTTTGAAACAATTGTACCTGCTGATTCCAGGTCTTTCTGTAGCTCTCCACAAGTGGTCCTTGGCTTTTGGACAACTCTTCTGATAATTCTTTTCACTCCTCTGTCTGAAATCTTGTGGGGAGCACCTGGTCTTGGCCAGTTTATGGTGAAATGATGTTCTTTCCACTTCTGGATTATGGCCCCAACAGTGCTCACTGGAACCTTCAGTAGTTTAGAAATTCTTCTGTAACCAGTGCCATCAGTATGTTTTGCAACAATAAGGTTGCGAAGGTCTTGAGAGAGCTCACTGGTTTTACCCATCATGAGATGTTTCTTGTGTTGCACCTAGGTAATGAGACAGCTTTTTATAGGCCATCAGTTGAACCAGCTGATATTAATTTGCACAGTGGCAGGATTGCTTTCTAATTACTGATAGATTTCAGCTGGTGTCATGACTTTCCATGGCTTTTTGCACCTCTCTTTCTTCGTGTTCAATACTTTTTCCCAGTGTCATTTCTCATTATTACACATAACTTAATTTATGGACATCTATGGTTTGATTTCTTGCATGTGTGGATTGGATGGGTTGTTACCAACATCAGGTGAGAATTTCATGTCAATAGCACCTTTAGAAGTATGTTTACATAGAAAATTGGTGATGTCTTCAATACTTATTTCACCCGCTGTATGCACATCTACGACTGCCTCACAACAACTGAACTCTGTATTACTGCCACAGCACAAATAACCCTTGTGCTGTTAATGGAATAATGAAGCTGCTCGCATGGACCACCGAGTATATGGATAAAGTAAGAACCCGTTTTTTTGTTTAAACTGAGGGGCTGGCAACTATTAACTTGAACTAGGCTGGTCAGCTAGCTAGCTAGCTAATAGGCTAAAAGATAGCCAAAAGCCCGAACAATTCCATCCTTAATATCACAGGCTTTGAATTAAAGTACTTATGCTATGATTTTTTTTGGGGGGGTTTTTTACCCAATTTTCTCCCCAATTTAGTTGTCTCCAATTCCACCCGCTAGTTAGGACTCCCCCAGTCACATGATAATATCAACACAGGGATTTCGGCTTCCTCTGAGACCTGTGAAGCCAGCTGCCGCATCTTTTCGAACTGCCGCTCACGCAACGTCATTGGACAGCTGAACGCGCTGGAAGGAAAGCACCAGCCGCCAAATCTGTTACGTCAGCTAACAGACGCCTGTGCTGACTAGCATCGTGCTGCATGATGGTGGGAGAAGGGGGGGCCATCCTGCCCACCCAGACAGTGAGACCAATTGTGCTCTCTTGGACTCCTGGCCACGGATGGCTGTAGCATCACCAGTGATTGAACTCACGTTCTCCTGATGATAGGGCCAGCGCTTAGACGGTGGCGCCACTCGGAGCGCCTTACAATATGATCATGATCACGAAGGTGGTTCACCCAGGGCGAGGCTCTGCTGTTGCACTTCAGTTGTGCTCACCTTTACAAATTTCCCAAATACAGAAATCTCGACTGCATGATTTCTGGTAGTGGGGGACTGCATTCACGCTCTCTCCTGACAAACTTGAGTTACAACAACAAAACTGAAGTGCATGTTTCTGCGGTGCAGGCTGTGAGCTCAGCCAGCGGCCTGTGTTTCGGGGGGGTTGGTTGCGAGTTGCTCAACGCGCAATCGCTTTTACAAGTCGGCTACATCTTTCAAATGCTGCGAAAGGTTCTGTGGCCTACTGTCTGGCACCACATGTCTGCGTGCTGGCCAGGAAGTCATCACACGCTGGCCTACTGCACTTATTCTCCCAGCCAAATGGCACAGCTGCAGGGGTTTGTTCTCGCCCTCTGAGGTGTAGGAAAGTCCTCTGCCACAGCTCACCATTTGTCCTTGCCTATTTCACTCATGCTTTCTTTGATGCTTCTTCCAGAGTGCCTTTCTGCGCATTTGCATGTGTACAAAACATGACAGCCATGCATGCTGTGGGATCACCACTGCCTGTGAGACACATGGTGTCTATTGAGACCAAAACGCAAGGGGGCTCACCTTTGTGGCCGTGGAATATGGCACTCAGAGCCCGACGCGACTCAGATACCTGCCCTCTCGCAGAAAGCCTTGCATGGACACGGCGGGTATGGGGGCAAGGCAGGCTAGGGAGAACGTGCACGCTATGTCAGCACATATATTAAAATTGGAGCAAATGCTCTGCCCATAAACACACATTAAATATTGAAACGCTAGCCTACTTGCACTTTCTGTCATGCAACACTTGTTGGTTTTATGTTGGGGTTAAATTGGGTTGGGCATGATTATACCTTTGGTTCATGTGAATTGCAAACTGAACTGCGCTGTAACTTGATGGTAATGCAAACTGTGACATCCATTTAATTATCCAAAGTAATAACCCATGCTGACAGACAACTATTCAGTTTGTTTTTTAGTTTGTGGCACACACTTTCAGTTTGTAGCACAGTACCATGATGTTTTAGCTTAACCTAATATACCTAAATTAAAAACATTTGTCAATTATGCCTTATCATTAGTAGCCTACATAATTTGTCACTATTTGAATCGAAAGCAATTCCAAAACATCTTGACACATAAGTCATGACTAAGAAAGCAAAATCAAAAGCAGTTGTTCTGTAGACCTATTTCATAGAACTGGGTTTTATGAAATTTGATAGCCTTTTATAACTATGATGTTTTGCTGGATGATGTTACTAGACGATGTACTTAAGGTCACACATTTGCACCTAGCTAGACAGCTAACAGTGTGTGTAGACTACTATTGCTAATAAGCTCCATCAGTTTAGCAGTTAAGTTGGTTAATGACTGGGGTTTACAGTAATTTGAGAAGAATGTTTCCAAATATCACAAACTGTTCTAACCACCATAAGACAGAAATATTTAGTAGGCATCCAGAAGAAGCTCTGGTAGCAAACGTCACCTGATACTCTCCCCATTGACGCATCTTACAGAAAAATTCAGAAAAATAACACCACTGCTTTGAGTGTGGAAAGAGTTATTGACAGGCATAAACTACGAATTCACCAGCTCATTCATACAAGAGAAAAACTGAATCAGTGTTCCCTGAATGTGGGAAATGTTATACACTGTTAGAAGTAAGAGTACTATGTAGGTACATTTTTTGTTCATCAAGGTACAAACAATGTAAATGTTCCCTCAAAGGTACAACAGTGGTTTTAAGGTCTAATTGTGTACTCTAAACATGTTTTTCCCAGGTGAAAAGCATGCATGTGTACCTTTTCATAACCTAATGTTTTAAAACAGAGCAATAAAATTAAAAAACTTGGAGAGGAGACGGGGTGTGTGAAGTCAATTTAATGTGGAAAATATCATTTCAGTGGATAATGGTACATTAGTGTTCTTTGACTAAAGGTACTGAAATGTATCCTTGAGGGTATCACCTCGGTGACAAGAAGGGTACTGCCCCAGTGACAGTTTAGTATCTTTATTTCTGAGAGTGTACAGTGACAATTTACGCAAATTTTTGGTCTGCACTTCGGTCAAGTTACAGTTTTGTTGTAATTTTAAGTGAAAACAAGTTAACACATCCTCTACTGAGAACACATTTTAATAAGACATAATTCAACAAAATTTACTGCACAATTTCTAATCTTGTTCAACATCTTGCGGGGAAAAATATGCCATAGCATATATTTTCTTTTCCCCCTGAATATGTTAAATTTAGCAAATAATAATTGTGCATTTAAATGTGCATATGTGTGTTCTCTTTACAGCATGTTTGCTTATTTTCACTTCAGTAAAATATGTAATTTGACCTGGAGCATGCAAACTTTTGCATATGTTTTCTTTGTGAACAACTTGATTAAACACAGCACACTTTGGAGAAGTGCCAATCTGGTGCTAGAGTTTCAGATTTAAATAGTTGAACCATCTCATTTATTCTGGAAATAAAAATGAAATGAGACAAATAGGCCAAATAATAAATTATACAGCACAAGGCACAGAACGGCTACATTTTCTAGAAATTTTAAAGAACAAAAAACAAGGAAAGTACATCCTCACAAAAACCACAATTAAATGGCAGTCAGAAACAGTAAACTAGGCAGTGTGAAAAGCGGCAGCGCTTATGATGAAATGATCAAGATCTGACAAAACTGAGCTGCATGAGTAGGTTTTTATATGCCTGACAATACGCCATAAGTCCAGGAATCAAATAGGCAGGAATCAGTGTCAGCTCTTGATCTGCGACTCACACTAGTGCATGGGTCCCAAACTCAAAATACTTGGGGCCCAATAGGTAGGTAGCCAATATAATATAATATTGTTCATCCCCATAGTTACAGAATAATAAGCCTTAGAATGTAATAAGCCTGGTTCCCTAACTAGCCAGATAGCCGGTTAGCAGTGCTACTTGGTAAGATGGCTAGCCTGTATGAGAAACTTTAGTAAAGTCCAGTTTTCTACAGTTCTAACACAGTTACATTTAGGAGGCTTAATGCAACATGCAAAACATAGTAGATGTGAGTATAAGGCATTTATGAGGGTCGCCTGGAATGTGCCCCAGTTTTGCTCAGTTCTTGAGGCAGGTGGCAGGTTAATGTGGGAGCTCTGGTAAAAAAATATATATATATATTCCAAATGAGTTTATGAAATATATTTTTGCAATGTATAAAAAAGGTGAAAAAAGGGCTCCCGAGTGGCGCAACCGTCTAAGCGTTGGCCCTATCATCAGGAGATCGCGAGTTCGATCCCTGGTGATGCTACAGCCATCCGTAGCCGGGAGTCCGAGAGAGCACAATTGGCCTCGCTCTCTCTGGGTGGGTAGGATGGCCCCTCCTTCTCCCCCCATCACTCAGCGCGATGCTAGTTGGCGCAGGCGTCTGTTAGCTGACGTAGCAGATCTGGCGGTTGGCGCTTTCCTCCGAGAGCATTCAGCTGTCCAGTGACGTTGCGTGAGCGGCAGTTCGAAAAGATGCGGTGGTTGGTTTCACAGGTCTTGGAGGAAGCCTGTGTTAGCCTTCACCCTCCTAGCGTTGATAGCATCGTGTGATTGGGGGAGTCCTAACTAGCGGGTGGAATTGGAAACGACTAAATTGGGGAGATAATTGGGTAAAAAAAAAAAGGTGAAAAAATGTATTTGTTAAATAAATAATAATGCATTTATTTGTATTTATTATATTTTTTTCAATTGTATGTCATTTTAACAAAGATTACAGATATAACTAAATATACATGAACTGACTTCTGTGTTTTGTATCGTACTGTGCATTAACTACTGTATGTATGTGGTAAGACAGCAATAATACACAATATAAACAAAATATCAAATCATCAAACTGCTTTTGCACAGTGTGTCAACAACTACAACACAATTAGTCATGTTTAGTACTTTGTTGCATATCCTTTGCATGCAATGACTGCTTGAAGTCTGTGGCTTACAGACATCACTAGGTGTTGAGTATCTTCTCTAGTGATGCTCTGCCAGGCTTGCACTGCAGCCATCTTCAGCTCCTGCTTGTTTCTGGGACTAGTCCCCTAAAGTTTTTTTAGTATATGAAAGGCACACTCAATGGGATTCAGATCAGGTGACTGAAGTGGCCAGTCAAGCATTTTCTAGTTTTTATCTTTGAAAAAAATTTTTGCTGTAGGATGAGCTGTAGGATGCCGTCCAATGAGTTTGGAGGAATTTTCTTGAACTTGAGCTGGTAAGATGTTTCCAGTCACCTCAGAATTTGTTTTGCTATGGCCATCAGCAGCCACATCATCAATGAAGATGAGTGAGCCAATCCCTGTGGCAGCAGGCCTGGGCCATAAAAGCCCTGCCACCATTCCTTTTCACCTCCATACTTTACTCTTGCCATTGCAAGAGCTTTTTGCTACTTTGCTAAAGTACTTTTTAGCACACTGTAACCTGGTCATCCTAACTAGTGGTTTGCATCTTGCTGTGTAGCCTCTATATTTATGTACACAAAGTCTTCTGTGGACAGCAGTCACTGACAATTCCACATCTCCCTTCTGAAGAGCGTTTGTTTTTATTTATTTCACAGGGACAATGCAGATAAACATTCTTACTTAAAATGCAGCATATTTAATCGGGGTGGAAAGAGTACTGAAAATCCCTACTTAAGTAAATGTGCTCTTACTGTAGTGATAATTTACTTGAGTACAAGTAAATACAACTTAATAGAGGAAATTACTCAAATAAGAGTAAAAAAGTAGTTTGCTGGAAAACTAATTGAGTGATTAAGTTACTTTTTTGTATATCCGCAAACACAGTCTGAAAATATTTCTGATTTGAATTGACTGCATCATTGGAAATAATCTGTACAGACAAAACTAAGGGAAAACATGATTATATGTCAGAAAAAAAGTCCTGAGACTGATCACAGTATGCTTAGCTAGTGCATTTACACATCTCTCTTTGTACTCTGTAAGGAACATGGTTTACATTAAACTACATGCACATCATGTTTAGATGATTAAATAAGGCTTCCTTGTTTATCTGTGTCAAACAAAGTAGTTTAGAATTCCTGAAAGGCTGTGCAGAGTTTATGTTTAATCAAGTCTAAAAAAAAGCCATCATGCTTGCGATAGATTGTAAGAGCATATAGCATTGTGAAGCACTGGTGCCACCAACCGAGTCTAATCAGCATGCGTCATACTGAGCCATGCAGTGAACGGTCAGTGCAGTCTTATGTTGCACAAGTCTGTATTCTGCTCAAAGGGAACTTTTAGTAGATTCGATGAAGTCACAGGGTTACAATACTCTGACACGCTTCTTCTTCTTTTGTCTGAGTGGCGGTTGGCAGGTCAGTGTAAGGTGCATTATTGCCACCTACAGAACTCGATGAAGTCACAGGGTTATAAGGACTTCTCACTGAATGGCCTATTTTCATATGGGTCAGGGATAATGTAGGGTGCCAAGCAGGTTTTCCAGTTTTTGAGCTCTACTTGGGTTACATGCTCTTATATGTGTTTTCCCGCCCTCTTTGATGGATTTGCAGAGCTATCCCGCCCTCCTGAAATCTCATTTCACTCTCCAGCTCTGTAGGCGGCAGTAATGCACCTTACAATGACCTGCCAACCGCCACTCAGACAAAAGAAGAAGAAGCGTGTCAGAGTTGTATGATAACACACTTGCTCTTCTTGTTGAAACCATTGAGCTTTATACCCTCTGTAAGGGTATTTACCTGCATCAGAACTGTTGGCCAACCATCAGAAGCTGTTTTAAAGGTTTTAAGTAGACAAGCTGATGGGACTGATTCATTTACTTGTCAAAGACTTCATATTGTGTTCGATACCTCATGTATTCTTGTTAATTGTATATATATTGTACTTTGTGTATAGAGTGTGTGTGCATACGTTTGATAAACTGTGTTTTTAGTCACATCCCTTTGGCCTTGTGCTTTCCAACTGGGCATTTTATAGACACTTTATCAGCAGTGTTGATAGCAAGTGCAACAGCCAGTTGTACCAGCTGAACGTAAGGTAGATTGCAGCCTAGTATTGAACGTAAACTGCCACTACGTTCAAGTTTACCAGCTACTAGAATTTAACCGGTCGCACAAAATAACATAGTTTCCATGTCTATTTGATTGATCTGAAAACTGGCAAGAAAACAATATGTTTCAGTTTGCGTCTGCAACTCGTTCTGCAGGATAGATTACAACACTTTGATGAATTTGACAATTTTGATTTATATTTGCGCTTCCGTTTTCACCAATCATAGACAGAAAAGATCACAGACCTCCTACCCACAGATTTGCAACACAGCACAGAAACTGAGCCCTCAGTCGGACTTTACAAGTGTGTCCGGCACCGAGATATTCTGTTACAGGGTCATTCTGAAATGTGGTGGGTGGGTGACTCCATTTAAGTACACAAGTCAACTGCATGCAGAGCAATAAGAGCTCCATCAATGCTCCGATGTAGATGACATAGATAACATTACCTTTCTGTCTTTCAGCAGATTCATAAAATAGCGATTACATTAGCCGCAGTTTCACTAACACTCAAACTTCTGTTCAGCTGGTGAAGTTGACATAGTATGTCAGTATACTTAAAGGTTACGTTACTGCAGTGCTGGTGGTGGATGCTCCAATGGGTTTCTGTGTTAGATCCAGTTTGTACAAACCACAGCAGCAAGGGCTGTTTATTACAACTAAGAAAATCAATTGTATTAGATTTGTTTTATCTGGCAAACCGTATAACTGTTTAGTGTGTGGAATGGGTTTTACAGTGAAGAGCAGTCTCCAAAGACGCCAGCGTATTCACACAGGAGAGAAACCGTATAACTGTTTAGTGTGTGGAATGGGTTTTACAGTGAAGAGCAGTCTCCAAAGACGCCAGCGTATTCACACAGGAGAGAAACCATATAGGTGCTCAGAATGTGGAAAGAGTTTTTCACACTGTGGTTCCCTCAAAAAACACCAGAGCCTTCACACAGGAAAGAAAACTGAACAGGGGGTCAGACATTTACACTGCATTTCAACTTCCTTAGCTTCACAACAGCAGATAAACCAGAAGCAGCAAAGTGGAGAGGATTAAACTGACCCCCCAGACTGGAAATTATTCTGCCAAAAAAAGTCAGCTCTAAAGAAAGACATTTTTTTCTTGTTTTTTCCATCACATTGTTTTTTTTTTTTGTACAATGTCAATTTGGTACTGCCAGTGCAAAGTTGTTACAAGAGTATTGCTATATTGAAAGTTGAAAGTATTGATTTGTAATAGTATTAGTTGATGTGCAATATCAAAATTATGCTTGCTGGGTGGATAAAGTACAGTATACTATTTTAATCGCCCTCTTAGCATATGTGATACAACACTGTTCTGAAGAACATAACTCACAGTGAGAGTTGGTCAAGCTAAAGCACAGCCTCCACACAACATGATTACTTTTAACATGGTGTTACTAAGTCTCCCAAAGTGAACAGTAAGAGGAGTTCAGCTTTTGGAACTTTTTATTCAGAGATGTGTGTCTGTGTCTGTGTGTGTGTGTGTGTGTGTGTGTGTGTGTGTGTGTGTGTATTATGTTTGCTGCTTTACGTAGTGGTCAAAATTCAATTCGCCATGGTAGATTCTCTCGAAGTTTATTGAAAGAAGTCTCTTTTCATGAATAATATTTGGTTTG
The DNA here is from genome assembly GCF_904425465.1 of Colossoma macropomum. NCBI lineage: Eukaryota > Metazoa > Chordata > Actinopteri > Characiformes > Serrasalmidae > Colossoma > Colossoma macropomum. Next base: position 12,083,972 of record NW_023494796.1, on the reverse strand, counting down.
ATGCACATTTTTTCTTATATTCTTTGGTTGTAAAAATCATTTGATTAATACAGCAAAGAATTAAAGTATTTTTGTTTGCACAGATTTAATACACTATTATAGGCAATGTTATGACTAGTCTCTCAGTCTGGTACAATGAACCCCAAGTTCAGACACGAAAATGTGCATAAGCAGTTAAAAAGGTTCTGGCTGCATTATTCTTAAAAGAACAATTCTAGTGATTTTAACACAAAATTCCGGTGCCCTCTGAAACTAAAATACAGGGCTAACTGCTTTGAAAATGTTTAGTTCATTGAGTTTACCAGTACCAGTTTATGTCCAAATATTGTACTATTGTCTAGGTGTGTTGACTTATTTGTCAAAATCTGTTGCATACCATTCCAATGTCAAAAGGTCAGTGTGTATAAATTATAGCAAGTCCTCTTGAGAGCCCACATCTATTGTAAATAGAGGTCCTTAAAACATTACTCATCATTTGAGCTCTATATGTGATCTATCTGCTAAAAGATCTATATGGCTCCATAAAGCATTTGGTGTTTGGACCCTGATGATTGCCACTTATGATGTCATTTGTAGACTGTTGTTTCAGCTCTCATAGCAGTTAGGCTATAAAAATGAACGTGTTCTACAATTTCAAATGCAAATTTTTTGTCTTGTTTGCAAACAATTATTTACACATGACAACCATTTTTCGACCCATTCATCAAAAGCTAAAAAAATTTTAAATGATTCAGATGAGAAAATGAAACCAACTTCCGCTCACAAAATGTGGCTCTCTTTTCACTTTTTGTAACATTGAGTTCTTATAATAAATAATATATCTGTAGGTTGGTGAGCTGTTGATGTGCTGTTGTGTTTGGGGGGAGAGGAGTGACTCTCAATTCTTCACCTTCCTCCCATCTTTCAAAATTAAAAAACACCTCAAATCTTCATGATTAATATAAAATATTCAGCATTCAAAATGGAAAATTTCCTCTCAATGTGATAAGTTTGTGTGTATGCATCTTTTGTGTAACATTTTCACTCAGAAAATGGCATCAGAATTATATCGATATATCCTCTGATTCTTTTCTGACATATGAAAGTCAAACAGAAGTCTTTAACCTCTTGTGCTCCAGGGTATATTTTGGTTTGTCCATCTGAATTTACATGACCAAATCTTAAGGCAAATTATTCAGTAACTGCATGAAATAAATGCAAATTTTTATTTTATTTATTTTTTTGTAAAAGCTCCCCTCAAATTAACAGAAAATGTGTTTTATCATACACATATTGCTGTATGCTTACAATTTACTGCTGAAAGCCAAAAATCTTTGTCGCTCTTTGTATTATTTTATAAAAATTATTTTTACAGAACAGATCACTGAAGAGATGCCATCGTTTATAGTTTCTAGCCCAGATTTGTGGAAAAATGGGTCGACTTTCAGTAGACAAAAAAAATTGAGTTCAGCTTCTTCTATTATAAGGGTTTAAAATTACATTACCCATCTATTTGACTGGAAAGAAGTTACAGCTCTCATGTGACACCCGCCTTTTGAATGTAGTTTATGAAATATGAAAGTTATGAAGAATATGACGAAATGCCACCGGTGGTTCCAAGGAGCTTAAGAAGCTACATTAGCAAAAGTATCTGTTCCAATCAATAATGTCACCCATCTGACATCAAGAACCTTTCCTGCCCCTTAACCTACTTGAATCATTGGTCTCTTGTTTTTAAGAGAATAGAAAATTTAAAATACAATAGAGTACAGTACAATGCTTTATAGAGAAAACTTGTGCAATACTTTGTCATGTTAAATGCCATCCAATCAGATTTTGGAAACATGTTTCTCAAACTACTATAAATTCCACACTTCTTAACTAACCAGTTTAACTCTGGTTAGCACACAATATTAAATGACAAAAACTGTTAGCTAGCCAGTGCAAATGTGCACCTTTCAGAACATTTAGCAATGGTCAGTTAGCAAAACTAGTCTAAACATTATGCAAAGCTGTCAAATTCAGCAAAATCTCTTTTATATGGACCAGAACTACAGAATGAACAAATGTTTGATTTAGCTTCTGCAGTCCTGACATTCGCGCAGCCAGTTGTATCTGGCTACACAAACTTCACTAGATACCTCTGTAGAATGTTTTAAATAATTTCAGATTTAACAGGATAATTAACAACAAAAAATCTACACCACTTGTTGAGATATAGGGATATTTAAACAAATCTATTTACTTACAAAATGAATGAACCAACCAATACTTACATGTTTGAGAACTTTAGTAGAACGATACCACAAGAACAATTTAAACATGCAGCGGCAAAAAGCTAATGAACTTGAGGGAGGGGCGAACACTGGATTTCTCAAAGATTTTATGTGAAACTGTTTATTTTCCCATCAAATTAAAGCACAGTAGCTCAGCTCTGTTTGCCAATAAGATGAACATAAGCTGTTAAAGCTCTGGTTCACACCCATTTAAGTTTCTTGACTGTGAGTCAACATGCGTTTGTGGCACTTAAAAGAACATTTTTTTAAACAATAGCTGGACTTGGTCAAGACCAGAAAGTTTGGTGAGACCAATGGCCGAGACTCAAGTACAAGTACAAGTACAAATACTGCAAAGTCCAAGATAACTCTGAGACAATTAAAAAAGGTCCTGAGACCGGACTTGAATATTACAGGCTTACTCTATGTATGCATATGTGTAAGCAAATTAAGATATCTGCTTGGCACTTTGTGATGATTTTCTGCACACTAATTCTGAGCGCTACCGTTGTCCTTACACTTACATGCATCTGCATGCGTTTTTGTGACAGCTGTTATAACATTAATGTTTAGGAACATAGATTTTTAAAAACCTAGATCGTAAACATGTTAATTGTGATGTATTTGATCTGCATACAATAAATATGTCAATCTAAATATTACTTCACTCCGTCACTTCTTGTGGCAATTGTCAGCTTGCTTATTTCAATATACATATATGACAGTATAGCCAGCTGTTGGCAATCAAGGTGTTTTACACATATAGTGCCATGTACACTGGAGGAGTTAAATAATCGGTGACATCCAGAAATGCCTGAAAATTAAACAAAACAAAACTTTTTTTCCATATTAACACAAAATGTGCTGCAGGCATGTGGGGGAATGGTACTATCTATATTAGATATTTTCCTCTTGTAGCATGGATGCTTATTGCCTGCAAACATCAGCATTGGGCTTAATTTTTAAAGAGGTGCCATCCCATTGATCAAAAAAAAAAAAAAGGATACCAATCACCCCCCTTGTAAAACTTCCATCTGGATTACAGTTAACAAGCCCTGGATAACCAGCAATGTCAAAGGCCTGCTGAACAAGAAGAAGAATAGGGTCGGAGACTCACCGCCAGCAGTTCAATATCCTGACAGCAGATTATCTCCTTCACAGTCACATGTCCTGGGTTACACCATTTGTGAACATCAGATGAGTCTCCGACCCTAATACATGCCTAGGTAACTGTCCCACGCCATTGTTGCTTGTGTTTACATTCCTCCTCGCACAGATGCTGAGACGGCGTGTGACGTCATATACGCGACCATAACAAGACTTCAGACCCAGCACCCCGAGGCATTCATTGCCATCTCTGGTGATTTTAACCACATTATACTGGACTCAATGCTCAATACTTTTTACCAGTATTTAGACTCCCCCACTAGGAAGAACAGGACAACTGATCTCCTTTACGCCAGTGTGAAGGATGCATACACCGCCACACCCCTGCCCCCTCTGGGAAAATCTGACCACAACCTGGTCTACCTGCAGCCTCAGTACAAGCCCCGTGTCCGAAGACAAGCTGTAACTACATGCTCCTTCAGGAAATGGTCTCCTGAAGCCGAGGCGGCTCTCAGGGATTGTTTTGAATCCACTGAATGGAGTGTACTGCAGGAGCCATATGGAGAAGGACATTGAGGGGATTACACACTGCATGATGGACTACATGAACATTTGCAGGTACATTGGAAGGATAACATGAGGGAGCTATGCAATGGTACGAAGACCATTACAGGCTGTAAGTAGAGGATGGATGTTGCGTTAGACGGTGATGCAGAGAGAGCCAATGAGTTCAACATTCTATAACCGGTTTGACTGCCCTGTTCAGATCTCCACAGCGCCTGTATGTACAGTGGTCACCTCCACACCCTCCCTCCTCTCATCTCCTGGTTCTTCAATCTCTACCTGCCTGGACATCAACACCTCATCGTCTTCTATTGATATTCATGCACCCCTCTGGGCGGCAGCACAGCCAACACAGCCCCATCTCCCCCCTTCACACATTAACACATCAGATCTGATCTGCAGCCCCCCACCGTCTGCACATCTTCACTACAGATCAGGTTAGAGGTGAGCTGAGGAAACTCCACACAATGAAGGCAGCTGGACCGGACAAAGTGTGTCCTAGACTACTAAAGTCCTGTGCTGCTAAGCTGGGGGCACCCCTACAGCACATTTTCAACCTGAGTCTGCGCTTGGGGAGGGTTCCCACACTGTGGAAGACATCATACCTAATTTCACATGTCATAAAGACCCTGGAGCGCCTGCTTCTACACCTTCTCAGACCCCAGGTCCGACATGCAATGGACCCCCTGCAGTTTACCTATAGGGAGAAAGTGGGAGTGGATGATGCCATGCTATATTTTTTTCATCGGGCCCACTCTTATCTGGACAAGGGTGGTTGTGCTGTAAGTCATGTTCTTTGATTTTTCTAGTGCCTTTAATACCGTTCAGCCCCTCCAACTGAGAGATAAGCTGGTAAGGATGCAAGTTGATCCGCACCTGGTCCCCTGGATTACTGACTACCTGTCTTTTTTATGCTGTGGTGTGCGGGGCGGAAGCATGAAAAAGAGAGATGAGATGCGACTGGACAAGCTGGTCAGGCGAGCGGGGTCAGTGGTCGGTGTGGAACTGGACTCTGTGGTCAAGGTGGCTGAGAGAAGGACATTGCACAAACTGCTCTCCATCATGGACGATGATGGCCACCCGCTGCACACCATCATCATGGACAGACAGCATGTTTAGTGGCAGGTTGTTGTCACAGAGCTGCTCAACCGACTGATTCAGGAGATCCTTTGTCCCTAGAGCCATCAGGCTCTTCAACTATTATCAATATTATTATTCAATCTTTAGTAGGGATTTACGCAAGATCACAGACTTGAACATGAAAGTCCTCACAGCCTTGTAGCCTTGCTATTTAGGATCAGATTCTCTCATGTTAGCTAGTTAGCTATGCATTTCTGAAGAATTTAGCCAGTGACAGTAACAGTATCTTGCAACAAAACTAAGACAAAGATTTTTTTTGTAAAACTGTAAATGATCATGCAATCAGTAAACGTGCAATCAGAACAAAAGCAGTTTTGCTTTGTTTTCGTTACCTGAAGTTCCACTGGTGGGTTTATGCTTGGTTGAATTCAGACCTCAGTCACATGATCCACATGTTCCTCTGTACACACAACTGTTTCACTTCAGACACAACCCACAGGCACTAATGCATCTGTCACAATCTTACTGCTTCAGCAATTGTCAAACTTCAGTGTCTAACGCTCTACTTTTTACAGGCTACATCATCTGAACATAATGATACATGCTAATATCCACTGCAGTTCACTAATTCAGTACTGGGTTACATTGTTTCAAGTCAATACTGTTTCATAGTTAATAAGTAACTAATTCAGGAACTGAGCAGGGGTGAACGAGTAGTACTGCATCAACACTTAGGTAACTACTATTAACTATGAAGGACGACTTGGTAATTACTTGGTGGGTAGTAGTGAACTAATGATTAGAGTAGTTCACTATTGACTAAAGAGTCTCATACAGAATTACTTAGTAACTATGGTTTCTTAGATCAACTACTTATATATTACGGATCTTTTCAACTGTAACCACTCAACAGTCTTTCAAGGTACCTGGTAAACTCATGTAGTGTACTCCAACACTTCTAAAAGTATCAAAATACACTACACAGTGTGCAGAATCTAAAATTTAAAGGATTATATCCTCCATTATTAAACAAATGACAGTGCATAGTCATTTGAAGAGATGGCTCACAGAAATATACTGTAAATTTGTACTGTATATTTCCCCATTATGGGACTTACCTTATATGGCTGGGTATGCACTACTTTCAATTCACTTGGTTCTAAATATTACCAAGTAATTATGTTATTACTATCTGTTACATAATGAATGAGGTGTCACTGTCCTTCGTTGAGTTAAAGATCTTCCGGAATGTTATAAAGTGAAACATGTTAAGTCATTATTAATGAACAGTGCGTTACTGTGTTCTGCATTATGAGTTCCTAATGATCAGGAACAGTATTATAAAGTAAAGCACATTGTAACTTATTGCTAATGAAAAAGGTGTTACTGTGTTTTTCATTAGGAGTTAATGATGATCAGGAAAAGTATTATAAAGTAAGACACATGGTAACTCTTACTAATGAACCAGGAATTAATGATGAGCAGGAACAGTATAATAAAGTAAATGGAATTGCATGGAAATTAAAAAATAGAAAAATTAAGAGTAATAAGTTGTATATTGAGTCCTTAATTTGCAATCAAAAATCAAAAACATTCCTGAGTTGTCTGTCATTGTAAACAACAGCCCCAAACAAAATGAAATCAAAATCTAACATTATCACTATAGGAGAAATGTCTGAGAGCTGAGACTGACCAGAGTATGTTCTGCTAGTAAATTAATTACATATCTTTCTGTTTCATATTTAAGGCACAAAGTTTTGCTGCTTATTAGTTTATCTCACTTTAGCTAGTGTGTATTCAGAACATAAGCAGCAGCTTTAGCTTTAATAAAGCACTAACTAGCTTAAGCTTTAATAAAGCACTGCTTATTATTCTAAAACAAGACAGTGACACGAACATGGTAAAAGAACATCATACCCACTTAGCGAGTCAGCTGTGTTTATACGTTAGTGCTGGAGTCTAAATAAAGCAGTCTGCTATCTGCATCAGGGGTTACAAAGTAGCAGCCTGGGGGTCTGCCATGTGTCTGATTCACTCATCACACAGCAGGACATACAGAAAATCAGAATTAAAATGTAAACAGAATTATCAAACTAATTTACAAAGAATGCAAAATTAATAGCTCTCCCTTCACAGCACTCACAAAAACCTTACTTATATTCAATTCAATGCTATCATGATAAGATATATTTATGTGACAGTTTATTGACAGAGCGAAATACACACAAACTGACTAGTTCACTTGATGCAGATTCTTAGTGAAAAAATGCAGTGCAGCAGCAGTGGACACAATGCATTAAGTATGATTTACAAGATCGCTGTGAGATTGGTCGGGTTTGTGAAGTAGGGAAAACACAAAATATGCAGACTACGCCAACCCTGGTCTTTCTAGTAGTTCCTGATTTATCCACTAGTTGCCATCTTTTGACTTTTATTGTCACCCAGATGACAATTTATCCACTAGAGATCCTTTCTTGCCATTCTTGATTAACTTTTCCAGTCATGATCATTAGAAAAATGTCTTTGTCGAAGAAGCAAAAGGTGTATTCTGAATGCTGAGTGTTCCAGGAGAAATTGTTTTTTTTTTCTGGGAAATAAACCACAAACCCATTTGTTTATTTTTTCCTAGCAAGTGGCTGTCCAATCAAGGATCCTTGGATGGGGGCTTGTGCTGTGAGTCTGGCCTCTGATGGCGCACCCTCAGTGTGTAGATGGAAAGCAAGGGTTTTCCTTTTTTATAATTTATTTTTATCAGCATTCAGCATCAAACATCACCAAAAAATACATTTCAGATACTCTACGTATACATCACACATTCATGTTTGTCCCAGATCTCAAGATGGTACTTTTCAGGGATACAGAGGAAAAAAAAGACAAATACAGAAAAAAATATATACTAAGTCATCAATTTGTGAAAATAAAATCAGGCCTATGGGGTGTTACATAGTTAGATGGAGCCAAATAGAGCCAAATTGTTCCAATTTTTATGACTGACAAATGCTGTTATCTTCTTCATTTTGTAGATGTCCAATATCATTTTCCTCCACACATTTAAAGATGTGCCCTCCTGTGATTCCTGCCTTTTTACCAGCCACTAGCAGTATAATAATTAAGTATTTATCTTTTTTCAACCATTTTGAGGTATATTCAAAATATACTGTATTACTCTCTAGGAGCATTTCTCATTTAAAACGGTCTCATAGGGCTTTATATATCCCTCTCCAGTGGTCTTTGATAACAAAGCAATCCCAAAAAGTATGGTGGTGTTTCGCATTTTGATTTCCACAGTTTCTGAACAAGGAGGTTACTTTCATAGTGAGATTTCTGAAAGGGTGTAATAAAGTAACTTATCAAGTTTTTCTAGCCAAACTCTCTCCATTTCTGTGAGCTGGTATAGAGCTTCCATTGGTACCTCCATGTTATTGTCAATTCTTCCTCAGACATAATTATCTTTTCTTTCCCTCTCCCATTTTTTCTTCTAATGTATTAAGTGAAATGTATTTTAAGATTTGACAGACACCTTTACACGCATGAAATAATTCTACTACCAATATCTGAATTATATGCTTTCATTAACAGTTCTATGAGGCCTGTATTGGCATCAGTTACATTTTTCACCTTCATGTTAACATACTGTTGCATCTGTAGACAGAAGTTTTGTTTTTCTAACGAGTAACCATTTTTAGGCAGTTCAAAATTGGGCAGTGTCCCTTCTTTCATTTACATTGCCTAAAGCTGTTAGTCCTTTAACTGTCCAGTCCTTAAAGGTGTCCAAATGATTTTAAGTTACAATGTCTCCCTCTAGTTTACAATCTTTTATAATAATTTTCCATGCTTTAAAAGTGCATTTCACCTATGGGTTATCAATAGTATTAATGTAACTTTGTAGATTGCTATCACCTAAGACTGCTTGTATGGGGATGGAAGGTATTTTCTCTTCAATATTTTTCCAATAAGCATTATATAATGGGTTGCACCAGCATATCATAGCCCCATCTGTGCTGCAAAATAATAATCTCTATGAGAAGGTAGGCCCCATCCCCCTTTTTGGCTAATTGCAAGGGTTTTTGCAAAGCTTTTGGTTGCTCTCTATTAGTAGGGTCAAAACATATATAACAATTGGGCCAATATGTTAGTTTTAATGAATCCGATCCTTGAGCCAAGACTAAAGATTACAGTGCAATTCTGTGTTGAAAATGAAATTTTCCAGTGTAGGCTTGTACACATTTTAGCAGTATCTTGGGTCAAACTACGGCCTCAGTGATTTTGTCGGGATGTTGTGTAAAATGTATTTAAAAACATAATGTAATGATGTGCAAATCATTTAAACCCTATATTTGGTAACACTTTATATTGAGTGGTCCTTTGTAGATGATTAATAAACTCCTAACAGAGTATCAGTAACACATCAACAACATATCAGTGAAGTAGCAGTAAAAAAAACATCTGGATACATTGAAGTAAATATCTTGAATACATACTGTTGATACATTACTTACATTATTGTAGATGTATTGTTGATATGTTACATTAAGTGGACTTAGTATGTTACTTCCATTAAGCAAAACCTAACCTTATCCAACTAACCCTCACCCTGGGCCAAATCCTAACCAAAACCTAATCCAGTTTAACTCCAGTTACAGAATAGCAGCTTGAAGGTGTTGAGATGGTCTGTATTAGACCTGTTACATGTTCAGTGACTTCTCAGATTAACATTTACAGATAATGAACTTTGACACTCCAAATAAAATGAAAAACACTTGAATTCAGCAGATTAAAAACAAGTTTTATTCACATAGTTAATAAAAAGTCACTTGATAATCTACTGAATGCATTCAGATTCTTCACTGCTGCTGCACCATTGATATGTTATTGATATGTTACTGAGAATCTGTTGAGTGTTTGTTTCATCTAAAAGGGACCACTCAAAATAGTGTCACTCTATATTCAAGGGGCCATGTTAATCTTCTCTGTATTTAGAGAATAAGTGCGGTATGCCACCGGGCGATGACTTCCTGGCCAGCACGCAGACAGGCTGTGCCGGACAGTAGGCCGAAGTAGAACCTTTCGTGGCATTTAAAAGAAGTAGCCGACTTGTAAAAGCCATCGCGCAAGAAACCTTGAGCAACTCGCAACCGACCACCCGAGACACAGGCCGCTGGCTGCGCTCGCAATCCTTGCTGCAGAGACTTGTCCCTTAGTTCTGTTGTTGTAACACAAGTTTGTCAGGGGAGAGCGCGAACGCAGTCCCCCACTACCAGAAATTATGCAGTCGAGATTCACGCATTTGGGGAATTCGCAAGGGTCAGCACCACCCAAGTGCAATGGCAGAGCCTCGCCCTGGGTGAACCACCTTCGTGATCATGGTATCGCCCAAGCCAGGTAAGTATGAGTTCCACGGCCCGTCTTGGCAGGACACTTGAGACCGAACTGGACGCAGCATGAGGGTGAAGGGCTGAGCGAGGGATGGGGACGGGCTTAAGGGCGTCCCAGGCCCGCCTTTCTTGCTGAGCGAGAAGGCGTTTGTGGTGCCTCTGACAGACTTGTGCTCTCTCCTGCTTTCGCAAGGCTTTGGAGCTGCAGCCCTCCTGGCCGTCTTTCACGGGTCTGTGCGCTGATTGTGCGAAGGCGGCAGGTGCCGGGACGTAAAATATGGAGAGCTTCACGGATTTGCGTGTCATCTTAAAATTTATGAACATTTCAGTTCGTATTCATCATTGTAGACATGTAATACCAGTGTTAGATGCAGAAAATATTTCAGGTGGAACATAATATTAATGTCATGTTCATAACAGTAACCAATAATTCATTATCTGTCTGAAGTGGGGGTAAATAGCTTACAAGCCTCTGACATGGGAAATAGGTTCAGAGTGTTAGGCAGGATGGAGCCAGGCAGAGGCAAATTCCCATCTGGAAAGCAAAAGAATCCTTCAGGTCAAGAGACAGTACTGCGAGAAATGCAAAACTAAAAGGAAACACGTTAGGAGTCTAAAACAGGACAGGAACCTTGAGATCATTTGAATTTGAACTCTAACTGTGAGTACACACTGTGTTTATTAATTTAAGTGCAGAATTTGTGGCTTGAAACTGCTGTTTTTTGTAAATTTCATTTTACTCTGCTAGTCACTGAGAGGCAATGTCACATACCAAATTAACTATTATGAATCAAATGGCTTACCAGATGGCTGAGAGGCTCTGTCACCATGAGAACTAGAAAAATTTGGCTGCGTCTGTGACAGTCTGAAAACAAGATATAAACAGTACTACAGTCACTAAAATTTACTACACAAAACCTGAAGGTTGATATATGATCGTAAATGTAGTTCAGCTAGTTGACACTAGTTTTTAAAAAAATCTATGAAAAACAAACCCTGTTATTGTTCCCACTACTAACCAGGAGGCACAAGGTTACTGATACCATGAGAGCTAGGGCAATCTGGACTGTGTCTGTGATGATCCAAATCTACAAAACAAGATAAGTAGCAAAAGCAACAGCACTAGTGTATTCTAGTTTTGCTGGACCACCATCTGCTGCATAGTAGCTGCAACATTTTAGTCCACCTGCCTGCAGTGTCTGGAGTGTCTGGTGGATGCACATGCACCAGGCACTTTTCCCCCCAATAAATACTGCAAGGAGATCATTTCCAACTGATAGACACACTACAAGCTCAAACACCCAGTACTCACCACTACTGCATTCATTATTGCAGGAGCTTTTCTTGATGTGTTTCAATTAACGCATTTTCTCTTTTCTTCCTTTATAAAATACCCCTACATGAGTAAAAGGTGAGTAATGGACATCATGACCTCACTTCATCTAATTTGGTCTTTAGCACCATTTAATGTTTGTATTGGGTGATGCTTGTGCATGCGTGTTTCAATAATGGATATCTGTCAGTCAGTCACTCGGTGATTCAGAGATAGTGACTCTTATAGGGTGGCCTAGCAAAAAATAAATCCAAAAAAGAAAAAATTAAAGCCAATTGCTATCCATAGGACTGGGAGGTTCCGTCACCACAAGAGCTCAATCGACTTGGGCTGCGTCTGTGGCATACTGTGTATGTAGAAAACAAGACAGGCATCATCAAAGTGACAAACAAACATTGAGGCTGGTGTGTTCACATGAGAGAGGCTCTTTCTAAATTAAGAAAATTTTGGTACTGATAAACACTGAGTGCTGAAAAAATACATACTGCTTACCAAGAGGCAGCGGCCTTCTGTCATCACCATGAGAACCTGGGCTGCGTCTGCGATGATCTGAATCTGCAAAACAAGGTAGCACTAGTAGTTGTGGGCAGTATGGACAAAAATGCATAATCATGGTACAATTAAATTTTCTGATGGTTTAGCATATTGCATTGGTATTGTCACGCCTTGTACGAGCTCGCAGACTGAAATGGACTTCATTTCCTAAGCTCCCTTGAGAGATCACGTGACTTCAAACTTCCAGAGTCCGAAGTGGACTCCATTACCCAAGAGCCAAGCGGGGGTCATGTGACTTCCGACACATTCTCACACACCTATCAGAGATCTCAGTCTCCTGAGTATTGACTGGTTTCACCTGTGTGCTTAGGTCATGTGTTTTAGTTAGTGTAGTATATAAGCCCAGGCTTTAGCGAGTATCAGTGCGAGGGATTGCTTCCCAGAGAACATACTGAGCGTTATTTCTGATTGCATGATTCTGTTTTTTGACCTTTCATGATCTTTTTGCACTTCTCGGTATATATAAAGGGACAGGCAATAACAAAAAAAATTATATATATATATATATATATATATATACACTTCACTTTTCTGAACAAATCGTGGATACTGTCAGTAGTTCTAAAGCACTAACCAACTGCATGTTTCATTATAGAGAGAGCAAATTTAGTCCTGTTTAACTAGATTTAGTGTAATGCGGTATAGCAAATGTTGAATAAAAATAATTGTGTGTGTGTAAATTTGATGATTGATGGACTAAAAGAAACAGCCCAAAATTACTTGGAAAAAACATCTGGTTCCATTGACTTACATTAAAAGTAAAGTAGGTTTTTTTCCTTCTCCTGTAAAGTTATTAGTGATCTAGGGACTGCTTCAGCTTTGTTTTATTTTCAGTTGAAATATGACAAACATCCATGGCTCATGATACGCTGTTATCTGTGCTTATTTGTGATTAACCACTACAAAGGGTATGACAAAGCTCATACTTTAGGAGGAATTTCAACCAGTACACTACCTACTAATAAGCACCATAAAAGTACAATAAGCACGATAATAAAATTATTATATGCAGGTATAATACAATCTACGATAATATGTAGGTTGTGTGCTGTGTTCAAAAGGTTAATGATTCTTTGTAAATATGATTAAATAATTGTGCTAACATGTTATATGGGAAAAAAAAAAAACTGCAGTGAAGCTGATCACTAACCAGAGGAAAGGATGGTTTGGGTTCCAGCACAAGAACCAGAGGAACCTGGGCTGCATCTACCATCATATAAATCTGGGAAACAAAGACAGTCAGTCTTTGTTTCCCAGTGACTTCAACAAATTTGAATGTTGATCTATTCAAAGCAGGTCATTTTTTATAAATACTTCAGAAATAAGTCAATTACTTGGACAGCATTGTGCGCTCACATGAGTAATGACCCCAACTACTAACCAAAGGACTGAGGGATTCTGTCACCATCATGACAACTAGAATGACCTGGCCTGTGACGCTCTAAACCTGGAAAATGAGACAGGTGGTATTGCAATGAGGTATGCTGCATAAATGAAAGCCAAGAAATTTAAGAAGGAAGTGAACATGTTTGACTACAGGGAAGTCTTAAGCCCTATTCAGACAGGATTAGTTTTACATGGGGAGGTGGTGTAAAGTAATTATTACTTTGTTTTTAAAGTAATTATTACAGTATTTTTAGTCATGTCTGAATGCGCCATGTCAGTCATTTTTACCACCTGCACACTCCTGCATCAGTAAAGATTCTGATGCCTTTTACCTTCTGTAAAATGAGCCATAAACCTTAGGTCATATTAATCCCCAGCGAATAAACGTCAGTAAAAACAATACTATACTCTGTGTATAGTAATTTAAGTATGGAGGCATGCAAAGAAGCATTTACTTGTGTTCTCTGGCAAAGCTGAAGTCAGAATGTTACTGATGCATCATTTAGGGTGGGAACAGAAAAAAATTCCAACAAGAAGCTGACTAATGTTCATGCTAAAATTAGGCCGATGCGTAACGTTACAATTCTCTCATGTGTACAACTCAGATTATGTAAAAATTACAGAAAAAAACATTTTATGCAGTGAAATTGACTGTTTACTGTGAATTCCCAATCCCAATAATGGCTAAATTAAATGTTTTAAAGGGGACCTTTTCTGTGATTCAGCACCATGAGAGCTACAGTGACCTGGGCTGTGTCTGCCTTTATCCGACTCTTAACAGCATTTATGCAAGTCATTCAGTCCTGTTATGCATATGCAAACAGTCACTCACCATTATATGAAGGCGTCACTTTCTCTGGCTGCTTTGGAAACGGAGCCATATTCAAAATTGCAAAAGTGCACATGAACGAGGAAAAGAATAAAGTGGTCATTTTTGTCATCAATATCTAACAAAAATTAATGCAGTTCAACAAAACAGAACTTCTTCGGAATAAGTTTTGAAATCAGCCTACGTACCCTTACTTGTACTTGGTCTGCTCTCTTCCTCTGCAATTATACAAAGAAAACAAATGATTCACTTTATACATCTTGCACATCACTGTTGCTGGAAGAACACCTTGTATCTAAAAATGATAACTTTGCAGGAGAAGGAAAAAAACCTAGTTTTAATGTAAGTCAATGGAAATAATGGAATCAGACAATAAGAGAACTGCTTGTGTTTTCACAATAATAGACTGACCACCCCTCAGACAGTCCAGACCTCAACATCGCTGAATGTTGTGTTTGGGATTACCTAGATCATGAGAGGCATAAAATGCAACCAACTTCTAAGACTGAACTTTGCAGCTGTGGAAAAATATCCATGCAGATTTCTTGCAAAAACTCAAGGCAAAGGGTGGACGTACTTTTTCCTGATGCTCGGAAAAATAAATTACTTGAGCGTCATTTTTGACTTGAAACTAAATGAAGGATGGATTCTCAGAAGAGAAAAGAGAAGGATTCCTCTCTTTTGCACAGTACCAAATTTCTAGCATCTCTGAGCAAACAAGCATGCTTATTTGAAAAACTAGGCTTCTGATTAAGTCTAAAGTCAGAACGTTTATGGACATCCAAAACAGAGCCCGACGGACTGACCTATTATCAACCAGTTCTGAACGTCTGCGGACGTCGCTTGCTCACTGGGTTCTTCCTTCTATTAAATATTTGTTAATGTTCATTAATATGTTCGTATTGACAGATTAATTCAGGTAACACATATTTTATAGCTAATTATCTGTTAGCTGTTCCTAGCTAAATCGGCTAGAAAATGAAAAATTAGAAGACTATTAACTCCACGTATCACAGGGCAGGTCAGTTGAGTTGTCTTGGGTGATAGAAAAAAGTACTTAATCTATTGGTTTGTAAAATGTTGAAAAAGACCTGCTAGACATTTAAATACTTTCTGTGTTCACAGATGATGAACTAGCCTGAAAACGCAGTGGGTTAAGGTGAGCCATGTATTGTGTGCGCGCGCGCGTGTGTCTGTGTGTGTGTGTGTGTGTGTGTATTATTTATCTATAGGGCAATAGGACTATGCGTAAAAGATAATCATCGCCATGTTGGAAAAATAACCAACAGAACTAGAGAGGACTAATAGCTCTTCCCTCTGTTTATTTTACTTTACCTTAAGTTTAGCTTGAGTGCATGAACCGAAAATAAATGCCGACGTGCTTTAGAACTTATACTTACTTCAGTTTGGCTCGATGCGGTAAAAGAGCAGGCTAAAGTGACTGGGCATTACCCTAAAGAAGCTAGCACCAGCCCTGGAGAGAAAGATCCTCTTATCCTCGTTTTCGCCCGGGAAACAGGTTCAGAAAAAGGTGACAAGTAATATGAAATAATATATACACGTAATGTTTTATTCACTGTTACTGTCGAAACATTAAGTTATAGAGCTGAGAACAGTCTGGTTCTGGAAACAAAAATCCCATTTATAATCACGATAGGGAATTAGATTTGTATCAAGCCGACGTAGACTTTGAGCTACGAGACTGTGGGATGATGGTATGCTCCAATTAAAGCCACGAATCAGTCCGGTTTCAGCTTCGTTTCCGAAAAATCGCGTTTTCCTCCCTTATTTCTCGTAAAGAAATATATTACCCATACGTCCTAAAGAGAGCTCCACCAATCGCTGTTACCATGGTAATTTAAACAGTGTGGTTTAGCGCCAGAAAAGCACGAAGCACAGCGGCGTCTGTCAGCGATCAGCAGCAGCGAGAAGGGGAATGCTGCAGACCGGAGCCCTAAAGCGGAGGGAACTGGGGGCGGGAGTCTGTCAATCATTTTTTGCATCAACCAATTAAATAACTACTCTTGGCCGTCAATCACATTTTGCATTGGCCAACCGCAGATTAGAACGAGCTGTCCGTCAGTTTTTGCATTAGCCAATCTAAAGGTCAGGCTGCAGACCTGCACTCTGACCTGCCCCGCCAGCCTATTAACGACGGCAGCGCCGCTCTGACGCCACAGGGCTTTTGTTATCTATCAAAAACACTAAAGAGAAAATATAAAGAATATAAAGAAAATTGCAAAAGTAGGTGAAAAAAGGAGTCAAACTGATTGGTTGAAACCATTCACAGTGCTTTGTAAGTACACAGTCTTGCCCCTTTACCTTTCTGTTCATTTTTCTAATCTTTTTTTTGCACCAATTTAATGTATGTAAGGTCATGATTGGTGTAGTAGCTGACTGGTTTGCTTGAGTGCTTAAAACTCTTTATTTAAGGATTCTAAAAAATGGCTGTGGAAGAAGTTAATGGGATTTTTACTTTCATAACCAGAGCTGCTAAAAAAGTGGGCGGTCACTGTCCAGCTCTATTATGGGGCCTTTAAAAGCAGGTAGGCAACAGTAAATTGCCCTTATTTTCTGTACAGCTCAAGTCGGCTGGTGGTTAATTGAGTAGTGAAAGCTCTACTATAACAATGGAAAGCGGCTTGCTTTTTACTTATATGTAAAGCACATGGGCATGGCTTTGGAAATCACTTGCAGTCTAAAGATTCTCTAGTAGGATGCGTGATTAGTTTGCAAGTCACCATAAATCTGCACCAGAAGTTTATGAGCAGATGTTTGCAGTAACATCTATTAAAACGACAGGTGAAGGCATTTTCAAAAGATTATTTAATATATGGTTTTATTAAAGATTTTCATTAAAACAGTTAATGTTTAGAAAAGCATATAAACTAAAACTATAACAGAAAGTAGGTCAATGCAGATATTGAGAATTTTTAGATATCTCCCAGGCCTACAATATTACATTATTTAATATTTGATTTTTAAAAACATTTTAAATAAATCAGTTAATATTAAAAGCATGTCAGCTAAAGATATAGGTCTAAGCAGCAGGCTGAGTTTCTCACTGTTATCTGCTGCTACTCAAACTGAACATGTTTGTGCTGATCAGGACAAAAATGGCAATTTATTTGTATGTTTGCATTTAAGTTTCCCACACATATATGCAATTCAAATTCTATTCAGCTATTTTAACTTGCCATTTGGTACACTAGTACTGACATTTCATTTACACAAAAATTTAGATGCTTTATGAGTAATATATAAATTATATAGTGTAGTGTTTCCCAACCCTGGAGCCTCCCCTGCTCCCTTTGTGTTTTCCCTACTTAGCTTGAAAGGAAGAGGCCCGGCTACCACATATGCCAGCTCTGTGGCCAGCCACTGCAAAAGGCATACGGGCACAGTCGCTACAAAGGCGTCCCATTCTGCTCAGCCTATGAAGGGAACTCGGTAGAACTGTGGCTCGCCGAGCAACGCACCACAGATCAGGTGGACAGACCTGTGCGAAGTCGGAGTGGGAGGAAATAAGACTAGAGAGAAGAAAATCTGCCCAGCCCTCCTGAACACAAAGTCTGTAAATAGTTAATGTGCAACCTCGTAGCTTGTAAATATATCTGTGTTTGTATTTGATTTATACATTTTATAGACAAAAAGTATTTTCTCATATTTACTATATTTCTTTTGTTTCTAATAAATATTTTTCATATACATCAAAATCTTTGTTATTTAAAGCATTTTGCACACACACAATGTGAGTAAAAGATTGAGTACAACACATTATTTGGGTAAACCAACCAACTTTTTTATTAACTGATTTTTGGCATTTGTACAAGATGTTTAAAAAATACTCTACTAATAATTTGTTTACCAATCTACTAATAATTTACAACATATAAACAAAGGGTTATAGTAAGTTATGAAAAGAATTATTATTATTATTATTATAAGAATAATACAGAAAGAGACGTGTCAAAAAAGAACTGCTCATTACACAAGTATTAAGTGGGTGGGACAAAAAAAGTGTTCCTCTGTGAAATAAGAGAAGTGCTGTGTACATGAAATTTGTGCAGTTAGATAAGAAGCGCAGCATAAATCAATATAACGGGAATTTAGAACGCAGTTACAAATACTTTAAATACACTGCGTAATATAATAGCAATAAAAATACAATATACATTATATGCTGTTCATTTATATTGTTGATTGTTTCAAATTTGCATTCAAAAACACACTTCAATGATCATATTATAACTTCAGCATACAGAATAAATGACCTTATATTTGTATTATGTTTGAGCTCTACGGTTGACATTTATAAATGCATAATCAATGTATAGTTGTATGTTTATTTACACATGTATAAGTAATTGAATCAATTGTGTTTATTATATTTGTAGACAATAATGATAATAGTTTTAGTGCATGTGTATTACAATAACAGTATTAATAATATAGTAAAGGTGCTTACATTTAAATGACTAGCACTTATTTAAGTGCAAGTAATAACATTAGTAGCTTGATAGGTAATAACAGTAACTAGAATAGTGCTTACATTTTAAAAGTGCTTACTACACAAGCAAATAATAGAAGTAACCTGATACATAGCAATAATGATAATAGTAATAATAAGAATAATAATAATAATAGGATTTAAAATGTGTATTTCTAAATAGATATCAATAATTAAAAACATAATAATTATAAAATTAATGTCCCTGTTCAGCCTACCACTCCTCCACAGTCTTCCCCTCTGCTGTAGAGCAGAAAAATCTGTTCCCTAACCTGCTATGGCCAAACTGCCCACACTGGGAACAGATGTAGTGTGTGTGGGTGACACGAGGTGTGATATGGAGACGCTTCTGCCTCGCCAAGGCTTCGGCTGCCTTTCTCCTCCTCCACTGAGTGGTCCTGCTCCACACTTTCGGAGGTGCGGGCTGCAGTGCTGGCGCAGGGTGGGGCAGAGGTGCGGGTTGAAACGCTGGTGCCAGATATTGCAGATATTGAGGAACTGGATGCTGTCCTCGCCGCACAGCTTGCCCAGACAGGTCCGGAGGTGAGGCGAACACAAAAGGCCTCGGGTGCTCAGGCTCCGGAATATTCTGCCTGGGCTCGGTCAAAGGGACGGCTGCTGTCATGCTCGGGTTGGGGACTGGAATCTTCATAGACAGCACAGCCAGTTCCTGCTTCTTCTGCAGATCGTTATGCCTATCAAAACAAAAAAACAAAAAAGAAAACAAATGAATACAACATATATAGAATTCACGTAAAAGAACAGTCTAATGCACAGCATCAACAGCATTAGATCAAGTCCCTTACCACACAGATATGGTGCGCTGATTGATCTTGAAGAGCTGAAGCGCTGTCGCCTGCATGAGCCCAGGACTGCTCAGGACCAGCCGTAGTCTCGCAGGACAACACCCCAGCGGTTCAACCTGAAGCCGGCAATCTTTTGGCCACGAGGGTGCATATCACAGAGCTGCAGGCAAATGGCCTCCACGAGGCAGCTTGCGTGGGGCCACTGCGCAGGCCCTATGTCTTGGCCCAGCAAACAGCTGCTCAGGAAAAAACACAAAAAGCCGAACAAGTTAGGATGAGTTATAATTCGCATTTTCTTATATGATTCTAAATTAATACTTAAAATTTCTTGTATTGCTCTTTAACTTTATCACTTCTCTGCAAAGCACTTTCAGCTGCCACCAGCATGAAAAGTGTTATATAAATATAAGTTATGATTATAAATTACTATTATTATATCATACTATGTTATATTATTATTATATTATACTACTATTATTATTATTTAAGGGCATACTTTGTAAAAATCCTCGTCAGCATGTATGGTGCCCTTACCGCTTCAAGGTCTCCATCCCACTGCTGACAGCTGGCCTTGAACTGTCCCTCGAGAAGCTGCTTCCTGTGTCTCGGCAAGTAAGAGACACGTTGCTTGTAAGCCTCGGGCAGGGAGTTCCAGAGAGCGACAATGTCAGCAACATGCCTCTCAGAGAAACAGGGTTCATCACGCAGCCCCACCAGGTACCTGGCCAGCCTGACTACTCGGTTGTACCCAGGTGCTCAATCGGACCCTGTGAATACCTAGCAAGGAAAAACAGCAACAAGGAGATGAATTTCATTCAGATTTATGCTGTGCTGTTCTTGTAATTTTTTTATTGAAATCTTAACAGTTCTTACGTTCACATGACCACCATCATCATCGCCCCCCTTTGATGTCACTGTCGCTGTGGAGGGAAGGTGCGGGTCTGACAAACTCATCAATAATAATAACAGGTTTGCAATATTGGTTGGTGAACAGCGCTATACAGATTCAGTCAATGAATATTTACCTGTGTACTCTCTGGATTTTGTATAGTCCTCAACCAGCTTGCAGTTGAGCAGCTGTTGGCTGAGCTGGTTGAGGTTGTGCTGCAGGTGGCCGCTGTAGCACCGCAACACCTGCTCTGCCTGGTCTACCGCGGCTGCCGCTGCACAGTCCTCATTCCACCTCACTCAGCCTTCCAGGAGGTATGCCTGGAAGTTTTCTGCATTTGCAGAAGTGCCTGTGAAGTAGAGAAAACATGTTGTAGACAGTCTGCAACAAACACAAATCCATACAAACCATACAAATCTATACACTTACCAGGTAAGAAGTGATTGAGGTGTAGGTGGAATGACTCGAGTGAGGTGGAGCCCTGTGTGCAGCGGTACACGGGCAGGATGACCCCACCTTTGGTCAGCTGGCCCGTCTTTGTGTAAAGCTGGAGTCCTGGAGAATCCTGGATGCAATGAAGGTGTTGCCGCTGGGTGTTCCAGATGACATCCATCCTTTTGTTGTCCAGCAGTGGGACACCCGTTGTGTCCGTCACGTCACGGAAAGCCTCTAGCAGCTGACGGACAAGCTCCTAGGTCTCCTCTGCCCCACGCGTGCGGCGTCAACAGTGCAGAGAGAACAGCTTTGTTGTCAGCTTGCTGTTGAGGTGCTCATCGCTCAGGCCCACAACGCCCTGCTTCTCCTCCATCTCCGCCTGCATGGCCTCCCACAGATGAGCCACGTCTGCTGCATCCCACTCGAAAATGTACGCAGAGAGCTTCGCCATAAAGAGGCTGTAGAGCTCGAACCAATCGCATCAGGTGCCACATGTCCAGCCTCGGCAGGAGGGACTCTAGCTTCACTGTAGCACCTCATTAACCCTGCTGCCATGGGCAGCAGCCCATCTCCCTCGTGAGCTGTGAGCACAGACATGAGCACCTGTCCGTACTCGTTGCCAACACTGGTCACCCAGGCTGCTGTCCTGGCTGCAGCTCCAGCCAGCTTACAATTAATATATATATGCAGTGTGCTAATTTACTACACTCCCTCAGTGAAGGGTAACATGCACCTGAGAATCTCACATAACAAACGTTACCTTCTTTGTTGTATCCACCTTCAAGATAGATCCAAAAATGGAGGTGACCCCGGCCTTCATCTCGTAGATCCGCATCCATCTATCCTCGGCATGGATGGTGAGGAGCCAGTGGGGTGAGGGAACAGGCACTATGGGGGGTGGTGGTGCCACAGGCTGTGCCTCGACACCAGGCACCTGGAATTTCTTACACACTGCAAGGTACTGCAGTGTGCTCGTCATCCAGGCCTGACTGTGCTGCTCCCTCAATTTGTGTAACAGCGTGGAGACGCTGTTGCCAAGGGACCTCTCTCTCATCAGCCGCATGACCTTCCTACAGGACAGCCTGTAAGCACACACATTCACAGATCAGATTTACGGACCGGCTGTAAAAGGTCTCTGCAGAGGCGGGGTGGGGGTGCTGGTGCAGAGAACAATAGAAGCCCTAACGAGACGACATTCCAGAAGGGGGACATCAAAAGGTGTGAAAAAGACGGCCACTCAGGACAGGTGATGTCAGAAACTTCAACGAGCCACCGTCACATCAGGACAGGTGGTTTTAGACACTTTAAGAGGATTAAGAGTGACCACTAATCCCCTCTTGACCTGACAGATGACCCCAAAAAGTGACCCTAATATATCGATAGTGTGGTACTCATTCATTCATTCACATCTTTATGTCATAAATGTTGCCCTTGTGTTTTGTGTCGTAGATGTACGTTTACCTGTATGTGAAGATGGCTGGAAACATGGCTCGATGCGCAGGGTCCATCTGCTCCAGGATGTCCTGCGACCATCCTGCGACCTCACCTCAGGAGCAGCATGAGGCACATTTCTCTTCTGTGCAGCCTTTCTTGGAGAACGAGATGGGGTCGGCGGAGCAGGCGGTGTGACCGGAGCTGGTGGAGGAGCTGTGAACATCACAAAACAAGTCAATTACTTGGCACATTTTTAAGAAGGAAATTCAAGGAAATTAATTTATTCGTAGAATAAACTTGTTATTACGCCGGTGAGAATCATACTACATCTACTGCTTTGTTAATTAATTGATGGCAATAATGTGCATTAAAGTAAAAATAAATAGAAAGGGTGAATAAATGCAAATACATGTTTGGAAGATTTAAGTGCATCCCAGCCAAAGCACAGTGACATAAGCATGGGGACAAAGGATGTTGAGCATTCTAAGCAGCTATTCTACCAAAGCAAAGGGATAAAAGGAGTGGACATGCACTACAAGTGCTATGAGCCGAGCTAATATTTGACGGGCCACTTATAACACTTACCTTAACTTCTTCTGCATCATTTTTTAAGGGCTAGTAAATACATTGACGTAAAGCAATAAGTTATGATACGTTCATTACATGTTTTATATATAACACAATGTTCATTCCAAAAAAAAAAAAAAGGAACTCAGAAAACACATACCTGGCATGTCCACCTCCATCAGCTCATCATCAGTGGGCTCTGACAAATACAGAATATTAAACATTAACAATGGGAAAATTTGCATTACATTCACATGATTTTTACACAATATGTGCTGTGCTGAATGATGAGCTCCTTTACTTTACACGATTTTAAAACTTACCAAGAGCTTTAGGAGACTGCTCTCGGGACGATCCAGGGTGGTGAAGAGAGCCAGGAGCCGAAATGGAAGACGATGAGGGTGAGGAGCCATGCAGTGCCTGGTCTACATCCCTCTTCTGGATGTACTTCCTCAGTGCATCCATTTTAGTTCCTGGTCTGCTCATCTGATCTCTCAGCCACTGGACGTAGCTGTTAAAAAGCCAGAATAGTGAACAAATATATTAATGATTACAATTAATAATGTAGTTCATTTTAATTAGGCTACTGTTTTACCACTATTACTACAGCTTACATACATAAACTACACCAACAATAATAACAGTATATTTTAAATCAATAAATCAATAGATAAATCAGTGTATTAATCCTAGAGGGAAGTTACAGTAAAGAGCAAAAGTATTGCCATACGCTATTCTACAGATGCATAAATAGAAGTAGTAAAAATATGTAACAAAATATACTAAAACAACCATAAAATATAACATGCAGAATTTGAATGTATCTTTATCTCTTTTTCGCCCTGTCTGCAGACTCATAAAGCTGCTTATAGGTACGCAGCTTGTGTGCACCAAAGCCCACAAAACAGTCATCCGCCTGGGTGCTCCGCTGCCTCCGCTGCCTAATGACCTCAGCAACCTCAGGAAAGGAGGAAGCCTAGGAAAGGCATACTTGAGGAACACATCTTTATTGCTCATAAGGGCAGTGTTGCTCAGGTCGCCAGACTCCCGCTCCTTCTGGTGCCCTGCCAGGACAATGACAGCATAGCCGAGGTCATTCTCCAGAAGCCACTTCAAGGTTTTCCCTCGGTACTGGCCAAACTAGATAGCACTCTCACTCGCTACCAGCTGGTCGTGCTAAGGGTCTCCTCCTGCGGCCACCACTCTTTGTTTGGCCTCTGTCCAAATTGCCACAGCATCCTGGACCTTGAAAAGAGCGCCTGACCCTATGTGGGTCAAGTGCTCCCTCTCCACAGCAAGTGCTGCAGGTGAGGCTCATAGAGTGAGCTCTCCGTTCTCCTCACGATGAAAAACTGGCCTTGGATCCATTGTAGAAAACACTGACAAATAAAATCAAAATAAACTACTGTAAGGGGCGAGCAATACGGCCAATATACAGCATCACAATACATTAAGACATTTTCACGGTACACAAGATCCATCGCAGTAGTGTAACCATTGTTTTTTCACGGGTAGTTTTTCTGAGGTTTATTACATTTATTAACATTTCAAACACTCTGCACTAAATCCACTGAAACAAAACTAGTTCTGCTCTCTTGGTCAGGCTCCTTTAACCTGTTTAACTCCGTGAAACGCACTTTGTCATATTCTGTACTTCATAACTTTCATATTTCATAAGCTTCATTCGAAAGGTGGGTGTCACATGAGAGCTGTAACTGTCTTCTTTACAGTCAAATAGATGGGTAATGTAGTTTTAAAACTTTATAATAGAAGAAGCTGAACTCATTTTTTTTTTCTACTGAACGTTGACCCATTTTTCCACAAATCTGGGCTATAAACTATAAACAGATGGTGTCTCTTCAGTGATATACTCTGGAAAAATTATTTTTCTAAGATTTTTGGCTTTCAGCAGTAAATTGTAAGCATATAGCATTATGTTTATGATCATAAAACACATTTTCTGTTAATTTGAGGGAAACATTTACAAAAAAAACCCAAAAATTTACATTTATTTCATGCAGTTACTGAATAATTTGCCTTACGATTTGGGCATGTAAATTCAGATGGAAAAACCGAAATATATCCATGAGCATAAGAGGTTAAATACTGACCACATGCTGTTTAATTGAAAAACATGCTCAGAAACGTCTTTTGTAATGTAGCTTAATTTACCACTCACACGAGAAAATATTGTCCTATCGGTTCTAGTAATTGACATATTTAATATTCTACGCAGAAAAATGACATCTGATAGCAATTATAAAAGGCGGAAAATTGTAAAACACCAAGAAAAAAATGCATTAAAGTAGTAAAACATACCTAAAAAAATTGCAAAGAATAAGCAAGCTAATCAAAATAAACATGACAAGATGGATGAATTCTATGGAGACAAAAACATTTTAATTTAAGAAATAAAAAAAATTAGAAAATAGGATGTGCAGCTAGCAAGCTAACGCTGCGTAATTTGTGTGAAAATACAATTATAACATCTCCGTAATGTACATACATCACACACCTGCAGTCCAAACACTACGTTTAAAAAAGTGGTTAAAACAGTTAAGTAACGGACTTACCTGTAAATCGCTCTGAAGACGCTGCTGCTCGCTAAAGTACTGAGACTGAAATGATGCTCCCGCGCCAGGCCGTCAAAACTGCGAGCTCACGTGAAACCTCCGCCCGATCAACTCATACTTACCTGGAAGGGGCGATACCATGATCACGAAGGTGGTTCACCCAGGGCGAGGCTCTGCCATTGCACTTCGGTGGTACTGACCCTTGCAAATTCCCCAAACGTGGGAATATCGACTGCATAATTTCTGGTAGTGGGGGGCTGCGTTCGCGCTCTCCCCTGACAAAAACTTGCGTTACAACAACAGGACTAAGGAGCAAGTCTCTGCAGTGAGGACTGTGGGCTGCGAACATAGCCAGTGGCCTGTGTTTCAGGTGGTTGGGTGCGAGTTGCTCAAGGTTTCCTGTGCGATGGCTTTTACAAGTCAGCTACTAACTTGTAAAAGCCATCGTGCAAGGAAAACAACTTTGAGAGAGCCCAGAGTTTAACAAAACGTCAAGACCTAAGAGAACACTGTTTACTAGAGATGTAATGCTCAATACCAGAGCATCGAATCAGTGTCGACACTTCGTGCTGCTAATTGTATCGATACAATGACTCGGTGCTTTGCTTCAAACGCTTGAGTCATGTGATAACCGCCAACGAAGCTTTATTACATCACTGAAACCGACTGAAACACCCTGGGCTTCCGTGAGGTTAAACCAGTGAACGCCAAACGGTTTGTGTTGTTTTCAGTAGGCATTTTTCAAATATTTTATGCTTTATTCCTGCATTGTTTGTACACTGATCTATAAATAAAAGGACATAATCTATAGTTGGCCTATTTTTGTCTGAACCCATTCATGCCCACTTACCCAGAGGAAGTTCAAAAGCGTGTGAAAAAAACCCAAACTCGAGGGTTTCCTTAAGAGAGAGAGCGAGAAAACATCACAGAGATTGTTCCATTAATTAAACAGATCTATCATGGATATCATCATCTATTCTGTTGACTACTTTCCCCCAACTCTTTTGTTTTAAGATGTTGCTCTGGCATTTCTTTTGTTTGGCCTTTGACTTCTCCTTTCTTTGACTTGTCCCCCGCTCTACGATTGAGTTTGTCTCTGCGCCTGGTCGGTGGCTTATTCCATAGCTTGCTGTGGTTCTAACGTGGGGATTGCTGGTTTCATCCTCATGTGGAATAAGCCAGCCACCACGTTACACTACAAGCTGGACCAACAAAGGAATGTGTAATAAAGTGGACAGTGAGTGGACACAGTGTTTCAAAACTTAAGCAGCTCTGCTGTGTCTGATCCACTTGTAGCAGCACACACACTAACACACCACCACCACGTCAGTGTCACTGCAGTCCAAATAATACCTGCTCTGTGGGGGTCCTGACCATTGAAGAACAGGGTGAAAGGGGGCTAACAAAGTATGCAGAGAAAGATGGGCTACAGTCTGTAATTGTAGAACTATAAAGTGTCTGACAAGTGGAGCTGATAAAATGGACAACGAGTGTAAACTAAACAGATGGTTTTAATGAAGTGGCCAGTCGTTGTTTAGGAATTGATTCTCAGGTGAAATTTCACATTCATGACGGGCTACTACTGTTGAGTGTTTCTTATAAACTCCATTTCTTATAAATCCAATAATAAATACCAGCTTTTGCTTGGAAAGTTGCAAACTCACATACCGGCTCTTGTGATATTGTGTTTGTGGTACTTGTTCTCAGTACAGGAAGCTGATGTGGGAAGCACCTTTCACCTCAATGTTGCAGTACTTTCTGAAGCCCATCTCTCTCTCTCTCTCTCTCTCTCTCTCTCTCTCTCTCTCTCTCTCTGCAACTGCTGTTTTATTTCTAATTGGTGTGGTTGTAACTGTTTTATGTGATCTTTGCTGTGTAATTCTGTAATTTGTGTTTTTCTGCATGTCGTGGTATCTTATTTCTGGGTGAAGGCCTGTAAAAGGATGGACAATCAGGTTCAATCACCTGTAGTACTAAGTTAGTTAGACCTGCTGAACTCACCAGTTTACCAGTTTAACTCTTAACTCAGTTGAACTCACCAGTTTAAACTCTTTAGTTTAAACTTTAAATCTGCTGCCAGTACGGGCATGTGCACATTGGTCAGAGTGAAACGTATCAACATGTATGCACAAGACTTTGTTCATTGTTGGATGCACTGTTTAGATTGATATAAGCTTATTATTGATTTTGTTTAATCAGAGTAATGATAAAGCCCAACTTGTGTGATACTCCTGTTTGTGTTTTCCTCTTCAAAAATGCAGTTTGTGACAAACAAATTTTGCTAGAATACATTCTTTGCATATCGAATAAAGAGCAGGTTAAACGATAGAAACAGTGTTGGCCTTGGTCAAGCAGAACTGCTTGTGCTTATCACTGTGTACAGATAGTCTAGTCTGTAGTAGAGTGTGTTAGCAATCGTCAACCTTTGGTTTCTAAAGCAGTGAGACTGTGACAGATGCAGTAGAGCCTGTGTGGTGTGTCTGAAAGTGATGCAGCTGTGTGTACAGAGGAACATCATGTGGCTGAGGTGTAAATTCAACCAAGCACAAACCCAAGCTTTACATGATCACATATCACTCTCAAGAGCTGAATCCACAGGCTGAATTCAGTAATTATATACATACATGTACTATAATATAATAAAACCACCAAAAACTAGTTTTTAGTTAGTTTTTTTTTCAAATCCAATTTTTTTTCAAGAGGAACCTAAATATCAATGAGAGGGTTGTGTGAACAGTGATTGCTTAATGCTGATTCCTGGAGACAGTTTTGTCTTTAAGCTGGGCACATATTACCCTATTTTTAGCCCCATTTGCATCTTCTGACAAATTTACACAGCAATTTTCCAGGTAGGGTGGAAAGACCTAACCAGTTCTCCAGTCTGGCACTAAGATCCAAAAGCATCAAGGCTGATTTGTGTGTAGCTGAATGCCTTTTTAAAATTCTAGTATAGTAGTCTCAGTACGGTGATGTGTCCCCTAATAGATTCAAAATCTAAAATGAATCTTATTGTTTGTCTTGAATCTAGGGTGTTGTTCTGACTAGGGGTTGCACAGACGAGTTGACTTTACTCAGTGATGATGCTTTAAGCTTGATGTCGTCTAGTCACTGATTACGTGATTATGACACTAACAACATGGACGCCTCAGAGAAGATAACAGGTGAGGGGCCTGGTGATTCCCGGGTCCATATCTGTGCTGTGACTTTTCCACACAGGTTTAATACTACTTATTGAAGCTCTATCCCCACAAAATGTATTTGCAGCTTTAAACAGCATTTCCGGTGACATTATTTAATAAGTGAATACTTTAGCAACATTCTAACTTACAGGCTAACTCTGAATATCATGTAGAAGTTTTTTAGCCTGTTAACTATCTTACGAACCGGTCAGTCTACATCTAGTTGTTAAACAAAACTGCATTCTTGAATAAGGTATGTTTAGTATGGTGTTGGGCTTTTTACCTCATACACACCATTTGTGACTACACATGTACAAACATTAGTGACATCCTGCCTGGCTTTCTTCTTTCAAGTCAGACCACACGTTTATTTAATGATAGAGGAAAGAGTCAGTATGTTTTCATTTACAAACTAACTGATGCAGAAATTATTATTTTGGCAATTGTTTGATCATCACGTTTACGTGTTTGATCATCAAGCACTAAAATCAGTCGAATTTATTTATAGAGCACTTTTTACAACAGGCTTTGTCACAAAGCAGCTTTACAGAAAAATCTGGGTCCAGGACCCCATGAGCAAGTCAAAGGCGACAGTGGCAAAATGCCCTATCGACCTGATAGCAAAACAATAACACGAGAAAAATGATCAAAGGATAAGATTTGACAACTAATTAGACAACAAATATGTTAATTAATTATTTTAATTACAATATTGAATATAGAGAAAAGAAAAAACAATCTGGTCAATAACCTCTGGTAGAGGCCTATCAGAGTAACAATGAGAAATACATCAATAAAAATCAGTCTCTGTCAACAGAACCAACTCTGTGTGTGTTTCTTTACTGAGCTGAACAACTGCCCATCCTGTGCCCATCTGCTCGTCACTTTCTGGACTAGTTTGACCACCATGGAGCTTCCTGCTGTCCAATGCTGTGCCTCACATTTTCATACAACAGATCACCACTGTAGGTGTCTAACAGTAATCATTGACTTAAGTAAACTGATGATGGGAAAAACTTTAGGTCACCCATTACAGAACTGACTCTCTGTGTGTTTTTCCTTTCTTTCTTTTCTTTGCCGAGTTGAATAGCTGCCCATCCTGTGCGTCTGATGCTGCTGCCTCTTTTGCCTTGATCGGGTGCCACTGCTGCCAGCCCTCTGGACCGGCTTGATCACCATCAAGCTTCATGCTGTACAACGCCGTGCAAACCTCACCCTCACAACCTGACCCCACTGATGCTGCTGCTGCTGCATGAACTAAACTAATCAAATTAATCATTTGCTCCACCTGTTTTCCCGGTTTTTGTACTATAATACTTTATACTAACAATGTTTACTCTCCGGTGTCGACCAGAGGAGGATGAGTCTTGGTTCCTCTCAAGGTTTCTTCCTGTTTCTCTTAGGGAGTTTTTTCTTGCCACTGTCGCCACTGGCTTGCTCATGGGGGCTTGGACCCAGATTTCTTTCTGTAATGCTGACTTCCTTGTAAAGCTGCTTTGTCACGACACCTGTTGTAAAAAGCGCTATATAAATAAACTTTGCTTGCTTGCTTGCCAGAATGTTTGTGAATCTCCACCTGACACACCAAACAAGCCCAACTGATAGTGTGAACAAGACACTGCATTTAATCATGTGCCAAAAAGAAACATACAATACAGCTGCAAATATACAAAAAATCACCAAAAAGTAAGTTTAAGTGTAACCAACCATCAAATTTACACAACCAAAGGTGTGATATCCAACAAAAGTTTAGACTAAAGTCAAAGTCAGTCATTCCAGGTTTTTCCTTACAAAAATAAACAAAAATAACCAGATACAAACCAGAGAATTTTGTGCAAAGCATTGTCTACAGTTCAAATAAAACTGCTTTAAACATTTCAGCAAAATATACAGACATGACATTCAGAGTCCTTTATTAAACTTCAGTAACACTTTAGCCTCAAAATTCTCATCAGTGACCCTGGCTCTGTTTGGGGTGAGAATCAGGCCTGAATAATCTCTCCACTGCTGCAGAGCTGCTGCGGTTCCACAGTAGAACTAGATTTCTAGGTAAAATAACATAATCCTCCTTTACTGTAAAATCATTATAACACACAGTTCTAACACAGTTGTCACAATAAATAGTCTTGAACGCTGGAGTTAACGCATAACTGCTAATTCACCAACCTTTAATGCTGAAGACTGCTGGACACACAGCAATGCAGATAACGAAAAGGCAAAGAAAGACGGAATGGACTTATTTGCATTTATAAGCAATCAGCTGGTTTCCTCATACATTTAATCTGCAACAACTCACCAAACTGATGTCAGCTTCTCATTCACCAGTTTCTCATTCGAATTTCCCAGTCCACCTTAAATGGTGCGGCAGTTACATTCTGGTGTCTCAGGCACCATTTAAGGTGGAACGGGAAATTCAAACAAGAAGCTGGAGAATGAGAAGCGACTTCAGCCTCGTAAAAAGTCTAACATTGAGAGACATTTTACAAGAAACTTGTGGAGAAGTTTCCCGAGATGTGAGAAAAGCAGCTATAGCTGAGCTAAAGCTTAAAGCAGAGCAAACTAAGTCTGTGTTTTTGTTTATATTTTTAACCTGTATTAGAACATCAGCACATACTGAGACATACTGTTTCATCAGTTTTGTGTTCAGAAGTTTGTGTGCGGGCCTAAAATCATGGCTCAATGATGCACTAGAGCCATACTTGGCATGATCCCTCCCCAACACTATAACGTTGTAAAAGCTAGATTGTATTAGCATCTGTGGTTATCCCAGTCTAGCTTTATTTGGTTAGGTTATGCTAATCAGTAATATCTGTTGCCGACCTGCATGCCACTGAAATGAAAGTGAATTCTGTGTGTTTGTGTCAGCTGAAACACTGCTAGTGACTTCATTTTAACCAAGAGAGGCTTTGCTGCCCAACTTAGTGAGCTGCCGGATATGCTGAAGTTAGTTTGAAGCTGAAGTCGTATTTTTGTTCCACATTTAATCTTGCAGTAGTTCCATTCTGGTAAATACAAAGCTTAAATCAGCCTATTCAAATTTTCCTGTTTCCCAATCAGATGGTGCAGCAGTTACATTCTGTCAAACATGGAGCTGAAGAGAGGCTGCACCTTTCCCGTGATTGGGTGTGGTTCCAGCACATCCAGTAGAGAATACTGCTTATTTTTCACAGTTTTATATACTTGCAATTTTTTTAAGGTTCAAATTTGGCTAGGTGGTTAATAACACATTTTTCTGTGGTGTGACAAACTCAGAACATATATTTATTTTTGCTTTCCACAGATATTAAAGCATTCTACAGAATCAGTACACACACCAGTACCTATTAGAACACAAGAGAAAAGCTCATACAATTCATTCAAATTCACACAAATATTTCAGATCCTCAGAACATTGCATATATTTATAAAAATACAGTGTATTGTATGACTGTGAAGTCACTTGAGAACTGTTATCTCACAGATCCAGTAGGAAGGTTCTTGGCGTGGTTTGTCAAACCATCTTTGTCTTGGTTTAAACCTGTTTACAGCACAATTCTGTGACTTTATAAATTTATTTCCAATTGCCCAATACCTGAAACAACATGCAGAATGTCTATTGCACTGAACATACTAAGTACTGGAAGAGCTCATGAATTTAGTATAAATTAGTTACTCATTGGTCAGTGCTGTGCTGTCCACCCATTTCCACTCTTCATCTTCATCAAGTTTACTCAGGCCAATAGCAACACCAGCGTCCCTTCTTGTGCTTAGATCATCTACAAAATCCTGTTGAGGTGGCAGAAAGCTGAGTAGTGTTAGCTGAGTGCTGGTCAAAGGATGGGAGCTGTGTGTACTTAGGTTTGTTGGTTCCATACTGAATATTAAAAATAATTTTTAGTATAGGCTCTTTAGTAACTTGTAGAGAACAGAAATTCTTTACCTGTTCCTCTTTGCTGTTTATGATCACTAGGTCTGCTCCCTTCTTTTTGCAGTACTGTCTTCCCAAATCCCAGGGCTTCTTCATAGTAGAGATGTAGTAAAGACTAGTGTTGAAAAATGTCCAACTGTGGACGTACACACACAAATATCACAAATGTTGGAACCAAAATTACCTCAGTGTTTTGTGTGTTTTTTGGGACAGTTATGTATTAAAATGAGAAAAGAATGTTTATGTATTGTATTGTATTGTACAGAATTTTTTTCTCACTCTCTTACACATATACACACAAACATACACTCACAGGCCACCTTATTAGAGACACTTTGCTGATGTACAAATAGGGAATGGTGCACTACTCAAATGATATCTTCTTAGCAGCAGGTCTTTGGCTAGAAACTGACCGGTGACGAGCAGTGTTGAAGTGGTTACTTTTAGTAAAAATAATCCTTTATAAGTTACTAATCATTTATTTAATTACTTGAGTTATTCACTCAAACGTACTTCCTGCAAAAAGTAATATAGTTACTCATTACTTGTGTTACTCCCTAAAACCCACACATCTGTACAAACTGGAAAGTACCAGAGAAAATTCAGTTGTCTTTTGGGTACTTTATTTAGAAAGAACCATCCAGTCATTGTTTAAGGCTGCATTTAAAGGACTCAAGTCTGCTCTGACACTTGTCTCTACACTGTGTTCTATGTAACCTGGGGGTGCCATTAATGGTTTTATGGTGTTATGACTAGAGGACCATGGTCATGCTATTGGTTCAGCTCATGAAGGTGTAATTATTGCCCAGAGAAAGGTAATTGGCTCTGCTCTCACAGTTTATAAAGTTTTTAATTGCCTTCAAAAGGTTTGGATCTCCAATCCTTATCATTGATGATGACGGTCTGATACTCAAGATGTACTGTAGTACATAATACATATGAGCTGACATGAATAACATAGACTAACTGGGATAGTTGGTCCTTTAAGGTGTTTGTATTGTTAAATGTCAATTCAAAAGTTATGTGACTCTCCATGAAGATTCATACTGATTCTTGTAAAACCAAAATTGAAACATAATTAGCATCAGGGCAGTCAAGAAGTATATATAAGACTCTTATATGTAAATACAGGCATAGTCCTTCAAGGGTCAGAAAGTTGAGAATAATAAATTAGGATGGCATATAAGCCGGTCTGCAATCACCACTGAAGTGTGCACACCGAGGGAAAGGAAATCTGTTTAAACCAGGATGAGATGGACTTAATCATGATCATTATGAGTGATTAGCATTATAAGAGTGACTTCTGGTAATTATGGTTGTGTAAAGTAGTTGCGGATTTGATTTTGTCACTAATGACTCAGCACAAGGTCTCATTGGCTGTGAACTGCAGGGTGGGTTTCTTATCACCACATGCAGTGATGGACTAAAGTTGTCTCCTTTATTATTTCAGCTTAAACTTCTGAGATTATGATTTAGTCTTTCTTGTATCATGTCAGAGTGTGAACTTCCATTTGGAATTTGTTAAGAGGAAAAAGCATGCAGTCTATTGCAAGCCTTCAGGGAAGTTCTCCTTGTTTTAAATGCTGCCACTCCTCACTGTGATCAGGAGCTGTGACTGAATCCCCAAGGGATGGTATATTCAATTGTACAAATAGGCCCGCCACTGAAGACTGTCTGTTGTCAAAAAATGCTTTAAACTGTAAATAGTGCTACCTTTAAAATAGAGACACGGGTAACTCTGAAAGGAGAGCTCTGAGCAGAACTGTTGAAGGTAGTACACAGGGGCCAAACTCAAAGTGAAGACTCCCTTCCCCTTTTACACAACTAGTGTCCTGTCATGCCTCCGGGTCCTCTCCCTCCCTCCATTGAATCCACACACTACAATTCCCATGATTCTCTGGACTCGCACATTAAGGACTAAACCAATCATGAACCACTTTCCCAGCTCCAAGTCACCTGATTACTGAACTGTTGTCACCTGTCTCTCATTATCCTCTGTGTATAAATACCAGTCTGTTCATTGCTCTGTCTGATCTTCCCGTGTCTATGACCTTTCTCTCGTTTTGTCTCTTTGGATTCCCCTTTTTGGTATTGTTTGCCTTGGACTGATAGCTATTTTGGCTTTGACCTTCTCTTATCGTTTAGCACTCATTTTTATATTTCCGTTCATTGCTGTTCTGAACTGGTTTGGCTCAGGCACTTCTTTTGTTACACCACTCTTTGGTTAATAAATCCTTTTTGACCTTTTACATCTGCAAGCATCTGGTTGGTTGGACTACTGTCCATCACTCCTCTTCGAGTTGCAGGACCCTAATTAGGCAGGGACAGATGTTTTTTACAGTGCATGAAGAAAAAGTTCTGTATGATTATTTAATTCATCTGTATGATCGCCGTCAGATACTGCTGCTGCTGTGTGTTTCCAGGAAAACCAAGGCAGTGTGTGAGGAACTCATGATGCTAAAATGGGTGGAACAAGGGTTGCTGGTTTCTTCAAAGGCCCATTCAATCAGACGCGACCTGATCAAGAAACACTGCTGAAGTGACGAACATCTAGGATGTCCTTCATTGGAACATTCACCCTTGTCACCCAGATATAAAGGACTAAAACATTGTAAGTAGCAGCTAAGATGACAAAGTAAAGTCAATGAGCTATGTTGAGATGGACTGCAGGTTTAAGTTTACTTGTCCCCAGAAATATCATGTTTCTGATGTTGTTCGATATCACAAGGTAGATTTTGGTTCCAGAGCAAGTGTTTGATTCCTCATCCATCAGTGGATCTGCTGGTGTACATGAAATCTGATATACAATGATTCTACAGCGAATGCAGTTCTGTACATCTGTTTTACCAGTGTGTAACCAGACATATGTCACCATTTTCTAGGGAAAAATCCTGAAGCATTGTGAGGGTTTATAGTAGTACAACTAACCTTTATGGCTAATAATTCCCTTTAAAATGAAACACCTTTATAGCAGAAGAAGCAGCTGGGAACATATTGGTTATATTGAAGCACAGTCGTTAGTGAACATCCTGCTTAATGCTCAATATTTATTGATTTATTTACTGTAATGATACCCAAGTTAGTTGAAAATGCCAACAAAAATTCTGTCATCTGTTCAGGTAGATATTTCCTTGCATGTCCCGAGTACTTGTGGACAAGTATGGGCTTGGCATATTGTAACACAAGGTTAGCAAAACAAGGCTGGTTTGGGTTACAGACAATGGCAAGAGTTAGGTTATTTGAGTTGGTTCAATTCCATAGTAATTTTAATTCTGTTTATGGTATTTGAATTGAAGTGTGAAGACCTATTCCTTGATGTATCACCCATGTCAAATAAAGACCATCTCTTCTGCCAACCCTGGTCTCCGGACTCTCTCCATGACACAGACAAAGCTTTACGACACAGTGTTCCAGGATTTTTAGACCCCACAACTGTTTACTCACCCACTTCTGAAAGCATCATCTGGATTTCATCTCTTTCCTTCTGTAACTGGTCTCTCTCTACAGTCAGGTTGCTGTAATTCATACAGCTGTCCTGTAGCTGAGGAGTAGCTGAAATACATGGTGGATTACAATTCCATTCACACCACTGAGACAGCAAAATCCCCAGTTAGTACCTATAGTGTTCATTTCAGTCCAGCTGATGAGTTAAATCAACACTGGGAATTCGACTGTGAAACTTAAAACATAAATACTGCATTTAAATCCAGAAAGTACTTTAGAAGATTATGAAACCTACCGTTTAGTCTGAGAGCGATGTTGAGAGTCACCTGAAGAATACACATCACACCAACACACACTGCAGCCAGTCTAAACACTACACAAAGTTACATAATGGAGGGGTTGATAAAGAATAAAAAACTCATAGGCCAGGTTTTGTTTTTGTGTATGTGTGTGTTCTTACTATGTTCTTGCCTCTATGTGAACCATCACCTTGATGTAAACTAAGGGTTTTATCCACTCTCTCTATGTTCTGGTTATGAAAAGGTTCATTATGAATGTTCATTTCTATATTCATGGCCAGAACACACTGAAAGACTAACACTTTAATCTTGTATAATCCTGAAGCAGATCGACAGACTCTGCAGATTGGATATGCTCTGAGTTTCTCCTGCTGTCCTACTTGGGAAAGATTACATTATATGTGTTGTTAAAAAGAGGAAATTGTGAAATTCTTGCACAGCCTTAGTAGAAATCTTCTTGTCATTCTGATTTGAAATTAATTTATCATTATCACTGTTTATTAGCATTCATTGCCTGACAAGCTGCAATTCTTACAGTATGTTTTTTCACTGTATGCTAAGACTGTACATTCCAGTGTACACTGCATGTGCTCAGTGTGTGGGAAAACAAACAGACTTATTACATAGGTGCATCAAAGCTTCTGAAATACCCTTTAGCTAGAGATGTAAACAGCTGAAGTTGAAAATGTTTGTATCTAATTTGACTGTGGGACTGTGTGATCTTACATTTCAGCTGTCCTCAGTCTGCACATACAGAAAACAGCCTCTTGGAATCTTCTTGTAGATTCTATAGGGGCACCAATATCTTGCAGTCATTCATAATAAGCAGCCAGCAGGAGTTTTCTAACATCTCACATTTGTGGGGCAGATTTACTAAAAGAGGCTGACACTTTGACTGACACTTTGTACTGGAGACAGTCGCTAATGAAGTGACTCAACTACTAGAACGTTTATGCAAATGAACACATTTGCATTAACACGTTCGTCACGTATGACCAGCGCAATATAACCGTGTGTTTGACCCTTCTCTGATTCAGGTTTAAATTGTGACTCATTAGGTTGGAATAATGACGGATTTTCTCAAGATTTTGATTTAGTAGTTCAAAATAATGACTAATAACTAAATGAGTTATTATTTTTTGAGAAAGTGTGTTATTATTTAACATGACATAATAGAACATTAAGAAAAAAAAAAGATATTTTGACATTAGTAAAAATGAGATGTAAAGTAATTATTTTGACTTTATATTTTTTTAACCTGTGGTTTAAGCTGAACTTGAGTGCATTTGGAATTTGTGTGATATTTTAAATTGCCTGTTGAATTTCACTTAGAGCTGCTGGGAACTGCATGATAACTTGTGGTGAGAGCTTCTTCTTAACTCTGTGCAGTGCATCAAACCATGACTGCGACATTTCTGTAACAGAAGCCACAACACAAACAAAATAACAAGCAGTTTTAGTAATGTCGTGAGTGCAAAACCAAAGAGTTTCACAATAGTTTAGAAAAGAAAATTGTCAAATCATTACTTAGACAAAACCTGCTACAAAAGTAGCATTATGAGAGAGAGATTGTGATTATGTGAGAATGAGATTGTGATTATATTTTTTGCTCTTGGGATCCCCCTACAGTTGTAGAGTGTATTTCACTTTTACACCACTGTCATAAATACAAATCACGTTTTGAGGACAGCTGTACATGTGCATTTGTAAACAAGCTGAAGGATACAGAATCTGACTCTCCTTCACATGAACCCACGTCAAGCAGGCATATGGATGCTACAGCTTACACTCACAATTTCAGTTGTCTCTATATGTAAATAACAAAATCTCTGTCTCTGTATTACAGACTAAACAGATGAGATGACGGCAGAGCAGAAGATAAGCTCCCACTGTCACATTAATCTAATAGATTCTGTTTTTCTGTCACTCTGGCACCAGTCACTCGATTTCACTCTCTTAGATTTGAGTCTTTATCTTCTAAACATCAGTGCAACATCAGTAGCCACGATAACATGTAGCCTCATAATCTGTTAATAATCCGACTAATAGCTCATTTGGATTAAAATACGTCCATGTACACCTCATGCAGAGTAGACTAGTCTGTTTGAGGGCATTCATACAATTTATACAATTTCTATCCGACTGAATGAGGTGGGTAATCCTGTAAATAATTAGTTAGATGGAAGAATAATAAGAATAACACCTGTATCTGATTACATTCCCAATTGGAAAGTTTAAGTACGTTCTGCACATGTGCGTCACGTCATAGTGAAAGCTTATAATGTTCAGCATGGCGGGAGTAGAAACTGGTCTGCAGAGGAGACGAAGTTTATGCTTTGAGCTTTAAAAGACGGTGGTGGGGCGTCCGTCTTATGTGTCTCAGAACACGACGTCTTTCTCTCGCGCTTTTTTAATAAGTACATGTGAAGTACATTTTCCTGAATCTGCCATAATTGTAAGTAAATTGATTAAAAACACCACCTTAGGTAACTTAGGTAACAGCTGCTGCTCGTCTCACTCTGACTGGTGTCGTGTAATTTTGCATCCGATTACTTGTAGCATGCATGTAAATGGAGATTTTCATCTAAACTCCTCAGTCGTAATGAGAATGTATTCAACCTGATTGGCAAAAATCTTTGTACCTTTGCAAGAGGATATGCAATAAAAATAGCTCAAGCTAACAGCACCGCATA
Source organism: Colossoma macropomum (assembly GCF_904425465.1). Classification (NCBI taxonomy): domain Eukaryota; kingdom Metazoa; phylum Chordata; class Actinopteri; order Characiformes; family Serrasalmidae; genus Colossoma; species Colossoma macropomum. The sequence goes on along the minus strand of NW_023494796.1, from coordinate 12,044,752 downwards.
AAAACACAGATTTGCGCCCAGATTTGAGTCTTTTGAGACTTTATTCTCTAAACTTTCATCAGTGAGGCTTCTGTGAGTCGGAATAAACCTGTGCTGTGGGATGTTGAGCAGTAGAATGCTTTCTGCTACTAGAACAGCTCTACACCACATCTGAAAGTTTATTAGGGTAGATGTGGAATATTAATTTGACAATGTAGTACTTTTAAATAGCAGCAATTATTTTGAAGCAGCAGGTTCTCTCCATTGCTCTCAGCTCTGGTGCTCTTGCTGTAAGACAAAAATCACCACAAATTCTCATGTCTACAAGTGTTTTTTTATGTCTTTCCAAAAAATGAAATTAAAAAGAATAAACTTTAAAAGAAAGCATTACAATCTTGCATATGAAGATATAAAATCACGCACATCCTGGTGATGAACTAAATTAGAAAGAAATATATGTGAAACTCACAAAATAAATGTAGCTCTTCACTCATTTATGTATTTAGAATTACAAAATATGTAAAATACAACCAAACCTTCTTGAGTAACAGCTAACTCTAATATGAACCTTGAGTTTCCAAAAACAGAGCTTGGCTTCAGGCAAGGCCAAACACAGGAAAATTCTGTATTACACATTCCACGGCTTCTTGAAAGTCCTGATGACTGTGTGAGATGGGGAATGTAAGTGTGTTTGCACATGTACTTGCCAAATGAAAGCAAAAGCTCCATCATGCTTTCCTGCTTTATTGCAGGAGGAACTTCCCTTAGCCTGGTTCCAAACATCCTGAAAGGAAAGACAGGTGTAGATGTGAGACCTTCTCAGACCTCAGTGCCAGTATACACACATCAGAAAATGGGGCAAATTGTTTTCCTGTTGCAAAAACCAAGAACAGACCAGAAACGAATAAATGCTATTAAATCATTACAGTGATAATGTCTATCTGTGATCAGGTCTGTATACAAAATACTACAATATTAGAATTCAATATCCATAATGTTGTTTTCAACATTTCAAAAGTATTTATCCATATTTTAAATTCCCACATGTACCACTAAAAATCACTACTTTAGTGTTAGAATAATGCTGGTGAGGAAAACATTCCCTCTGTACGTAGACCATCTTTATCTATGTTGTAAGAGAAGTAAATAGGCATACGTGAGGGCATGTGCTTGTCCTGCTGTGGTTTTATTGGGCAGAGCAGGATGCCTTGCACTTCTATTGATGAAACTGCTTGTTGGCTTGAAACTACTTTTACTCTTATCTTGTAAGGAATGCCGTGTGATGAAGCGCTTATGTAACATTGCCTATAAATGCTGTGTGAGTTTTGCAATAAACTGAACACTTTTCTCACGAGAAAGAGGCTAACTTTTATCTTTCTGAGCGAGATGTTTCCAGAGCTCTGTGAAGGGGAGAGCGATCGTGAGTGCAGAGGCCAGGGCGGGATGAAATGAGAGAATGAGACGAGATAATGTTTTTCGAACAATTTGCAGATTTTCCAACCATATACAGGTGTGTGCAAAAGTTTGAACACATCTGTCAAATAATGTTTTGAAGTGACAATGAAGTGAAAATAAGTTAACATCCTCTTAAATTTAACACACTTAAATTTGCTTAAAATTTGAGTTAAATATACAGGAAAAAATAAACTACAAAATGTGCCATAACTTTTGCACAGGCCACATTTTATGTTTGATTTTTCTTTCTCCTCATATATTATATTTAGCAAATGAACTGATGTGTATTAATATGTGCAGAAGTGTGTTTTCTGTAGAGGATGTGTTCACAATTTTACTTAGAAAATCAACAAAACATGTCATTTAACCAGAGGAGCCCAAACATTTGCAAATGTGACTGGGTGTAATTTTTCAGTCCACTCCTAGATGGTGGGAGTCATGCAGACTTTGGGTCCCAGTGAGCCATATTTCATCCCTTTCCCCCTGAGAGACCATGACTTATACACTGTTGGGAAAGAACACAAACCTGTAAAAATTACACAGCCCCCTGAAAACTAAAATGAAGGACCCCTGGCACAGTCTACTACTACCATTTACACTAAAGCTGATGCATTATCATGCATTTATTAATTAGATATTAATGAAGTAGATCTTAAAGATCAGGAACCAGCAAACATTCTTCTTGGGAGGTAGACGAGGAGATGCTTTAGAGAGTATCAAGGCCCTCCAGGAAAGAAATATGTCCCACAGCAGTTTCATGATAAACTTTTCACTTGGGCCCACTCTGCTCTAACGTCCAGAGGAGACGTGAACACAGCAACTCATTGTCAATTGTTATTAGTGGGAGTCATTAAATACTGATGTTTACAAATTCGTAGCATCCTGTTCAACCTGTTCTTAGTGTAAAACCCCTAAAACACTACCCTCTGGTATTCTTATGCCCCTACCTGTGCCTGTTACGCCTTGGTTGCATATTGCCATTGAGTTTGTGACTGATTTGCCCAATTCACAAGGGAATACTAACATCCTTACCATTACTGATAGGTTCTCATGCAGTGTTCGATTTATTCCTTTTCCTTCGTTACCTACCGCATTTCAGACTGCAGAGACTCTAGTTGATCAAGTGATATTTTGCCTGATACGGGTCCCCAATTATCCTCTCAAGTATGGTTTTTGTTTTTGACTGAAGTATCACCCACAGTCCAATGGACAATGTGAACGTACACTATATTGCCAAAAGTATTCGCTCGTCTGCCTTTACACGCATATGAACTTGAGTGACATCCCATTCTTAATCCATAGGGTTTAATATGATGTCGGCTCACGCTTTGCAGCTATAACAGCTTCATCTCTTCTGGGAAGGCTTTCCACAAGGTTTAGGAGTGTGTTTATGGGAATGTTTGACCACTCTTCCAGAAACGCATTTGTAAGGTCAGACACTGATGTTGGATGAGAAGGCCTGGCTCGCAGTCTCCACTCTAATTCATCCCAATCTAATTCAAGGTGTTCTATCGGGTTGAGGTCAGGATTCTGTGCAGGCCAGTCAAGTTCTTCCACACCAAACTCGCTCATCCATGTCTTTATGGACTTTGCTTTGTGCACTGGTGCGCAGTCATTTCCTTCGTTACCCACTGCATTTTAAACTGCAGAGACTCTAGTTGATCAAGTGATATTTTGTCTGATATGGGGCCCCCAATTCTCCCCAAGTATGGTTTTCATTTTCGACTTTGAGGTATCACCCACAGTCCAATGGACAATGTGAATGTGTTAACCAAGAACTAGGAAAATGCTTACATATATTTTCCCATAACAATCCATCTGACTGGTCAAAATATCTCATGTGGGCAGAGATGACTCAGAACTCTTTAATAAGTTCAGCCACTGGTATTACCCCGTTTCAGTGAGTTCTGGGATTTCAACCTCCAGTGGCCCCATGGACTTGAATCATATCTAATGTTCCAGCACTGGATGGTTGGATGAGAAGGAGTGAGAGTGTGGGAGGAGACTCACCAAAAAATTAAAGCAGTTCTGCAAAGAAAACAAGGACCAAGCAGACCATCACCATGGAAAAACCCCCTCCTATCAGCCTGGAGACCAGGTTTGGCTGTTGACCAGGGACTTAAGGTTTGCAGAGGAAAGTCAAAAACTGCACCCTAAATACATAGGCCCATTTAAAATTTTGAAAAGGATTACTGAGGTAATGTATAGACTTGATTTGCCTTCTCGTTATTTCAAATTCTTTTCATGTTTCCCCTTTCAGACCTGTGGTTACAGGTCCATTGGACGAGGCTACGCTTGATGACACACCACCCCCTCCAGGGGAGGTAAATGGAGCTCCAGTCTACGCTGTCCGATGGCTGCTGGACTGCCAGAGACAAGGACGGAGCAATGTTGGGTTCCCACTCAGGATGTTCAGGACCCCGGTCTGATGGCGATTTCCACAGTCAGGACCTGGACAAGCCTGCTCCTCGTCTGAGAGATTGTCCCAGAAGAGGTGCCTCCAACTACCCTCCTGGTAACCGCTGTGGTCAGTGTAAGAGTTTCCCATCAGTCCAGCACTGTGTGTGCTCCTGTTCCTGCTTGACCAATCTGTTTGCATTACAATAGACAATATATATATAATACTAAAGACAAAAATATAAACTCTATCCTTCATAAAATTAAGAATACAAATATCATAAATATAAAAGCAAAAAAATCTGTACACTATAAGAATATTTTACATGTACACGTTTAGTTTCTGTAGGTGTGTGAGGTTTCTGTAGGTGTGTGAGGTCTTTTTACAGATTTTTTATTCTGTTGTGTGCTGGGGCGGCATTATTACAGCAAAAGACACTAACACACTGAACGATCATTAGAAAGGCCTGCTTGGTCTGGGTGTGTAAACTGGACAGAGTGGAGATGGTAGTGGAGAGGAGGATGCTGGCAAAGTTGTCTGTGATAATAAAGAACCCCTCCCACCCACTCCACAAACACTGCAGGGACAGAGGAATATAATGAGCAGCAGACTGTTCCAGCCTCGCTGGAGGAAGGAATACTTTTGCAGGTCATTACTTCCTGTAGCCATTGAACTGTACAACTCTGCACTGTAATTCATTAATCTTATTTATCTATTACTCATTCATCATTGTACATCTATGTGTCATCTGTACTGTTTATATATATATATATATATATTATATATATATATATATATATATATATATATATATATTCATATAATGAAACAATGAAATTCAGAAAAAAAAATTGTGTTGATAGTCATTGCAGTCATGATTTATGTCTATTATTGGGAAAATGCAGAATGAGTTTTTGATAACCACCTTCAAATACATGTTACCACAGAACTAAAAGAGCGGACCCAGAACGCTGATAAACAGAGCACAAACAGTCTGCTGGTTATCTCAACCACACAGTAAAAGGGGTGACTTTAAATATATGGTATTCTTTGAATGTCCCTGATTGCTATGTGGATTCTCAAGTAAGCAATCTCTTGTGTGTGCAAATCCTTCTTTACTGAGCTGCCCCCTTGGCCACAAAAGTGTTAGGATTACAAGCTTTACATTGATAAAAAATAAGCTAAAAACTTTTTAATAAAGCATTAGCCATTTTGTTATTTATGAACTAAAATAACATACACTTCCTGATGACATTTTAGAGATGTTAACATTGACCCAAATTACGATGATTTATATAATCAAAAAATTAATTATCAGACGTCACTTTGAATCAACATGTTATGAGCTTAGACCATTATTTTTCACATTTTACAGATTAAACATGCATTTAATCATGGTAGTGAATGATTCACTGATTGATGCAATCAGCGGTAGCAGCCCTCTACTTAACTGGTAGTTAACTTTTCTTCCTCATGCAGATTTGAAATCCTCTTCTTCCTCCTCCTCATCAAAGTTACCAGTCACACTACAAAATCGTGACAAAACATTACTCATGTTGATCTTACCTGAGTGATCTCAGGCAGTTCTGTCTATACAGCTAAGATTTAAAAACATAATTGCAATGTGCATAACTCACTGGTTCCCTTTCTGATCTGGACATGGCAATTGGGCACGAATGCCAATGCTATTGTTATATTTTTCATGCTGAGACGAAAATGATTGGGCTAATGTCAGATGACAGTTACCTCTGGATGCATTGTATTGTTTTTCTGGTCTTTGGCTGACACCATGTAAACAAAGATGCCACACTCCTATTTTTCAGTTTGTTCAAACCGGTGAGTGATCTTACTATGCAGTCCTTGGAAATGTATTTGGAGCACACTTTTGTGTTACTTATGATCTAAGATGTTAGACGTGTTACCATGAGTGTTGACGTGTAAATAAATTTGAAGAATATTTGGAGATTATTATCAGGGTAAGTCAACGTTATGATACGTTACCTGAAAATAAGGTCCAACATCTCTCTTTATCTTGGCAATCCACGGGAGATGAGTGTCTGGGTTACTCAGAAATGAATGGAAAGACAAGCCATGAACACATTCTCGTCTTTGATAAGATGTACAGTCTGGTACAGAACAATTTGCCATACTAGCATCACCGCCTCAACTCGATTTTCTGTTTCATCCAAGCACTCCTTCGCACTGTTCTTACAACTCTTCTGAAATTCCCTCCACACACACACAGCCTCATTTTCATGCAAGAAATTTTCAAAATGGTGACTGGCATGATAAAAGCATATAGCAGTTATTTGTTATATCAGACATAAATAAGGGATTTTTGTGTGTGTGTGTGTGTTGTTTTTTAACCAGGCACTGCAGCATTGCTTGGCCGTTGACCTTGACTTTTCTTTTTCCTTTTGTATAAACAATGTGTTGTATTATGGTGCAAACACCACAACACATATGGTATATTGAAGTTTGTGTATCGTTATGCCATTAGTCTCTTATGTCTAAGCTCATGCCAAGTGGGCGTAGTTGGCCCATGTTTTATTTGCATGGGTAGCACTAATAATAATTGTGGTAATTCCTTGGTCATCCAGTTATAGGAGTATCAAATTACTTTTGTGTGCTCAAAAATGACCAAACACATTATGTGGCACACATGAAATGCAACTGTTGCTTTACGGATTCGGCTTAACTGAATTTAGACTTCACTGCATAAAAACCTTGTTGAAAATGTATTTACATACATGTATTTACATTATCTTACTTCATGTACTGGTGCAGCTGCTAAATGTTATTAAAGTTTACACACAGGGGAGCTTCAACCTGCTTGTGGTCTCTGAGGCTACAGGTGGTCATTGGCCCTATGGAGTAGTTATACACAGCATCCAAAAACTCAAAACATTCATTTTTAATGAAGGTGTACACACCACCACCGCCAGTCAGTGACTTCCAGCACTGCCATTCATCATCTCTCCCACAGAAAACATATGTACAAGTGCAAGAATGTAGTCACTGCAACATTTAAGGAGGAACAGAAAATGTAAACAAGAAGCTGGTGAAGAAAAAGCTAACTTCAACTTCACCTGTCACTGCAGTCACTCCTGGTTAAACGAGTTACCTCCGTAATCTGATATTTTACACTAGACACATTTACATGCAGCCTAATAATCCGTTAATAATCCAACTAATAGGTCAATTAGAATAGAATATGTCCATGTATACACCTCAATCTGAACAGACTAGTCTGATTGAGGCCATTCGGAATACAATTTCTGTCTGATTGGACGAGGCGTAAATAATACGTTAAATAGAAGAATAATAGCCTTGCATCCGATTACATTTCCAATTGGAACATGTAAGTACGTTCACATGTGCGTCGCGTCATAGTGAAAGCTTATAATGTTCAACATTGCGGGAGCAGAAGCTAATGTGTCTCAGAACATGACGTCTTCCTCTCACCGGTTCCTTAATACATATGAAGTACACTTTTCTGCCGCAGTTTCAAAGCAATTAAAAATTCAAGCTCGCCAACTGAAAACTCGTCTCACTCTGACTGGAACTCACATGATGCTTGCGGTCATGGTAACGTCTACACTTAGTAGTACTCTATGCATGCGCGTCATTTTGGATCTGATTACTTGTCGTGTGCATGTAAATGGAGATTTCCCTTCAGATTGTTGAGTAGAGTGAGCATTTAAACACCTCAGTCTTAATCTGTAATCAGAATGTATTCAATCGGATTGTCAAAAATCTTTGCATGTAAACATAAACACTGAAAGTCCAACGCCTGCCAGAAAACAAAAATTTAAAAAAGAAATCAGCTGCTGTCGTGGGGTTGTTTACATTGCCATGGTTACAGTTACCTTGCGGTCTCAAATGCGCACCCAGGCCTGATCAGGCAGTGAAGTGGAGTTTTTATAGCTCCACCTGAATATTGTTTTCAAATCTGAGACAATATTGATATTTACAGTTGAGATGTCAGTTGAGTAACAAGCTGAAAGGTTTACCTAATGCAGGGGTGCCCATACTTTTGTGGTCTGAGATCTACTTTTTCCAGTGGACAGGTCATCGTGATCTACCTAGCTCTGAAACTTTTTAAATGCACTTCAGTGGTGAATACAAATCAGTTATCACTCCAAATCAGTTGAGTGTAGGTGAACACCCTCTTCTAAGACCTGCCCCATAGAAATGGGCCAAAAGTTAGAAGCATATTAAATATTTCAGAAGCAAAAGATATCTCAGCAAATTTAACAAAAATGATAATAATAATCAGCAAATAGACAAAAATTAAGGCAAAGCCTGGCTTTACATTGGAAAGACTGAATATGAGTAGTAATTTTTATTTAATTCTCATAATTATTTGTATTTGGACCTATTAAACCTATTTTGGACATTTTGATAATTAATACTTTGCTTGTGGATTTTATTATTTCATTTGAAACTTTAGGCACAAAGTTGAACCTATATATACCTTACATGTATAATATAATCCTGAATTTATCTCTCCTAACTTGTAGCCAGTAAATATGTGAATCATGCATAGAGTCACAAATCTACCTCTGCATTTTCTGTTTGTGATGTGTGTGTGTGTGTGGGTGTGTGTGTGTGTGTGTGTGTGTGTGTGCTTGTTCCATTCTGCAGGAACCAGATGTCAATTACCTACTAGTTTTCTGTTTCTGAATAATAATAATAATAATAATAATAATAATAATAATAATCATGTTACACTTTACTGATGAGCTAAGTATTATTAGCATTGCTTGAACAGAAAGTTTGAATGATATTACATTATCACTATGGTTATTTAATAGAGCATTTATTAGTTTCTGGTCTGGACCCGAAACAATTTGCCGTGTTTTCTGATGTGTGTACTGGCACTGAGTTCTGAAAATGTCTTACATCTACACCAGTCTTTCCTTTCAGGATATTTGGAACCAGGCTAGAGGAAGTTATGGAATAAAGCAGGAAAGCAGAGTAGACCTTTTGCTTTCGTTTGGCAAGTACGTGTGCAAACACAATTACAATCCCCATCTCACACAGTCATCACACAGTCATCAGTCATTCAATAAGCCGTGGAATGCGGAATACAGAATTCTGCTGTGTTTGTTCTGTTTTTGGAAACTCAATGGTTCAAGGAGGTTTGTTTGTATTTTACACATTTTGTTATTCTTAATCCGTAAGTGAGTGAAGAGATGCATTTATTTTGTGATTTATCACATGGATTTCTTTCTAATTTACTTAATCACCAGGATGTGCGTGATTTTAAAGCTTTATATGCAAGGTTGTAATGGCTTTCATTTTAAATTTGAATCTTATTTATTTCCTTTTTGGAAAGGCATCACTTGGATTTAGGTTAGAAAAGTGCTCAGTGCTAAGTCTGTTTAAAGATATGTATCGTTGTTTAAAGTTAAGACTTAAAACAGAAATCACAAATGTGATGCAATCAAGAACTGCATTGCCATTTTTGGCTGAGTGCCAGAAGAAATAGCTAAGCCGAAAAAGTAGTCCTCATATATTTGTTTGTCGAGGACTACCTTTTCAGCACAGCTACAAAGATAGTACTACAAAGTCGTCCTTGACAAACTGCTCAAGACTAGTGGCAAAATCTGCCCTTGTTTGTGTGTGCATGCTGCTACTGCGCACATACACACACACACACACACACACACACACACACACACACACACACACTGCTTGGTCAAGTAAAAGTACATGACCAAGAAGTGAAGGAGCTGTTTTCCATTTATACTGAGGATTAATGTAAATGTATGCAGGTAATGACCCTGGCCATTTAAGGGGTTCACAAATTAAACATAGCAGTGAGATAAATATTTTGTGTTAAACGAAACGACAAATACATTCATGTCATACTTGGCAACCAGCTTAGTCAGACAGGTTAACTTAATCTACATAAGTTAGGTGGAGTTGTTAGATAGGATAGTCAGTATTCTAGAAAGTTCTCAATAGGCAATTCATTTACAGCCCATTTTCAGCCATAAATAGCCAGCTATGCTACTGAATATGTGCAGTTCATTTTTGTGTGGACACTTCAAAGATGTTTCGTGTTGGCTGTTAACAGGCACATTCTCAGTATGTTACTTTCACTTCAGAGAGCTAACATAGCATGCTAATTAGCAATGCAGAGCAGTTAGAGCTCAATTTGGATTGCAGTGTTGGCCATTTTTGTCATGTTCAAAATGGAGGACAGGAGTTGTCACAGCCTTTTGACTGTCATTGCCAACCTACTTCATACATTTTAGCAAGGTTAAGGCCATGCAAAGTACTTTTAATGCTTTTATGTTTTGGAAAGGTCATTATTAGTTTTTTTGGAAGTTTAGACAGCCCCTTTTTGGACAGACTATGCAATCCCTGTAATCCCTGTGTCCCTGTAATGTCTCGGTCTCCTGCTAGGCTGCACCCGGCCACCAGAGGGGGATGAAAAGTAGAACTTGGCTGATTAGTGCTGACGATGTTTAGCTGTGCACACTCGATTTAAGGAGAGCTCACACGTGGCTCGCTGCTCAGTCCTGAGTTTATGCTACTGTGTGCACGGGTCTCTTAGCCAAGTCAGCAATCTCTGGCATTGCACTCTCGAGCCAAGGGTCTTGGGCCTTTGGTCCTCTCCAGTCAAACTGTCAGCGCAAGTATAAAAAAAGAAGAAAAAGCCTCCCCTGTGCTTGCTATTGGTTACCTCCCCTGTAGTTTTCGAAGATGCTGCTCTAGCATTCCCTTTGTTTGACCTTCTTCCCCAATTATGTTATCACCTCTTCTGCAAGACTTTACTCAGCAACGCTGCGGTAGCCCAGCAGTAACACACCCACCTCCGCATCGTGAGGTGGCTAGTTTGAGCCTCGCTAGGTGCTACCTTATGTCTTTTTTTTTCCTGTGTTCTCGAGCCTCTACTGCTCCACACTTCAGTCACCTTGGTGCCTCATGGGTGGCTTGTCCCCTTAGATCGCGAGAACTGAACCAGTGGAAATAGTCAGCTACCTCGTTACACTACCTTAGACCTGTTGGCAGAAGTGTACATGAATTCCTGTCACTCAATTTGGCAAAATTTGCAAAATTTTGTGCATTTAAAACTCACATTTATCATAAGCACCAAAAAAGCAAGTTCTCGGCAGATGGTTTGAGTCAGTACAAGTGTGACTATCCACACTGTCAGCAGAATTGTGTTGATCAAAAATACCTTTTAGCACACTTGGAGAGTCACATAGTGAAAAGGGAGACAGAAACATGTCTTTTGACTTCTCCATCTGGACAAGTTTTTAAAGCAAGTTTGCTGCATCATAGGAGGACTCGGTTCAATGCCGTTCTAGGCTGTACCTTTGTCATTACTTCCTTAGCCAGAGATCTTGTGTCTGTACAAACAATTGAGTTACAAAAATGCTCTGAAATGTCTGCAAGAAAATGATGTAGCAGAGACTGAGGGTGTTAAATTTGACTATGGTCATTTTCATGTCTGTCAGCCTGGCCTTCCTCCTTGCCTTGGCCATGATTTATTTAAAGGGGTTCTGATGTGTGATCTTGCCATTTATCTGAAGTAATCTGTCATGGAAAAGAACTGTTTTTCATACATACATCTTTACAGACCCCAGCAGAGTTTCATTTTAAAAGTGCCATAGAATGGAAAACTATATTCACATTGCCACAGTGAACAAGGAGAGGACATACCATGAACCTCAAATACCGTTGTCTCTACCCTCAAATGCAAATTCCACATAAGTAAAAGAGGGCAGTAAAACAGCCCAATTCCAAAATCCTAAAGAGTTACATAACAGTCTTGACTTATATTTATGCCCCCAAAATTTACATGTGAAGGTATTGTGAAGAATGAAATGACAACTCAGCAACGGCAATGAAAATGGCTATGTGAAGAAATATACCATTCCGGGCTGTGACAGGGGTGTTGATACTTTTCATGCCCCTCCCAAGGTACTGAACTGTCAATGGGCATTGTTTATATTCATCTTTAAAGGATGGAGGAAGTTGGCTTTATTTGTCAGCTTCTTAATCAAATGTTCCGCTCCACCTTAAATGCTACAGCTTGTACAAGCGCCAACTGCGGCACCATTTAAAGTGGAATGCAAAATTCTCAAAACAAACTGGTGAACAGGAAGTCAACTTCGGCTCCCACATTGTTAACAGGTTCCTGGATAACTTTAATTTAAAGTTGTTAATTTAGCCTTCATATTTCACACCTGACAGTTTCCCAAACCTTGGACAATATCTTGCACACTTAACTCAGTGTTTGACAGTGAAGAGACAGTATATATAATACAATACAATAATAAGATTTCATTTATTTGGTATGACCTTGTTCTGGAGGCATGATAGGTGGACAGAGATTATAAAATGTGCAGCATACTTTTACTATATTGTCAAGGGGAGTAACACAAATTGTGGTTGAATAACAAGAGGAAATGGGTATGACTGATGATTCTATTTCAAGAGGGTGAAGCTGCTGTCTCCCTTTTGTAAATGCTGAGATTTTAGGGTGTGCACTAAATAATCCCACAGAATTCTCTGTCAGCAGACTGATGTCTCCGCGTGACAAGTAGTCTAGAAAGCCACTGTGTTGTGTAACATACTTATTGCTCATCCTCCCACCACAACCATATCACACAAAAATGATAATCCCTTGTGATGCTATGAGATTACAGTGTTATGATGCTTATATTGAGATTATGTCCAAGCTCTTCCCATCGTATTGCTCGGTTTCTCAATATTTTAAAGCAATCTATAATACTGTTGCAGTTTCTAAAGCGCTTTCGATAGCACATTGGAAGGCTAATAAGTATTAGCTCCCTGCTAGGCCAACTAATAATGTTCGACAATCTGACATGCATTACAGTGATTTTATTGTTGAAAAATCTATTTGCTGTAGAAACAGACATCTGAAACAACTGTGTTAAAAAGAACAGCGGCAAGTTCATCTGGAGTTGCATTAATTACTATCCAGAGCACCTTTCTCCAGTAGCCTATTTCAGCACGACGCGTTATGTGAAGCCACACTACCTGCCATGCCTACTTAACCCAGAGAAAATACACATGATTTCTGGTCAGAAACTTTCTTCTTTGTCAGAAGCTAACTTTGCTAATTTTTTCAATAGTTTTTGCTATGTTAGATGTATATGCATGTGCAATTTTATGCAACATATTGAGTGTTAACAGCTTAAGTCGATTCATATTAAAATAACAGAGGGAATGTTTTAAGATCCTGAGGGGATGATGTAGATTATCTCAATCAAAAACCTTAATCAAATTTGAATTAAGAATATTTATTCCTAAATTCTGGGAATAATAGCTTTTTGGCTTTTGTGTCTCAGTGACATTTTTCGTGAGGAGGACGCTGTGACATAGGACTTGTTTATGCCCATTTCCAATCTAGACATTGTAGTGGCCTGCACTGTAAATTTAAATGAGTTGACAGCACTTTACTTGTCAGTCATGACAGTAATGCTCACATTTGAACTAGTTCGACTCATCTGTTAGACTTGGTCGAACTTAGCAGGTTTGTTGGGGAAGTGAGTCTCTCCCGGTGTGTATGTGAAGTCACAGAATGTTGCCACAGCCACAAAAAAGTCTACTCCATTAGCAGTACCCACATTACTTTAGTCAGCCATGAAGTGTGTAGATAAGCTCAGGTTGCTATATAGTAGTTACTGAAAGGCAAGAGAGCCGAGAATAAAAGCTATGCTAACCCAGTTTGGACCTAAGACAGTGAGAAGAGAGATGCTTCATCGCCCCCACCTAACTAAATGCCTGGAGAATACCCAAGTAAGCTCATTATTAGAGCTTTATAAGAGCATCTGCTAAATGACAACGTAACATAGTCTATTAGTGTTGTTAACCAACTGAATTCCCTAATCTGTGCCATCCATGCACAGGACGGAACTCGGGCTTCCTGGTGGTGAGTCACTAATGTGTTGGATTAGAGGAGTGATTGGTTTGATTGATTTTTATTTATTTATTTTTGCTGTGGCAGCAAAGAGTTTAGCGTGGTGGGCCACCACGGAGAAATGTTACCAGTGAAAACACTGGTAGGTGAACTTATTGAAGTGGCTGGTAGGTGTATGTAAAATTGGGTCACCAGACTTGCAGTCTGTACACTGTGCCTACTGCTGCTTGGTATATAAGTCAGTTTGTATTTGCCATCTTTATCATTTCATTAATATTTATGAGCCTGGCAGACAAGTCTGGTGTGAGAGCAGAATTCACTTTGCCACTCTAGCCTGTGACACTTTAAGCTGCAGACGTAGAGCCACATTCCGTAAAGTCAAAGAGATCACCGTTTCAGTGATTCCCTTTGCCTTGCAGCTTGCGTGCTTTGAGCTTGTGTCCTCCTCCTCACATTCGGATGAGTCAGTAGCTCCAAAAGCTTCTTAATCCTATGACTGAGCTTAATTCAGCCTGCATGCCGAACATTTCTTTCTCTGTAATTTCTTTCTCAGGCGCATTTTCAGGATAAATCCTGACAGAGGAATAAAAGTGGAGAGATGCAACGAAAAGCGACGAAATGCAGCAAAGGTCTTTTCTCTAAGCTCCTCATTCCAAACATCCAGTATACAGGACATTTTTTCTCAATATTGTACCTCTATAGAAGCAGGTATGTTACTACACTCACTTTTATATGTTTCTGCAGAATGCAGTCTTTGTATTGGTTGATGATTTATAATATATATTTTTTTGTTTATCCTGACAAACAGAAACAAACATGGCAGCTGGCGAGATAGATACTCACTGCCTCCAAGACCAAATGAAATGCTTTTGTATGTATGTCCTTGTAGAAGGTTCCTCCTGTGAAAGGTGAACAGGAAATAGATATTTATTTCTATATACACAAATTATAAATTTTATTGTCCAGTAATCTGGTCATATGGACAATTTGTAGTGAATGATGATTAGATTATATTGATTTATGCAACACAAAATTACAAAAAATACAAAAAGCTGAATTTAACATGCATTTAGGAGTGACAGCAGGCAATGATCTATGAATTTGGGGATACTGTTAGTTTTTACTGAATTCATTGGATTTAGCTGTCCAGTAAATTGGACAATGTAATTAGCTAAAAAAATTGAAAAATGAATATATCTATTATCAGCAGGATCACAGAATCAAACAAAAAAAAACCTAAAGTTTCCTGTGTTTCTGAAAAATTATTCCTGTCTATGACACTGGGCTAGCGTATAATGGATGTAATATGTGTAATATGTATAGGTAGCCCTTTCTTTTACAGTCCCGTAAGTTCTAGGTATTAACCAGGTAAGTGTAAGGTACAAACTCCAATGTACTAGGTAATTATTTGGGGTAACATGATGGTAAGTACCAGGACAGCCTAAATTTAATTCAAAAGGAACATGGTAAAATACCTGAGACCTGGATAACCAGAGTAATGCGATGCTGGTCAGCACAGGCATCTGTTAGCTGATGTAACAGAACTGGCGGTTGGTGCTTTCCTCCGAGCGCGTTCAGCTGTCCAATGACGTTGTGTTAGCGGCAGCACGAAAAGATGCTGTGGCACTTCACAGGTCTCAGAGGAAGCCTGTGCTAGCCTTCACCCTCCTAGCATTGGTAGTATTGTGTGATTGGGGGGTGGAATAGTACCGGGTGGAGGTGGAGTTGACTAAATTTGGGAGAAAATTGGGAAAAATTAAAAATAAATAAATACATAAATAAAATAATGCCAAGTTCCAAAAGAACACTCCTACAACATTAAAGTGTTTTTTCAAGGTTGAGATGAGATTCTGGAAGCATTCTCTTAGGAAATTTAGGAAAAACATTCTGGGAACATTGCCTCAACCAAAGTAGAACATTTTGAGAATGTTCTGGGAACATAATTTTGTTAGCTGGGTACAGCTCACATCTGCGATGTGCGAACTGAACGCAGTGCACCTGAGTGTCAGAGAGCAGAGAAAACCTTCACTAAACACACAGTAAACAGATGAGAAGTAAAGGTAAATGAAAAGGTAAATAACAGACTTGATTAGTAAACTGAACATCACAATTAAACAGCATCCTTAAATAAAATGGTAAGATCTAGAGCAGCGTTCACCCACAGCAACACAGTTTACGCTGCAGAATGAAAGTTGTTCTGTCTTACAGGCTAAACAGTTTTAGCTAAACAGCTAGGTTACCTAAAGGCAGGTTATTCTTACCCACCTTTACTGTGCAGCTGTTAGATTTAAAATCTGGGCCTATCAAAGTGCAACCAGGTGAGGAAATTCTGTGTGTTCTATTTTGACTGATTTCCTACTCGGAAACTCAGGAGAACCTCACTAACCCCCACCTCAAAATCCAAGATGGCTGCACTGTGCATCAACAGAGTAAAAGCTGTAGTGTTATGCTGTTTATTAGCACTTCTACTTGTGTCTAATTAATTCAGTCGTACATACAGTACTGTCCAACTTCTATTTGTGGATATGTTGCTACAGTGTTTGGGTTTGCAAAATACTACATAATGCATAGGTATTAACTGGTATTGCTAACATTAGCTAACGGCTAACCTGGCTAGTGAATGTTTTACTGGAATGTGATCAGCTCGGGTATGATGTCATTCCCAGCTCCGACATCCAACTTCCAAGCTAAATGGAACGCACCATGAGGCCACTGGTACTGATAATAGGCGCTTTATAACTGGTTTATATTCTATAGTCTCTGCAAATGGGCTGTATTTTACCCTCATTAGAGCAGGCTGACCAGGAGAGATAACAAAAGATCAATACTGAACAAAAGCAGAACTTACCAGCTTTCAGTCTTTGCTCCTCTAAATGCTTAGCTGTTCTCAATCATCATCAATAATACTTTTTATGAGTAAGTTATGCGAAAAATTATATGCGTGATGCTATGGAAACAGATCAGATTTGTGTGTGGGTAAAGATCTGAAGCTGATACAAGCTTTAAGTGATATTTGAGAGGGAGTTTCAGGCTAGAAAATTAAATATGTCTGCATTCAAAAAAAAAGAAAAAAGGTGGATCCAAACAGCTTTCATGAAATGACACAAAGTGAATTAAGTAAAATTGAAAGTAAACTTTTTGTGTTAAACTTTTCTAATGGCATTCAAAACTAGTGACAAAACATGCATCTATAACCTACAATAGTCAGCATAAATAGAAACAGTACGTTAAAGGAACAACAACATGTAAGAGACAGCATGAAGGCAGGCACTCTGCTCTGTTCACCCACTCAGGAAACGTGACCACAGGAAAACTATTCAAAGGAGTTGCTTCTGGTCTGTGATCAACCCAAAACAGCCAAATATTCAGCAAAAGCGAATACTTGTGTCCTCAGAGACACATTAATAAAGATTTAGTCAGTCTTTTTTTTTTTTTTGAGGAGATGTCTCAGAATGTTTATAATAATCTGAACAGAGAAGATAAAGTGGAGATGACAATGGGCATCGATGAGAATACAGATGCTCTTAAAGATTATGTCTCCGACACAGAGATGGAGGACAACACAAACAGTACACCAGCAACTCAAACCAGAGGTACACAGCTTTAAAAATGTATTTGGTCTTTTGAAGTCAGCTTAAAGCTTGCATGGCTTTCAATGTCCTAACAGCTAAAAAGCTATAAAATTACATTTTTCTGACTGTTACAGCTTTTTTGTGACTTTAACTCTTAAAGATCACACACTTATCCTCTTGGGATCATGCACTGCACACAACTTGTAAGTTGTCGCTGAGTCAAACTTGGTGAGCTCACACAAAAACACACTGTCCCATGTCTAGGATGTTCAGACAGCTAAACAAATGTGGAGGTACGGCAGCTTGATGTTTCACCACTGTTTTGATGAGACAGTCAGGGACTAAAAAGTGATTGTGTTTATGGTTCATTCATTGGCAACTCATGTGGGGTTTGGCAGGTCACATCCTGGATTTCTATGAAAAGCAATTAAAGTAAACAGTTTGATTTAATTCATGCAGCCACTCAATGCTGTGCTGCAAATAGTTTGAGTTGCTGTCTTTCAGTAGGTGCTCACACTTGGCAGATTTGGTGTGAATAAAAATAAACCTGGTGCGATTGCTCTGTCTGAAAAGATCATCGCAGTCTCTCTCCCCTACATCACGGACATTTACACCACACGCTGCATCCGAAAAGCCACTAGCATTGTGACTGACCCCACACACCCCTCACATGAACTGTATCGCAGCATTCGGGCCCTCGCAGCTAGAATGTGCAACAGTTTCTTTCACAAGCCATGTGATTCCTCAACTCCCACAGACACACACACACACATATATACATAACACCCACACGGACACACATGCACATATACATAAAAATACGGGACTAACTCACTCCCCACTTCTTGCAGTTCCAAATGATAGAACACTGTATTTAAATATATTTACTGCATTTCACTGAATTGCTTTACTAGATATGTCTGTATATGTCTGGGCAGTTGTGGGCTGGAAGTTAGGGAACCCGCCTTGTGAGCGGAAGGTTGCTGGTTCGATCCCCAGAGCCGACAGTACGTGATTGAGGTCCTTGAGCAAGGCACCTAACCCCCAACTGCTCCACGGGTGCTGCGGATAGGGCTGCCCACCGCTCTGGGCAAGTGTGCTCACTGCCCCCTAGTGTGTGTGTGTGTGTGTGCGCTCACTAGTGCGTATGTGGCATTTCACTTCACGGATGGGTTAAATGCAGAGGTAAAATTTCCCCATTGTGGGACTAATAAGGGTCATCTCATCTGAATACTTGCATTTTTGCACATTTTACCTTTCTTTAACAATGTTAGCTGCTAGAATTACTACATCAACCAAATACTGTACAATGTATATTGCTGCTACCTCAGTGACTGCTATGCTCATATATGCTAAGCTATCTGGTAAGATGCTAATATGTCATCGTATGTAACATCCTCCTTTGCACTCCACTTACTCTCAGTACCATGTACTGCCTGTGTTCTGTTTTGTATTTATTGTAAGTCTTTCGTATTTGTATTGTCTGCACTGTGTTTATTCTATTGTCTTGCACTTGTGTTCCTATGTTGGTCCTCTCTGAAGGACTGTTTACATCTGGAGGACTGAATTTTCATTGAGATATTTTGAAAAATCAGTGATATTCCCTTTTAAGTATCAAAAGTAAAACTACTGTTACAAGCAAAACACATAGCTTGAAATCCAAGTAAACACACAAAGAATGTTAGTTGTAACTGATCATATTTTCTCTAAATTTTTTACATTTATCTTCGTAAAACTGAAACAAGTGGAAGAAAAGAACATAATAAATATTCACATAATTAAAAGAAACATTAGAAGTATTTACTGTTTCTCTAACAGTCTCTTATTGTCCTTAAGTAAGCTGTGTATATACTTTGCCATCCAATCTAACTGCTCACCATGTGGCCATGAGAGACAGGGATGCAGTCTTACCTCCTCCTCTAAAATGCAGAGGCGTGGCTAAAACAAGGCTCCACCAATGAACCAAACCTTTTTGGTAATGACATGACAATGAGGGACATCATTTTTTTAAAATAAAAGTTTCTATATTTAAAAATTTAACTCATAATAGATCTAAATCTTTTAACAATAAAGATCTTAAAACTAACTAAAATCTTAAAAACAACACTGAAAATACTAAAGCAAATGTATGTATTATTTTCAGAAATTGAAACAAGTGGAAAATACTATCTTAATTAATGCCTTAAATAGACTGTAAAACAATCCCTTTTTACTGTGGGTTTGTATTTTGAAGTAATTCAGCAGAATGGTCCATGTGCTGTATTACTAGGCAGGAATCTGTCAGCTCATCTGTATGAATACAAGTGATCTTACAGCCCTTTACTGAAGAAAATTTGACAAATAGATCCAACAGCCTACCTGTCTTAGTTGATTCATTAAAAAATGATTTAGTCATCAGGAGGGAGGTTTGTTGGGTCCCTTAAGAAATGAAATGAAATTATGACAAATTGGTAAAATTCAGAATATAGGTTACTAGTTGTTGTGCAAAAAAGCTTTAAGGCCACCACACACACACACACACACACACACACACATGACATGAATCATCTTTAAAATTCAGAATGATCTAAATTCTGTCAGATAAACTAACAAATTGGGGTTCTGGTATTTTTTTCTTTCTTTTACAGGTGCTACTAGGTTACTAATGTCTTGGCTTGAATATGTGAATATCTGTTTTCAGGAATGAGCCCAGAGGGCAGATCCTACAGACTGGCTGCAGTGTGTCTGGGGTTGCTGTGTGTTCTCCTGCTGACTGCCATCATAGCACTGTGCATCATGTTTAATGCAGAGAGAGGCCATTTACAGACCATTAACACTAACCTGACTATAGAGAGAGACCATGTACAGACCATTAACACTAACCTGACTATAGAGAGAGACCAGTTACAGACCATTAACACTAACCTGACTAAAGAGAGAGACCAGTTACAGACCATTAACACTAACCTGGCTATAGAGAGAGACCAGTTACAGACCAGTAACACTAACCTGACTATGGAAAGATATGAGTTACGGGCCAAATTGGTAGAAGCAGCAAATGAAAGGGGTCAATTAAAG
This sequence comes from Colossoma macropomum, assembly GCF_904425465.1. Lineage (NCBI taxonomy): Eukaryota > Metazoa > Chordata > Actinopteri > Characiformes > Serrasalmidae > Colossoma > Colossoma macropomum. The sequence goes on along the minus strand of NW_023494796.1, from coordinate 12,024,384 downwards.
ACCATGATGCATCAGCTTCAAAATAAGACAGACCATCTTCAGAACATCCCCAATAAGGGTAAGCACATAATCACATAATTTAAGTAGTTTGAGACACAAACACACACCCACACACACATTGTAGTTCTATAGTTATAGAGAGTAGTCCATCTGTTTCTCTGCAGACTTTATTTAGGCCCTTTAGCTCTCTCCACCATGGAAGGGACATTAATGTTTACTCTTGGTTTTGCTCTAGATTTACCATTTTCTTTCCAATTTCTATTTTTTACAATTTTCATTTTTTGGATTATTTTGCTGTATATTTTGGGGAAAATGGCTAAGAAGTGGTGTAAATTGCTTCGAGCCATGTGTGTAGAAAAGTCCACCTTCTTTTCATCCATTCTCACTCCTTCTGAACTGATTATGTACCCCAAAATGAGATTCTCAGCTTTAACGTAAAGCTTATTCTCCAAAAGCAGGACATGTTGAACATGTTGTGTCATGAGTAGATGAGGGTGACATTGATGAAGACTTGGCAAATGCATAGTGATATGGACAGTCTGTACAGGACCACCAAATACTCTTGATGGCTGGTGACGGTGGAAAAAGCCACTTTCCATTCATCTCCCTCTCGAATGCGAATGAGATTGTATGCGCTTCTAAGATCTAGTTTTGTGAAGAAACGTGCTCCCTTCAGCTGGTTTAGGGTGGCAGGCATTGGTGGGAAAGGGTAATGGTATTTTATGGTTACCACATGAAGCTTTATATAATCAATACAAGGGCGTAAACCATCATCTTTGTCATATGGCTTCATTAATATAATGTTCCATGACTTGTGTTTCTGTTGGAGACAGTGGGTACACTCTATTACACAGGGGGAAGCTCCTACATAGAGAACTACTGCACAATCACTAGGGTAATGAGGAGAGAGACAAGTGGCTTTTTTTTGCTGAAGCCTTCTATTAGATCATAAAAAGCTTAGGGGAATGCTGTAATGATGGCAACCTCTGAGCTTTCAATGGATGTGGCAGCACATGGAGGGGTTAAACAGGTGTGCAAACATCTCTGTAAACTGGATATTATTTCTAACCGAGGCCAGGTTATGTTTGGGTTGTGCAGTTTTAACCTTTACCTTGTGTAGGGGAGGTGCATTTACTAAGGCAGGCATTTTTTCCTGATGGATGGGACCCACAGTGACCAATATGGGAGTTGAGTTTTTTGTGATGGAGCCTGCACCAACTGTCCTTTTGCCTAGGGCATGCACTGACATGGGGTTTAATAAAGTTTGTATTGGCAGTTTGGTAATCAGTAGACTGAGCGCTGGAGTTCAGAAGGTGTTGATGGGGGCATGACTCATTGACATGGAAATCACTTTGTCTAACCACAGTCACAGAATTGATAGCATGGAAGAATCACTCTGACTGATACAGCTGGTACACACTCCTGTCAGTACAAAAACCTGGTAGTCCAGCATGCAAATTGAAAAAAATCCATAAAGGCCAGAGGACCACAGAGATGGTGTGGTATTCATGACCAGTTTCTTTACCAAAATACTGAGAGAGGACCAATGCCATCAATCCAAGTTTATGAATACAGGATTGGGAAGGCTGATGGAACATGCGTCAGACTGAGAGCAGTGATCGTTGTGGCAAAGAGTCCTTTGAAGAGGTAGACAGCTCACAAAGCAGCTCATTTTCCAATTAAGAAAAAATCTTTTTTTTTCAGCATGAGCACCATTCAGAGATGATCAATCATAGCCAAATTGTTTGAGAAAAGTTTGGAGTGCAGTATCTGGCTCTACTGTGGCCTTATATTATAACAGATGATCAAACAGTTTCCATAACAGGTATACATTTATTACAAATTTTGCCAGTTTTTGATTTCATTTTTTTTTAAAAAATGTTCACCTGCACTCTCTGTTGGTCAACTGATTTGGAGTGACAGGTCCTCTGAACACATAACCCCCATAACCCCCAGTGCGGCATTGTATTGGCATATCTGACGTTATGAGCAATGTTTGTCATAGTCTTTTAAATTATTAATGTAACACATGTATAGGTCCTGTGTCGACCTGTCCAAAAAGATATTATTGCTATATTGGGCATTAACGAACATAAACTTAGTTGTTTATGAATGAACAAAGCTGTACCACCTTTCGAGTTCGAGAGGTGTTAACTAGCTTAGCAGTGTCCTTTAGGGCTAACTAGGAAAGCCATACTGGCAATGGAACTAAAATGCTTAAATATTTGATGTTAGTTCACTGCATTAATGTAAAGACAGTGATTTGGAGCAGCGGCATTCTGTAAATGGGCATGCTGAGAGACAAAGCCTGTTTCAGTGAGATGGAGGCATTCTGTGGGTAGAAACAGAAGTCTTTATAAACACTAGAATGGAAGGGCCAACTATGACATGCCAACTTTATTCACCTTTATAGTGATTGGACATTACCATCTATCATCTATCTCACGGCAGCAGTAACTCAAAGCTGGCAGTAATAAGCGAAAATTGTCCACTCTTTACTGTGTTTATGCCAGCGCTACCTTAACTTTTTTTCCCTCAACCCCAGCTCAGTCAACTCTGTTGTCGTAGATGTCCTGAAGCAAAAACTCTGGAATAAAATCAGGTAAAACGTTGTCCCACAGGGTCAGTTTGACTCACAACAGACGACATTAACAAACAAAAATAAACACAAAACATACATAGTTCTCACCGAGGCTTCCACCAACAAACATTTACCCTCACATTGACAATCAGTGCAGTGGTACCCCCACTGGGCCTACATGTGTTTTGACAATGTCCCACTCTGTGAGTTTGTGTGATCTACCACTTCATGACTCAGCTGTTGTTGCTCCTAGACGTTTCAATTTCACAGTAATAGCACTTACAGTTGACCGGGGCAGATCTAGCAGGACAGAAATTTCAAAAACTGACTTGCGGCAGAGTTGGCATCCTATGACGGTGCCATGTTTACTGAGCTCATCAGTCTGACCCACTCCACTGCCACCTATCTATGTGCTTAATTTTATCCACCTGTTACCAATGGGTGTGGCTAAAACACCTGAACTGAATAACTAGGAGGGGTGTCCCAATACGTTTGCCCATATAGTGTAGATTTAAGCAGTAAATTAGTTTTGGGTCACTTTTACATGTAGTCTGAATGTAGCCTTTGATACTATATATTTAAAAGTGTCTTCTGTGTTTTTAACATGTAGTCAGTGCAATGCAGCAGCACAAATGGATTTTCAAAGGTAGTATGTATGATGTCTTCACTGGGAAGAACTGGAGTGAGAGCAGAAAGGACTGCAAGGAGAGAGGTGCAGACCTGGTGATCATTAACAGCAAAGAGGAACAGGTGAGAGAGAGAGAGAGAGAGAGCGCGAGCGAGCGAGCGAGCGCAAACCATTTTAGCTATACCTTTTCAGTTTGTTCTTTTGCATTGACAGGAATTCATTGCAGCTAGGCTGGGATATGGTCAGGCTTGGATTGGTCTGACTGACAGTGACACAGAGGGAGTCTGGAAGTGGGTGGATGGCTCAGAACTGACCACTAAGTAAGAAACTGAGATTAACGGTGTATTTATCATAATTAAACCTCACAGTCTTACAAAATGCCTACTTTAAAGTACTCAAAATACAAGCCAGAGTGTTTATGTAGGAATATCAAATTTATAACAGAACAATATGAATATTACAACTTTCCCTGTGCATTTGTGCAATGGTTATGCTAACCTATTACTTTCTCTTATATTTTCATTTATCAGAGGTAATGGATTCTAAGTTTTATGAATTTGTGTTGAGAAGACTGAAGGAAAACTCTGAAACTGAAGGCTAAATGAACATTTGTCTGAGACTGATTCTGATTCTCTGGGTTTCAGGTACTGGGCTGAAAGCGAACCGAACGACTATCGAAATGAGGACTGTGCAGAGATTTTGGGCCCTACAAATAGGAGAGCCTGGAATGACCGGCCATGCTCTTACAAACAGGGGTGGATCTGTGAGACAAGTACCTTATAGCATAGGTACATCCTCTAGTCCTTCATCAGCAGTCAGTTTAAACCACCGGACTGCTTTCAGCTGGATATTTTGGTTGACTGACTATTCTTGGTTAGTTTCATTTACAGGAGTCTAATCCGCTATTTGTGCTTTTTATAGATAATATAGCTCCCTGATTTGGCTAGTACAGTGCTCTGCCCATTAGTACTACAGTAAAGTCAGTTCATTTTACCGGATTTGGCTATATTTTTATTCATAAAGTGACTAAAACTCTTAGGACAAATAAACCCCTTTTTGACTTAAGATACAAACAGGAATCACCAGAGACAGGATGTCTGGTCAAAATCTAAGTTTATGGAACCTTCTAAGGAATCTCTCAACCCACTCCTCTGCTATCTTTCTCACCTCATGGCAGCATTGTGCAAGAAAGAAGGCCTGACCTCAGAACCATCTCTCTTCTCAACTGACCCAGAGTGATTGGAGACTTTTAACTTAACAAAAGTAAATTCTGGATACTGGTCAATTTTTTTTACTTTTGAAAATTCCTTTTTGGGTCCCTCTTTTCACTCCCCCCAAACACACACATCTCATCTTCCTCTGGCACAAGGACCAAGATAGAACCCAACCCAATCAAGATTATTATCCTAATAGGCTCCTTCTTATTTAATCAGTTTACTAAATCTTATAAGGATAGAAAGTTGTATATATTTCTGTCAGTCATGTTATAACCTCATATTTTACTCTTCTGTAATCATGTTAATTACTCTTACTCCTTGAAGTACCACTGTGTAAGTAAAGTTGTAAATTGTGTAACTGTTCTCATGAAAAATGCAATACTTAAAACATAATAGAGGTTCCGCCTTAAATATCCACAGGAAATGTTAATATTAACTAGATAATACACTCCGTGTTTCTTTTACTCTACATTATGCAACTTCTTTTTAGCATTCATATTTCTTATAGAAATGGGATTGTTAGAGGTTTCAGATAGCTTCATGTAACCATCGTGTGAAATCAGTTGTATGTTCATTAGTTTCTGGGAATGTTTACTTTTGAAACGGCACTAATGCTTATATATGAAATTACATGCTTATAATGTTCTTTTACTTAATGCAATGCAATCATGCTCAGAAAAATTTGTATGTGAGGTTATTTTTATGATGAATTTGAGCAGATACTCAGACAAAGCGATTGCATATTTATGAGGAAGAGGGCATTTGTTTTCAGGTTCCATTGATTCATTTTGAAAGTTTTGATTTCCCAATGATAGGGCATTGTGAAACTCTGCAAACATAGTTTAAGAATTACAGACAGAAGTAAACCAGCCCTGTCTGCAAGCCATTACAGAAGTCTGCTTCAGCGGCCCAGTGTTTAACTGTGGGCTGGCTTCACCAGCTAGCCACTGCTGAAGAACTGAAGGGTGTGCCATCCTCACCAGAGTCCAACATAAGCCAGCTGTGGTTCACCATGCTCATTCGTCCAGGCCGGTCTTTGTGGTGTTTCTGGTGTAACAGCCCCAGTGACTCTGCTGTGACCCAAGGACCCTCCTGTAACAAGCACGCAGGCTCTTCTTTCCAAGCTTCAAGGCAGTAAGGCACTTACTTCTGTAGCTTTATGATCCTCTATTAATTTGAACCCAGGTCAGTCATTGCAGTAGCATTTATATTCCGTTCTGTGTACTGCTCAGTTCCTGTAAAGTAACTATTACCGAGTTTCAGCATAATGCTAGATTCAGTTCAAATTCAGGCCTTATCAACTACATGCTTTTTAAAAGCACAATAAATAATGGTAACTGCAATTCTGACACACCTACTGATTGAGTTTTTCTTTTAATTGTGCTCTTTTACACATTTTAGAATGAGTTAATCAAAACTATGTAATAACACATATGGAATTACTGCAATTGGAAATACTGACCTTCTGACAAATAGAGGTATTTAGGTTCCACCCATCAACACACCTGATAAGCTCAAACATGTTAACAAGGACATATTCCACTGATTGACTTTAAACAAGGTAAATACAGTAACTAAAAGGGGAAAGTTAATGATGGCAATGAAATCCCAGTTAACTGCTAAAGTGTTGCTATGGTATTCCCAGGTGATTACTAAGGTGTTGCTAGGCCTGACCCATGACCAATGATGAAAGGAGTAGACAGGGGCCAATGTACTGTGCAGCATCAGATGGACTTCTAAGACTAAGAAAGTGGACAGTGAATGGAATTACATTGTACAGTGCTGATTGGCAGTTTGTGAACCTTTTAGAATTTCTATATTTCTGCATATATTTGACCTAAAACTTAATCAGATTTTCACAAAGGGCCTAAAAGTAGATAAAGAGAACCGCATTAAACAAATGAGGCAAAATATTAGATTTGGTCATTTATTAATTGAGGAAAATGGTCCAGTATTACATATCTGTGAGTGGCAAAAGTATTTGAACTTCTAGAATTAGCAGATAATCTGAAGGTGAAATTAGAGTCAGGGGTTTTCAATCAATGTGATGGCAATCAGGTGTGAGTGACCACCCTGTTTATTTAAAAAAAAAACAGGGATCTATCACTGTCTGATCTTCACAACATGTTTGTGGAAGTGTATCATGGCATGAACAAAGGAGATTTCAAAGGAGGACCTCAGAAGAAGAGTTGTTAAAGCTCATCAGGCTGGAAAAGGTTATAAAACTTTCTCTAGACCGATTGTGTGCAAATGGAGAAAATTCAAGATCATTGTTGCGCTCCTCAAGAGTGGTTGACCAACAAAGATCATACCAAGAGCAAGGCGTGTAAAAGTCTGCGAGGTCACAAAGGGACCTAGGGTAACTTCTAAGCAAAATGTCCATGAGTTCACCATCAGGAGAACACCAAACAACAATAGTGTGCGTGGCAGGATTGCAAGGAGAAAGCCGCTGCTCTCCAAAAAGGACATTGCTGCCCGTCTGTAGTTTGCTATGGATAACATGAACAAGCCAGAAGACTACTGGAACAATGTTTTGTGGATGGATGAGACCAAAATAGATCTTTTTGGTTTAAATGAGAAGCGTTATGTTTGGGATAAAGATGGGATAAGGTTTTTTATGCTGGAATAATCCCATCTGTGAAAGACGGTGGTGGTAGTATCATGGTTTGGGCCTGTTTTGCTACATCTGGGCCAGGATGGCTTGCCATCATTGATGGAACAATGAACTCACATTTATACCAGCAAATTCATTCTGTCCTTGACTTGAAACTCAGGAGAACCCTGCTGTCGCCTCACAACAAGAAAACCCTGTGCTTGGAATTTGCATGCTCTCCTCATGTCTGTGTGGGCTTTTCTCCCACAGTCCAAAGACATGCAGTCAGGCCATGGACATGCTAAACTGTCCATTGGTGTGTGTGTGTGTTTTTGTGTGTGTGTGATTGCATATGTCTGTATGTCTTCCTGTGATGTACTGTCAATCTGTCAAGGTTGTTTCCTGCCTTCCGCCTGATGACTGATGGGATAGGCTCCAGCACTACCCTACGACCCATGAGCATAAGTGGTGTAGATAATTTGTGTGTGTACTGTAAATATGGAGACAATGTAACGGTTTTTGTGTCAGTTAACGGTGGGTGCTTACTCATCTTTTTAATAGCTACAACCACCTTCATTCTGCACCTGAAGTGCTGTGTAGGAGAATACAAATACATATTGGACATAATAGACAATTTCACATGCTTTGCACAAATGTACACGTTCACCAGCACGTCAGCAAAAAATAACTATGTGCTGAGAGTTTGGAATCCCGACTATGGGAGGCAAATCCGGCCAAAAAAGAAATTAAAATTAAAACAATAAAATGTAAATACAAATCTCTTTTTGCCATTTCTTTTTCCAAACATCTGCGCAAATATCCTGCCAAAATTGAACATCAAATGAAATGAAATACCTACAGGGGCCAATGTACTGTGCAATTTCATTTTTCACATGAGCACGAGCCATTTGTGACAAATAGTAAATTTAAAACAGCTATTTGTCATTTCATTTTAGTCGTTATTCTGGTATTTCATGGCCAAATCTAAAATTAAAAAGCTAATAGAGAAAAGAAAATGCAAGCTTCACTTTGGCTTTGGCTTTCCTTCATAAAATGCAGAATACGTGTCAAAACTAAAACCAAAATGCAATGTTTACGTTCTTATTTCTTTTTCATAGCGATAGGCTGCAGATCTGACAAAATTAAAATGAAAATGCTAAATGGATAAATCAACAGCAAAGTGACAGTTTGTGATTCAGTTTTCGGCGTGGATGCCCTTTAAGTGTCAGAATAAAAAGGCAAATGCAAACAAACATCAGCGCCACCTGCTGGAGATTTACTTTTCATTTCACACTTTGCTTTTTCATTTTCAAGTTGACCAACATGCAAATATATGTTAATTAGTGCTAGGCAGGGCTACGGGTACATTTTAGGACATACTCAGACCAAAAACTAAATCACAAACCGTCACTTTGCTGGGTCCATGAACCTTCTGTTCATTTGATTTTCTAATCTGAAATGAAAATAGAAAAAACACATTTAAGGAACTTTCTATAAAATGACTGGCTGAGACAAATTGGAAAAACGATTAGACCAACAGTCCGCACAAGCGCGTCGTCAGGTTTGTGGAATTGACCTGCAAATCACAATGGATGGCTACATAAGTTACATCCTTTTTAAAGGGGGCAAAAAGATTACACTTAGAGAGGAGGACATGATAGCTGATAAAATCGCAAGGATATTCCAGGTATGTTCAGTACACTAACTTAGTGTAAGGTGGGGAACCGTTACGAAACTCTGAGATGTGATATAAAATACTGGGCACAGAACTGTCTAGCTAGGTAGTTATGTAGTTATGATAGTTATGTAGCTAACGTGAGCCAATATTTAGCTAGTTTTCTGGCTAGCTAGTGAATGTTATCAGTAATAAGAAGTGACAGCAAGATTAGGGTAATAATTTTCACCCGACATCTTGGCTTGGATAGGCTAGGTAGGCACTTTTTAAGGGTAATGAAAACAAGAGTAGTTTAGCTAACAGTCATGTTTAACCAGTTATCTTTTTAGGCACATTTGACTGTTTAACGCTAGGTAATCAGTAGCTAATTTCAGCAGTTAATGACAGTGTTTGTAAATTTTGCCTTGGCAACCGAGACAGCACATTTATGTTCAATTAATAGTAAGCTAGCTATGTAAGTAGTACATACTGGCTGAGGTTTGTTTCCATTCTCTTTTGTATGAACTGGTATGTTTACATGATTTTGCTGTAAATGGTTCAACAGTTCTCTTTACAGTGTGTAATATGTTAGTTCTTGTACATTGTTATTGTTTATCTATAAAACACTGTCATAGTCTGATTTAAAACAGGGGTTTGTTATTTTCACAACATTACTGTTGGTCTGGATTCTTTTTGTAATGTTTAATGCTAGTTAATCCTGCAAGTTTGCTCCAAGGTTCTACCAAACTTGACTGTTGCTTGTACACAATGGCATTTCTACTTCACAAATGTGTTTGTTTCAAAGGTACACGCTCCCAGCCTCTATGTCACAGATGATGAGAACATGGCTATATTCCCGGGACCGACTGGACATTTCAGTTCCTTTGACCTTAAAGCTCATGGCCACTACGAAGTTCACGGGGACGATACACCAGCAGCTGAAAGTACACCACCACTGCCAGGTCGTAACCACCATTTCCAGTTCTTATGTACACAACCACCCACAGCAACTCTAGGATCTCCTGCTCAAGCTGCTCACTGCCACACCCCCACGAGCAAGTATGATTAAGAGTTTCCAAAGGTAGCCCATTATGTTCCATCACTTCCTCAATGTTTACCATTTCTTAGCTGGAAATGAAAACCAAAGCATGTTTTTGTAATGATAGCATAGCAATAGTGAATCTGTATGGTCATTTTAAAAGAAAACATTATTTTTATGATTTTTTTTTCTTGTACTTTGTTTAAAGTGGCCTAATTAAATGTACAGCATTTACATTTTAATTAATTCTAGGCTTTGTAATTAATGGCTATATTGATGGCTTCTGTATAAGGAGGACTTTTATCTCCAGATTTTATACACACAATGATTAGCCACTTCATTTAGTGCACCTCCTTGTTTACCACTCTGCCCCCTTCTACCCTCTTCTTCAATGGTCAGGAACCCCACAAACGTACAACAGTGGTTCCAATTGTGTATCTTAAATAGATTTTTCCTAGTGGAAAAGTACATATTTTATATAAAAGTATATAAAAAGCCTGGAGATGAGACGGGGTGTGTGGAGTCAATGCAACTTATAGAACTTCATAATTTCAATGGATTATGGTACAATTATGTTCCCTGACTAAAGATCTACCCTTGAAGGTATCACCCCAGTGACAAGAGGGGTATTGCTCCAGTGAAAGTTTTATACCTTCTACTTTCTGGGAGTGCAGAGCAGGTCTTACTGGGGTGGTGGATCATTACACTGCAGTAACACTGATGTGGTAGTAATGTGTTGGTGTGTGCTACCATTTTCAAAAGTTATCATTTTGGAGACAGGAGTTTTTGTCCTGATGGTGACAATATATAAGAATAAGCTAATGGAATAAGTGAAAAGAATAAGTGAAGTGTACAAACATTGACAAGAACTACAAACATCAATTACAGCAGTCAGTCTAGGCACTCTTTAACATGCCTAATTTAGTCTATTAAAAGCTTTATAATTATGATTTCAGAGGCATGAGGTCCAATGAAAAATGTCTAAAATATAAATGGCTTTGAGTTTTCAGAAGCAGTATCAAAAAAAAATGGGGTAACACTTTATTTGAATGGTCCACTATAGATTCTTTGTAAATGTTCAGTATATATGTAAGTAACGATCAAGCTCATTAAATGCCACTGAAATTGAAGTTGAATGTTACTTTGATGCTTCACTATAGATGCTTTTTACATGCTCAGCCTGTCTTTCAATAACATTCAATTAAATATCCATTAAATTCAACTGAACTTGAAGTTCAGTGTGAAAGAGTTTATTAAATCTATCCCTAACCCTAAACCTAACCCTAATATTAACCTCAGTGCAAAACCTACATCTACTCCTAACCCTAAACCTAACCATAATGTTGTTGATAATCAACTGAGAATCACCAGAAAGTTTGTTAATAATTTAAGTAGCTGTACAGCATCTATATGGGACCATGCAAATATAGTGTGACCAAAAATTGACTTATGTTTCTTTATAGGTCTGTGTACATTGCTGGTCTCAACCATGGGAAATTGAGGCCAACCCAAATAGTTGTAGTCTGATTCTGTGAATTTGAAGCTTCAACTGAAGGCATCCTTGCTAAAGTGAAAGATGCTCTACATAGTGATGACCCTCTCGTCGTGACTGATGCTCAAGGAAACAAGATTATAGACTCGGAGGGAACAAGAGGTAATAACGACAGTACTTTGTTTGATTATAATTATGTACTGTGTATATCCTACCTTGTAACTCCTGTGCTTATGTATGTTATAATCTGACTGCGTATATTCACAGATCACAGCATGTTAAATATCTTTGCACTGTGCTCAGAAATGAGTGCTGTGTCGGTGCTGCACTGTCACGGTCTGTTTACTGTGTCTAATGTCAGTTTTAATTATCATATTTATTGTATTGTTTCTAGTTTAATATTTTGCACACTTACGTCTGCACGTTTGCACTTTGTACTGTCTATTTTGCTTCATGTTGCACCTTGTTTTTCCTGGAGGAACGTAATTTCGCTCCACTGTGTACTTGTACATAGATGGAATAACAATAAAAACCTCTTGGCTTGACTTGATTAACTAAACTTATTATTCATTAGCATACAGAATATGTTGGTTCTTCGCAAAACTAGTAGTTAAATGATTTATACTATGTCTACTGGAAGCAAAATGCACGCAAAGTCTGTGCCGTCCCAGAGCAAATCTCCCTTGAGTTTCAGCGAGAAACCAAAAGAAAGAAACTGGGGTAAACTACTGCCTTTGAATATTTTCATACATTTTCTTACCATGCTTTTTATTCTAGAAAAAGGTTCACTGACCAATTATTGATTATTTTGTGTTATACATTTGTTTTGTTTTGTCCCTGTAGTCAGCAAAAAATGATATCACAGGTCTTCAAGAGGTCTGTGATAAAATTGAAGAAGTGGTCCTTGCAGCTGAAGGACTGACTGAGGTCACTACAGCAATGAAGGACCTGTTGACGCTTGCTACCAACAGTTGTTGCATCCCTACTCATCCATTCAGCAAGACTCACTGAATCATATGAGTATTGTACAGTTAATCTTCTTAAGTGGCAAGTGTTTCTTTTTTTGACCTGTTTAATTTACAAAATTGCTATTAAGAAACAACAGAATAATATTTCCATTCTTGCATATGTTTAAAGTACTATAAACTTTTTTGCAGCTTATTATGAGCCCATGCATAGTATCTGTTCTTGTTTTTGAATCCTTTTTTGCCCAAAATAATTGTGGAGCAAACAGACTCTAATGTGTAATCTTGCATGTTTTTTCCTTTCTGCAACAAATAACAGGAACAATGGTGCAACTAGTGATTGCCATACGCTGCAAGAGTTTTGTCGGCTGCAAGACTTGTGTTGACCAGTGGATGATCTCTTTGAGCCAGTGTCTCATGTGCAGGGCAGACAACTTACCAGTTAATGTACACAATGTGGCTGGTCTTGACAATGTGCTTTCTGTTCTGGCAGACAGAATCAAAGTTGATTAGTTCTTTTGTGTGATGTAATATTTACTGAGGACACATAAAACAACATAATTCAGTCGTTTTCTCATGCTCTGTGTAATTTTTCATGTTCCGTGTAATATTTGCTCATAATAATGTTCTAATATTCCAGTATTTTAAGATTTAATTTAGGGCACAGAATGAAGGTCAGTGAGCCTTTTTTTCTGCCTAATTTTCCAGTCGTCTGCAGTACTTTCTCAAACCTATTAAGTGCTTAAATTGTAATTTCAGTTTTAGTACCGTGACACCAAAGAAATCCAGGGCTTATTTTTATTATTATTATTATTATTTATTAATTTTCTTTCATGGATTTCATATTTTTCCACTGTTGGCAGATTTTTTCTTAAACATGCCATTTTACTGATTTTGACAGTAAAGTTCATCTCAAATGTTCTACGATTGTTTGGTTGTAAATCCATTTACTTTCATTTTAATGTGTATTGTTTGTAATGTAATCAGATAAAGCAATGCATTCTGAGAAAAGTGCATAGTTATATAGTTAACAGCATTATCAAATAGAACTGAGTAGTCAGGGTAACCTTCTGCAAAATGCTCTTCTGCCAATATCTTGTCTTCGTCTGAAAGGAAGGGGTCCGTTCCAAAGCAAGACACTCTGGACAGTGCGGAGCCAACATCTGCCTGGTACATGTCAGCTGCCTGGGATGCATGTGGCAACAGCTCTTCTGGTATTTTTTTAGGGCACCCATCTGCTAAACTGTTAGGTATCCCCTTGCCTATAAACACAAAGTCAGCTGTAGCTTATTTACATATGATTATAATTACATAAAAATGTGAGAATTATGAAACTCACCAGGGATTCTGTGTGCGTTCCATGCTTGAATAACTCTTCTCATACCAATTTTGCATACTTCACCAGTTAGGTTAGGTCTCACAATATCTGGTGAGGTTGTCATCCATGTCAATCATCTCTTGATCCATCAGTTGCACCAAAGCCTCCTTCAGTGGGTAATTTACCCGGCTGTTGATCTCAAGCCACATTCATTCTATAGTATGGTTCTGTTGTCAGAAATGAGGTCATTTCAAAATAATGTAATATGTTTTATGTAGATGAGAGTGGGACACACACTAATGCAAGCTCAAACAGAATTTTTATGTAGCTAGCTGGTTCAAGTCGCATACCTTTCATATTCCCATAGCAACGTCTTCTGTAAATTTTCAAAGCAGATATTTCTCCAGATTCACAAAGAAGACTGTTGTTTTTAATACCATAAAAGCAGCTTTTTCATCTGTTTTCATATCAACAGACAAAGTGAAGGATACCTTTGTTGATTTGAGTTTGGAGATACGGTTGCCTTTCCAAGTTATGTCTGTATTGAGAGAGCATCTCCTGCATGTAGAGGGACAAGTAGAACTCTCTGCCATGGTCTACCCTGATTTGGTCCCACATTCCATATCCAAGAACTGCTGGTCTGTAAAATAATAAATTACAAAACTCAGTTTTCTAGTATCATCTCAACCATTTAAAATGAATAGACCAACTGTATAATATTACAATGTATACAATTACTGATGTATTTAGGTATGCAGGCTACTACACCTCTTGCAGTTAGACTATTTAAATAGAAACTAATTTTAAGCCATACTAACCTGTACAATTGTTCATATATTGTCAGGTTATTTTAGACAGGCATAGTTGCATGAGCAACAACCTTACTGCTGTACCCATCTATTGCAAGAACACAAGTGACTCCAAACATCACCAGTTTCTCATTCTGGTCTATGTGGAGTTTGTGCCCCATGTATTCTGCGTTGTAGGGAACGGGATTAAGGTTACGAGAGCCCTATGAATAAGAAGAAGCCTAATATCATCTAAATACACAAGACCACAATACAATTACGTGTGCCCAAATTAATCCTAATCACAGTAAATACAGCCTACTTGATATTGTGCTTCATGATAAGGACGATGAATTGATCTTAAAACGTTCCCGACCCGTCGTTCACTCACATGCACTCCCACTGAAGCAAGGTAACCAGTCATTAACTTTCGGCCATAACTTGCCCGTCTGATTAAATACATACATACATACATACATACATACATGTATATGAATGAATGCAGCATTATGCAGCACGTAGCAAAAAATGACATTAAACAAATAAAACGGGCATGTTAAAAGTAAATAACTAAACAATTAGGTTACTAGAAATCTGTGACGAAACAGTAAGCTCTGATCCATATGCCTACATATAAGCTATTTAGTCCCTTTTGGAAGAAAATGTATCCCTGCCTCATTTATTTATATTTGGATTCTTCTATTTAATCAGGCACATAAAATTCATAATAGAAAAACAAACCTAAATGGTGTCATTTTGATTTTTTAAAGTCACTAAAAACAGAACGTAAAAAGAATAAGACTTGATTTTTATTTTTCTATTTTCATTTCAGAATAGAAAATCAAATGGACAGAAGACACACAGACCTTTTTCAGGGAAGGCCTTGATTATTTCAGCAAGACAATGCAAACCAAATTCTGCATGTATTATAACAGCATTGCTCTGTATTAAAAGAGTCTGGGTGCTAAACTGACCTGCCTGCTGTCACCACTTAAAACATTTGACACATTATAAAATGAAAAATACGACAAAGGAAACTGTTGAGCAGCTGAAATCCTATGTTAAGCAAAAATAGGAAACCATTCCACTTTCAGAACTAGAGCAATTGGTCTCCTCAGTTCCCAAACGCTTACACAGTTTGTTAAAAGAAGAGGTGATGAAACACAGTGGTAAACATGCCCCCATCCCAACTTTTTTGAAACATGTTGTTGGCATCAAATTCAAAATGGGCTTATATTTTTCAAAAAACAATAAACTTTCTCAGTTTCAACATTTGATTTGTTGTCTTTGTCCTATTTTCGATGAAATATAAGGTTTGAATGATTTGCACAATACTGAATTTTGTTTTTTTATTTACATTTTGCACAGCGTCGCAACCTTTTTTGGAAATGGGGTTGTAGACAGAATCAGCATTTTGTAGTTTTCCATTAGCATATGGATAAGTCCTAAGTCAAACCACTTTTTGTATAATTGCCCTATCACACACTTTTTTTGTTATACTGTCAAATTTCAAAGTTTGCATGTTTTGTCCTGTGTATATATTTTCTCCCACGATATCACTCTCATTTGAATTACAGGCTGCTGAAAGTAGTAGTCATTGTAGGCTACACTAGAGAAGCTGGTGTTGTTGTATAATAGTGTATAGTTATAGTAGTAGCTTTACTTTTATGTAACTTGCATAAACGTGTAGGATTGGAGTTTTAACCTGTAGCATCACTGTTGCATTCAAAAAAAATAAATAAATAAATAAAAATAAAATAAAAAAATCAGATTCTGACCACTTAATCATGTAAATCACAGGACTCCTTTGAATGCACGTTTGAATAAAAACAATGAGGGGAAAGCAGAGCTCAGATGTCTTCTTCTGATTTAATGTACTTCCAATGCACTTCAGATTCATATACATAGTGTCTTTTAACTTATGAACATGAACAAGAAAGTATGTATTCATAAGAATAGACAAATATTTTAATAAAAATATTCAGATACTATATTAGAAAATATATAATGGGTACAATCCACAGCTATTTTGTAAATCTTCAGGTGTGCACAAATGATTCTGCTTGTTTATTAAATTGCTTTCTGTCTTCAAACAATTCATCAGGTAAGTTCCTGCTTTGTTGAAATAAAAAACTGCAACCACACCAGTCCTTTACGGATAAGACTGGACACCCCTGATACATGCAAATTGTACGTGTTCACTCACCCAAGTGTTTCAGTGTGTTTCAGCTCGAACCTCCACCCATAGACCAGAATTCATGATGCGTTCCCATATGGAAAATATTTTTGCAATGTATAAAAATGGCCAAAAATGTATTTGTTAAATATATATTTAAATGCATTTATTTATATTATTTCAAGAGTGTGTAGTTTTCAACAGGAGAGCCACATTAACAGCAAATATGCAAAGGCCTACAATTTTAGCATAACTCTGAAAACTATGTAGTGTACGTCCACAATGCAGCTAATACAAAGCTAGCTCCCTCTCCATCACTGTTCTGACTTTCAGTTGAATTACACTCCAAGCAGTGATGAGAAGTACGAGTAACTTTGAGATTGAATGCTCTGAAAAAGTGAGAAATCCGTTACTTTAAAATGGAAGTTATCAGTCCAAAGCTTGTTATGAATCAGCAGTGATACGGTCTGTAAAGTGAAATGTAAAGTGAGCTGGTTTGATGTTATGCATGAGACTTCTATATAAGCTGGCATCAAAGACAGCCCAGCAAGAGCATGATAACACCAAAGAGAGGTATGATAGGAAGGTGCATAGAGCTGAATTAAACCTAGGACGCAGTGTGCTGACAGAGATTTTTAATAAATATTCCTTTAATCAGTAATCAAATAGATTAAATATTGTAATCAATAACCAAATGAGTAGTATTGGCTAACGGAGAATATTAATTCTCTCACAAGGGGAAGGCCTTAGTCTGTCTGCATAGGAAATTCAAGACACAGGAAAGCCCCTGGGTTCACACAGAGGCCTGTGTGTACTTACTGACCCAGTGAAGAGTGGGGCAAGTTGACCTTGAAAGGTAAAGCAGACTGGTAAAAAATGGCTGCAACCAGTACAGCAGGGACAATGAGCAGGGAGAATTAAATATGGATGATTGTGTATGATATAAACAGTGTTATGGTAGTAAATGTTAGTCATATGCTGTTCATGTACATGAATCACTATCACTTAGCACAGATGCTAACATGTTTAATGACCTGGAACCTTGTATGAGTAGCCTGCAATATTCATGAGTAGCAGTACGTCATGCTAGTGAACTAAGAAACTAAACCATTTGGGGTGGTTTTGTTCAAGTTTTCTGAGTTACTTCAGTTGTATTGAGTGTTTTACTCTTGTTGAGGATACTAAAAGTAGCCCTAGTGTAACTAAGAGGTCCTGTACAATCGAATGCATTGCAAGAGCTCAGTGTACAGCCACATTTTCAGAGCTGACCCAATGTGCACTGTTTTAGTTACAGCTAGTGGTTCCACACCCTGGTCCTGGAGAACCTCCACCCTGCACATTTTAGTGATTTGATTGCTCCCAACATACTTGATCCAACTAATCAGTTCACTAAGCTCTTCCTGAGTGGAACTGGGTGTTAAAGCAGGAAAATACTAAAATGTGCAGGATAATCGAAACTTCAGGATCAGGGTTGGGAACCTGTGGTTTAGGCCAATATAACGAAACTCAAGGTTGCAAAATAATGGACAATCTCATGGTAAACTTACTGTTTTCTTTTCATTAGTTGAACCAAAATAATGAGCCGCTCACTTTGACCTTAGGAGAAAACTCAAACAGGAGATCATCTACACCAATACCATGATCATCACCAGAAATAAGCCAGGATGCAACAGAAACAGAACAGCAGCCTTCAACTACGCTAGAGGTAAATGACCTACAATAACACTGTGTATGGCCTAAAAGTTGATTTATTTTATAACATATAAGTCAAGTAAATTATAACACACACAGCAGCATAAAGTGAATCCATAAAACCAACATTAGTGTCTATACAGCCCTTAAGCTCTTTTCAAAAACACCTTAAAAAGGGACAAATTCACCCTATGGGACTAAGTGTGAGGACTTCCTCACTTCCACAGTATTCAGTCTCAGTCTCCACCTATTACAACAATAACCAACTTCCAATCTTCTATCACAACTTGACCCCCAGCCCACCCTTCCACATTCCTCCAGTTCACACCCCACCAGTGAACCAGATAACACTTGCATCCTTTCTTGAGGACAAGCAGGCTTTTCTAAATCACTCACTATTTTCCCCAATCCGTCCTTCTCCAGAGGAAGGCTAAATTCATCTTTTTTTTTGCTTTTTGTGCATGTTTCTGCACTAGTTTATCACAAGATGTGAAGATTTTTCATTTTTGCACTGTGTGCATTCATATGCAGAAAAGATTATCGAATGTTACCAGTTACTAGATGTGCAATTACAGTAGTTGTTATAAGAATTAGTGGGTCAAGCATATTTTATGTCATGAGTCCTGGCGAGGATCCGGACTCGATCTCCCAGAATCCTCTAGGAGATCACATGACTTCTACACTTCCTTTGGACTCAGAAACTCATATGGACTCAATCTCCCAGAATCCTCTGGGAGATCAGCTGACTCCAGACTTCTCCTCACGCTCCTATCAGCATTCTAGATCACCGGAATACTGATGTGTGACACCTGTATGTTTAATCATATGACCTTCTTAGTTTAGCTAATAAGCCCAGGCTTTAGCCATAGACAGTTGCGAGGTATTGTTTCGTTTACGAACAACTGAGCGTTCTATCTGTTGTATACTTCTGTGAATGACATGTATTTTTGTTTCTCTGACTCTGTTTTTGCTCTGCCCTTTGGATTGTTTTCCCTGGATCTCTGCTTACTGTTTTTTGACCTTTTTGCTTGTTTTTCGACGACGACCTTGGATTCTGATTTAACCAGTAAAGCCTCCTTCTTGTTTTTTATCCGCAAGCATCTGAATTCTGTTAACTCATTACAATCTTCATCTATTGTGTTAAGTTGAATGTTTTTACATCACTTTTCTGTAAGGTGAAAGCACTGACAATTTTTTTTTATTTGTGTTAATTAAATATATTTTGGCACATCATATTTTGTTTTTGTATTTTCACCCAAAGTGAAAAATAAATATGAAAAAACAAAAACAAATGATTGCAAGGTCAAAATTGAACGTGTCTTTTTTTCCATAACAAGTCTATTCCATTTGTGAGCTGCCTGTAAAACTGTTGCGTTAGTGATTCCCTGATTTACAGTGGATCTGCAACATCCTGTGTCTCGTCCTTTCTTCTGTTAACACAAGGTGCAGCTTGAGAAGGTTCAGCGTAGTCCTCCTCGTGCATCTAACACAAAATGTGAGGAGTGCAGCAGGCATCAGTGCAGTGAAGACTGCAGAGATGTCCACATGAAGGTGTTTTGCCAGGCACCTTCACCTCCCCTTAAGCCTGTCAAATGCACACTCACCAGTCATCTGTGCCCTGCTGCGTCACTCACTGAGGTAGCACTGATCTTCTGTTAGGTTGCCATTTTCACCATATCCCTTAAGTAGCCAGCCACAAAGTGGATATACAGGGTTTCCTAGCAGCATGACTGACACACTGGTGTGATTTATGTCTTCAGTGTCATAAAATGACAAAGCACGTCCAATAGCATTAAACCAGCCTGTATGTATCGACAGACTTTATGTGATAAAAATGTATTCAGATATCATCACTGTTATGGAATCATTATGCAAGTGAATACAAACAGCAGCACAACAAAAGTGACAACAGTACAGCTTACCTGTCTATTTTAGAATGTATTCCAAAATGATTTAAAAATAATGGCAGGAATTTATAACTGATTTATATCACTTCAGTTTTTTAAAGTTACATCCTATTTTCTGGCCTAAGTTGGTCTACTGAAAGTAAATGGAGTGTGCTTTTTATGTAGATAGAACAGACACCTACATTTGGAAAAAGTTCTTCTGTCTGCCAGTGTATATGTAAGAATTTCTCAGGACCCCAGTATTGTGGACACTTCCCAGCAATCCTATGTTGATATATCTGAAGCTGTTACACAGACATAAAGAAATTAAATATACATGAAAATTGTGCAAGGTACAGTGACAGTAATAACGCCCAATAACAATCAAATGTGGAAAAGATTAAACAGTAATGGAGCTGTGGTGATTCTGACATCCCTAATCAAATGGCGTTTTGTTGATTTTCACTAGAGGTCACTTCCTTGGTGTAGTTTGATCAGCCATGTCTAGTAACTCAAAGCTATCAATCAAGCCCACTGAAGACTTTGCAACACCAAATAGAGGTAGGTGTGTGGTAGCAGACCCTGTCGCAAGCCAATACATCCCAACTACCAGACGTTTTTTGACAGTGATAGCTTTCCTACACCTTGCTATCCTTGTTTTAATGCACTGATAGAGGTACTCCAATGTAGGCCTTGACATCTGAAAAGTTCTTTACATACTGTTTCCCATTCACATCCCCATTTACCCATTCACATCCTGGTTTGTGCTGGCTCTTCTCCCAAACCTGTACATTTCTCAGTGCAGCTGTGCCAGCAGTAGCTACAAAAACAGCAAAAGCTGACAATCTGGCCTTTTCTTTTTTTTGCCTTCTCGATCTGATCATGTACAGCTGACAAGCTGTTTGCTGAGCATAAAATCAGAATTGAGCAATGCAGCTTGTAATGTGAACATAGCCAATGTTTACAATTTCTTAACCGTAAAGTTTTAAATAGTTTTGTCATTTTTAAATTGAACATTTTTATTCCAATGCTTATTAAAATGTAAGTTTAAAAGTATCATCAATGTAGTTTTTTTTTACTGCTTATTTACAGGAATTAATAAACAACAAACAACCTACTTTTCACTCAGTTCACTGTATGTAACAGAGTAACATTCACCTATGAGAGGGAGAAAAACTCAGACTGAAGCAGAACCTTAAAACATGGTCACTCTGTAAAGACATTAAATAAGACGCATAAAAAACAATATATTAACTATCAAATCAGTTTATAGCTGCACAACTTGCACGTTTAGTTTTAAACTAATGCAGTGCTTTAGGGGAACAATGACAACAGCAGCATGTAAGAGACAGCAGGAGAGGGCTGGAGAGTAATGTGTATGTCTGTCTGTCTGCCCTGCGATGGACTGGCGACCTGTCCAGGGTGTATCCTGCCTTCCGCCCAATGACAGCTGGGATAGGCTCCAGCACCCCACCGCGACCCAGAAGGATAAGCGGTTTAGATGACGGACGGACGGACATTTTATGTTGGCCGCCATTTAATAAAAGCAATAAGCCACTTGAGGCTGTGCGTTACGGCGAACACCCTTCCCCCTCATAAAATCGCAGTAACGCACAGCCTCTCGTGGCTTATTGCTTTATTATACAACCAACTTACCTACCGATTTAATTAAATGTAGGCTTTCTTTTGTATGTGGGGCGGAAAACTACAACAGGAGATATTACACTAGAGTAGGACATATTAGTTCATCAACCTCAAAAAGCGCTCCTGTCCACTGAAACAGTTCATATTAGTTCATAATCAACCACAATAAACACTCATATATGCTAGAATATGAGACATTAGTCCATGAAAAGACTGATTCTATTCACTAGTATACAAATGTACTTCACAATTACATATCTTCCTCCTGTGAAAACAATAGGTACAATTTTTGGAGCCTAGATTAGGGGATATTATTCCCTAAACAACCTCTATAAACATTCTAGAAGACTACACTAAAATATTAGTGCATGTAAAACCTCAATAAAGAGTCTTAAATTGTAGGACAGGGCATATTTGTCTGTAAACAACCTCAATAAATACTCCTAAATACTAAGATAGGACATATTAATCTGTAAATAACCTCAATAAACATTTCTATATACTAGGAGATATTAGTCCTCACACAACCTCAACAAGAACTGCTTAATACTAAAACGAGATATCGTTCCATAAACAACCTCAAAACACTTCTATAAACCAGAAAACCACAAACAAGCTCAGTAAATGCTCAGTAAACTGTCACTGGGGTGGTACCCTAAAGAGAACGTCTTCAGTACCTTTACTTGGGGAATGTAATAGAACCAAATTCTGTTGTAGTAATATTTTGTAAGTAGCATTAAGTCCATAAACCCTTACTGAAGTCTTCACTCCAGACTTTTTATTTTATGTTTCTGTTTTAAAACAGATTTAAATATGTAACTTTTCCCTGAACATTTCGTAAAGGTACACATTGGCCCTTAAGTTCATTGTTGTACATTTAATGGTACATTTGTTATATAGTTTGTACTTTAATTAACAAAAATGTACCTGCACAGCACCTTTTCTGACAGTGTCCATAAACAACATTAACAAACGCTCCTATATACAAGAATAGGACACTGAGTGGATTCATTCCGAGCAGACATTAGTTACACTGATTCAGAGCGTTGAATGCAAAGAAACTTTCAATCTATGCCATGTTTGTAAGTAGAAGAGGAATTTTATTATGGTTTGAATTTGATGGAGTTTTTTGTACATACATCCACATTGTTTTGTGGAAAGAAAATCCTTCTGTCGTATTTTTCCAGTAATTCGTACCAGAAGGAGATAAAAGCTAATGAAGGTCTGGTCTTGAAGAGGAGGGTTTTGTAATTGACTCGGTCTCGCTTTCATTTGGACTCGCCCTCGACTCAGTCTCGGCTAGTCATGGTGTTTTTGCATATATACTACTAAACTATAGCCAAAAGTAGTTCAGTAGTTTCATGCTGAAAATATTAATCCACAAACAGCCTTAATAAACACTCCTGAATGAATACTTTTGCATATATCTGCCTATTTAGCCTACAGCAGTTCGGCCCCGCCCATTCATGCTTAAATTATGAGGAATGTTTTAATCAGGCTGCTTTCTGAATGAGGCACAATGCAGGGAACCCAATCAGAACAGAGCTCATTTACAAATATCATTTTTAATGAATTTTAAAGTAAAAAAGCTGTTTAATTGTAAGTAGAGATGAAACGATATTAAAATTTCATATCACGATTATCATGACCAAAATTATCACGATTATCGGTATTATCGCGATATTGTTCAAATGTGTTAAAAAAAGTAAAATAAATAAAAAAATAAATACTGATACACAAACTGAAACTCGTTTCACCAACTTTTATATTAACACAAATAGAATTGGCAGCAATATGCACTTTTTGTTTGCATAAACATTAAAAAATAAGGTCAATACATTTTTAGTATTACTTTTGTATTACTTACGATACTTGTAATACTCTGTAAACAAAATAATAGCAAATGTATTATTATTACTGTTATTATTATTACTGCTATAATAATAATAATAATAATAATAATAATTATTATTATTATTATTATTATTATTATTATTATTATTAATATTGAAAATAATAATAATATTAAATCGCGGCCAACTCTGAGGTGCGTCTTAATGGAAAATTACTACTTCTAAGACATGTTGCACTCGGGGGATTTCTTTCCTAACTGCAATTGCAGCATTATTGTGCCGTTGTGGCGCTGAACCCCTAATCAATACCAGGAAAAACAAAATCACAGAGGAATTGCGTGACCGCGCTGTGAGCTGCAGACAGTGTAGAACTCACTCAGTGTGAGTTCACCTGTGGAGCTGCTTCTCTAAAAGCATTTTAAAACTAAAACATAACTTAAAATTAATGCGCATCTGAGCTGCGGCAGAAACACTCGTAAAGTTTAATCTCTGAAACACAGCGTTTACTCGCGCAAGGTCCCGTCTCAAAGCACACTATCTTCCCTATGTAGTGCACTTCGTGGATCATGAAATAGCAAATCCTTCACCCAAAGAGTGCAAGAAATGTTCGACTAAGTCATCTATAATCAACATTAACAACAGGTTACAATTTCCCTATTTAAAACTCAGCTGCTGGTTAATGATGATCGTGTTTGTTTGAACAGTAGCGCACTATGTAGGGGACACTGAGTGATTTGAGACGGTGTTATTCTCAGACAGTAAACACTACAAGCGAGACGAGAAAGGGGAGCTGTGCAGATTGAACTTTTGCAGCGTCTCGTTCCAGAGCTCATTTTGGAGACTCTGCTCCACAGAAATACGTGTTAAAAGCTTTAGTTTCGATTCACAGTTGATTCACCGATTGTTTTTCTTTTTTTTTGACGCTAAAAGCTTCATTTTATATTATTAACGAACCATAAACATAAGTTAAACCACACAAACCATGACATTTCTTCTATTTCGAAGTCCCCACAGACTTTTCCGTTAAAGTTAACCTCGCATTCTTGCAAGTAGCGGGTGGTGGTCGCGAAGATGACTCGTAAGGTTTGATGTGTTGCCCCCTTTCGCCACTGTTTTCTTTAGGCCTGTTCTGCAGACAGGGTGGTCATCTTCAATTAACTTTCCTTCTGCATCCTTATAAAACCCAAAACATGACCAAACGTCAGACTTGGTCTTCTTAGAATCGACCGCGGTTTTAACGATACTTTAAAGTTCAAACGGTACTACTAACCGTCATTAATTTTACCGCGGTTTACCGTGAAACCGTAAGGTATAAAGAGAGTTTAGAAAATAATCATGTAAAAAAGGAATAATGACTGTTTTAGTACATGAACCCACACAAATATTATGAGACGTTTTGTCACTTATTCAAGTGGCTTCATCAGTTTATATGGACTATTTCAGACTCTGCATCTTCCTTTATGACATCACTTCTTTATGACATCATTTAGAACTATCAGAAAACTGAGCGTCTCATTCTGAGTGTGTGATTCTCTTCAACAGGTGACGGTAAGTAAGTCTCCTCCTCCTGATTTCCTGCAGTAATATGAAGTTATTTCACTTAATAGGACTGTATTATGTACAATTAGTCAAATCTTTTATGTTTTAACTGATTTCAGCACCATTTAAATGGTCACTGAAAGCTGTGTTTGTTTATTAGTACTATCTTAATCAGTCTTCATTTATTTATTTAAATCATGTTTTAATGAAGCCTTATTAATAGCAAATTTAGATTTAATTTGTATTTTTTCTTTTGATATTTTAATTTTATGTAGTATGGAGCGTGTTAGAGCAGGAAAAGACTGAACAGTGCAGAGAAAAACAAACTGCTAGACTGTAACACTGAAACAGCAAGACTGCCTACTTGGTGAGTGCAAACCTGTTTACAGGGGAGTTTAGCTCATGGTTATTCATTTATTTATTTTTTTAATGTTTGGTAAAACTTCACAACAGCAATAGTTTCTAAGATGTTTATTATCTTTTACTGTGTATTTAACTCATCATAAAGCAGTCCAGTCTGTAGAGCTATTAATCATTCATTAATATATTAACGTCACTGCATAAGAAACATATACGTTATTACTGTATAGTAAACTCAGGAATTTAGTTGCTCCTCACTAGTTGTGAATATACTATCTGTTATACTACCTATTTAATATTTACATTTAGGCTTTCTTTTGTATGCAGGGATGAAAACTAGAATAGGAGATATTACACTAGAAAGATAGATATTACATTGGAATAGAAGATATTACTCCATCGATAAACAATCATTAATGTCAGAATGGGAGATATTATTCCATACATAACTTAAATAAATACTCTTATACACTAGAATAGGAGATATTCATCTATAAACATCTTCGATAAATGTTTATATATATTAGAATAGGAGATATTGGTCCATAATCAACCTATCAGTGCTAGAAGATAAACAAGTGTGATTAAATCATCACAAAGATGAAAACTGTCTAATAGGAAAAGAGCTGAGGGACATTCCAGTTGGACGGCCCTCAACTTTTAATTTATCTCATTAACTCAGAATTCCTGCTTTGTGAAATTCTCTCAAGCAGTTGGGCACTTAGCATTCCAGTCCGAGTGCAGTATCTGACAACAATGAAGGACAAAGGAAAGAAAAGAGGAAAAAGTGGTATTGTCCACAAAAGGGGAGGTGTGTGTGGTCAAGTCTACTGGCCTGAGAATAATAACAATCCTGTCCAACAGTGATGCAGATACAGAGTTGGGCATTTAGCATTCCTCTCTGAGGTCATTAAACTATACGATGATGAAAAATAAAAAGAGAAATAATTAAACACAAAAGTAAAACTCAAATGAAGAAACACAAAAAAAAAATAATATTTATGATATGGGGAGTATTTCACAAATCAAGATTGCTCAGTTTTGACACATAATTTAAGCCTAAAGGTCTTTGTACCTTCTGTTCATCTGATCAAATTTTCATTTCAAAATCCAGTTTTGAGAAACAGGAAATGGGTCGATTCTCATATTTGGATCTCTTATATTGTCAGTGGAAAATCAAGAAATAGACTCTTTTTACAATTTCATGAAGTAATTATAAAATGAAATAACAAACAAACGACAATAGAATAAAGGGTTGATGTTACTCCTCCAAATTATCCTAAAATAAACTCCTATGATCACAGGGGGGCAGATATCAGGTGGCTGCAGTAAAAAATTATGCAGACAGGGAAGATCGAGCTTTATGACTGAAATGGACCAACCAACGTCTTTATTAGGTTAAACTAAACTATCACTGTGAGACTCTGTGTTTGGCTTTAGATGCTGTTCTGCTGTTTATATTAAACTAATCCATTGCTGTGATACTGTTTGGCTTTCAGTGCTTTTCTGATGTTTATATTAAACTATCGCTACTAGACTCTGTTTGGCTTTCGATGCTGAGGTGCTGTTTACATTAAGCTATAAAATCTTTTATCTTAAAACTGATTTCAACAACATTCAATTGGTCTCCGAGAGCTATGTGTGTTTGTTAATACAGTTCTAGTCAGTCTTCATTTAGTTATTCATGTCTTGTTTTAAATCTTATAAACGCCAAGTTTATTTTGATTTTATTGGTATTTTTTTTATTTTATTATTTCAATTTCATGTAGGATGAAGGGTGTTAGAGCAGGAAAAGACTGAACAGTGCAGGAAAAACAAACTACTAGACTGTAAAACAGAAACAGCAAGACTGCCTACTTGGTGAGTACAAACCTATT
This sequence comes from Colossoma macropomum, assembly GCF_904425465.1. Classification (NCBI taxonomy): domain Eukaryota; kingdom Metazoa; phylum Chordata; class Actinopteri; order Characiformes; family Serrasalmidae; genus Colossoma; species Colossoma macropomum. The sequence continues at coordinate 11,997,082 of NW_023494796.1, read as the reverse complement.
TACAGGTGAGTTTAGCTAGTGGTTATTTATTTATTATTTATTTTGTATATTTTGGTAAAACTTCAAAATAGCAGTAGTTTATGAGATGTTTGTGAGCTTTTACTGTGTAATTAAATAATCAAAAGTTTTCCAGTTTGTATTGTTATTAATCATTAATTAATATATTAAAATCATGTCATAAGAAACATATACACTATTACTATGTAATGAACTAATCAAGAATTTAGCATTCCACTACCTGCTCGGTCCTCTTTACTTACTACAATGCATATGAAGAGTTGGACATTTCGCATTCCACTCCGAGGGTGTTTCTCTGTCCCACAAACTATACACGAACAATTGAGAAACAGATAAAGGAAAAAAATAATAGAAAGTGGTATTGTCCCCAGAAGGGGGGGTGTGTGGTGTGGTCAATTTTATTGGCCCGGGAACCATTTAAAAATAAATGTTGAGCATTGTTTTATAGTCTAATAAGTAACTATTATTTAATATGTTAATATGAAGTACTTATAAGCAACTGCTTGCTTTTTTCTTTGTACATACTTAAGATATGCAAAATATCAAGTCTTTCCACTCCACGGACATTCATCTTCCCAATGATGTTGCAGATACGGAGTGGGGCATTTAGCATTCCACTGTCCAAGGTGTTCGTCGTTCCTACTATATTGCATATGCGGATTTGGGAATTTGGCACTCCTCTCTGAGGGCGTTTATCTATCCCATGATGTTGCGTATACCGAGATGGCCATTTTTTGTTCTATTGCACGGTTGTTCAGTTATTCCACAATGTTGCATGTACGGAGTTGGGCATTTGGTTTTCCGCTCCAAGTGCATTCCTTACCACAATACTACATATATGAATTGGGGCATTTAGCATTCCAATCTGAGCATGTTGTGTCATGTGAAAAAGGTATGTTTACTTGGTTGTGCATTTAGCATTTCACCACGCCGGCGTTCAGCTATCCATTGATGTTGCATTTAGCATTCCCCACTGAGGGTGTTTCTTTAACCCAATATGTTGCGTATACAGAGATGGGCATTTAGCTTTCCATTTCTTAGGTTTTCAGTTATTGTACCATGTTGTGTATATGGCATTGGGCCTTTAGGAATCCATTCTGTCATCTTTCAGCTATCCATTAGTGTTGCGCATATGGAGTTGGACATTTAGTATTCCACTCCGAGGGCATTCTTCTATCTCACGATGCTGCATATACCGAGATGGGCATTGTGCAATCCATTTCAGGGGTGTTCAGTTATGCCACAACATTGTATAAACGGAGTTGGGCATTTAGGATTTCACTCCGGGGACGTTCATCTGTCCGATGATGTTGCGGATTTGGAGTTGGGCATTTAGCATTCCATTCCCAGGGCCTTCATCTCTCCCACTGTATCGCATATGCAGAGTTAGGCATTTATAGTTCCTGTCCGATAGTGTTTATCTATCCCATGATGTTGCGTACTCCGAGATGGGCATTTAGCATTCCATTACATGCTTGTTCAGGTATTCCGCGATTTTGCATATACGGAGTTGGGCATTTAGCATTCCCCACCGATGACATTTTTCTATCCCATGATGTTGCGTATACAGAGATGAGCATTTAGCATTCCATTTCTAATATGTTCAATTATTCCACCATGTTGCGTATATGGCGTTGGGCCTTTAGGATTCCATTCTGTGATCTTTCAGCCATCCATTAATGTTGAGGACATGGAGTTGAGCATTTAGCATACCACTCCCAGTGCGTTCGCTTTTCCTGCTATTTTGCATATGCGGATTTTTGGCATTTACCATCCTTCTCCAAGGGCGTTTATCTTTCCTACGATTTGGCGTATTGCGAGATGTGCATTTAGCATTCTATTGCAAAGTTGTTTAGTTTTTCCACAATCTTGCATTTACAGAGTTGGGCATTTCACATTTCACTCCAAAGGCATTTCTCTGTCCCACAATGTTGTGCATAACGAGATGGGCATTTAGCATTCCATTTTAAGGATGTTCAGTTATTCCACGAACTGAGTATTTAGCATTCCACTCTGAGTATGTAAAACTATTCACGAACAATTGAGAAACAGATAAAGGAAAAAAATAATAGAAAGTGGTATTGTCCCCAGAAGGGGGGGTGTGTGGTGTGGTCAATTTTATTGGCCCGGGAACCATTTAAAAATAAATGTAGAACATTGTTTTATGGTATAATAAGTAACTATTATTTAGTACGTTAATATGAAGTACTGATGAGTAATTGCACTCCATTTAGCGTTCCGTCCCACAATATTGCATATATGAATTTTGGCCTTTAGCATTCCAATCTGAGAATGTTCTCTCATTTGACAGTGTTACTTTTATTGATTGCGACATTTAGCATTCGACTTTGCGTGCGTTTGTCTATCCCATGGTTTTCCATTCGATTTGTGAATTGCGCTGTTTGTAGCTAAAATGTCGTTGGAACAGATAGGAAAGGCAGTAAAGCACCGAAACGGTAAGTGTACCACATCCACAGATTATCGCTGAGTGGAATGGTGACGTATAGAAGTGGCCTGATATAACTTACGAAGACATTTTCAACTATTTTGTGTTGTCCCTTGGAGTGGATGGATGTACAGTGCGCAACTACAAAAGCACAGAGGCTCATCAGTATCTCCACAGTGGGAAAGTTGGACGACAATGACCTTGTATTGTTGAAAGCTGATGTGCTACCTAGTCAAAGCAAGACAAGTGTTCATCCTCCCTGGGTTTTTGCCACATCATCCGACATAATCTAGACATTCGGGTGCTCCTGTATCGCAGGACAAGGGAAGTCCTATAGCCATGCTGCTGCGATCCTGTGGAAGGTTAGTTGTGCAAAAGAATGGCTTTGCCTTAGTAGATACAGCTATAATATGCAGATTAAATTTAACAGTTGTTCTGTAACTGGTAATATAATCTGTATAGTTTGTTTCCATACAATTTAGCCAGCTATGCTACTGTTTTTTGATGATCTGTAATCTAAATGCTTTAGCCCATCTTTAAGTCATGGCTTATAGCTTGAAACGCATTGTGTTAGTGTGACATCCATTGATATCTACATCCCATGGTTTAATTTGCTAATTAAGTTTGCTTAATTCAAAGTGATTTTGAAAATTTTATCAGCTGCATAAAGTATTCTTGAACTGTGTATACTAACCTTTGTGTTTTGTCAGTCAACAGAATGTAAATTTCATCTGCTACAGGTAAGTACAAGGTTTAGTCTCGTACTGGAGGCTGCTTGGATGAAGGTAAGTAAGGTGATTCCGGTTATGGTAAAGGTGAAATGTTTTGTTTCCTCACATAGTTTTCTTAATATACATCTAATTCCAACTGACATACTTTTAACTAAGTGTAACAGTTTTTGAGTGACTGTGTGATTCATTAAGCTTGCAGAGGTAAAGAAGACCCATACCACTACAGGGGCTGATGGTTATGGTTCAGAGGGTAGTCTTTTATGTACATTAATGTCTTATGGGATTATTGTTGCAGTATTGAGGGTCAGTGCAGCATGAAGGTAAGTACTGGAAAATTGACCCATTTGTGCCTTGTCTCAGTTTTTTTCCACTAAAACTAAACTAGTCTTGCACCTGAGCACCATTTCATCCATTTTCTGCCTCAACACACTTGATCCAGCTCATCAGCTAATTTTCAAGCCACTCATGAGCTGGATCAGGTGTGTTGAGGCAGGGAACAGTCATACCTGTGCAGGGCAGTGGGTCCCCAGGACCAGAATTAAGAAACACTGTGCTAAACAATATATTAAAATTGTGTTATTTGTATGCATAATTGTTTAACATACACTTTGTTTCAGGTGCAGAATGCTGTGTCTGAAGGACTGACTGGGATGTCCTGCATGAAAAAGCACTGCCAGTGGAACTTCGGGACACAACGAAATTTAGCCTCAAAAAGGCTGAGTGACTGTTTCAAGCAGCACAAAGTAAGTGATGATGCGTCTGAGAAAAAAATACCAGCTGTTACTCCATTATTACCGCCAACTCGTGTGTTCAGCTCCCACAGTGCACTAAAGAAGAGCTTAGAAGGGGCTCATGTACCAATAGGCAGCCTCCTGCACAACGGCATTTCAGCTGAATAAGAACAAGTGTCAGCAGCCACCACGCAGCTCCAGCAACCACATGGTGAGCACGGCCCTGATATGCAGTGCCAGAAATGCATGTCATTTTACAATTTATACGTCAGTCTAGATGAGTTTAAAAACACAAGTTTAGAAGAGGTCATTCAAATACAGACTGCCTCTCATATCTAATATTTGAAGTGCTATAAGGAGATGGGCATTTCACATTCGATTTCAAGGACGTTCAGTTATTCCACGACATTGCATATACAGAGCTGAGCATTTGGCATTCCACTCTGAGTATGTAAAACTCTCCGCAAACAATTAACGAACAGATAAACAAAAAAATAGTAAAAAATATGGTATTGTCCCCAGAAGGGGGGGTGTGTGGTGTGGTCAATTTTATTGGCCCGGGAACAATTTTAAAATAACTGTAGAACATTGTTTTATGGTACTATAAGTAACTATTATTTGGTACTTTAATATGAAGTACTGATAAGTAATTGCACTCCATTTAGCGTTCCGTCCCACGATATTGCATATAAGAATTTCGGCATTTACCATTCCAATCAGAGAATGTTCTCTCATTTGACAATGTTTCTTTTATTGAATTTGACATTTAGTATTCGATAAGTTAACATGAAGTACTGATAAGTAATTGCTTGCTTTCTGCTTTGTACATACTTAATATACACAAAATATCAAGTCTTTCCACTCCGATGACGTTCATCTGTCGGATGATGTTGCGGATATGGAGTTGGGCATTTAGCATTCCACTCCCAGGGCGTTCATCTCTCCCACTATGTTGCATGCCATAACAAGCTTGTTCAGTTATTCCACAATGTTGCATGTACGGAGATGGCCATTTAGCGTTTCACTCCAAGTGCATTCCATGCCACAATATTGCATATATGAATTGGAGCATTTAGCATTCCAATCTGAGTATGTTCTGTCATGTGAAAAAGTTACGTTTATGTAGTTCGGCATTTATTATTCGATTTCGAGAATGTTCAGTTATTCCACGATGTTGCATATACAGAGTTGAGCATTTAGCATACCACTCTGAGTATGTAAAACTCTCCACAAACAGTTAAGGAACAGATAAAGAAAAAACAGTAAAAAGTGGTATTGTCCCCAGAAGGGGGGGGTGTGTGGTGTGGTCAATTTTATTGGCCCGGGAAAAAATTTAAAAGTAAATGTAGAACTTTGTTTTATAGTACATTAAGTAACTATTATTTAATACATTAATATAAAGTACTGATATGTAATTGCTTGCTTTATGCTTTGTACATAATTAATATACACAAAATATCAAGTCTTTCCACTCGACGACGTTCTTCTGTTCGATGATTCTGCCGATATGGAGTTCAGCATTTAGCATTCCACTCCCAGTGCGTTCATCTCTCCCACTCTATTGCATATGCGGAGTTGGGCATTTATCGTTCTTCTCCGAGGGCGTTTATCTCTTCCACAATATTGCGTATACCGAGATGGGCATTTAGCATTCCACTCTAAGCGTGCAAAGCTCTCTGCAAACAATTAAGGAACAGGTAAAGAAAAAAAAATATATAAAGTGGTATTGTCCCCAGAAGGGGGGGTGTGTGGTGTGGTCAATTTTATTGGCCCGGGAACCATTTAAAAATAAATGTTGAGCACTGTTTTATAGTCTAATAAGTAACTATTATTTAATATGTTAATATGAAGTACTTATAAGCAACTGCTTGCTTTTTTCTTTGTACATACTTAAGATATGCAAAATATCAAGTCTTTCCACTCCACGGACATTCATCTTCCCAATGATGTTGCAGATACGGAGTGGGGCATTTAGCATTCCACTGTCCAAGGTGTTCGTCGTTCCTACTATATTGCATATGCGGATTTGGGAATTTGGCACTCCTCTCTGAGGGCGTTTATCTATCCCATGATGTTGCGTATACCGAGATGGCCATTTTTTGTTCTATTGCACGGTTGTTCAGTTATTCCACAATGTTGCATGTACGGAGTTGGGCATTTGGTTTTCCGCTCCAAGTGCATTCCTTACCACAATACTACATATATGAATTGGGGCATTTAGCATTCCAATCTGAGCATGTTGTGTCATGTGAAAAAGGTATGTTTACTTGGTTGTGCATTTAGCATTTCACCACGCCGGCGTTCAGCTATCCATTGATGTTGCATTTAGCATTCCCCACTGAGGGTGTTTCTTTAACCCAATATGTTGCGTATACAGAGATGGGCATTTAGCTTTCCATTTCTTAGGTTTTCAGTTATTGTACCATGTTGTGTATATGGCATTGGGCCTTTAGGAATCCATTCTGTCATCTTTCAGCTATCCATTAGTGTTGCGCATATGGAGTTGGACATTTAGTATTCCACTCCGAGGGCATTCTTCTATCTCACGATGCTGCATATACCGAGATGGGCATTGTGCAATCCATTTCAGGGGTGTTCAGTTATGCCACAACATTGTATAAACGGAGTTGGGCATTTAGGATTTGACTCCGGGGACGTTCATCTGTCCGATGATGTTGCGGATTTGGAGTTGGGCATTTAGCATTCCATTCCCAGGGCCTTCATCTCTCCCACTGTATCGCATATGCAGAGTTAGGCATTTATAGTTCCTGTCCGATAGTGTTTATCTATCCCATGATGTTGCGTACTCCGAGATGGGCATTTAGCATTCCGTTACATGCTTGTTCAGGTATTCCGCGATTTTGCATATACGGAGTTGGGCATTTAGCATTCCCCACCGATGACATTTTTCTATCCCATGATGTTGCGTATACAGAGATGAGCATTTAGCATTCCATTTCTAATATGTTCAATTATTCCACCATGTTGCGTATATGGCGTTGGGCCTTTAGGATTCCATTCTGTGATCTTTCAGCCATCCATTAATGTTGAGGACATGGAGTTGAGCATTTAGCATACCACTCCCAGTGCGTTCGCTTTTCCTGCTATTTTGCATATGCGGATTTTTGGCATTTACCATCCTTCTCCAAGGGCGTTTATCTTTCCTACGATTTGGCGTATTGCGAGATGTGCATTTAGCATTCTATTGCAAAGTTGTTTAGTTTTTCCACAATCTTGCATTTACAGAGTTGGGCATTTCACATTTCACTCCAAAGGCATTTCTCTGTCCCACAATGTTGTGCATAACGAGATGGGCATTTAGCATTCCATTTTAAGGATGTTCAGTTATTCCACGAACTGAGTATTTAGCATTCCACTCTGAGTATGTAAAACTATTCACGAACAATTGAGAAACAGATAAAGGAAAAAAATAATAGAAAGTGGTATTGTCCCCAGAAGGGGGGGTGTGTGGTGTGGTCAATTTTATTGGCCCGGGAACCATTTAAAAATAAATGTAGAACATTGTTTTATGGTATAATAAGTAACTATTATTTAGTACGTTAATATGAAGTACTGATGAGTAATTGCACTCCATTTAGCGTTCCGTCCCACAATATTGCATATATGAATTTTGGCCTTTAGCATTCCAATCTGAGAATGTTCTCTCATTTGACAGTGTTACTTTTATTGATTGCGACATTTAGCATTCGACTTTGCGTGCGTTTGTCTATCCCATGGTTTTCCATTCGATTTGTGAATTGCGCTGTTTGTAGCTAAAATGTCGTTGGAACAGATAGGAAAGGCAGTAAAGCACCGAAACGGTAAGTGTACCACATCCACAGATTATCGCTGAGTGGAATGGTGACGTATAGAAGTGGCCTGATATAACTTACGAAGACATTTTCAACTATTTTGTGTTGTCCCTTGGAGTGGATGGATGTACAGTGCGCAACTACAAAAGCACAGAGGCTCATCAGTATCTCCACAGTGGGAAAGTTGGACGACAATGACCTTGTATTGTTGAAAGCTGATGTGCTACCTAGTCAAAGCAAGACAAGTGTTCATCCTCCCTGGGTTTTTGCCACATCATCCGACATAATCTAGACATTCGGGTGCTCCTGTATCGCAGGACAAGGGAAGTCCTATAGCCATGCTGCTGCGATCCTGTGGAAGGTTAGTTGTGCAAAAGAATGGCTTTGCCTTAGTAGATACAGCTATAATATGCAGATTAAATTTAACAGTTGTTCTGTAACTGGTAATATAATCTGTATAGTTTGTTTCCATACAATTTAGCCAGCTATGCTACTGTTTTTTGATGATCTGTAATCTAAATGCTTTAGCCCATCTTTAAGTCATGGCTTATAGCTTGAAACGCATTGTGTTAGTGTGACATCCATTGATATCTACATCCCATGGTTTAATTTGCTAATTAAGTTTGCTTAATTCAAAGTGATTTTGAAAATTTTATCAGCTGCATAAAGTATTCTTGAACTGTGTATACTAACCTTTGTGTTTTGTCAGTCAACAGAATGTAAATTTCATCTGCTACAGGTAAGTACAAGGTTTAGTCTCGTACTGGAGGCTGCTTGGATGAAGGTAAGTAAGGTGATTCCGGTTATGGTAAAGGTGAAATGTTTTGTTTCCTCACATAGTTTTCTTAATATACATCTAATTCCAACTGACATACTTTTAACTAAGTGTAACAGTTTTTGAGTGACTGTGTGATTCATTAAGCTTGCAGAGGTAAAGAAGACCCATACCACTACAGGGGCTGATGGTTATGGTTCAGAGGGTAGTCTTTTATGTACATTAATGTCTTATGGGATTATTGTTGCAGTATTGAGGGTCAGTGCAGCATGAAGGTAAGTACTGGAAAATTGACCCATTTGTGCCTTGTCTCAGTTTTTTTCCACTAAAACTAAACTAGTCTTGCACCTGAGCACCATTTCATCCATTTTCTGCCTCAACACACTTGATCCAGCTCATCAGCTAATTTTCAAGCCACTCATGAGCTGGATCAGGTGTGTTGAGGCAGGGAACAGTCATACCTGTGCAGGGCAGTGGGTCCCCAGGACCAGAATTAAGAAACACTGTGCTAAACAATATATTAAAATTGTGTTATTTGTATGCATAATTGTTTAACATACACTTTGTTTCAGGTGCAGAATGCTGTGTCTGAAGGACTGACTGGGATGTCCTGCATGAAAAAGCACTGCCAGTGGAACTTCGGGACACAACGAAATTTAGCCTCAAAAAGGCTGAGTGACTGTTTCAAGCAGCACAAAGTAAGTGATGATGCGTCTGAGAAAAAAATACCAGCTGTTACTCCATTATTACCGCCAACTCGTGTGTTCAGCTCCCACAGTGCACTAAAGAAGAGCTTAGAAGGGGCTCATGTACCAATAGGCAGCCTCCTGCACAACGGCATTTCAGCTGAATAAGAACAAGTGTCAGCAGCCACCACGCAGCTCCAGCAACCACATGGTGAGCACGGCCCTGATATGCAGTGCCAGAAATGCATGTCATTTTACAATTTATACGTCAGTCTAGATGAGTTTAAAAACACAAGTTTAGAAGAGGTCATTCAAATACAGACTGCCTCTCATATCTAATATTTGAAGTGCTATAAGGAGATGGGCATTTCACATTCGATTTCAAGGACGTTCAGTTATTCCACGACATTGCATATACAGAGCTGAGCATTTGGCATTCCACTCTGAGTATGTAAAACTCTCCGCAAACAATTAACGAACAGATAAACAAAAAAATAGTAAAAAATATGGTATTGTCCCCAGAAGGGGGGGTGTGTGGTGTGGTCAATTTTATTGGCCCGGGAACAATTTTAAAATAACTGTAGAACATTGTTTTATGGTACTATAAGTAACTATTATTTGGTACTTTAATATGAAGTACTGATATGTAATTGCTTGCTTTATGCTTTGTACATAATTAATATACACAAAATATCAAGTCTTTCCACTCGACGACGTTCTTCTGTTCGATGATTCTGCCGATATGGAGTTCAGCATTTAGCATTCCACTCCCAGTGCGTTCATCTCTCCCACTCTATTGCATATGCGGAGTTGGGCATTTATCGTTCTTCTCCGAGGGCGTTTATCTCTTCCACAATATTGCGTATACCGAGATGGGCATTTAGCATTCCACTCTAAGCGTGCAAAGCTCTCTGCAAACAATTAAGGAACAGGTAAAGAAAAAAAATATATAAAGTGGTATTGTCCCCAGAAGGGGGGGTGTGTGGTGTGGTCAATTTTATTGGCCCGGGAACCATTTAAAAATAAATGTTGAGCACTGTTTTATAGTCTAATAAGTAACTATTATTTAATATGTTAATATGAAGTACTTATAAGCAACTGCTTGCTTTTTTCTTTGTACATACTTAAGATATGCAAAATATCAAGTCTTTCCACTCCACGGACATTCATCTTCCCAATGATGTTGCAGATACGGAGTGGGGCATTTAGCATTCCACTGTCCAAGGTGTTCGTCGTTCCTACTATATTGCATATGCGGATTTGGGAATTTGGCACTCCTCTCTGAGGGCGTTTATCTATCCCATGATGTTGCGTATACCGAGATGGCCATTTTTTGTTCTATTGCACGGTTGTTCAGTTATTCCACAATGTTGCATGTACGGAGTTGGGCATTTGGTTTTCCGCTCCAAGTGCATTCCTTACCACAATACTACATATATGAATTGGGGCATTTAGCATTCCAATCTGAGCATGTTGTGTCATGTGAAAAAGGTATGTTTACTTGGTTGTGCATTTAGCATTTCACCACGCCGGCGTTCAGCTATCCATTGATGTTGCATTTAGCATTCCCCACTGAGGGTGTTTCTTTAACCCAATATGTTGCGTATACAGAGATGGGCATTTAGCTTTCCATTTCTTAGGTTTTCAGTTATTGTACCATGTTGTGTATATGGCATTGGGCCTTTAGGAATCCATTCTGTCATCTTTCAGCTATCCATTAGTGTTGCGCATATGGAGTTGGACATTTAGTATTCCACTCCGAGGGCATTCTTCTATCTCACGATGCTGCATATACCGAGATGGGCATTGTGCAATCCATTTCAGGGGTGTTCAGTTATGCCACAACATTGTATAAACGGAGTTGGGCATTTAGGATTTGACTCCGGGGACGTTCATCTGTCCGATGATGTTGCGGATTTGGAGTTGGGCATTTAGCATTCCATTCCCAGGGCCTTCATCTCTCCCACTGTATCGCATATGCAGAGTTAGGCATTTATAGTTCCTGTCCGATAGTGTTTATCTATCCCATGATGTTGCGTACTCCGAGATGGGCATTTAGCATTCCGTTACATGCTTGTTCAGGTATTCCGCGATTTTGCATATACGGAGTTGGGCATTTAGCATTCCCCACCGATGACATTTTTCTATCCCATGATGTTGCGTATACAGAGATGAGCATTTAGCATTCCATTTCTAATATGTTCAATTATTCCACCATGTTGCGTATATGGCGTTGGGCCTTTAGGATTCCATTCTGTGATCTTTCAGCCATCCATTAATGTTGAGGACATGGAGTTGAGCATTTAGCATACCACTCCCAGTGCGTTCGCTTTTCCTGCTATTTTGCATATGCGGATTTTTGGCATTTACCATCCTTCTCCAAGGGCGTTTATCTTTCCTACGATTTGGCGTATTGCGAGATGTGCATTTAGCATTCTATTGCAAAGTTGTTTAGTTTTTCCACAATCTTGCATTTACAGAGTTGGGCATTTCACATTTCACTCCAAAGGCATTTCTCTGTCCCACAATGTTGTGCATAACGAGATGGGCATTTAGCATTCCATTTTAAGGATGTTCAGTTATTCCACGAACTGAGTATTTAGCATTCCACTCTGAGTATGTAAAACTATTCACGAACAATTGAGAAACAGATAAAGGAAAAAAATAATAGAAAGTGGTATTGTCCCCAGAAGGGGGGGTGTGTGGTGTGGTCAATTTTATTGGCCCGGGAACCATTTAAAAATAAATGTTGAGCACTGTTTTATAGTCTAATAAGTAACTATTATTTAATATGTTAATATGAAGTACTTATAAGCAACTGCTTGCTTTTTTCTTTGTACATACTTAAGATATGCAAAATATCAAGTCTTTCCACTCCACGGACATTCATCTTCCCAATGATGTTGCAGATACGGAGTGGGGCATTTAGCATTCCACTGTCCAAGGTGTTCGTCGTTCCTACTATATTGCATATGCGGATTTGGGAATTTGGCACTCCTCTCTGAGGGCGTTTATCTATCCCATGATGTTGCGTATACCGAGATGGCCATTTTTTGTTCTATTGCACGGTTGTTCAGTTATTCCACAATGTTGCATGTACGGAGTTGGGCATTTGGTTTTCC